>NC_065508.1:15652096-16273629 GCF_006386435.1 Epinephelus moara | reverse complement strand
TTGTTTAGTGGACTAACTTTGCACTTGAAGTATGCCCGTTCACTTACGTTTTAACAGGTCTGACGCTACTATGCGCCCCGGCTGTATCTAGGCTAACGGCTAACATGCTAACTATTATTTTTATGTCACTAGTCACTTGAAACAAATTTAGGACGATAGGAGACAGGTTGAAATAAACCAAAATTTCCCTTTAAATTGAACCTGTTTGGGTGCGTTACTGAAGGTTTGCTTTGGTGCATCAAATCAAAGATGGAGTTGAGGGTGTGATTGGTAGAATTAACCGTGGGATTTTATTTGTATGTGTCTTGCAGATCAAATGGTTTTGAAAAGAAACGCTACTCGCGAATTGCAGATAAAAAGGCTGGCCAGGAGGCAGCGTATAAATGGAGCGTGGAGGACATGTAATGGCAATCAGGAACTGATGGATCAGGAGCGGAGCTGAGGAGCAGATGGCTCATCCTTACAGTTGGACAGAATATGTAATCAATGCTGTTACGACAACTGCAGATTACACACATCTACTGAAGAGAACTGACTTTTTTGAATAGACTGAGAAAAATTTTGTTCAACTTTCAATGCTGTTTAATACTGTACATTAGACATCAGATTATAGTAACTTGATAAAACACAAAAATAACTGTACATAGCAGGGAAGTGACAGCGTCTTTATCATTTTGTAATAACTGAGTCTTGTGGAGCCAAAAAATGTTTTTCACTGTTTTATTAAATCATGTTTTTTTTAAGTGTTATGCCCTGTGTCACAAGTGTTCACACACAGAAATGAAATTCTGAATCCACAGGTATAGAGTTGACATTCAGTCATTTCATGTTATGGAGCTTTAGTGTACTTTGGTGCACTGAAAAAAGGGCGGCACGGTAGAGCAGTGGTTAGCACTTTTCACCTCACAGCAATAAGGTTTTAAATTTAAGCCTGCCACCCGGACGGGGACCCTCTCTTAGATTAATTGGTGACTCTAAATTGCACACAGGTGTGACTGTGAGCGTACATGGTTGTCTCAGCCCTGTGATAGTCAAACTGTCCAGGGTGTACCCTGCCTCTCACCCAGTGTCAGGTGGGATAGGCTCCAGCCCCCCCACGACCCCAACAGGATAAGTGTTTACAGATAATAAATCAGTGAATGAATGAATAGTGCACTGAACAAAATACAGGTGAGATATATATATATATATATATATATATATATATATATATATATATATATATATATACATATAAGTTTGTAGTTATTGGATAGGATTAGGGTTAGGCTCTGTAGACCCTGAAGACATTTAAACATAGGTTTATATAGTAGGTGGACCTTTAGTGGGGATTGTTAAGTCAAACTTCTGTTTTGAAGGTCAAGAGAGACCTTCTAGCCTTAGCTTTTAAGACAATATGAATAAGAAGTCCCTAAAAGTACTATGGATTAAATCATAACAGTCAAGCTCACCACTCAGCAGATTATGACAACTGAGCAAACTCCATTCACTGATGAAGATTGTGGTTTAATGATCAGAGGCTCTCGAAAAAAATAGTTTGTGGGCCTTAAATTGGGATCATTGAGTGAAATTCGAACTTTGTATTTCAAACACTTAGTTTACGTGTGTGTTATAGATGACACTGAAAGCACCTTGGGAAATGTTCCGAGTATATGGGCACATTTTCTGTTCCAGAACTAACAACACTACAATATAATGAGGCTCATTTAGGTATATATATATATATATATATCAAGTTTGAGATTTACTGCTCTGGTTTCTGGCTTTGAGTGAGAGTAGTTCATACAAATATTGACTGAACTTTCCATAACTTACATTTTAACTTAGGTCACGTTCCCCTTTAATTGAGTTAGGAACCTTAAAAGGTGACGGACCGGAAGTCGTTTCACTACGGAATGTTTATATTGTTGCACGCGCATGCTATTTTCTGTTGGGGTGAATTGGAGGAGTGAAACATTCAGCGGGATTAATGGGGGTCTGTAGCTAATTGTTAGTTAATGTAGCGCCTGTATTGAAGAAGGAGACCTTTGTAACTTTATTTTGGAGGAACATGGTTGACTGGAGTCCGATAGCGAAGGTGTACGACCCGCTGAAAGCTGGCAGCATCGACGGCACAGACGTGGAGCCCCATGACCGGGCGGTATGGAGGGCTATGGGTGCCCGCTACAAGCCCAACAAAGGCGTCGTGGGAGACCCGCTGCTCACCCTGTTTGTGTCCCGTCTGAACCCCCAGACTACAGAGGACAAACTGCACCAAGTGTTCTCCAAGTACGGAGACATCCAGCGGCTCCGGCTGGTCCGGGACATCGTCACGGGCTTCTCCAAAGGATACGCCTTCATTGAATACAAGGAGGAGCGGTCGGTTGTCCGGGCCCGCCGGGACGCCAACAAGCTGGTGGTGGATCAGCACGAGCTGTTTGTGGATTTTGAGCAAGAGAGGACCCTCAAAGGGTGGGTCCCCCGGCGGCTTGGTGGCGGGCAGGGGGGGAAGAAAGAGTCCGGACAGCTGCGGTTTGGTGGCAGAGACAGACCTTTCCGTAAACCCATTAACCTCGCGGTCGGTCCGGTGCATGAACGGGGAGGCGGTGGTGGAGGGAGGGAGTGGGATAGACAAGGGGTGAGGGACAGGGAGGACCGGGACCGACACAGAGAGGCCGAGTGGGGCAGCAGCAGAGGGAGGAGAGATGACTGGGACAGAGGCAGGGAGAGGGATGACCGCAGACACGGAGACAGGAGCAGGCACCGGGACAGGAGATGAAGCCCATATCTTTAACACCGGAGATAATCTCACCCCTTTTAAAGGTGATCTGTGATCCGTCTGTGACGGATGATTGATCCACAGTCCAGCTGCCTGCCTCCAGTGGAGGAAGTTTATGCCAAGTGTGCAGTGAAGAGGAGTGTCAGCTCACTTCAGTCAAATTTGCACACAGGAGACTGGACTAATAGACAGACTAAACATTTCAGTCACAGAGCACATTCTTATGTTATCATTAATTCGGGTCGGGTGTGGAATCAGGGCTGCAACTAATATTGTTTTCATTACCAGTTAATCCTGATTTTGTGTAGGAAATGTCAGAAAAAAGTGAACAATGTACATCCCAGTTTCTCGAAGTCCAAGTTGATCAATTATTTTTCTGATCATTGCAGCTCTGTGTGGACTGACAAGTTTTCTGGTTGATACTCATCCAGTTGCACTGTATGGTAATGGGATGTCGATCTGGAGCTGCCTTTTTCAGCTCTTGAGTATTTCTCAGGGAAATCTGACTGACATGAAAACATGCCTTTTGTAGTGTAAATTCAGCGACAACAACAGTGTAACAATTCACCAAGGTTTAAAAAAAAAAAAAATGCACCGTAAATAGAAATGATTGACTTCTCAAAAAAAATTTTTTTTACAATATGTGTGTTTTCCAACCAAGTGAAGCCTTATAAACTTTACAAAACACAAGCTTTAAAAGCAGAATCTGCAGCTGAATACACAAAATGTCATTATTTTTACTACCATCCACAGAGTGCACAAAGTAGATCAGATTGTATCTGTTGCACATTGTCTCTTTTCATAAGTACAACAATTCACTTTATGTTTTGAAATCTTAAATATCACAGTGTTGAAACACTGTAAGATTTTTTAAAACAGGCAGTTTACCAATGTCGCCTCTCTGTGTCAGTGGTTCTCAAGTGGTGTGCCATGGGATTTTCTGACAGCCACACATAATTATTGCAATATTCAACTGCGCCTCTACAAAGAGTTATGAATTATTTTTTTAATCAGTATGTTGTGTGCACCCATTTCCAAATAAAGAGGCGAACTCTACCCAAAAAATGTGATTTTAATTTAATTTAAAAAACCTTCACAGGACCTTCTTGTTGCCGTTTATGCGAGGGAATTATAAGTGTGTGACACATCACTTTATCCTACATTATTTCCCTTTTAAATGGATGTGTTAATGGTGCTTTGGTGTGATTTTAAAATGTTTAACATGAATTCTTGAGTCATTTTGTTAATTAATATTCCATGAGTGAAGTTGGTTGTCAGCTGTTATTTGATATAAGTAAATAAAAACAAACATTCATGTCATGATAAGAGTGATGACACGGGTTATAGAGTCTATTGTGCCTTGAGATTTTGGCACCCTTTGGAGTGCCTTGGGCACAAACAGTTTGAAAACCACTGCTCTATGTCATACATGCTTTACTGATGAAGATTTTTAAAGTGTCATACTGGGTAAAAAGCCACCGATGAGGATTTGTGCAACACTGACTCCATACACAAGGGCAGAAAACCAAATAAACCAAAACTAATTTTAACACAATGGTGTCACTTTTCATCTTCCTGGTTAAAAAATTAAGATTTTATTCTGTTACTATGGGTTGAATTTTGCTCGATGAAAGAAGCAGTTAAATGTAATTTCTTGTATTTTATATATTGTTCTGCCACTAGTAGGTTTGCTTTGTAATTGTAATCCAACATATTAAGCTTCAGCCAAATGTCAAAGGTCACCAATCTGGATTCTAAAAGTCTGTCATTTGCCATTAAAACATGTTCAGATATTTCCTAAAGCACTCATTTGTGTTTGAACTTACATTTTAATGCTGTCAGAACAGAACAAAAATGCATAAAGTCATATACTGAATAGCATATCTTTAAACATACATAGTTTGATTTAAAAGTTATCTAGCTCAGCTGTTTGATTCCCACATCATGTTTCAGCCATGAGTCACTGGGTGGGTTGTTTTCACCCAAGCTGACTGCATGTCTGCCTGAAGTCATCAATAGGAAATGTTAAAGTCATTTATTTTTTTAAAAAAAAAAAAGGTCTGGTGTTAGCATTAGATTATCAAGTCTTATCCTGTGACTCTGTGTCCTGGACACATCATCAGTCTATTAGCTCATCAGACTGACCTGCTGCTGGGAAATTCATCAGATGTTATATGAGGCGAAGCTAAATGTGAGAAAGGAGTTTGTCTGAAAGGAAGTGACTCCTGAGTAACCCTGATGTAACAGAGTAAACAAAAGCAACTAAAGAATCTGATTATAAAAACAAATGTGTGAGATTGATAGGGTTCAATAGCCAGCTGATTGAATATAATAACTTTAAACATGATTGTTTTTGACATCATTTTTTCTCTCTCAGCCTCCCAGCACTCCTGGGATCCATCATGGGCCAAACGGGGTAATGCTCTCTCTGCATGGTGCTAAATTCGATCCTGTGAACAGAAACACACACACTGATGAGCTGCTCTACATTCAGCTGTAGCACACTGTGATGTCGACAACCTCACTCTCACCTGAAGGCAGGGTTGATGCCGATGTTGTCCGGCTGTGGGAGTGCAGGTGTTCGCCTCCTGTGGCAGGAGGACGGAGGAGGGAAATCTTTCTGATACTGAGACTGCATCTCTGTCACGTCTGATTCATTTGTCACTGCTGTCTGATCATGGTCGCCCTCTTGCTCGTCCTCCCCTGGCTCCCCGTCCCTGCTGCTGTTTCCTCTTCCTGTTTGTCTTGAGGATGTGGGATGAGAACGGTGAGACCCCTGTTGTGTGTGCGGGGCGATATGATCACCTGAAGGGTAATGACAACATCAGTAAGGGTTTCATTTCATACACCGTAATGGATAATCCTATGAATCTTTTTTTCAGCGTGTATGGAGGCAACATCTGGAAAAAAAAATTAGAAATCCTTCTAACTGTTGTTGACACATCCCAAATGATTTTCCCTTCTTCAAGTCTTCTACTTTCATATAAGTAGAAGAAGACTTAATATAAAATTAGTTAAACCTGGAGAGCACCATCTTCTCCCAGTGTCAAGTATGTTCTCCCTGCGTTCCACCTCTCCCTTCCTGTATGCCAGCTAGATGAAATTGTGTTTAAATAGAGTTTGAGCATCTTGCAAGAGGACTGCAGCTGAAAATTAGCCAGCTGGCTAACACTGGCACATTTACAGAAATGTTGATTAATGTGCTTTGTCCTTATAAATAAAATAAATTAAATTAAATGATAATGTGTGGGCACCCTGGTCCTCCACATTGGACCTTTAAGCGTTAGTAACTGTATTGTTATTATTTCATTTTAATGACCGTATGCCTGATTAAACCATTACATAAAATAACTCAGAAACTCACTTTCCTAATCTCCACCCACACATACACAGCTAAAACCTCTCCAAAACACACACATAGTACATCCATTAAACACAACACATACAGACTCACACCTTATCTTAAAACAGACAATGAGTTTACTCTCTAGGCTGAGATAAGACAGCAGACCTTTGCCTCTGTCTTGTTGTGAGACGGATCTGAAGCAGAAAGCTTCTCGTGATGTGGTCTCCATCTTAGCGGGAGTGTCCGGGTAGAGGAGAAATCCTGGGGAAGTCAGGACAAACCAGAGAGGGTGAAAAGTGCTCTTTAAAAGTGCCTGATTACAGGAATTAATCAGGCACTTTGAGAAGTCAAATTAGGTCAGTGTTTGTAAATGCCTTTCTCTTTAACAAACTACTTTGGAGTAGTTCCAGTCAACACGTCACTGCTGGACTAACTTCACTTAACATTTGCTGAACTCCTTTAAATCAGGTATTTTTTATTTTAGTGTTTGAACTGGAAAAACCCCAACCCAATAGTGTATCCTTGTAAAATATAGTGACGTCAGCTGTGGGCCCAGTTACTTTGAACCCAGTTAAAATAACTGTATAGCAGTGATGCTGAAGTCGTCTTCAAATCCAAACAGCAAACCAAATTTATTTTTAAAACACCATGGGGAGCACTTATCCAACATGAGCCAAAATGTATTTTAACAGAAGAATAATCTAGGTGGATTAAAGTGAGAATGAGTCATCACAGAACGTCACAAACTCTGATGTCTGATGCTGCAGACATTTACCTGCCACTGCCGGCGGTTCCCCCCTGTAGGTTCGACTGCGCTGAAAGAATTCATAGTGGCGGCGGGGGTTTCGTCGGTTGGCATTTTTGATGAACATTTTGTCTGTTGGCTCCTAGCTGTGCTCTTGGCACCACCAGCTGCTGTAAATCTTTCAGCTTGTGGTGCAACAAATGCTGTAAAACAACCACAGGTTTGGTGTGTTCAGTAGAAAGTAGACACAACTGCCTCAAAAATATCCCATTATATACATTATTTGTATTTTTTAAAGCTAGTATGAAGCCATAAACAGTTCTGAGAAGAGGAAGTTAGTGTGTTGCTTACCTTACAAGTAGAAAAACACAAGTTGTGGTACAGTTCTGCAGTGTTTCCCTATACTGTCTACATTTCTCTGTACTGTGTGTATGTGTGCAAGGCCATACAAAGAGCTGCTTAAAGCTTGTTTACTGCAGTAGTCATGGTGTTCACTTCTTCTCCAGTGAGTGACAGATACAGTAGTTACCAACTGAGACAATAAAGCAGCCGGGCCACCAACAGAGAGCTGAAACATGGCCCTGTATGAAAGGTTTTGAAGTAGGGCTGATTTAACAGGGGGGAACAGAAAAAAAAAGAGACACTTCTCAGAAAGCCAGAAGTGCCGAGCTGAGCCTTTTTCAAAAGGAGCCATGTCTAAAATATCAAGTCTCGCATCAGCGACTCAGGTAAAGATGTACAGTAGCGAGTATAATGATGAGCAGTTGTGTTTATTCACTCGCACCACGCTGTCAAAAAAGAAAAAAGAGAAAACATGTTGTCTATTCAGTGGTTGCCCTGGAGCACTTGGCCGGCGCTCAGCAATGCTCTGTGTCTCCCAGTGTTCAGCTGGCATCAATCCCAGCTATATTCCTGTCACATTAGAGGGCCTGTTTCAGCCTGTAACTTCTCAGTAGACAACCTTATACTTGTACTTGTACATAAATCATTTTACCTAATATATTCAGAGGTATTCTCTGATGAGAGTGTTTCTGCAAACCTGCAAATCACTTCCATTCATTACATAGTAGTCTTCTGGGTAGACCAGTTTGTGTGTGTTGTGGACTGAGGGAGGTTGAGTAGTTTTAACTTAATCTGTCATGGACTTTCAAGATTGATAGTGCATATTTTCACCAGAGTATGTGACTGCACTTCCTGAAGAAATATTATAAAATGAAACAGTGATTCCAGAGAGAAGCAGACAGAGGGGTCTACAGTCTGTCTTTGAAGGATATATCCAGGATGTCAAACTGACTCAGCAGTGACAACAGGTTAAAAAGACAAAGATAGTTAGAAGCTAAAGCCGAACTATAGGCTACAGATCACAGTGTAAAAGTGAACCACCACATCACTGCTGATCGCCACACAAGACAATGAATATAAAGGGAAACTTTGCTGATATTGAACCAGCTGTGTGGCATCACAGTGTGTGCAGATGAGCAGTGTTTGGCTTCACCCCTGTGCTTCTGCCAGCACTCGTACCCCGCCAGACGGCCAGGGATCTCCGGGGGAAGTCAAACAACATTCATCTGCACACACTGTGATGACCCACAGCTGGTTGAATATCAGCGAAGTTTCCCTGCTTCCCTTCACTGGTTCCTGTACAGCAGGGTCGGTCTTTTTTCACTATTATAATCATTAGAAAGCAAAAGCAGCATGTGTATACATTCAGTAGGCTATATCTTCAGTAGCTAGCTAGCTAACCCTACACTATCATTAATACACGACGTGCCCCAGACTCAACATTTAGCTCCAAATCCACAAAACCAGCCTGAAAACTAAGGAAATCTGAAACGATTGCATTAAAGTCAATGGAGCACAGTTGTGTTGTTGCTGGACTCTGGTCTGAGTCGGCCCGATGCTACGTTATGATTGGCCAGTCTGCGTCCGGGGATGCAACTTAGCGAAGGGTCAGTTAGATAAAAGATTAATACCTGTCTTTTAAAAAAGTATCTCGTTCATGATTTACGTATCCACTTGAATCCCATACAAAAGACCCTGCACAAGATTTAAGTCAGCTCCTAAATAGACATTTCTGTCTGTGTTGTTTACTTATCACTCACATTCACGCATTCAGAACATTGTTTTACCCTCTTTTCTTGAAAAGCGCCTGGACAAAGCCTAAAAATAAACATGTTTAGGATGTTTATTTCTCTGATATTGTTACCTACTTTGAAAATGGACTAGCTGAGGCTTCAAGATATGGCCCAAAATTGTGTTTTTCAGCTAGTACCTCCCAGCTCTAGTCATCTGCAGCATCTCAGTGTGTTGAAATTTCTTTAATTCAATAACAGAAGTGCTTACAGTGACTCTGATTGTTGTTGAGTGTTACCTTTCAAAAATGGAACAAGGGCAGCTTTCAATGAACCTCAGGTAGGCCTTGGATAGGCATTTTAGGTGAGTTTCAGTGAATTTTAGGACAGGTTTACGATTTTCAAGTCTGCCCTGAAACAGATTACAGTATTCATACAGACACTGAAATACGTTTTGTTCATTGTAATCGTTCCTTCAGTTCATCTTTCACTAGAACTACAAAGAAAACTAAGAAATACTACAACATGATATTATTCATTTCATTTTGTCTTTATTTTATTCATCTTTTTTTCAATATTTGCCAAAGATACAGCAGCATTTTACTTGTATTTCTTACAAAAATCTGCAAAATTTAAATACGTAATGTTATGTCTTAATTAAACCCTCAGAGACACCGGAGGCCTGTACAAAGCAGGATTTGGAGTAAGCGAGGTAACTTCAGGGTTAACTCTGGGTTTTCAGTCGTACGAAGCTGGTTCTCTTTTTACAGAGTTAAATCACCATGGTAACTTATGCTGAATAGTTAACCTGCCCTGGAGCAGGTTAACTTCAGGGTATCAGATCACAGCCTGTCAACACCCCGACCTCTGACTAATCAGATCACTGAAGAAAAAAGTGTCCATGGACGATATCATATGAAGTATCCTAATTCATTCATGGTTGTGATGATGCTGCTTGTAATTAACACCCTCACCTCTTTGACATGAACGCGCTCGTGGCTGGATAGGAAAACCCAGAGTTGATTGAACTAGCTGATAACCAGCTTTGTAGTACCGGTTATCCAGATGGACAATGTTAGGGTTAGTCAAGCCAGATAACGAGAAGATATCTTGGGTAAGTTGAACTGGCTTCGTAGTACAGGCCTCAGATGTCATCACCTGCCCCAAAGATGAAGTGATTACAGAAGAAGAAAATACTCTCATTTGCTTCGTCAACTGCTCCTTCCCTCCCAACATCAACATTAAGTGGACAAAGAATGACATATAAATAATAGTGGAAGATCATTTCATCAAATGCATACCCAATCCTGATGGGACATTTTATGTGTTTGTCCCAAAGGTAGGAGAAATCTACGGCTGTGCTCATGTCTCCTGTCCTCTCCAGAGGTGGATGCATATGTTGGCACAATAGAGTCCAGTGTGTGTATACTGTATTCTACTTTTATTTTTTCTCATTTTGTCTTTATAACTGTATAAACAGCCAACCTGCCATACTTTTGCTGATGATCAAAACAAGCATGTGTGATTAAGCTCTCCTCATCATGAACTTACATGTGAGCTACTCAAGGTCCAGATACATACAATGGTGATTAAGCAGATCAAGATGAAAAGAATGTACAAGCCGAATAGCAGACGGTCAATAACAATCCCCATCATTTGCCATTCCTGTGACATATGGTTCCCCTTGAAGTGTTTGTCCACGTGGTGGCGGATGGCCATGAGATCTTTGCTCAGCTTTCTCAGTTCATCCAGAGCTGGCTCATGAAGGGGTGTCACAGGGGGTGTATCAACAGAGACACTGCTGATATTCATCGCTGGATATGTAAAAAAAAAAAAAACAACAAAAAAATCAAGATTGGAGTTAGTGTGGTGCATGGTGTGACACATTGTTTAAACAACAGACAGCAATCAGGGCTTGACATAAGCACTCACACACTTGCCAAATGCAGGTAGAGTTCAGCAGTGGTGTGTAACACAGTCACTCTGACTCGCCACTTTGGTTGGTGGCATATGTGCATGCAGATTTATGTCTTTAATGCAGAACCAAAGTCCACAAACAAGAGTTCCACCCTGAATGTTTTAGCTGTCCTCTGTCAGCAGCATTTGCTGAGGTCAGCATAATGAGCTCATTTTTGTGTGTGGCCGTCCCACTGTGGCGGTCGCAAATTAAACACCAGAGCTGGAAGACCTGCCTGGAGGTTCCCAGTCAGCTACACTGACACACAACTCACCTGTTTACATTTAATTAAGGCCTAAAGTTACTCATATTTAAGGGCAGGCTACTTTGAGTGACAGGCTGTCTGCTGATAGTGTTGTCGTGTTCTCAATCAGATCCACCCCTCGCTCCTCAAAGGCGCCAGCCTCTCACCCAAATATAATCACATCTAGTTCCAAATAACCAAGATGGCAACATCCATAATGCTTTACTCCAAAACAGGAGTCGACAAACCCATTAGCGACGTCACAGCAGCTATGTCCATTATTTCTTCAAATCATTTTTACAAATTACTGTTTCCAAGATCAAGAAGACAGAATGAACATTAATGCTCTATTTTCTTATACAGTTAATATCATAAGAACTTTGTTCAAACAAACTTTATACAAAATTACAGTAAAAAGAAGATCATTTATTGTACCTCTGGCAGGTGCATGAGGGGACATTGCGACGCGGCGGTTCCTCTTTGCCTGGGGGACACAAACAATAACAGCTAGATATCGTAACACGAGGACTTTGAGCCAGTTAGGCATCACACCGTGCTGGTCACCACTGAGCTGGATGTTAGTGATAAACACTGTCTCCAACAGGCTTGCCACCATCAGAGCGAGGCTGATCGAGAAGAAAACATCTGCAGGAAACACAAAAAGGGTGGAAAGAAATAAAGAGACTCTTTCATTAAAAATGAATTCATTAAGGGTGGGTAACAGATTTCTTGTAGCTCACATGTGCTATCAGAGAACCAGGGTTAGGGTTGTAGCATCTCTTTCAAGCATCTGCTCGATATCTTGTGATGCCGATATATGAACACATGTACAGTATTACAAGATTCATTTCATTTAGTTAGAACGTCCACTTAAGGAGGTTGACTCAAGTCTGCATGTGCCGATGTTGGTGTAGTAATGTCTTATGTTTAGCAACAGAAGTGTGAGGTGAGACCAAACTTACACACTCAGTTGCCAATGTACTGGTTATGGCTACTGGTTATCAGTCCTGCAACAAATCCTCCCATCACAAAGGGTATAATGTTCAGGTCTTGGTGAAGGTGTTTTAGAGACAGTTCAACTGTATGTTGATATCGGAGGATGTAGTTCGTGGGGCTGTTACATTGACCTTAGTTAAAATTACACTCTGACTGAGCAAAATGCTTCAGAGAGAACCAGCTTTTCAGAGGGCAAGGTACTAATAATGCAGCAAGGCATCTGGTCAAGAAGAAACGCTAGTCTAAATATAAAAGAAAAAGCATGGCCCTCATCTCAATATGAGGTGTAGTTGGCTAATTTAAAACTATCACAGGTGTCACTCACTCATGAGAGGTGTTGAATTTCCAGTGACAGGCAGCAGATCGTTCATGAGGAGCAAGAAAACGGTGTAGCCCAGGATGAGGGTCATCTTGAAGGAGGACCGGTCCACACTATGGGGAGGCAGCAGGAAGCTGAAGAGGTCCAATGTGATGAGGAAGCAGCTGGGCATCAGGAGGTTTACAACATAGAGGATTGGCCTACGTCTCAAAATAATCTTAAGATAAAACAACAAGTTTTTAGTGAGAATTTACAATATCAGTCTAATTACCATCACTAAAATAGACTTTTGCCAAAAATATTGGCCTTTACAAGCCCCTGTGAAACTGTGTTGCAGTTTCTGATGCTTTTTGGTGGCCCCTCAGGGATCCATCATTGGCCCTCACATTGTTTTCTGTTGACATGCTTCTCCTATGATAAAACATCCACAAAAACATCCTCTACCCTCACTTCCTTAAACTCAAAAATGAAAGAAAGAAAAAACTTTCATGTTGGCATTTTTAGCATGTCCTATCAATTTAATCTTTCCAGGATTAATCACATAAATAATTAAAATCAATGCTGAAAGGATAAATGATTCCGCATGTTAATAAATGATTACATAAAATAACTTACATAGTATCTGATCTCAGAGTAGCTTCCAGCAATTATGTTCAAGGTTCTTGGAGTTCCTATGATATCTAAAAGCTCCCACTCCCCTTGGATCTGCATCACGTTTCTAGACTCCGCCAGGATCTCTTCAGCTGAGGAACGTGCAAACATCCTTACATCTTCCACTGGAATACAATTTCAGGAAAGTTTGTCCATGTTAGATGCTCAGTCTGTGTGAAGTCATGCACATGAGTAAAGCAGAGCTGTCAAAGCTGAGTTTGTAAATGTTACGACCTGAAGATATTTGAATTAATTTATTTAATCGTACTGAAATTTTGGCTTGACTTGTGTAAAGCATTTAGTTTTCATCTTTGGAAATGCATAATTAGTGCAAAAAACAACAACAACAACCAAAAAAGTAATTAAACTCTTAAAATCAGAAATGAAAATTTTGATTTTGGTATTTTTAAATGTAAATTAAAGACCTATCTTTTTTAATCTGGATTTTAATGTGGAGTAACCTTACAGTTATGGTTATTTTTATGCTATTTTATGTATTTATTCACTCTCTTTTTATTCTGTGTGGAGTTTTAATCATTTGTTTTGTTAGTTTGTTCTGTTTTGGTTGGTTTGCTTTTTTAATATTTTACTGTCTTGTGCCTGTGTAATTCCAATTTTGCCATGTGAAGCACTTTGGGCTGCATGTTTGTATGAAAGGTGCTATACAAATAACATAAATAGTTCGTTAACATTTATACATTATGTTTGCATGTCATTATGTAGCGGAAACTTTATGTTTCAGCAAAGCTGTGGTTAACTAGGCACAAAAACCACTTGGTTGTGGTTAAAAAAAGATCATGTTTTGCCTTTAAGGACCCCAGTTGGGGGGCACAAACCTGATAGGAAATGCACTGATGACTCTGTCAAAAACTAAAAAGTGTCCAAAAAGCCACTGGACAGACTGCAACCAGTTGCTACAAAACACCTACGTTTGGGACCTAAAAAAAAAACGCGATGAACACAGCAATGACTTGCTAAATCACAACATTGTTTCTGTGTTGGTCCAGAACAGTGGTCTGCAGCTTAGCAGGCGTATAGCCTATGTGACACGCCATCCATCAACCCCTCCACTTCCCGCTGATAAAGTCAGCTTACATATTTAGTCACTGTACAAACATTTATATGATACATGTAAAATGTAAAAATATAGTGTATTTGCAGAAATGTACAATGCCAAAATTTTCTTCTGGCGATAAGGCTTTGTTTTATCCGCAGACTTACCAAGGTGTAGAAATGGTCCAAAGGTCAGCGAGCAATTTTGGATATCAAAGGGAAAAGTGTAGATTTCTAATCGGCAGGAGGTCACCATTCTTAATGGCCTATCATCATACACACGACCTGTGTTGTATAAGTAGACGTAGGGAATAAAAGGAGATGTGTCCTCATCCATGCTGAAAAGAAATAACATGGAAGTTGAAAATAATAATAATTGTACATTAAAGTAATGAATGTTCTACTCAGCTGACTTTTTCCCTTTGTTTCGCTAAATAACCACCAAATATTTTAAAGTGGTCACAGTTCTTGTTTGTACATAATACATGTAATAATATGTCCAAAAGAAGCATGAAAGATAAACCACTGCATGTCCAACAGCTATAAAGTTGCTGCCATTGTCTAGGAGATAGGGTCTATTGATGGTGTGATTACTTTTGTTTTCTTTACAGAGTACTGAACGTAATTTTAACTTACATCTCCGCAATGATGACGTCTGGGATCCAAAGTTTGTCTCGAGGGACAGAAACTCTTCTAACACCACATTCCTTCTCATCCCAGCTCAGTCCCTCTATATCCCACTCCTACATTAAACAGAACAACATCAGCATGATGTACCACGTAATTGTGCCAGTACATTCTTTACATAGTTTAATTTAAAGCATAAGTGCGCATTGATGACTGTGTGTGTGTGTGTGTGTGTGTGTGTGTGTGTGTGTGTGTGTGTGTATCCGTCTAATCTCACAAACTACTGAACCAGTCAGCCTAATATTTTGTGTTCACAGTTGTTGAAAAACTTGTATTACTGATTGTTTCATATCGTCACTGATTGCTGACTCCTCACTCCTCTTAACCAGCCTGTAGGGACTGCAACTTTTCCAGAGATCACCTCAGCTACATTTTGGTCATCGTCGTGGCTCAAACACTGATATCCATAAAAAGTTTGGTCTTATAATAAACCAGAGCATCTGCAGATTAATTCAATACTCAATGTGTTATGATCCACCAAAGTTAGACACGTTACAAGTTGAAATAGTCCCAGTTTTGACTAAGGGAGGCGGTGGGGGCAATTCCACTGGCCACAGCCCTCTCCAGTCTAGATGCATCATTCTGTCCTCTGCATATGTTGCAGTGCATCTGCTGAACGTGCTCTTATCAAATCCCAAAGACCACAATAAAAAAAAAAACTACTAATAAATATTAGCAAAACTAGAAAACTGGAAACTTCTGGGTTCTGTTTCAGTCATAAAAACAAAAATAACTATCCTGCCTTGGACCTTGGTTGCCAGACTGTGGCAGGGCTGACACATAAGCCCTGTTTCCACCAAGCAGTATGGTACGGTACAGTTCAGTTCAGTTCGGTATGCAGTTTTTCCATTTCCACTGTGAAAAGTTGTGGATGGCACCAATGGAACTGTTCTTTAACATCCCCATTTTTGGTCCCCCCTCTGTTGGGGTACCTAGCACACAGATCTGGTACTAAAAGGTGGAGCTGTGAACACTGCAGTCGGTAGATTGGTCAGTAGAGGACGGTCACTCTGCTCAGGGCTGAGTTGTGGCTGGTTTTGAGGCTCATGTAACCACTGTTCATACATGAAGAGTTTTATTACTGTAACTATAAAATGAAAGGATGTTTTGCTGCCTCTTGCAGCAGCTGGGGTCTGAGAAAAAAAAATTAATTCAGTGGGCCGACTGCTGGCAACTTTTGGGGCAGAGTGTTTACTTGTAATGTTACTCAATGCATGTGTTGACTACGTGAATCCATCAACACACCTTAAATTTCAGTGCGACAACTTTGACCATTCCATTAGTTTTTATATGACATACACTTTTAGTAATGAGTGGATCTTCAAGTGTTTATACAGGTAATTTTGACGTGTTTTATGTATTACATATATTCTAATCCTCAAAAAGCTTCGCGGTTAGTCTTTTCTGTGGGCTATGGCAACACTAAACCACTGCGTTTGTCTAAGCACTATTCGGACGGGATTAGTTTTACATGGGCATGTGGGGTAATGTCACTTTACCACAGGACGTTGGTAATATTAATGGCCGATTAGCACAGGATAAGAAATATCAGTAAAACTGCCGCCGTCCCCTCCTGTCGTCATGTGCGTATGATAGGACTGCCAAAAGCACCATGAAATCGAGTGCGAATATTTTTTAATTAATTTAGTCTGAATAATATTCAAATTTATTTATTAATGATAGGCCTATTCGAATTATCAAATTTAGGTTCGAACTTATAAAAAATATGTAGGCTATATTCGAATATATTTAGAACTTCGAATTTTTTTGACAGCCCTAACACACATAGCCTATTTACTGCTGGTCTGTTCGCACGGGATTAGTGTTACCTGAGGTAATTGTCCGGGACCCTTTTACAGAAGGTAAAAGTCGCGGTAATCTTTACTGACATCATGCGGTAATGATTACTGACATGGCACATTCGGACGGGACTAAAATCTATGGTAATTATTACTTTATCCCACGTACCTATGTAAAACTAATCCCGTCCGAATAGTGCTTTAGAAGGACTAAATGCACCAACCCCAGTTTTTACATAGGCTATCCCATGGAGAGAGACTCTCACTGCAGCCTGTTTTATTATGGTCTGAAAATGTCGGCGTGCAGCCTCGTTCTGAGGACAATAAACAAGGTGCAGACTTCCCTCAGTGTTACCAGTAATGAGGCAATACAGTGAGTGCTGGACGGAGCAGTGAGTGACAACAACCCCGCCCACATTTAAGAGACTTGTTTGTGGTGACAACGATAGGGTCTAGGTACTATGTCTGAGGGGTTACTTTTGGTTTCAAAGGTACCATACTGAAAGTGTTTGGCGGAAATGGGGCTAAAGAGACAGGAAACCAACGCTCACATTCACACCTACGGCCAATTTAGAGTCACCAACTAACCTAGCCTGCATGTCTTTGGACTGTGTGAGGAAGCAACCCATGCTGACACTGGGACGACATGCAGGCTCTGCACGGAGGGGCTCCCCCCACCCCAGGGTTCGAACCCCTAACCCTTTTGCTGTGAGGCGACAATGCTAACCACTGCCTCACAGTGCCGCCCACAAGGAACATGGACACTGTTATTTATTTTACATCATACAACCAACATACACCATCCTGCTCTCATAAATATTCATTAGAACACCAAACTAATGACTGTGTCTTCATATTTGTGACTTGTATCAACAGAGAACAATATGAGGAGTTCCATTTCAAAATGCTATGTTGAAAAACACAATTTACACAATAACAATAAGACATTGTAATGTTTAACATTGTTAAGATCCTGGTATTTGAACATCAATTTACAGACTATTTAAATTTCTGGTATGCCAAAAGATCTTAACGTATTTATAAATAATTTACATTTTGTCAGTGCTCTGAAAACTTACCAGGACTTGCCATAAGAGTGATGTCACGGACTGGGCTTTTTCATTCTGGGGATGAGACATATGATTCTGAATGATCAGTTCACTAATGGTAGTTAAAAAAAATAAGCATGTTTATTTGCAAGCATGAATATATTTTTGTACAACTTGTGAACTCACCACTCCTAAAATTCCCTCCAAAGTCATTCCAACCGAAACATTTAGTGCATCTGTGGGTTTTTTTACAGGTCGCAGATGTTTTTTATTAAATACTTCTCTCTCAAGTGCCTCAAACAAGGATTCAAGAGTTGGGCTGGTGCATCTCAGTGCTTCAGCAAAACCTGAGTTTAATGAGAGTAAGGGGAAAAAATCAAATTCATGAGATAGCCCAAATAGAAGTATTTATTTGCATTTGCTCACACGCAGATCATTCTCTGTATGCTGTACAGAATGGGGTAAGACTTAATGAACTAAATGCATCATATCATGCAGGACAAAGATCAAACTTTTAGGCCGATATCATCATACTGTTAATTTTTTTAAATTAATAATCTTTTTTTCTATTGCTTATTAAATATAAAGTGAGAAAAGACACAAACTTTCAAATTTCAATTTAATTATTTTTCAGCTTAGCTTGTATTTTCTTGTAAAAAATCTCAAAAAGTTAAGATTTCTTTAAGTTTCTCCCGGCTGACTATATTCCAGCTTTTAACAGAGTATCCTCTATTAACTTTCTTTTTTGTTTTGTCAATTTACTGTGGAAAACTGTCAAAAATCTGTCTTTCTTACCGTGAAGCAGTGAAAAACAGATGAAAATGAGCCTGACTGTCTTCACCTCCATCATCTTGTCTGTGTCAGCTGAACCTCATACCTTGTCCCACTGACAGCATTTCCAACTGGGTCACCTACATGTCATGTTTGTCAAAATAACAATGGTGTCATGTCAAATAAAGAAAAAGAGCAAACAGGTGAGTTTTGTTTCCCTTACATTTCATTTAAATGCAAGCAATGTTGTTGTCAACTTTTATTTGGTTTCACTTGTTAGGTCTGTTTATTTTTGGCAGTTTGGCCCACCCCGAACAAACCTTATAAATGCACACTTCAGCATGCAATGGGCCTGCATCAGTAGGCCAACTCAAATCTACTTCATGCACAATACAAAAGGGTCAAGATAAAGCTGCAGAAATCAGATTGAGAACATTAGTGGATGCTGATTGAAACACAATGCATGAAATGATTTCCAGTGTAGGCTATTTTTGTTTTTGAAACAGATGTTAATCAAAAACGCAAAGGAGGAACTGGGAGAGTTTAGACTTATAACATATTCTCTTTTGTATTAGTGCATCATATTACAGAGAAGTACAGTCAGAATCATAGGATCATCACTGTCATCAAGACTGTCTTTAAGGAAACATCTCTTAAGCTTAAGAGGTAAAAACAGATTTTACAATCATCTTTGCTTTAAGATGCTTTTGGGAAATGAGGTCCTGGACTTAGACTCAGGAGAAGGTCAAATAAAAGAACTTGTAGGACAGAGGAACATGTTTACAAGAAACCTCCAGGGTAGAGTGAATACTGTGGACCCAGCTGTTGCAGTATGCAAATATCTGTTGCGTAACTGACAAGTTGGGAGGAGAAACAACAGGAGTTTCAAGAAAATCTCTCAAATATTCATTTCAGTGCCTCAGTGCCCTACAAATTAAATTACCAAGATCATTTTAAATAAAAGAAATGAACACAAAATATCAAATTGTAAAGGTGGACAGCTCAGTGTAAAAATGGAGACGCGTTACTTTTAACTGCACAAATACAACCAACCCTCAGCCTTTCTCTGTAGTAATAACTGATGAGGAATATGAGGAATCACGTTAACAAATAATAATTCTGAAAAGTCCCCAAAATATTTAAAGACAATAATCATAATCAGCATAATCGGGATGTGTTGTATGACTGCACCCGGGGTTATGAAGATGACTAATATGAAGGAGATCTAAGTGCCAAAAAGCAGGCGGTCAATGTTGAAACCCACCTGGATCCACTCCTCCGAGCTCTGGTTTCCACCCAACTGCTGCTTCACCTGAAGGCAGAGGATCTGTAGGTCCCTACCCAGGCTCTTCAGCTCCTGCAGGGCCTCGTCCCCATATAGCTGTCCCTTCTGTTCTGGAGCCTCGCTGTCCTCCAACACCAGAGGGGAGACTTTCATTTCTATTGCAGGAGAGGAGGTGAGGGAGGAGGTGATGGCAGCTTTGACTGTTTGTATGGACTTGTGCAAAGATTTTCTGTATGATGCCCATGCATGAATCAATTAAAACCACATTCTAGGTCTTACATTCTACCTTGTGTGGCAGGATATTGGATGACTGTGACAGGTGGCCCAGGATGTGAAGAACAAGCTAGGGGCCGGAGAGTAGTAAGAGGAAGGACATTCTTCAAAAAAGTACCTAGTTTACAAATTACTTTTGGCTTATCTAATTGTAATAACAAAATTAATTTAAACATAAATGAATGGTTTAAATACTAGCCTGTCTGTACTTTTAATTTTCATGCAACAGATACTTCTCCAGTTTAAACTCTTGTTTAATTTAATTTTTCTTGTACAAAAGTAGACTAGAAACCATCAGAGACAGACACAGGAACACAGTTGTTGTTTAAAATAACATGATTTAGATAAAAAATAAAAGCTTTTGAATTAATAATTTACAGCAATGATGGAGCGCTACATGTTTTTTTTTAAAGTATAATCCAGAGATATATTCTCCCTAAAAGTCACACAACTGTGTTCATCGAATTCTAGGAAGGAGTCTCGCCTTACCTCTGTAGGATCCTTTCAAGGAAGGATTGTTAACTTTGAGAAACACTAAGAGGGTGCATGGCGCCTCACTGGCACCTGTAGCATCATTGACAGATAAACAGCAGCTGGTAAACCCTTATTTCTTTATTTATACACAGCAGCTGTGATCAACTGGTGAAATAATTGGTTTACTCCATTTTACACTGCCTGATGAAAAGAGTGTGAATATCTATCAGTGTTAACCCTCTATGGTACGATGTTGCCATTTGGTAACAAACCCATTTAATTCCTTCTACACACACACAATACCTCCCCTTTTATGATTTAGTGCATTGAAAGAGAGGTGGGGTCCTAAGAGAACCAATAGCAGTGTTTAAAGTTGTCACATTACTTTCTAGAGGGAATTTTGAAGCCCCTTTCTGCAGACCTCTTCACAGGGAGGAGCCTTTGACTCCTCAAAAATCATCTAAAAAAGTATTTTTACGACATTTTCGACGGGGAAAAAAATACATACTCAACAATAAGTGAGGTAAGTTCACTATTCTGTAGTTTATTGCACTGTACTTGATCATTTAATAATGTTAAACTGTTAAAATGTGGAAGTTGCCATATGGCAACACCGTACCATTATTATTAGCTACCATTGAATTGCTAGCCTGGCATGTTGATAGCATTTTGGATTAAGTTATAGGCCTACATTGTTCAAAAGCATATTGTACCATGTGGACTCATTTAGTTATTTTTTCAGGTCCATCAATTTGACAGATACACATTTGAATGTTAGATGTAGTAAAGTTAAAGTTATTAGCAATTACACTGGTATACACTGATCTTCTAGAGTCTACTATAATAATGCACTTTGTGAGTCCTTTTCGCATTGCATATGATTATATTTGACACTTTTTTCTTCCATTTACAGAATGAACGCAACAGTGTTTTATGGTTCCTCACGGAAGAAAGCCAAACTAGCCCTTCCTGTAGATGGTAGTGAGGATGAATTAGGTTTTAGTGATGAAGAAAATGAGCAGCTTGCAACCAAGCAAGGAGAGAGTGAGGATGATGGAGACAGTGAGAATGATGAAGACTATGAGCCAGAGAATGAGGACAGTGGAGACAGCATGGACAGTGGAGACAGTGGAGACAGCGAGGACAGTGGAGATAGCGAGGACAGTGGAGACAGCGAGGACAGTGGAGACAGCGAGGACAGTGGAGATGGCCAGGACAGGGAGGACAGTGAGGGTGAAAGTGCAGACAGTGGAGATGGCCAGGACAGGGAGGACAGTGAGGGTGAAAGTGCAGCTATTATTTATGTATTGCATTAAATTGGTAGATTCATAACATACTAAGGATATTTGTTTGGCAAAGACGGCAGCATCAAGACACTCAGATCAAATCAAAACAATTATTCAAATGATATAGCACACAAATTTGAATGAAATGATGAAAAATATCTTTTTAAATGGTTTTAACTTTCAAATGAGATGCATTTTTAACTGTTGATGCAACTGGGGACTGTTGAGACTATAACCTGAGTTTTTAAATAAAGGTTTTTACAATCATAAACAAAACTCTCCTGTTTTCATTAATTTCCACTATCGTAAAGTGTTGCCGCATGGCAACATCAACAAAAAATTACAAAAAAAATTATATTTTTTTGAAAATGTCTCTTGATTATGTTTACTTGGTCTATTTTATGACAAAGCCCTGCAGAGCTGTTGCCCTGCATTGTTAAGGGCTCTTCCTACTCTATTACACCTGATTCAAATGATCTGCTAATTATCAAGCTCTTAACAAGCTTTGAGTGCTTGATAATGAGCAGATCATTATAACCAGCAGAGTAGGAAGAGACCTTAAACATGCAGGGCAGTAGCTCTCCAGGAGCAGGATTGGACACTGCTGATCTATTTTATTTTAAAAACCGAGCCAACACCAAAGTCACCACTGTGAGCTCCTGTTACCTGGTTAGTGAATCACCTGAAGAACCTAAGAGCAGAAAGACTTTGCAGGAAAGCTGGAAGTAAAGTTTAATAGGCTGGAAGCTGAGATAAATAGTCAAAAAGGCCTCTAAGAGGAAATGCTCTGTATTATTATCATTACTACCTTTATATAAAATGAAGAGAAAGCAGAGAAATTTTTAAAAGGCAGAAAAAAGCAGATTCACAGCAGAAATGCCTTTAAAGCAGTGGTGGAAAATAGTGGTGCATGGTGAAAATGGTATGAAATGAGTATTTCTACTCCATCTTGGAGGGAAATGCTGTACTTTTTACTCCACTCCAGCTTTAGTCACTCGTTACTTCACAGATTATGATCGTTAATACAAAATATAATCAACTAATAAATTATGGTGTTTTATTATAAATTCACCTACCCATCAGTATATATAGGCTAGTCATTAAAATTAGTTCCACCTTTACCAGCTGCAACATTGAAGTGATGAACACATTATAAAAAAATTATATTTTATATATTTTTGAAATTAGCCAAATACTGCACAGCGCTTACTTTTACTCTCGGTACTTTAAGTATATATTTTGATGGTAATACTTTTGTACTTTTACTAAAGTAAACATGTGAATGCAGGACTGTTACTTGTAACAGAGTATGTCTGCACTGTAGTAACTTTTACTTAAGTAAAAGATCTCAGTACTTCTTCCACCACTGCTATAAAAGACCAAACAGTTTGACATTTGGATGGTGGGTGAAAGCATGCAGAAGTCATAGAAATTCAAAGTGGAGATGAGATGAGATGAGAGGAGAGGAGAGGAGATGAGACATCTCATCACACCACAACTGGACTGGACTGTGGAATGGGCAATTTTAATTTAATTTTAATTCAATTTTTAATTTCTATTTATGCACTTATCTATCTATCTATCTATCTATCTATCTATCTATCTATCTATCTATCTATCAAGTATTGCAAGTAATGTAATTTAATTGCACAAAAGTCCTGCCCTACTGATCAGGTTTTTATTAGTAGTAGTATTAGTATTATTAATAATTTATTAGACTTTGCCCTGATTTCAGCACGCGCCAGCAGGAGTCTCCCGTTCCCATAGTAACAAGTCAGAGCCGTATGTAGACGGAGTTAGCGACACAGTGCCAACCGCTTTGAGACGTCCAACATCAATCTCTGCTGCTTTCTTTCCGCGACTGGTGGTGTTTTGTGTATTAACTAAAGGGTCACTAAGAATTCAGGCGGCTTTATATTTAAATATTAATATTAAAAGGTGAGGGGAGCAGCGTAGAGCTCGTCGTGTAGCCTAGCCAAACTCTGTCCGCCACAGACTCTGCCTGTGTTCTAGTGTCCGGAAGTTCTGAGGGGAAAAACTAAGAAAGGCATGAAAAAAAGTAGCTGGAAGAAACTTCTGACCAACTTTCTCCGAGCCCATTGAAACACAGCTTTCTCTCGGAAGTCCCACCGAGGGCACGGTGAACTCGTTTTGCTTTTGATATCTAATAATTATCTGTGTGCGTTAATTTATCGATGGGTCTGCCGACGCTGGAGTTTAGTGACTCTTTCCTGGACAGTCCGGAGTTCAGAGAGCGACTGCAGTGCCATGAGATAGAGCTGGAGCGCACCAACAGGTTTATAAAAGACCTCATCAAAGATGGAAACCTGCTCGTATCTGCCCTCAGAAGTGAGTACAACATGATTAATATTTTGTTTTCGGGGTAAGAGTGCGTGTTACAGTAAACAGTTGCACGGTCTGCTGCCCGATAACAAGGCAACCCCAAGGCCATCTATTCAGACAGAGCCAGTGTGGGGACTTAAGCACACATAAGACTTAAGTATCTTCATGCATTCAGTTATTTTGGGGTAAAATGAGCAGCACTGTTAGGTAGGTAGTTACACTGTTATGTATAGGCTACAGGTTTGTAATGGTCATACTTAAATTACCATGAAAGGTTAGAAACAAACATGTCCTTGTCTGGTTGTGTGTGATGGTTTGTAATTTGGAGATGCAGTTTTTAAACCTAGAGATGAGTGAAAAGAAGAATCATTGCTATTAATGATTTTGTTATTTGATGCATGGGCGGATTATGAGACAATGGGCCCCTGGGCACAGACATGTAAAAGGCCCCCACAACTACACAGGACTGAAAACACACACAAACTTTGCATTGATTTTAATCGGTTGCGATCATTTGTTGCAGTCATTTTGTGTCCCTTTATAGTAGCCATTTTCCATCACTTTGTATTTGTTTCGCCTCTATTGTAGTTATTTTTTGTTTCTTTTCAGCTCCTTTGCATCTCTTCCTGGTCAATATGTGTTAATTTGAGTGACATTTTGCTGATGAAGGGCAGGGGTAGGCCTGTTCAGTAATCTATCCATGATTAGCTGTAACATAAAGAGGACAAAATATCACATTGGTAATGTTAACATTTTTATCACTACTGAGATATTTCTCAATGAACAATGATGTTATTATTATAAGTCGTCTTTACAGTGAGGTATCTGTGTTGTCATGTACTGGTTTTAGAGTAACACAGAGCAAAGCTGGAATACCAACAGGGCAAAGCAGACTCACTGTGTGCCAACTGTTGACTGAAAATGGACTCAAGCACAGTATTCACCAGAAAAATGCCCCTTTGATTTCTCAGGGGCCAAAGTGACGTCTTCAGATTGTTTGTTTTGTCTGAGTAATGGTACGAAACCCAGAGCTAGTCAATACAATTAGCTATACAATACAGTCAGAGGTGTCACTTCCTCACATTATGTGAGACATGAAGCAGCAAATGTTTGGAATTTTTTTTCTTTATAAATGATTTACATGATTAAATACTAAAATAGTTAACAATTCATTTTCTGTAAATCAACTGATCCACTAATGGTCTCAGCCATTATGAGTTTGGTACCTTCTTGTGACAAAAAGATAGAGTATACACATAACAAACCAGTATTTGGCTGACAGAAAATCTGTCAAAGAACACATAAGTGATTCATGCTTGGACATTGTGCGTTTAACTGTTGCACAGTTTAATGGTGGTTGTCATATTCATATATCAACATCAACTAATGAAGACTTTGAAAAGCCAGGCACCTCCCATTTGTTATTAGTTTCTTTTGATCACGTCCAGTTTAAGCTCAGACACACCTACACTTTGTAGTTGCCTGCGGTTTCTTTGGCTCACCTGCTGGCTGAGGTCATTGTTGGTGTGAACACCGCTGCAGCCTGCCACAAACACACACACACACACACATACACGAGTGTGTTCGGCTGGTCTGTGAACAACTTGAATAACTACATCATTAACATGAACAGGTCAAACTGTGTACAGAACACTGGCGCCTCAATCACCAGAGTCACCACAATAGGACATTACCAAGATACAGTACTGCTGCTATTCATGATACGCTAACATTTCAAAATCAGAATGCTTTATTGATCCCCAGGAGGAAGTTGTGAGAATTGTGAAACCTTTATAGACCAAAAAGCCTTTTCAAAGTCTGGCCATGTCATCAGTGTGTTCCTCTCTTATCGGTGTTTTTAGTGCACCAAATGAGAGTTCACTGAAACTGAACAACGCTGTCATAAAAGTAAGTGAAACACATTAAAGTTTTGTAGGCATCCGACCACAAATTATTTGCATTTAAACAGTCCAACGTCACTTAATGGAAACATACAGCATGCAGTAGGTAGACTGCAGTACGTAAGATATTTTGAACACATTTCAGATACTGAGAATTCAGGGCCTGATTATTTTTCTTGACCATATAAATGACAGATGTATTATGTGTTATCACATTTTGTAAAATTTAATTAACACTAGAAAACATCATAATAGTTTTGTCCACATCTTTTAAATAACAATATGGAAACAACTTCGTTTTTGTTTCCTGCAGGATAAAACTGTTGACACTGCTTTTGTCTTTCATGCATTGAACTTGACCACCGTTGTTTGTCCTGATGTCCAGGCAGTAATCTGCTAAGAACCTCTACTAAAGGATAGTCTTATGTTTTTATAATCGCTGTATATAAAGCAGTGGTGTGATTGAAATAGTGCCTTCAGCGGCTGGCATGCAGACCAGTGTTACGGGTGTGTAAATGAGAGAACGCAGCCTCGTGGTGCCAAGTGTTGTTGCACCTCAGAGAATAAGAGGTGGTATTAAACTCTATTGGAGTGTTGTTTGGACACGTAAACACAGTTATCTGAGACTAAAGGCTGTCAAGTGGAGTTTGTTGCGGGGTGTGGCCGTTTGTTTATATCAGACTTTGACACCTCATGTCTTGGCAGTGGATGATGTGCAAGTGGCTTGTAGGAAAATACATTAATAGTTTATTACAGGAGGGAATAAATGATGCTGTTTTTAGCCTGCAGGGGAATGGGAGCAAAACTGGCAGAATGCAAACTCATGCCAGTTGAGCATTCTTGTTCATAAAATGGAAATAGTGAAACTATGTTCGGTATAATAAGTGATGGCAAAAATAAAATTGTGAGACTAGCTTTAAGTGACTGAATGAACTGCTTTTTGTTTTTCTCAGGTCTTTCTCTCGCTGTTCAGCGGTTCTCTCAGTCTCTACAGGATTTCCAGTTTGAATGTATTGGAGATGCTGAGACTGATGATGAGATCAGTATTGGTAAGATGAAAGTGTCCCCAGTGATCTACAAAACAAGATGTTCAGACTACAAAATATATCGAATATGATCCACGTTTGAGGTGTGAAATTTCTTTTACAGCTCACTCCTTGAAGGAGTTCTCGCAGCTCTTGAGCACCATGGAAGAGGAGAGAAAACGTCTGGTAAGGAAACGCATGTGTGAGAAAGAAAATTAAAATGCAGGTTTATGCTGTCCATTTTTGAAAAATAACATACGGAAAGTTTCAAAATGGAGGACATTTTGTTGGTTGAGACCTCGAAAAGAGGCCGTTTTAATCTCAAATTAGGGCCTAGTGGTGTATGGTAAATAGGTCAACTAACACAATGTAAAGCGTTGTTCTTATTTGTTCATATTAATGAGATGTAGCAGGGTCAACCTTTTATGTAGAGATATATATGTCAGTTTAAAAAACAATCCAACAACAACTTTGAATGGATATTAACAAAAAAGCTGTTATTTTTTTTACATTTCTGGCTTTTCTTTGTTCTGTACACCATCATCCACGACATAATTGACATCAATTAAATGATCATGAGTAATATATCTTTATTTTATAGAATAGAATAGAGTCCACTTCTTAACAAAGAAATGATACAGAGAAAGAATTCTGCTTGTTGCTCCGACTGTCAGTACTGATCTGAATACAACATTAGACTAATTGCCCTTTCTAAACCAAGTTGTTAACACCAAAGTCAGATCCAATAGCTTCCAGGATTTCAGTTTTAAACTTTAAGTCTGAGTCAGGCACCATGATGCAACGCGCTGACTTCCTCAAGCCTCTTGTCTTAATCTGGTTTTCCCACAAGTCTGATTGACACATTTGTTGTGAACTCTGTGCCAGCGGCGGTGAGTGCTCCATGGCGATTCGGAAAAAACATCTTTGACTCACAGACCCTCCATCAACCAGAGGGCTTTGTGTGGGAGTGATTGGAGTTTGGCACAGTCTGTGTGCAGGCAAACCTCTGCGCTTGCGCAGTGTATGTGCAGAGTATGCTACCTAACGCATAGCCCTCTGTGTGTGTGTGTGTGTGTGTGTGTGCTTGTGGCTGTGTACATGGTCTGGTTACAGAGGAACCATGTGGAACCTATTCTGCCAATTCCCCTGTGAGACTGTGAGCTGAGGCCTGACTGCCTGGGAAAGTCCATAAAAGGGTCCTATGTGTGTGTGTGTGTGTGTGTGTGTGTGTGTGTGTGTGTGTGTGTTTTAATTGTATGCTTTTCCACTGCATCATTGCAGATAGGTCTCAACCTCCACTAATACCATCATTATTGAGTTAAAGGGTAATTCCAGTAAAATGGATTCCTCTGAAATACCTACCTGTTGAACCTGAAAGCACTATTATTGCAGTGTAACAATGCCCCTCAGTCTCTTAGTGTTCCGTTTCACCCTGCATATTGTGATGTGGTGAAAAAAGAGCACTTTCCGGCGTGGCACTAAACTGAAGTGAAGTGAAAGTAAAGTCATGGTGTAGGACTGAGAAGCTATTTAAAGTCTAATGCTTGAATCAACCAGAGGGCCGAGACTTTGTGTAAACACTAGAGCACTGGTAACTGCTCTGTTGCCGTCGTTAGTGCTCGGCTCATGTCTAAACATCAACTTTCTCATACATACTATACAGTCAGCTGCAGAAATATTACCACAACAGTATCATGATTACTTTAGCTGTGATTGGTGAAATTTTGTGAAATTTGTGTGTGATCAGATGAAATTTTAGACATGTATTCATCTTGCCCAGAGGATTTGTTGGAATAGCTTTGGTGATCCTCTGACCTTTCATCTAGCACCATCACCAGATCAAAATTTTTATTTGTCTTCCACATCAGCCTCAGCTGTAGCTTGTGATTAATGCTAATTAACAAATGCTAGCATGCTAACATGTTCAACTAAGATGATGAACATGATACTTGCTTTGCATCTGCATGTCAGTATTGTCATTGTGAGCATGCTAATGTTAGCATTTAGCTCAGAGCACCACGCTTAATGCAGCCTGACTGAGCCGTAAGCATGGCTGTAATCTCTTGTGTGTCTGTGGAAAACAACCATGAGCAAAGTCCATAACATGCTCCATTATCACAGTCATAAACTGACTATAAACTGGGGTGTGTGTAGTGTGTCCCTATGATATTATTTGAAGGTAAACAGGAAGTAAATAAGCCAGTTTCAATCGATCAATTTAGAGATATTTAAAATTATTTTTGAAATCCCCTGAATGCAGCAGAGAGATTCTAATTCGGATCAAATTGGACCATTTCCTCAGGGTTTAATTTCAACATCTACTCCTAAATGAAGCAGAAATGTGTCACAAAACGTCACAAAAATAAAAGACAAGCATCTGCTTAACAATTAGATTTGACAAAACCTATTTTTAACACTGAAGTCACCACTGCAGCCCTCGTGGAACAGTGACTGAGTCGCTGCTGGTCTTACTGTTGACACACTGAGCTGACTGTTGTTATTTTTTCCTCTCAGATCCAGAACGCTGATGATGTGTTGATCTCACCGCTCGAGAGGTTTCGTAAGGAGCAGATTGGAGCTGTCAAGGTACAGCTGCAGGTGTTAAATTAATTGAAGGATAACTTGAAAGCTGAGTGGATTATTAACACAAAGTAACTGAACTGGTTAACTTTTCCTCTGACTCACAGGTGACATTTAAACTTTACACAGTCTCTGAGGTTTTAAAAGGCCAATACATGACGTTCAGTTCATTAAGCATGCTGCGTGCGTTAGTTATCTACCACTGTGGGTGGTGATCACACAGATCATCCTGCTCTGGTCTGGTCCCTGTATGTCTCTCAGTCAGTGGTCAGAGAATCTAATTTGTTCAGATAAACGATGGATCACAGTCCAGTGTCAGTAACAAGGTCATGGGAACGGACGCTGGGAGGGAAGACAGGGAGCGCGTCACAGACAGAGAGAAAGTTGAACTCAGTGAGGCAGCGTAAACACAAAGCCAGTCTGGTGTCTGGTTTCAGCAGCTGTCTCAAGGCTTATAATTCAATTTATCAAAAAAAAAAAATTCTCTTCATTCTCTCTCAGACAGAAATAAAGGCGGAGTTAGCAGTGGCATGCTGTTTACAGGGTCTCAAAAAATAGTCAGAGCAATGACCAACTCTGAAAGTGAAATCACAGCTCATTTCTGGGTGTTGATGGCAGCGTCTCCTTGGCCTGTAGAATGTAGCAGGAGTGTGTGAGCGGCACATCCTCACACTGAAGTTGTGGAGCAAGACAGAGTGGTTGGACATGTGGAGCTTAGAGCTGCAGCTGGTTTGGAAAATAGCTGTTGTCCTAAATATTTTGGCAGTGTCTCTTCATTTAGATTATTAATGGTCCCTCTGCAGCTCATGATAGCTGTGTGGCTTCTCAAAGCTCATCAGTTCATCCCAAAAATCATCTGAACTTGTCACTTATAAAGATCAGAGGAGTTGTGCAGGTATTTGCACAACTGTAGCAACCTCACTGTGTCAACTAATTTAATAGTTGACAGCTAATTGATTAATTAATTATTTATTGCAGCTCTAATACGAGCAGACTTAATTAAGATGGTGAGCACGGCAAACAATATACATGCTTGATAACAGCATGTCAGCATTGTCTTTAGCTCAAAGCACCAATGTGCCTAAGTACACAGTCGTAGACTAGTTAGTCTTGTTGCTTTTATTTATTTACTTATCAGGATGTTGGACTGGTTTAACTGTCAAGATCTGAAAACTAGCATGTCTCATGACCTCACCTATTTTTTGTTAGTTATTTACTGATCAAAATAATGAGTGTGCCAGTTTTACACTATTTTATTGAATTATTAAGTTCTTGAATGGCTTATGTTCCCATTACATTAAATATTAATGCATTTGAGAAGTTTTATGAACAATAAAAAAGGTTTTTGTAGAAAAACATGTTTATGTTCCTCAAAGTTAAGTATCATAAAATGTCATATCGACAGTGGTATCTTAACTGAGGTATCACATTTGAACTCGTATTGACAAATTTCAGCCTCAGTGGATGAGACTTAAGGACTGGGGGAAACATATATTCCAGTGTGACATTCTTTATGTGTCATGTAAAAAAAAGTGAATTTAAAGACCTTTATTGACAGATATAGAGATTGATATGGTTGCTTTTATTTATTGCTAACATCCTCTCTACGTCCCTGTCATCCTCTAGGAGGGAAAGAAGCAGTTTGACAAGGAGACAGAAAGATATTACTCTGTTTTGGAGAAACACCTGAGCCTGTCCTCCAAAAAGAAGGAATCACAGCTACACGAGGTAAACCATTCGATTTCTAAAAACGTGCACCGACTTCCTCCCACATGTGTTAGGTAATGAAAAGTATTGCATGGGTGTTGTTTCTGTTTCTGTTGCAGGCTGATTCACAGATGAGCAAAGACAGACAAGTTTTTTATGATGCTTCGCTGCAGTACGTCTTCAAGATCCAAGAAGTGCAGGAGAGAAAGAAGTTTGAATTTGTGGAGCCGGTGAGTTCACAGACAAACATTATGATCATGTTTAGCACAGTTTTAACTGAGCAGCTGGGCCGTCATAGCTCTGGGCAGCAGAGGGGAGGCACAGTAACGAACACAAAATGTTTCATCACAGGAAAATGTGACTGATGAGTCTATTTTTTGCAGTGATGTAAACATTAAGTCATAATTGCAGCCAAGCCAGTAATGATTGTGTGTACACACACAGATGTGATCAAGGAAAGACAGCGAAGTCAGATTCTGAAAAACACACATTACACACTGTTTGGCCGGTGATAAAAATGTTTTAATGATACATATCAGCAAAGCCCACTTCCTGTTGCTGTAGAAGCACTTCCTGCATGGAGATCTCTTCCGTCGGACAGAGAGGGAAACTCTTTGTTGTAGAGTAAACAAGGGCAGCAAAGCAAACAACAGACAGAGTTTCAGGGGGTTTTCTCCCATTTTGATTGATTGAGCAGATGACAGACAATCAGTCTTTTGTAATCCTCTCATTATGCTCTACACTCCCAAGCCCCCAGCTAACATTTTTCCTGTGGATTTCTCCCTCTGATCTTCAGTTATTAGCCTTCCTGCAGGGTTTGTTTACGTTCTACCATGAGGGCTACGAGCTGGCCAGTGAGTTTGAACCCTACAAGCAGCAGCTTCAGTTCAACCTGCAGAATGTAAGTTTGTATGTTTGTTGCAAACCTCGGGACCAAATGTGGACCTGATATCACTTCTTTTATCTGGTCAAACTCTTAAGCCAGTTAGAGAATGTGAAGTTTCAACTGCATCTGGCATTGTCGGCCCTCAAGTGGAAACCTCACACACCTGATACTTCTAGCATGTTGAAACACACAATTTGAACTACCTTCAGCCACAGTGTGAACACAGTTTGGCCTAGACTCGCAGACTCACATATTTTACTGCCTTGACAGCTACAGCTCACACTTTGTCTGAGCAAAGTCAAAGTTAAAATGATCAGAAGCTTAGTAGGAAGTCCTGAATCGATTACAAGTTTGTCTAGACTGCAAAGTTTCACTGGGCATTATCAATCCTTTCAGTTTCCCTTTAAAATGCAGTGTAACCTTGTACGTCATTTTTGCAGCCTCAAGGTTTGGGGTCTTACATGTATTTTTCTTTAAAAAAAAAAAAATAGGCACTTATTAAATGCAAATGAGAAATCAAAGTACTGCTCGATTAACAAAAATAATCATTACAGAATAACTACCTGTTTTAAAGGGGACCTTTTATGCTTTTCCTTATTTTCTGTCCTTGATAAACAGTGTGACAGTGATGGATGTTCATGTTACACTCGGTCAAAGTTTCAAATAATGAGGTTAACCTATGTAAAAGTATTCCCTGTGAGCAAAACCCTCAGGCTCAACCTCAGGCTTCAGACTATTGTAAATACTTTGTTTCCAACTGCTTTTTTTTGTGAGACAAGCTGACATCAGCTCATGACGCATTTCTTTTGATGCTCATTTGCTTCAGGCACCCTGCTGCAAGTGTTTACACTACATAGCACAATACATAAAACAAAGCAAACATGAAATCGCGATTGCTGAATTGTTAATTTCTCCCTGTTTTTAGATCATATTCCTGTTGGAACATGTCTGGTTGTTTTTAGAAGTTTTTATTGGTGATTTTTCAAACTAGATAGTGCTGCTATACTTCGTTACCATCTTTCTTGGGCTGCAGTGGTGGTGCAGAGACCCAGAGATCACAGACAGGTAATGTCTCGAAATGCTGACCAATCAAAGCAGACTAAGCTTTTTTGCGAGGGAGGCTTAAAGAGGCAGGTGGTTAAACAGAACGTCTCAGACAGAAGGTGAATACAGGTGTTGACACAGACAGTATGAGGAAAAGAAAGTGTTATATGAATATTAACGCATGTGAACCTGTTCTAGTACAAACCCAGAATGCTGTCAGGGCCCTGTGGCACTGGAACAGTCTGCCCGAGGAGATCAGGTCGGCCGAGTCAGTGATCTCTTTCAAGTCCCTTCTTAAAACATTCTTTCATCGGAGAGCCTTTCCTGATTTTACTTGTGTTTTAAGTTCATTTCGACTGTCTTTTATTTCCTTGGTTTTTATATACTCAAGTGCTTTTATCAGTTCTTTTAAAAGTTGTTGTTTTCAAGTCTTGTGTGTTTTAATTATTGACAAGCACTTTCTAACTCAAGATCATTATTATTATTATTATTACAAGTATGAACTTGAAAATGAGCACAATAGTTCCCCTTTAAGACTTGTAGTAATTTACTTAGCTGTAATTAATAATCTTTCCCTGACTAAACTTTTCAGATTTTATATGTTTCACATCTATAAATATGACTAATTTTAACGCAGTCTCCTTTGTATGTTGATAAGGCTCGCAATAACTTTGAAAGTACACGTGCTGAGGTCGAGAGGCTGATGAAGAGGATCCGGTCTGCAGAAGAAGACTTCAAAGCCCCCAGTTGCTTCACCATGGAGGGATATCTGTATATACAGGAGAAACGTGAGCTGCACAAAAATAATCTTTTCTCTTCTCTCAGTTAAGCTGTATGGAAAAGCAAATGCCAGAATTACCTGAGCAGACTTTCTTTTGTCGAAACACAGACACTCATACACCTGCCTGAATGTGTGTCATGTATTACAGGTCCTTTGGGCAGCGTGTGGACCAGATACTACTGCACTTATGAAAAAAGCTCCAAGCTGTTCACCATGAGCAACACAGAGGCCAGACCAGCCAGCAGACAGGTGAGCTGGTAGCACAGATGAATAACCACACATGTTAAAGCCCAATTGCTAAAAGGCATTAAGCATTAAAATCCACTATGGAAATGGTAATGTAGTTTTAAGCAGGCAACACAAGGACTTGATGCACCACCAAGAAAGTGCACTATCAACTTAAGTAACTGTTAATGCCACTTGCATTACTTACTTAAAGCTAGTGTCAAGTTTTTGTAAATAAATGTTTCTGATTTTTGAAGTAAATTGAAATGTGGAGAGTCGATGGGTTTAAACATGCAGACACCAAAATGGTCCTAATGAGCAATGCTGTTTTGTTGCTACGATATCAAAAGCTCAGACTTTGTGAGAATCCTTTGAGAGACCTTAGTACCACATGTCGAGTGCATATTGCACACACATCTGTCTGTTTACAGAACGGCGTGGTGAATGGGACACCTGAGATGTTCAAGCTGCGCTCGTGTGTCAGAAGGAAGACGGATTCAATCGACAAACGCTTCTGCTTTGACATCGAGGTGGTGGAGAGGTGAGAGGGGAGATAACTGAGAGACTGTGTGCCCACACACACACATGACTATCTGTGGATTAAATACATTGAGATATGGCTGCTGTTGGATTGTGCTCTGGTAAAAATTATCTCTGCTTGTCTGCAGACATGGCGTCATCACCCTGCAAGCGCTCTCTGAGGCCAACAGGCAGCTGTGGATGGAGGCAATGGATGGAAAAGAACCAGTATGAATATGTCCACCATTAAATAAATGATAACAATGATACAGCAACATCATTTGAAATGTCTTACTTGTCTTACTAACACATAAACATTGTTTCTGTCTTTGTTCAGATTTACACTCTGCCTTCTTTGCTCAGCAAGAAAGAGGAGAGTAAGTATCCTAATTATGCTGTTCTTCATTTAAATTAGAAGTTTTAATGTGTCTTGCAGTTTATCAGAAGTTTTGGTCACTGTTTGTTTCACAGCATTTCTCAACGAGGCCGGCTTCAGCTTTGTCAAGAGGTGTATTGAGCTGGTTGAAACAAGAGGTATTCCTCCTCCTTAAAATATTCATATGAGAAAAAGAATTCACAGTATTGTATGCATTTTTGATTTGTGACCTATTTCACAATGTGTGTGTGTAGGCATTACCACCCTGGGACTGTACAGGACTGGGGGAGTCAACTCCAAAGTGCAGAGGTTGATGACGAGTGTATTCTGTAAGAGACGGCCCACTTTTCTCTTTATTATGTTCCTGAGGAGAACAATGAATAGTAGGTGTACTCTAATCACTGCAGATAAATAATGTATTATCTACTCTCCTGTAGCATCCACAGCTCCCCCTGACATGCAGCTGGATGCAGACGCCTGGGACAACAAGACCATCACCAGCGGCCTCAAGAATTATTTCAGGTGACATACAGTACAAAGACGGCTTTTCGAATAACACCTCTTGTGAATTGTGAATTCATGATTTCTAATGTGCGTGCAGGTGTCTGGCAGAACCAGTTCTGACCTACAGGCTGCATAAAGAATTCATCAAAGCTGCAAGTAAGATGCCTTACTGACACTTTTAAAAGTACACACAATCTGTGTGGTTTGAATTTACTACCTCATACTTTGTACGTCATGTAAACAAAAGCACATTGTGTCACCATGTTATCATATCCCTTCCTCTGCACTCTTTCCTTGTTTGACAGAGTATGATGACCAGAAGTACAGAGTGAGAGCGATTCATGCTCTTGTACACAAGCTGCCAGAAAAAAACAGAGCAATGTTGGACATCTTAACCGACCACCTCTTCAAGTATGTACATATTATTACATACTGGGATTTTATTGGATCGAGTACATGCACTGAAACTTTACTTGACATCTTTTCTCTCATTTCTCTGTTATAAGATATTTAAAACACATGTGTGTGTGTGTTGTGTGTGTGTTCAGGGTTTCCTCTCACAGTGACCAGAACCAGATGACTGTGTCCAACCTGGGAATGATCTTCGGCCCCACACTGATGAGGTCACAGGAAGAGACGGTGGCTGCCATGATGAACATCAAGTTTCAGAACATCGTGGTGGAGATAATCATTGAAAACCACAACAAGGTGCGCGTACAAACACACACACACCCACACAAATACACAAACATACAGACACACATCTAACAGGCATGTTCACTGTATGTTCCTGACAGATTTTTGGTGAGGCCCCCGACCTGTCGGTGCCTTTACCTCAGGCTCCATCCTCTCGGTCGACTCCTCGGAGGAACAAGGCCATCTGTCTTTCGTCAGGGAAGAGGAAGGCCCGTCTTTATCCTCCGGCTCTCTGCCTGGCAGACAACGACAGTGAGTCTCTCTGCAGCTTACGTCTCCTTTATCTCATCCCTCATAAATACCTTTTCATGTCACAACATTTATTTGACATATTTGTTGTGATGGACTGACTTATATGTTGCCATTGTCATTCAGTCTCTTTATAATGTGACTTGTTTGCATTTCTCCCTCTAGGTGACACTTTCAGTAGTAGCCCCAGCACAACTCCGATGGGCAGTCAGGAGTCTCTGTCCTCACACTCCTCTGAGAAGAACGGATTGTCTCAGACTTCTCCTCCGTCATCTCCTGCTGCCGAGCCCAGCTCGCCCTCCGCAACACAGGTGTGTCCTCCAGCTGCAGCTTCTTCCTCCTCCCTGTCCGACAACGCCACAAACGTGACAGATCACAAACACCCGACAGACAGCGCCACCTCCCCTCACCTTACACCTCCCTCTTCCCGGACTTCCTCACAGATCACTCCGACCCAGCAGACTTCCTCTGTGTCCTCCTCCACGTCCTCTTTGCTCTCCACAGAGAGGAGTCTGTCCGTCAAAGGAAACTCGACTGTCTCCTTATCGTCTGTAAAAGAGTCAAGATCTCCCTCCATAGCCTCCACATCCACTGCCTCCATCCAGCACCCTTCAGCAGAGCGCGCCTCCTCTCTCAGGGAGGGTCGACCTGTTCAGAGAGTGTCGTCTGTCTCCTCTCTGAAGAGCACTCATTCAGTGGATCAAAGAAATGTATCCAGTGTCTCCCCCACTGTCACAGAAACTAAAGTGACGGACTCTACCTCTCCTTCTCGTCAGCTCAGAAAAACTTACAGGACTGCCTCCTCCTCCTCTTCCTCCTCCTCTTCATTATTCCCCTACAGGCTTTCTGCATCCTCCTCTCTCACCTCCCTGCACATCTCCGAAGGTGCGTACATTTCCACAAGATTCAGTGTGATGACAGTAAGAGAGTTTTAGGTATCTGTCACCTCCCTTTTTATGTTTAGTTCTGATTTCTTGTGTTTCTATCCCAGATTACAAAAGCTGTCATGGATCGGTACAGAGTCTCATGTCGCTGGATCCACAAGAGGCAATGCTAAGACGTAAACCTGCGCATGTCCGCTGTGGCTCCGATATAACCACCAGACACTCTGCAGCCGCCACATCCAGCAACGGATACCAGAGGCCTGGATCAGTGTGAGTGTCTGTAAAGTCTATCTTATACCTCTGACGCTAATCACATAGCACTTCCTCGCCATGGATAGATTACCCTTAGAGAAAACAAGAACACATGGTCTCAGCTACCCACAGATTAAGATAGAGGAATTGTCGCTACTGTATGAAAGTGAAAGCCAACTCCAGCTTTGTCTGCTTTGCGTTTTGCCTCACTTTGTTAGTGTTTTTTGGCATTGTATCCAGGTATTTTTGTAGCATCCTTATGGATGAGTGCTGCTTATGATTTGGCGCCTGGTCACCTCCTTCTTATAGTGTCACTGTGCCCAGGAACATCACAAACACAGCAAAATGAGAATAAGAAAATACAGACAGGGTGGAGTCTCTGCAGATAAATACACTGCCACACACTTCTACTGGGTCATAAGTGATGAGGGGTTTAGACGGGTTACTCTTATATGAGTCTATACATTGTTTTTTTTAGGAACAACATGGCCAAACGCAAGTATGACACTGAATATATGAAACGTTTTGGACCTTGAAGTAATGACTAAGGAGAAATCTGGACCCTGTGGCTTTTTAAATTAAAAAACAAAACAAAATCATTCACCCATGTTAATGGCATTGGCTTAACTTCAAATTTCAAAGGCATCTTGTTTTTCTACTATTTTTAACTGTGACTATTTTTAACTGTGACAGCCCAGACATCACTGTTCTAATTCTGGGTATGAATACTTTATTTTCTGATTGGTTCAAGATTTATCTGCTTTATTTAAGAAGAACACAGTTTAACTGTTTTGTGGGAGAGTGGGTTTTTGAAACTGACATGCTCACCTTCTTGGTAATAACTGGAAATTTCAGGGAATGCGTTCAGAGCAAATGTTGTGTTTGTGTGTTACAGATTATCAGTCAGACTCCCGCAGCGCGAGAGTTCAGTATTCTCCTCAGCATTAGACATATGCTCAGGAAGGTATGTTGATTTTGAGCTTATATTTGTATACATTTCAGTCTTGAAGTTTGCACAAATTAAAAACAAATTGAAACTTACCGATGAAAGAAATGCTCCTTAGCTCATTTTCTAAATCTCTTTTATTTACTGATTACTTTTATTCTCCCAGGGAGGCGAAAGCTCTTTACTCCTGTGAGGCAGAACACAGCCATGAGCTGAGTTTTCCACAGGGGGCGCTGTTCTCAAATGGTAAGTGAACTTCTCACAGGTTTCTTTGAAGAGGGGTCTCTGCATTTAAACCAGGTATTTAAATGTAGTACATTTAAATACTAAACATTTATAAAAGTACATGTCACATTTATAAAAGATTGTGTCAAATTCCTAAAGGGACAGTTCACCCCAAATCAAAATGCATATTTTCCCTCTTACCTGTTGTGCAATTTATCAGTCTAGATTGTTTTGTTGTGAGTGGGTGAGTGTTTGTGAGAAAGCAGACATCTCTACGGGCAATATCTCCAACACTCGGCAACTCACACCAAAACAATCTAGACTGATTAATAGCACTACAGGTAAGAGTAAGAGTATGCTTTCTTGATTTTGGGGTGAACTCTCCCGTTCAGTTATTTCAAAGTTAGGTAGAAGATTATGACCCACTTCATAATAATGTAACACAAATGTTAATCAACTTGCTCCAAGGACTTACATCACAAAATGAATACAAAATGGGTTTTTTTGTATCTTTTTCTGGCTTTATTTTAACACATTTCCTGTAATTTACTGTGTGACGGCCTCTGACCCCTCACTGAGATCGGGCTATGACAATTGCAAAATCATTGTTATGTTTGGAAACTTCATGATCTGGACTAAAGGTCTGTTGGTCTGAATAGTGCTCACTCAACATGTCTTTATATTAATGATCCAGCAGTGGGACAGATGCAGTTTACTGTTAACATGGGTTGTGCATGTAGGGAGTGTGTGGCGTGGCATTATAGAAGATGAAAATTGGTCGTTTCATATATAAAGGGCCTTGTCTTGACATGCAGACTTGTCTGTGTCTGCAGTGTACCCGTCTGTGGAACCTGGTTGGCTTCAGGCAACGTACAACGGCAGAACAGGCCTCATACCTGAAAACTACATCACATACATGTGACAGAGCTGATGATGTCATTGCCAAAATAACACAAAGATCTAACTTAGACTTTAGGGATCTACAGTGCAAACAGTAATCCTCTGTGCTGCTGATCGAAGATATAATATATTCATCATGTAACTGTGACTGCTATCACTGAACTACTGGGGCTAAGTATGAACGATGCATGTACTGTATGTATATCTGACTACTATATGTGAACCATGTTAAATGTTATTAACCATTTTATAGCACAGTAGATGTTAAAATCTGACTTGTCTGACTTTTCCTCCATTCATACGTGACAGTGTCACTTAACGTCATCAGCTCCTCTTTTATGTTTGTGTTCAACGCCGTACATACATGAAATGTGCCTGTAAGGTACATGAAAACAGTATTTTTTTTAATTAATCCTGGTAATTTATGGTTAAAGTGTCATATTAATGTTATAGTTGTGTGTCACACCTCTGTGCCTGAAACAGTATGAACTGATGGTCTAAGACTGAATCCTGCCGTAACATCTTCCTTCTACTGTCTGTCAATTTTCTTGCTGTCTAAATAAAAGACAAATACTTTGACCAGTTTGTATTTGTAGTTTTCGTTTACACTCAACAGCCACTTTATTAGGTACACCTGCTCAACTGCTCCTTAATGCAAAAAGTTAATCAGCCAATCACATGGCAGCAACTCAGTGCATTTAGGCATGTAGACGTGGTCAAGACGACCTGCTGAAGTTCAAACTGAGCATCAGAATGGAGAAGAAAGGTGATTTAAGTGACTTTGAATGTGACATAGATGTTGGTGCCAGACAGGCTGATCTGAAACTGCTGATCTACTGGGAATTTTCACACACAACCATCTCCAGGCTTTACAGAGGATGGTACGAAAAAGAGACAACAGCAGGAAGCAGCAAACCATTGCTTTGTCTGATGAGTCTAGTTTTCAGCTGCGACATTCAGCAGAATCCAGATCTCAATCCAATAGAGCACCTTTGGGATGTGTAAACGGGAGATTCACATCATGAATGTGCAGCCGACAAATCTGCAGCAACTGTGTGATGCTATCATGTCAATATGAACCAAAATCTCTGAGAAATGTTTCCAGCACCTTGTTGAATCTATGACACCAAGAATTAAAGCAGTTCTGAAGGCAAAAGGGGGTCCAACCTGATACTAGGAAGGTGTACCTAATAAAGTGACCTGTTAGTGTATGTTTATTATTTTGCACATTTATCATTCTTTCAATCATTCTTTATATTCTAGATATGAAGGCAAGCACTGTATGCTTGATTTGGCAAGGTGCAGGCATTTTTGTACTGAAATAAATATGCAAATAATTTGTATGTATATCACTAAATGTTTTAAAATGTGTAAATATTCTTACAAAGTCTCATGATGGACTGTATTATTTTTCAGGACGGTAAAATGGTTCCACAATCCTCGCTTTAAAAGATGTGCTCCCGACAAGTTTACTTTGTGTGCATTATAAACAGATAAATAACACATACTCATGCCATCTGCAAGCTACATTTTAATTTCAAATTCACATTCTTATTTTATATCAATATTTTGTGTATCTACATGTAATGATTGAGAGCAGGCACTTAAAACTCTTTGAGCTGTTGTTTTTTTATGTACAAGTCGGGGTGATTGGCAGCACTGCTATGAAGGTGTGCTGATCTCTCCCAGCCTCCTCAGCAGTCCGTCCAGTGTCTCCATGTTCTGTGATTTCTCCTCGAGCAGCTCGTATCGCAGACTGGAGATGTCCTGCTTGATCTCTTTCAGCTCACCTGACGGAAAAAAAAAACATACAAAAAAGTTTAATTTCAAAATGGAAAATTTACAATTCAGTGGAAAAAAATACTATAGATGTGATAAGAGTGGCTTTATTTCCAAAATGGGCATAGAAATTGAAACAAGCTCAGTTCAATTTTAGTATCATTGTGTTGATTTTACCTTCAGTGATCTCGTCACTCTCCTTGTCTGCTTGGGCTTTGATGATGTAACGCTTTATCAGTCGTTTCATGATTTTCTGCAACCAGAGATGGAAAGTTGCTCTTTGAACAGGTACAATACAAAGCGTAATAAAATGGGAAAAAATAATGTTTCAAATAGTCCCACATTCAAATTTTTATTTGGACAGAAAGATCCACAAGTACTAACTCTTCAGAAAATTATTTTATTGCTGAATTAACATTAGAAGTACTTAAATTTATAAATGTAACAGTGTAGTGTACTGTTGGGTTTCATTTATTTTGTATATAAAATCTAATTCTGCAGGCAGAGTAACTAGAGCTGACAGCTGACACATAAAAATTTAATTTTTATCTGACATGATGTGAAACACGCAGAAGTAAATACCTGATATCTGGATGACCTTGTAGAAGCACCATATCCTGAATCTTTGCCTGCTCCGAGCTAGAAGATTAAACTGAAATTAACTTAAATGAACACAAGTGTGACATTTTACAGGTTAAACTTCAGGTCTGAGGTGGAGCCTGTGGTGCAGCAGTGAATCCACTGGGAGGTGCTCAGGCTCTGCCTTTTAAAGCTCCACTCAATGTCATGGTCAAGGCGGAAACATGGTACCTGGTTGAGCTGTGTCTCTGTTTTCTTCTCACTGTGTCCTGCCACATACCGCAGGAGCAGGGACTTGATAGCCGTCGCAAGTCCCAGCATAGATTTTGGACTGGGGACCAGGTTAAAGGGTACAGGGAGCGTCCTTCCCTCCTCAAAGTAAGAGAACCAGAGTTTGGCCCGAGCAAACTTCCACTCAACATCAGCATCATCCTAAACACAAGAGGGAAACAGAAGGAAGAAAATATATTCTAATTTACTACCCACATGGGCCCCATACTCACAATCCAATGATGTACTGAAAAGTAATTTTGAGAAATACACTCATTTGCTTTCATGCCGGGAGTTAAATGAGCAGAACAATACTGCTGTCTGTGAGTTTGTACGGTAAATAATAAGCTACAGCCACCCAAACAACATTTATATGTGGGGCCCATGTGGGCAGTAAATTGGCTGGAAAAATGGGTCCTATATCGGACTGTACACATGTTCCATATTGGCCCCATGCCAATTGTCTAGATGGGTGGGTTAGCCCCACATGGGTCACGCTGGGGCTACGTGGGTTCAAAGTGAGTATGGGTCCAAAATGGACATCTTATCTGGGGCCCAAGTGGATAAGTCCCATGGACATGGATACCGTGGACAGTCTGATATAAGGCCCATTTTTCAGCCCATTTACTACCCACATGGGCCCCACACACAGCAGCATGTTAACTTAGTTTAACAAAAGCATCTGGGAAACAGCAGCAACTGTGAAGCTCAGTAATAGGTAACTATCTTGTTGTTTAGTCCACACAAAAGCCAGTGTATAAAAGAGTTAAGTTATGGTTTTACACGGGGTTATGTTCCTGACTAGGAACGCTGAGTCTCTGCTCCTGCGCAGGCAAGACTTAAGGAAGTCACTGCTTCAAGCTACAGAGCCAGGCTAGCTGTTTCCACCTGTTTCCAGGCTTTGTGCTAAGCTAAGCTAATCAGCTGTTGGCTGGAGCTTCATATTTATGGGAGTGGTATCAATCTTCTTAACTAGCTCTTGGCTAGAAAATGAAAAAGGCTATTTCCCAAAATGTTAAACTATTTCTTCAGCAGAGACTTTAAACATAATATTCGTGCATCAAAATCGTGCACATTTGATCTTCAACACATTCATTTTTAAAAAAGCGTTTACTACCCTAATATCAACTGAAATGAAAAGTTAATAAAAAAAATTTAATAGATATAAAAATTTCCAGTAGAGTTTATATTATCGTAACTCATACATCTTAATGTTGAACAACAGCGACAAACAGTGACCTAGCACATTCTGTGCCCTAGGCAAAATTTTTGGCGCTCCTACTCTGTGTAGTGCCCTAGGCAGCTGCTTATGTTGCGTGAAAGAAGATCTGCCACTGGTGACAAATAAACTAGAGCAGGGGTGTCAAACTCATTTTAGTTCATGGGCCACATACAGCCCAATTTGATCTCAGACGGACCAATAAAATCATTGCACAATAACCTATAAGTACCATCAGCTACAATATTTTCCCTTTTTTGTGTGAAGAATTGCAAGTACATTGTGTAGACGTTCATCTTTTTACAAAACAGACAAACAGCTTGAGATATCTTAAGAAAAATTTCAACAGTATGTCTCAGTTTTTCAGTCAGTCTACTACTCACTGTCATTACATGTGCATTTATCCACACATTTCCTGATAAAGATTCTTTTGAACTGAAGCTGCTGGTTGACAATATTTGGCACAATGTTCAATATCTTTAAACATGATCACAGTAAGTATGCATTGTTACATCACAGCACATTGTTTCACCTGCTCCTGAAACCTGGCACCTTTTAGTCTAGTCATCTAGTGGGCCAGATTGGACCCTGTGGCGGGCTGGTTCTGGCCCACTTGCCGTATGTTTGACACCCCTGAGCTAGAGTATTGTGTTTTACCTGAATTTTTACTCCTGGTCTAAACTACATATTACATAGAAAGTATTTTGACCACATAAGAACATGTGCGACATGTGAAGGCAGGAAATGCTGTGCAAATCTGTGAGCTTGTATCTGAAGCACATCATGATTCAGTATTCGGATGACAAACCTCAATCTCCTGGAAGGAGCTGTTAATCATGGCAATGAGCATGTTGAGCAGCACTATCACCATGGTAACATTGTAGACCCCATACAGCACGTAGCCAATGTTCTCAATGAATTTGTGCCCGTTATTGATCACGACGGACCTGACCTCGGAAAGTCCAAATATGGCCCAGAACAGCGTCTTGAAGCTCTCCTCCAGGCTGGAAGAGAAGGAGAGAAGGAAATGGAGGGAGATGAGAGGAAAGTTATTTTTGGATTCAAACAAACTGTTAATCATCAGAGCGGCGATGTAATAAAGATGCTCTGTGGGAAAAGCAACGGAAGAATAAAAGGTCTTAAGGTCATTTTGAACTATGTGTACAACTTGCAGAGAACAAAAGCTTGTTTAAGATGGATGACGCCTTCGCAAGGAGAACAAGTTGGTTCCCAACAAGGGTCGGGACTCCGCAGTGGGTCCCAAGATAAAGCAAAAGGGTAACAATCTGATAAACAAGACAAGAAAGATCGAAATCTTACAGACAATTTCTATTTTATTTGATTTATTTCTGACTTTTCTGTAATTTTGCTTTTGTTTTGATATATTTCTATCTCTTCCAGCCTCTAAAAATTCTTTGAATGAAAATAATCTAAGAAGGATAAAGGACTTTTTGGTAGCACCTCTGAGCTGGTGTCCACACCAAGGCTATAACCTGTAATTTGGAGTCCTTATAAAGAGTGAGGTATTTTTGTCAGTGTATTTAATTGAAGATGCTCTACTATCCATGATTTTAATACCTAAGAGCAGCTTTTCAATGTAAGTGATTACTAGAATGTGAATTATGCTTTTATAACATCCATGTTTCTGAAAACCAACCAAAATGTTTAAAGAAACTGATCATACAACTGACTATACAAGCTGATTTTCATAGCTGAAATAACAAATGCTAAACACACAGCTGCTGGAGGGTAGAAAACTTGTGCAAACAAATGCAGGTGTCTCTCACGTGGTGAAGGCGTCATTCTGCTTGGCCCCCAGGTAATAAGAGTACAGGTTGAACATGCCGATCATGAACGCCAGAAAGACCAGGATGAAGATGACCATGAACTTGAAGATGTCCTTGACAGTCCTCCCCAGAGAGATCTGCAGTGGGCCGAAGCTCTCATTGGCTGGGAGGATGTAAGCTATCCGAGAGAAACTCAGCACCACTGCCACAGCGTACAGGCCCTCCGATACCAACTGGGGATCTGACGGCAACCAGTAGATGCGTGCTGCAAAAGAGACGGTGAATGGGTCAGTAAACTTTAGTAATGCTATTAATACAACTTTTTGAAGGCAAGTGAAGGCAGCTATGCTTTTAAGGTAGGGCATTTTAATAAATTATTAAATTAGGTCACAGCATTCATCATTTCACAGAGTATTTATGTAACAGAGTCACTGGGCCTGAGCTTATTATGATTATAGGGATAGAAAAAACATTTTTTGGGTTTCTAATCTTTGTTTTTCAAATACAGATTATTATGAAATACACATGTCCCATCTGTGACTAAGAGATTTCAAGTAGATTATGTGTATTTTAAAGGACCAGCGTGTAGGATTTAGGGGGATATATTGTCATATTATAATACTGTGAGTATGTTTTCTTTAGTGTATAATCACCTGAAATAAGAATTGTTTTGTTTTTGTTACCACGGGGAGCAGGTACTCATCTACAGTATGCAGATCACCATGTCGCAGCACCATGTTTCTGGAGTAGCCCAGAATGGACAAACCAAACATTGGCTCTAGACAGAGACACCATTTAAGGTTTTTCGTCAGCCATCATAGATTACAGCCCCTCCGCAACAAGGGCAGTGCTGAAGAACTCTGGTTTCTTAACGTGAAACTGCATTATTCAGTGTGTTTGCCAGTTTTAATCCCCGGGTCTGTTTGTTTGGCAGAGGACGAAACCTCTGCAGACGATTCAGCTCTTGGTAAAAACCTCCTGAACGTCTGGGGCTTAAGTTATCAGAGAAAAGAGATGAGCACACATTAGCAGGTGCTGGGTTAGCAGCCCATCTCTGACATGCCAAACAGCATGAGAAGCACTTAATTGTAACACGAAACTGCTTATTCAGTGTATTTACCAGTTTAAATCACCTATTCTGTTTGTTTTTTGGACATGAAGAGACCTCTGCAGATAATTCAGCCCCTGGTAAAAACCTCCTGAAGGTCTGGATCAGAAATAGGGTGAGCACACATACCAGGCGCTAGGTGAGCGGCCTGTCTGTAATAACAAACAGTGTAGGAGAAACACTGATTTGTAACGTGAGACTGCTTTAGTCAGTGTTCTTACCTATTTTAATCACCAGGTCTGTTTGTTTTGGACAGTAAAAGACCTCTGTGGATAATTCGGCTCCTGATGAAAATCTCCTGAACGGAGGAATTCTAACCGGGATCAGTTTTACCTGGTTGCAATTGTCAGCCCTCATCACTAGATGCCACTAAATTCCCCTAAATCGTACACACTGGCCCATTAAGGAGTCACAAGCCAAAAATCTTTGGAACCACTCACTGAAATAAGCCACTGCCAAATTTGTCTTCAAGCTTCTTTTGAGAATTTGATTAGACTACTGTTTTATCCTGTTCCCAATAAAAACAGGCAGACTGCTGGTGTTCACAGCCAACAGACGTCATCTCTGTAGTGGAATGCATGCTCGTATATGTACCGCCTCATGCTAACTACTGTTTATACATTAAGTAAATTATGTTATTTAAAGCGTGGCGGTCTGTTAATCTGTGCAGTTGTGTGAGCATGCTCACCCAGTGTGAAGTAGTGTATCTCTGGGGGCAGTGTGACATTAATCAGTGTTGTGTAGTGTGTGTGTACATAGGTCTGGGCTAAGTCAGCGTGTCTCAGGGTGGAGAAGCGGCAGCTGAAGGAGGCGAGGAAGATCGCCAGCATCCCAAAGTCCAGGAAGTTCCACGGTTCGACCAGGTACTCCCCCGGCCCTTGACTCCAGATCTCCTTCACCTCAGCCCAGATCATACCTGCAGCAGCACAGCGACACATGATGTGACACACAGAAGGACATGACTTTCCTCCATCATGATGGTCTAATGCTCACCCATGACCCATGCAATGATGAGGGTCTCCATCCATGTGAAGGGTGTCGTGGTCATGCGGTAGAGCAGTAGCGGGTCAGAGCTGAATCCTTGGAGATGATGGTGGGTCATGTTTGGCAGCAGGGTGGTGCCTGCGAAGCGGTCAGCAGCATTCAGGATCAGTAGACCCAGAAAAATTGTGAAGGATGAAGCGTGGGCCACAAACTTCATGAAGGGGCTTCGCATCACTTTCCCAACCTGAGCGAGAAACATGAAGCAGTAGGAGGTTGAGAGAACCTGCGGGAAATTGAATGTGCAGTTCATGCATGTGGGATGTTGTGTGAGTGACATTTATGAGCATACATGTTACATACTCTGCTGCACGGAGCAATCCAGTAAGCCACAGCCAGTCCAGGCAGGCTTATAGCTACTGCCAGCACCACCAGCATTTTGATAGCAGTGGTTTGTTGTCTCAGGCCGGGCAGATTCTCATACCAGATACTCAGCAGCTGCTGCTGGCAGTTAGGATGAGCCACAAACTGATGACATTACAGAGTAGGACACAGGGATATTAGAGGTGGTGAGAGGATAAGAGAACAAGGATGAATACTTGATACACTCCCCCAAACCCAACGATTAAAGGTATTTCATTCAAGCTTGTCACTACAGTCACTTTTACTTGTTCATTTATTTGTTGGTATTTTGAAAAACTCTGTAACCATCATGTAGTGATGGAGCTGAGAGCTGAAACCCTTTCTTGTATGACCAAAAACAGGCCTGTGTGTGAGCATACTAACCTTCTTGAGTTCATATTTGATGGCTAATTTGAGTCGTGTGAGGGAAGGGCGACCTGGTAGATCGTAGCTGTCTTCAGAGTTCGTTTCTCCGCTCAGTATGGCCTCCACCTCCTCTGTGCTGCGACACAGATCCAGAAGGCCCACCACATAGTCTTTACACTGGCTCGACAGACAGCAGTAGTCGTTCTACAAACACAATGTTCTTCAGTTAGCAAAACATTTGAGATCTATTGCAGGAGATATGGTTTGATGTTGGGTTTACTGGTGTAGTCCACCCATCTGGCAGCACCCTACCAGTGAAAATCAATTTAAAAATCAGGATTCTACAGAAAATGCGGTCTAGATTTTTAGGAAATACAGTCAGTCAAATCCTGGGCCCTTTGCATAGGCGGGGTGAGAGAGGTGTCACAGAGCTTCCACTATGTATACATGTATTATTTTGCGAATACCAAACCTTTCATCCCAGGCTTTGGAGGAGACCTCCTCCAATTTGGGCTCTAGATATTCCCACTTTCCCCCCATTATGACACCCCTGAGTATACAGGCCTACTGTGTGACCAGTAACGATTATAGTTGTTATATGTGTGTCAGACCAACAGTGTCAACAGGGAGTACAAGATGTAGACCCCTGTCTGTTTCTGCCTTCTCTCTTAAGGCTCATAAAATGTTCTTGTGTTTACTGGCAGCTTTTCCTGGCAGCTGGTTGGAGGCAACATGGCAAATATAGTTTTTGTGTACTTGATGATGAGGCTGGTTTTAAGGGCACTACCAGGATGTGCACAGCCATGACAGAAATTATTCTGGTGGTGATTCTGATTCTTAATAACATTTGTACCTTAAATTCTTTCTCAATATTAGCCAGCATGGCCAGCTCGTTGCTGAGCTCCAGGGCTGCCAGCACCGGGTCTTCGTTGGACAGGGAGAGGTAAGCAGGACTGGCGAGTCCTCTGTAGGCATTGATCCGTGATCGGGAGTGGCTGAAGGAGTCAAACTGCTGCTGGTAGTTACAGGAGTCGCAGCCACAGAAGTAATCGTGAGGGGGATCGATGCGAGCACCTTTACTGAGCAGGGTGTGAACGATCTCGTATTCCTGGCAGTGCGCTGCAAGGATCACTGGAGTAACGTCATGAGAGAACCTGTGGGAATGCGCACACACACACACACACACACACACACACACACAAGGCCATTTACATAGTGCCAAAATTCATTAAGTTAGCATTTTGCCACTCCTGGTTCCCTCATCTCAAAGTCAATGGTGTTTTGATGAGATGCCTGAAATAATGTGGTTGGCACAAGTTTAAGAGACTTTCACGACATGAAATACATCAGTAAATACCCCACTTGAGAATTTTATGTGTCTTTAAAAAGGCGGTTTGTTTGCCACAGAGCTTATTTTCTGCAATAATCCAGAATCCAACAGAAAAATCCCATATAGGCTTCTCGATGAGGGAACCAAGGAGACATAAACTTCTGCATCTGCCTTCAGAAAGATCTCATCCCTATAAGCTACATTGCTCTCTTGACGAAAGGCTGATACCATAAATATGAAGCTATCACCAGCAGTTGCTAACATAGCCTAGCACCAAGACTGGAAACAGGAGGAAACTGCTAGCCTGGCTCTGTCCAAAGGTAAGAGTATCTATCTAACAGCACCTCTAAAGCTCACTAATGAGCACGTTAAATCTCATTAATTCAGTTTATTTCCTCTCCAGGGCCTGTTGCCAGGCAACTAGCAAAAACATCAGGAAGTTAGTGAACATATTAGTCTGACTCTGTTACATGCAGCATGCACAGAACACACTTTAAACAGTGTCATGTGTTTAAACATGTCAGGAAATTTAGGTATTTATTGCCACAGTGTTAAACTGCTGTCAGAAGCCACGACATTTTTTAATGATGCTTTAACTACCTTACCTCGTCCCGTCCTCATCATAAGCATAGAAGTCATCCAACATGTCTGCTTGAGCAGGGCTTGCTGTCAGACGATTGGCATCTCTGAACGCTGGGTGACACAACAGGGCCTCTGTGATGCGAACATAACCTTTACCTACAAGACACAAACACACACACACACACACACACACACAAAGCAAAGCGGTTAGTGTGGTTTGGTACGTGGCTCCTTTGACCTCAGTGCTGTTGCTAATTTTGTGGAGCATGAATCTCCTGTAAAAATGTAACAATGGTCTTTTTGTTAAGATATTTATTTATAATCTTTTTGTTGTCATGACTGTATATCAGTGCAAGTACCCTATACATGTATTTTTGGCCCTCTACACACACATCCACCGATTCACACATCTTACTGATGGCTAACAGGAGGGCGTCACCCACTCTGGACAAATCCGGCCTCCCCAGCAGCAGCTCCGTCACCTCCAGATGTTCGTTGGCTACAGCCAGCTGCAGTGCATTCTGGCCCATGTAGTCCACAGCATTGACGTTCAAGTTGGGCACTTGGAGCAGCATGCGCCGCACCTCTGGTATGTTGCCGTATTCAGCCGCCTCCAGAAAACGCTGCTCGACGTCTGACAGGCTGACTGAGGGAGCAGAGAACATGTAGGCTGGACCACGCAGGGCCTGGCGACGTTTCACAACACTGAGAGGAGCCATGAGCTGTCTCTCAGAGCTGCTGTGGCTGCCAAGAGAGTTGGGAGACGTAAACACAGTATTTAATGTCCACATCGTAACTTATATGCAAGCACATAAAGCTTTTTGGAAACCACACTTCAGTTCCCAGTTTCATCCCACATGTTCTAGGACTAAAGTGTTTGACAGGCTCAAGATGCAGTTAACAGGATTTAATCATTAATTCTCCATATGTGGTGGTAATACCAGAACAAATCCAGCTTCACTTGTCTTAAAAACACCCCGAGTGATCTGGTGCAAGCTTTTATTTTACAGTTTGGGAGATTTAAAGGTCCATTGTGTAGGATTTAGGCGGATATATGGGCATAAAGGGAATATAATATAATAAGTGTGTTTTATAATCACCTGAAAACAAGAATCGTCACATTTTTGTGACCTTAGAATGAGCTGTTTATATCTACATAGAGAGCATGTCCTTGTCCACAGATTCCACCATGTTGCACTGCCATGTTTCTACAGTAGCCCAGAACAGACAAACCAAACACTGGCTCTAGATAGGGCAATTTGCATTTTTTTTTCTGTTTGCAGTTTGCAAGTTTGCAATTTCTGCTTATTACATGCATTGTATCTTTTCAAAATATACTTTCGTTTCCACAGGAAATGTACAGTTTTTGCTGGTTACACACACAGTTTTCGGCAGCAAAAGCACGTGGTTAGTTTTAGGCAGCAAAAGCACGTGGTTAGGGCTCCCAGGTGGAACTCTGGAGTTTGTTTGACCCATGCACCTCCCCTCCCGCCTCCATTACATATAGTCTTTGACGCCTGTTATATTACAGGTATTTGCTTGCAGCATTACAAACTGCCGTCTATCAAGGTGCATCATATCATCGCGATGTCTCTCTGCAACTGTGTCTGACGCCAAAGTCCACTGACAAAAGAATTTGATGACTTCAGTTGTTCCGAGCTGCCTCTAACAACGTGTAACGTGAAACTGCTTCATCCAGTGTTTTTATGGGTTCATCAACACCCTTGTCCATTTGTTTTGGAGAGGAACAGACCTCTGCGGATCATTCGGCTCTCAATAAAAACCTCTATAACAATGAACACTGAAGGAGAAGTTTCAGCCGGCTGCAATCTGCAATCCACCCCACTAGATGCCACTAGATCCCTCTAAATCACACAACTCCTTTGATACCCAACAAGAAAACCCTCAACGACAAAAAATAAAATAAAGGTCAAATGTTGAATGATCTGATTTCTGATAGAAATATATCACAAACTTAAACAGGGACTTTTTATATTTGTAGTCTCAGTATTAGATGCTAATATACCAGTTTAGATTTTAAACATTACCCTATAGAAACTTCCCTGTAATGAAACATGTTTGGATAAAAATCTAAAAATAGATACCAACAGACATAAAGTGTACACGCCAAAGTTTGGAAATGTCATACTTTTAATCCTCAGTTACACAATTGTCTCAGGATTGAACAGATAGATAGCCAAAAGATCCATATATCTCTAAGTTACCAAAAATTATCCATAATTCTACTGTTATTCTAACAAAACCTGTGGCTGAAGAAGAACACACAAACATACCTGCCCACTACATGCACATCTGGCTGATAAGGCGCTGTAAATGAAAGACTCACGTGAGCCATCGACCGGAGCAACAGTTTTCCTCTCCAAAGTCATCATACATCAGCAGGTTGTCTCGACTCCGAGCCCTGGGGCTGTCGGTGTAACCCGCAGGTCGGCTGTGGTTCATCCCCGGAGGTGATCAACAAAAGAGGGTCCTGGTTCATATGAAGGGGTAATCAAGTGTCTGTGGCATGACTCTCCCTCCCTCTCTCGGTCTCCCTCCCCTCTGTGTCTCTGTGTCCTTGAGAAAGAATGCATCCTTCTGGGTCCCACTATACTTTTATTTACACGACTCACTGAACTATACAGATGTGGAGGGCAGCTCAGTGTTATGACTGAACACACTGAGGGTCAGTGGTGATACATGGCTATATTTGTCTTAATTGCATAAGCTGAATCTCTGGAAAGTACTCCCTGCTTTCGTTTTGAGAATACAGGCTAATTTGCAAAGATTAAGAACATAAATCAAAACAGATTATTCTCAAAATATTGTGCTTTCCCAACAGTTTTAAAGCTCAGACTGTTAAATGCTATTTTAAACCACAGTGTTTAGAGTACATGTGGAGTTTTATCAGTGTGTGTGTGTGTGTGTGTGTGTGTGTGTGTGTGTGTGTGTGTGTGTGTGTGTGTGTGTGCAGGAGAAACTGATGGCTGATGAACAGCAGATGAGATTCCTCAGAGTTTAAATTCCCAGTAGACTTTACTTCCTCTGTGCTCCCACTCTCCACTGATCTCAGTCCAGTGTGGGAAAACAACTTCCCACCGTGCACATACACACACACACATGCACACACACACACACACACACACACACACTTGTATACATACATATGAGTGTGTTTGTGTTTATGCATTTCTGTGGTCTGAAGCGACAGCAGGTCGAGGGTGAGTCACAGCACCCAGTGTTTTCATTACACACACATGTACACACTTGAATGCATTATATCTAATGCGTCCTTTTTCATTGTCCTCGCTAGCTTTGTCACTGATGTTATTACTTCTCCCTCTCTGTTTTCAAGCTGAATTTCACATGACATCACGCCGACACATCAACATTCAAAGATCTGATAAAGCAGAGTCTTTGATGTACCATTGTAGCAGTGAAAATTGCCTTTTAAGGCCCTGATTGCTGAAGATTAGTCACTTTGGACTTTTCAAGACGTAAGAGCGTCACATTTCGCGGGGAGGATGGCAGGGTGAAAGGGGGTAAATGCTGACAGATGTCACAGTGTGAGTTTTTGTTAAGACTTCATCCCCAGAACAAAACAGACCCCAGATCTGGAACGTAAACACTGTCAGCTCAAACATACACAATACTTATTGGGGGGCAATTAGTGGGCAAGCACCTGACCTGGATAGTCATTTTTTTCTGTGTGTGTGTGTTTTAGTGCCACTGATTCTGGTGATAACACTGTGGGATCCTTGGCTCTTTGTGTGGTCTGGTATTTGTATATTGTCTGGGTTAATGTACGCTTACACACACACACACACACACACACACACACACACACACACACACACACACATAGAGTTATCTGTGTGTGCTACTGTGTAGAAATAAGGCGATAGCAGATTGGAGGGGAAAGTTTCGGTGCTACAAATGAGTGTCCTGGTCTCTAGAGGGAAATGTGGCGGTCATGGGACACTCTTCATATCAGCCACACAATGGTGGGATGTTTTCCGTTTTTTTGTTTGTTTGTTTGTTTGTTTGTTTTCTGACAGCCAACACATTCTCACTCCGACCTCTTTACATATTGATGTGCTTCGTCGTGGACTTTCCACATCCACATACGACACGAAAGGTACCCTGGGTGCGTTAGCTGTTGACGTTCTGGGACACCGTGTCAAGTTCTGTTCTTTCAAGATACTTGCGTTTTTCACAGGAAATTAAAACTTACATACAGTCTCTTTAAAAATCCACGCACTACACAAGTACAACACCGCAAATTGATTCTTTCTTCCAACAACAAATACATATGATTGGGTTTAGGCAACAAAAGCACGTGGTTAGGTTGGGGAAAAAAGAACAGGGTTTGGCTTTAGAATCTTACGTGATGCAAACACCACTCTCTCAGATTAAAATCTGTGTTTGTTGCATCGTTAAACTATAAGGGCAACCGGTCAGCTGTAAACACAAGTGTGAACTGCAACAGCAACCAGCTGTGTATCATGCCAATGTTAAAGAACGCCTTTTTTTGTTGGTTCTGACGCCACAAGTCACTGTCCAAGCGCTGGATTTTGACGAGTGAGACCGGGCTGTAATTTTCATACAAAACATACGACGCTTTTAAAAACAGATGCACTGTGCAGTGAAAAAACATCTCCCCCTTATCAAGTCCACCAGACCCAAGGTGGTGAGAGTGGGCAGACACACCTCTTCCACCCTCATCCTTAGCATCGGAGCACCCCAGGGCTTTGTTTCGAGGCCCCCTTCTTTACTCCCTGAACACACTACAACTGTGTACACATCCTCTCACTGTCATTTTTTGTTTTCCTGTATACTTCTATTTTTACTTTCGTACTGATGCATTGTTTTTTTTATCACATCTAAAAAGGATGAGAAGAAGGAGGAGAAGAAAAATAAACAGTGTCTTCTCTGGATGTGGATGTTTTGCTGTAGTCTGTGCAGCAGTTGCCTTGACAACCTGACAACCTGACCTGCACTTCACTTCACCTTTTATTAAATAAGCATAATAATAATTCTACTTGAAGTAGACATACCTCTTCTTTGTTGTGTTTCTGATTCAATGTTATATTCTATCTGCCATATGAATTCCTAAATACTGACGGTATAACTGGTTTGTTGGACACCCACATGAAAATAGTGAACTGAAACATGTGTTTCTCTGTTACTGAGGAAAACAATCATCCGTCTGAAGTCCTGGCGGCATGCTGTGGAGGCTGCTGTGTTCATTACAGCCACCAATCCTCAGCTAGAGAGGCAGTATAGGTGATGCTTGATGAATGAGGTTTGTGATGGCTGGAGAAAGTAATTAAGTAAAATGTATTTATATAGATGTAGGTCACAAAGTGCTTCACAGGGGTGATATACAACAAGATAGAATACACAGAGCCTATGTGAGCCATGCAGTGAAAAGTGCACAGCCAGCAGAACTATTTGCACACACACGACAAAAAGAAGAATTCACACTACACAACAGCAATACACAAACATTTAAAAAGTACAGCTCTGGTGCACACAAGTTATCCTTTAGCTGGCTTTTTAAAGAAACCACAGAGTCAGCAGAGCGTCAGGGAGCAGGGAGAGCTTTCCAAAATGTTGGTTGCTACGGCCACAAAAGCTTGATCACCACGTGTTTTGAGGTGAGCGCGAGGGACAGACAACAATTGTAGCATATTTGATCAAAGCGAGAGCGCTGAAGAATACAGGTGAAGCTACCTAAGAGGGAGCCTGATCGTGTAATGCTCTGTCAGTAAGAATGAGAATTGATCTGGATCCTAAACTCAACAGGGAGCCAATGAGGGGATTTTAGTATAGGGGTAATGTGAGAGCGTCTATTAGGTCTAGTTAGTAGTTTGGCAGCAGCAGACTAATGGAGTACTTCAAAACTTGGACAGGCATGAAACTCTTGGCGAATGGTTGAATCAACAGGACAAAGGATAAACAACTGGGCTAGAAAACATCTGGTTCTCTCTGCAAACATTGAGCCCAATCCAACCTGTGGACGTAAAACTGAGGTGATTCCCAACATGCATTTCAAGAAAAGTCCAGTCACAAAGCTTCAAATTCCGTGTGTGCTGTGCTGATGGTGAGATGATGCTGAAGATTGTACTTTGATATAAACATTCATAGATTTAAATTATTACACTCTCAGATTATTGGTCAGATTTGGAGCAGGAAAAACACTGAATCCAGCAGCTGTTTCCCATGGGACCTGAACAAAACAGCACCCTCCTCTATCCTAACAGATAGGAGTGCATGTATACACAACAGAAGGTATATAAATCAAAATGTTAAACTAAAGTAAATAACCAAATTTAAATGAATCACTACTGTGGGCTGAAATAAACATCAAATATCACCTCTGATATTTTTAGATTTGTCCATAGGGTCTATTGTAAAATTGCAAATGTTACAAATACCTGCAGCCTGGAGCTCAAGTACAGTGTAGGTCTCAACTAACACACTATGTTGTGAGAGATTCACAGCACCGTCTACTGGGATGTGTTGGTAGTTCATTCGACCAGGAGCGTAAGTTTCACCTGCTGCTGCCAGTCACATTGTAACTAAGACTCGGTGCAGATGTACTCAGCTTGAGATGCATTCAGGGTCGCTGCCTTTCATACTAACCCTCTATGATTTGTATGACAGGAACATGGGGAGTGCTTACAGTTGAGTTTGTTCATCTGTATGTTGTTAACTGTAATATAATTTCAGATATATTTGCATTCCAGAGTCAAAGCAAAGTCACACTAAAAAAATATTTCTGTGAAAATGAGATGAAAATGAAAATGAGACGTCCTTCCATCCTTCCTTCCTGTTTTATTCAAACATCAGGCTGTACAAAGATGCAGTGCAACTTATACAATATGTGCTTTCTCCCTCTGTTTCTCCTCCTCCTCCTCTCTGTCAGTTATTGGTTGCAATCCTCCTGATCTTCATCGTGACAGACTTGATGGTGTGAGGGACCCCGTTCTGTCTCCAGGTGTCCCACAGGATGTGTGTCCTCTGCCCCCTGTTGTGCTCTGCATCTTCAGGAGAGCCGTTGAGGTTTGCCAGGCCGCACTGGTTGAACCACCATCCTGTGTGATTGTACTGAGCGCTGCAGCTCTCCACCGTGCGGTTGTTGATGGAGCAGGAAGGATTACAGCCGTCGTTGTCCACGTCTGAGGCGCTGAATGGAGCCGTGTCCTGGTTCTGATCCTGGTCATAGCCACGAAATGCATCACCTGTACAAAGACACACACACAGAGGCACACAGGCATGCAAATGTGCACATGTGAAAATATTCATAAAGCAAATCATTTGTCACTGAGGGTGAATTTTTTCTAAGTCTTGATTTATTAAGTTTTACCTGCGCTGCCTGCATATCTGCCCAGGTGTATCCCGAAGAACATGGTTTCAGTGTCCAGCTGGAAATCATCATAAGATGCATAAGAGGTGATGTCATCATGGGACACCAGAGCGATGTGGAGCTGGAACCGAGTATCTTTCTGGTTTACTATATGGTACACCTTTTTCAGACCCAACCAGTGTTCTCCTACACACACACACACACACACACACACACACAAACAGAGATTGTGCTGTTAGGATTAACATTGGTGAGAGCAAAATTAATCCACAGCATTTGATATTTGTAGGGCTCGTTCAAAGTGAGACAGCTGTAAATCTTACAGTGCTCACTTACAGATAAAATAAATCTTCTAAAACCAAAAATATAGTGTATATATAGCACTAAAGAAACATTTAACATCATATGGGTTTAATATGCAGCAAGTTCATGAGAGTAAGACCATTTACACAAAATATATAGCAATAGCATTCAAAGCACCCTCCTACTGTAAATCTTAAAGGGGACCTATAATGCTCAGTTTCAGGTTCATGCTTGTATTTTGAGTTTCTACTTGAACGTGTTTACATGCTATAATGTTCGAAACACACATTTCGCTGCCTGTTAATATACCTGTATTAACCTACTGTCCAAGATGCACCATTTTTACATTTGTCTCTTTAAAGCCCCCTCCTTGAAAAAGCCCAGTCTGCTCTAATTTGTTAGTGTTTTTGGATGTTAAGGCCAATTCACGGTTTCCATGACCACAAGGGTCCGCTTTGGTCCGTGTGACGTAAATCTTGTCATCCACCCATGTCCGTGAGCAGTCATGCAGACTCCCATGTGGACATCTGCGTGCAGTCCATTTCTTGTGACTGCACCGACTGTAGGCATAGCAAGTGCGCTGACTGCACATGCTCCAATCTGCAGTTTAGTCCAAAACACTAAAGCCAGCCACCTCACCATGAAGGTAGTTTTAAGTTGGATGTTTGACAGACATTCACTCCAGACCCAGCAGCATCGTTTAGTGTCACTTTCACCCGATGTCGGCAGCAGGAGGACCTCCCAGCCCTCCTGCTTACTGACAGGGGCTGAAGCAGACAGTTGTACTATGAATAGAACCGCGTGCGCATCCGTTTGACAGCAGCTCTCCATGGACGTTCATTACAGTACCCAGGGAATGGCTGTAATGAAATAGAGTCGCATTTCCTTCCATTAAAAATGAACAATGAAAGCTTCTAAACTAAATCTTTATAACCGAACATGCTCCAGCAGGAATATGGTTCAAAAATTTGGGAGAAATTAGCAAAATCAGCAACCAAGATTACATGTTTTCCTGATGTTAGCATGTAGCTACATGTAGCAGTGTTGGCTACGTAATGTAAACACGCAGTAACGCACCTGGAGAAGATGACCATATGAAATCTGTCACAACCTGATGTCAGCGTATTGTGAAAGTAGACAAAACCTCTGGAAACAGAGTATTCAGAACGGTCTGAAGCCTGAGGTTATTGCTCACAGGGGTTTACTTTTACATGTGTTTACCTCATTATTAAAACTTGGGCTACATTTAATATGAACATTCGACATAGTAAAACTGTATATGTGACAGAAGATAAGGAAAAGCAAACTAGGTCCCCTTTTATGTAACAGCAGACAGTGGTATTTTAGAATAGAGTGTGCTTCCAACTTTGTGTGTATACTTTGGTGCGCTTGTTTGATGTTTTTGGCCATGTAGTGTTTATCTTAATGTCTGTCTTAAAAACAGTTAGTGTCTGGGTCTGTACTGTTAACTGATGTTCAGCAGCAGTCAGCTGGCACATCTGGTATACAACAGCTGTTGTTCCTCACACCTCAACCTCCTCCTCATGTTGTTTTTTAAGCTTAAAACAGGAAACACGCGTCTGGTAATGCCTATAGTAACTTCATACAACCTGCAAGGTTTCCAAAGCCATCAACATAATCAGCCCAGGATCGTTTGAAGTCAGTTAATCCGTCAGTCCGCCGCTGCATCACCGTCCATCCACCTCCCATATAGTCCATCTCACAGAAAACCTGCAGCACATATCATATGATGAGTAATGACTGAGTGAGAGACTGTGAATGGCTGAAATTATCAGTGTATATCTACCTCAAATGAAGTGTCTGTGTTCTCTGGGTGGACGATGTAAATGCCGCTGGGGATCTTGGGGACGACTGACAGAAGATTGTCCTTGATGTTGCTGCAGTCTCGTCCTAATCAAAGCAAACACTCTTTAGTCATCAGGATGAAAATTAACATCCACTAAAAGATGAAGAGAAGAGATTTTTTTCACCAATTTCACCATATATTGCTGTACAATATTAAAGTGGCTCCCAGCTGGTCTAGAGTTCTCCTTAGTCATTAGGTTGAGGTCCACACAGTTTAATATGCATGGGTTTGGCTGTGTCTCAAGTTAGTTTGCTGTCTCTGTCAAGTACCTGTCCATTAGTCACTCACTCTACAGTAGGAAATGGCACTTCAAAATAAAAGTGCTGTGCCAAAAATTCACTGTTCTTAGAAATAAAGAGTGTTTTTTGTTTGTTTGTTTTTCTCAAATTTGACACGTTTGCAAGTCACTTGTGGCCCATTCAGAATAGACCAGCAACCCACCAGCTGGGAACCACTGTATTATTATTGTTACAGCTGTGTCCCTTTTCCCCTCCACTGTAGATCTGCCCAGGTGTGCTGCATTACTTAACGAGATGCATTGCACCTGGCATGGAGGAGGCAGTTAAGAGCTCCTGTGCCAGCAGCAAAGGAGAGAGGCCTCTGGTGTGGGGACTGCTGGTCCTGCTGCTTCTCAGCATGGGACTTTTGCTGTCTTGTTTGCTTGTTTTATTTAATAAATCTCACTTACACTATGCTACACTGCCTCCACAATCTCCAGTGGTACTGCTCCGTTTCATCCTTATCAATAAGCTTTCCCAAGACATACACAAATACAGACAAAATGAATGCAGAGTACAGACAAAAGGATCTGTTCATCTCTGTCTCCACATCTATTATTGAGCATAAATGAGCCTTAAGAAAGAAGATTTGTATTTTTGATTTTGGGGGCAAATTGTCCCTTTAAAGGCATAATTTTACGCATCAAGATCAGTGCACTCATCATGAGGATGTTACAAAACTGGACATTTGGAATTTGGAAGACGTGGCTATTTGCTGGACAGGAAGGGTCTAACAAAGCAAAGCTATTAAGTTGCATTATGGGACTTGTAGGATCCAGTGCTTTTGGATACACTAGAGGCGAAAAGTCAGGATATTTTGGCCTCAAATGTCTCTCGGACAACCCGGTCTCACTCTGAAATCGTTGCTCTGGCGCTTGCTTGGGCAATGACTTGTGGCATCAGACACTGACAAAAAGCTGTCCTTTAACGTCAGCATGATACGCAGCCAGTCGCCATTTAAAATCCTTAGTATGAGTGAAACCCCAAAAACCCTAGATCCTACACTTTCCATAATGCAACGTGATGGTGTCCTTTGCTAAACTCTTTCTGCCTGGTTAACATCCTTGTTTTTCAACTCCACAGCCCACAGTTTCTAATGCAGGCTTTTTGTTGTAAATTTAAAGACTGAAGGCCAGAGATAACTCCAATGACATCATCAGGGTTTCTTTGTCAGCAATTAGAAAGCTCTGTCAGAGACATCCCTCATAGTAAACTACTGTTCATGTGTAAAACTGATGGTATTGGTATGTATGAATGTCGGGTCACTGCATGTGTTTGTTGTGTGAGTTACCATGGGATTGCACAGGTTTGATGGAGTACATCTCAGCGTTGCTTCTCTGAACCTCGAAGCTGAGCGTCTGCACTTTGGTCATCAGCTCTGTGACCTGGAAATGTGACACGAGAGTGTTCATGCAGCCAGCCAATCAGAAACCTAGAAACTCTGTTACTGAGAGAGAAGACAGAACATGTTACCTGACTGCTGAGGATGTCCAGGGCTCTCTGTTGCTCCTCCATCACATCCCTGATCAGCTTGCGGGTGCTGCGTCCAAATCCCAACAGAGACTGCTGTAACTGACCTGCACACACAAACACACACACACACACACACACACACACACACACACACACACACACACACATGTTCTGAACAGCAGATGAGGATGATAGACATAACAATACCACCAGGAAGGAGGAAGACATTTTACCACAAATTGAATGTTTCTCATCTCGCAGCAGCTTGACAGTGATGTCACACGGGATGGAGCATGCGTCCCGACCTTTGACCCCTCTGGGAAGTTTCTCGCCTTTGTCAGGAGTGTCGGAGAAGTCCTCATTGATTATTTCTGACTCATTAAAATTAGCACTGTTTCCTGTGTCCTGGCAATAAATAGAGAACTGTGGTCAGCGTTTAAATCACAGGTGTAACTCTGCAGTTATACAATGCGTTATGTGTAACAGCCTCCATGTCGGACTTCACAGAGCAAAACAAAGTCCTGACCAGCTTCTGTATCTGATTCTGCCTCTGCCAAAGATGCATGTATGAAAATATTTAATATTTTCTGGAGATCAACAAAGTTTTAAGGTCAGACGCCCTGGTTGGCTACAAACACACACAGTGTAAACTGCAATATCCTGTCTTTAAATCCTGTAAGAAAACACTTGTAACAAGAAGTAGAGAGTAAAAAAGTGCATTTACTCAAGTACAGTACTGAAGTGTAATGTTGAGGTACTTTACTTGAGTATTTGCATTTGATGCTACTTTATACTTCTACTCCACTACATTTCAGAGAGGAAAATACTTTTTACACAACTACATTTATCTGACATCTGTAATTATTATTTTATATATTTTGCACTTTATCTCAACCATCACATATGATAAAAAAAACACGTGACTTACCAACTAATTTTAGAATTAAATCCTTACATTTTTATATTCTTGTAAGAAGTACAAAAAGAAAAAATAGAAAAACAATCTCTAGTCTAACAACTCAAAAGAACTTGTTTCTCACACCCATCTACATGTGTTGGTGTGTGCATGTGTATATTTATGGCACCCGTCGTCATGCCACCCTGAAAATGCATCCTCTGACTTACCAACAACTTATTATACTATGAAGCGATATTAATGTAACCAGTTAAGTTGTGTCCTGTTAACTCATATCTATGTCATTTTTTTAACAGTTTTGACTTCTTTTTTTTTTTTTTTTTTAAATATATCAACAATTCTTCATTATAACATTTTTATTTATATTTTTAATTTTCATATTCTTTCTCCCCCCTTTGTTTAAAATAGTTTGTCACTTCGATATTACTTGGTCATATAATTTTGTAAAGTGCAAATTTAAAAAATTGTTTCAAGAATTTTCTGAAATCAACTTTTTTATAATTCTAGTGCAGCAACTTTTCATTTTTGTTGTTTAACATTTTATAGTCTATGGTTGAACTTTTATTGTACTGCAGAACAAAGTTTTAGGACTCAGCAATCAACAGAAAAAAAAATCCAATCAGCTCCACATCAACCATCCACAACAAAGATGCTGTTCACACCGTATCAGTGATAATAATCTTAAATAACACCATAAAAGGGGCTATTTGATATAGCACATACTCCTCTTTGTATATTTTCCTGTTAGTAATCTATTGCTTTTACTTGTAATTGAGTAATTTTACTTACTACTTTACTGAAGTAAAGGATATCAATACTTGTGTTTAACACACACTCAAAATGACTACTGTAATGTTCTAATTAATAAAAGAAAAGAAAAATATAATCCCTGATCTACTCACAATGCCTGACTCATAGCCCTTAGATCTCTTTGATTGCATCAGCATTTCTTGAAGTAATTTAAAGTCATCTGCAAAAATAAACAGTACAATGATTCCTGATAGAAATGGGAGTGACAAAACAGATGACTGACTAAAGTTAAAATCATTTACCACATGCATATCATACATACTGTGGAGGAGAGCAGATGAGGCACAAGCAGCAGGAGGACAGTTGTTGTCCACATCATGTCAGTGTCGTCTGACTATGATTATTCCCTGAAATCTATCTGTTCCGTCACCAGCAGCCACTCCTTCATTTATGCTTTATTTTTCCACAGACTCTGCGCTTTTCCATCCCTCCACCAAGTCTTGCCTGCATCTGCTCCTTCCTCTCAGTTGTCAAACTTCACTCTCTCCCCGCAAGCTGCCTCCCTCTCTCCACCTCTGTCAGTCACTCCCACTTTTTCCTTGTTAACTCCCATGACAACATCACTAAATTTGTAAATGGGTTGATGACAAAAGCCTGGATGTGTTTCTGACAAGTGGCTGAAAATGCTGATTCCAGAGTTGTGGTAAAAAGCGATAACCTCCCCCCTCAGTTACCTCTATTACCAGGCGTTGTTATTTTACAGGTTATATCCTGCCACCAGCATGAGAAACAGATGTGGGGAGAAGGGAAATGAGCAGCTTGTTTTAATATAGGAACACTGTCTCTCTGCTTGTGTCTTTGCGTGGGAGCTGGAGGTAGGGTGCAGTGTAGTCAGGGTGCCTCCTGTGCTCAGATTTCCCCCTCTCTTCTCTCTCAGACCACTGACTCATACATCTGAAAGCAGCCTCCCAGGGGGTCAGACCAATTACTTCTGTTAACTGGGCAGTTAAGCAAGTGAGGAAAAGTGAAAAGAGCAACAGCACATTCCAGTCGGGGTCCAGCTGGAGCCGGTCAGCCTGTCGCTTCCCTTGGAAAACTTTGCAGTGAGAGCCAAAGAAAAGCTTCGCTGTGGTTCTGAACCTGCGTGAGTTTACAGCTGTGGTCAGTGAGAGGAATGTGAAAAGCCTGGTGCCGCAGCCTCGGGGGCCCCACATCTGTCCTATGTTATATGCTCTTGTAAAGCGGTCTATGCATGTGAGTGACACATTATATCTGCCAGGCCAGCTAATGAGAACATTCAGACAGCGGTGTCTCTTTATATAGGCTTCTCCTCGTGTTCTTGTAAAGGTATGACAGGTTAAAAACTGTTTGATCGGAAAAATAAATAGTTGGACATCTTCAGAAATACACTTGTTCACTTTCTTCTGAGAGGATTGACACCACTTTCATGTCTGTATCCTAAACACTTGTAAGGGCTAGAGCAGGGAAACAATTAGCTTAGCATAAAGGCTAGAAGCAGCTAGCTTGGCTCTGTCCACAGGTCAAAAGATCCACCTGCTAGCACCTTGAAAGCTCACTAATCAACACATTATATCTAGTTTGTTCTGTGCACTCCCCATAAAACCACAAATTATTGTTTTTACATTTTGGTTTTTATAAGTGTCAGCAAACGTATAGTGAGACACAGGATGCTGGTCTTTAGATATTATAGACTTTTCTTCACTTGAAAAAGGGAGAAAAATCTAATTAACATTAATGAAATTGTTCTTTATAATAGGTCAACAAATTAGAAGTGAATTCAAAATACAGTATACTGAACTACAACAGAACCAAGTGAGTTAAAGGTCCAGTGTGTAGGATTCAGGTGGATCTATTAGCACTCGCTAATTCCTGCTATCAGCTGTTTCCTGTTTATCCACCGCCAGTGGCTCGCATCAACAGCTCCTCCCACAAGTCTTCAACAGCCCCTCCCGTTGCGGAAGGCCGCTTCGGTCTGTTTAAACTAAAAGGATTCCGCCGATATGACTACCCTACAAGGCGGAAAATTGGGCACCTCGGATCAAATCGCCAATCCGGCTCTGTGTGTCTAAACGCTCGCAGCTTGCCGGCAAAATGGCCCAACAATTGCGGAAAATCTGGCAGTGTAAAAGGGGCTTATGTTACCTGAAGGCCATCAGAAATTCTCCTACACGCTTGGAAAGAAAGGGCTGAGGGAAGGGTTATTCAGTTGGTCTCAATATGAAACTTCACCATTAGAGGACACTAAATCCTACACACAGGTCCTTTAACTGACCCTCAACAAAAGCCCCTTTTACACTGCCTCTTCAAGGGGGGAATTTAACACCATTATGCCGCCTTGCTGTGCTGTGTAAAAGGTGCAATTGCAGAATGGGGGGACGGAGCTGTCTCACCTTTAAGTGGGCAGGCAGTAACAACGCCGAAACGATGTCTGTATAAATGGAACAGCTGGCAGGACGGGATTATAGGCAGCGCAGGTGTGATGTTTTGACAACGTGTTAGGCCCTGATCACACAGAAAGTGTTTTAGCAGCTGGAGGCGGCTTTTGTATATGTTTATTAATGAGAATTAACGTTTTTGCTCACAGTTTTTGTGTTGCGATGTGCTTTGCATTTTTGCACTCTAGGCACCTGCCGTCTTTGCTGTAGTCTGAAGTCCTCGAGGTGAAAAATGCCCAGCATCGTCTTCTATTTACAGTAAACAATTGAGGAGAAACTGGTGGTAGCAGTTGGTAGCGTTTGCTGGATACCCAGAGCTATGTGGCCCGACGATAGACAGCAGGATGCAAACTGCCCCCAACCGCCATCATGGAGGAGAAGCTCATGGACCATCTGGTGGTACTCCCCGTGATCCACCCTCTTTTTTAGGGTCTCATGTACCCACACAGATCTCTGTTTCCCTGTGACCAACAAACTATTTCCTGACAGCCTCTCACCCTCAACCAGAGCTACAGCAAGCACCCTCTGCCTCAACATTTTAGGAACTAGATACTAATAACTGTGAAAAAAATAAATAAATAAAGGGTACATTGATCACATAGGAAGGATAGTGTAAGGACATGATGAGGTGGTTGCCTATTAAAAGGTGCAACAAGTGTTTTTTACTGGTGGCATGCAAATGTTTTTTTTAAAAAGGCAATGTGGTGCGCCTCATGTTTTGCAAGCTGCAAACACTTTCTGTGGTTTAGGGCCTTGTGCATGCGGGAGATTTAAAAAGCAGCTAGAAGTAGTTAGCGGCTAACTCAAAGAAGAAGAACAGAGGCCAAACATGTCTGTCAAGAAGGAACAAAATGGGGTCAGAGAGCTCATTACCCTCCAAGCAAAGGACGAGATCAGCCGCCATTTAGTAGGGACAGTAAATGATTGTATTGTCATGTTATGCCATTGTTGTTGTTTATAAAGCACTGCTGACCTATATGTTATGTGTCACATAGTGAGACAAATGATGTTTTGTTATACGTCATGCTGCTTTTGCTTCCACTATGGTGACATGCTGTCTAAAACATCACACTGGCATGATGCTGCTGTTATTTGATTCTGTGTAAAAATGCAAATGCAGCACTTAGAAGTGACATCATAGCGGCCCAATCGTGTGATCTCTGTGTAAAAGGACCAAAGGCAACCTGACTTAACTAACAACACATGAGGGGAACATATGTGCTGGCTGACCAAACCAGCAGAAAGAAAATGATATTAATGCAACTTAAAATTCTCAAGTGTTGCATTGGAAAACTGAATAAATATGTATACTTTCTATAAAACGTGTGCATCTAAGAGAAATATTATGAACCTAAATGTAAAATCAAACTGTGTTGGTTGTTTAACAAACGTTGCCTGTAACTGAAAGGTCAAATTAAGGTGAAAGTGGGGGTTTAAATGACATCACCAAGTGTTTTTGTCTGCTGGAGTGGTTATTAAAGTTATTTTGGTTCCTTAATGTTCGCTTCATCACTCTGTTTTTGCTTTAATTTTGACATTACCCTCTTCAGTGCTCTCCAGGGTTCAGTCCCGAGCTCCTAAATTAATACTTGAGAATAAACTGACTTGCCTGGATAAATTAGACCAATTAACCACTCTGGCTGCTTTATATGTGCTGTGTTGTGAGGCACCTGGTAAGTCGCATGTGGCAGTGTAAGAGCACTGATGAAAAAGCACACAGTGTAGGGATGATTACGTTCTTAAGAAATCCTGCGGAGGTAATAATCACAAGACCAGAGAAACAGTTACATAACCGACATCTGTTCCTCCTCCACTGCAACAACAGCTGCACTGTGTTTGTGGATCATTATGAAAGTAATGAAAAACAAAATATATTACAGGTGTCGAGGTGTAACAGTGCCATCTGCTGCGCTGTGGTTTGTATTACATCACAGTTATTCTTGTGCTGACCTTTTGCTCGTTGCCAGGGTGCAGCTCAACACAGACACAACTGACAATTTACAAACCGTACATACTGTCACATGGCTGATGACTGGACCTCGCATATAAAAAACATTTCATACAGAGTACGATGCTTAATGAGACAGTCTTTATACTTTTTAGCTCATAAAACATTTTGCCACCTAAAGATACCAGATTAGAATGACAAAACATGAAAATATTTTTATTGTAATTGGTTAAACGGATCATTTAACACAGAATAAACATCAAATCAGCACTTGAAAATGTGTAAAATTTTATGGATGCCCGACTACTACAACTAAGATTAGCAAAATGTGAGCAAAAGACTCCAGAGAGGCATGTAAATCATGACAGCTAGCAAATTAAAAAATACACTTGGAACCAACTGCTAAAATCTAAATATAAATCCTAAGAATAATACCTATTAAATATCAAGTTTCCTCCTGATGTTTTCCCTTGAGCGAATGAACATTTTGTGTATATTAGGGGTGGAGGGGAAATCGTTACAGTCTAGTATTGCAATATTTTTGCATGGCAAGTATTGATTTTTTTTAATTACATTAATCATTAATATCACAAAATACATATTAAATGCTTGGTGGCTTACCAGAATAATAAAATCAATTACTTTCATAGCCCACTAGATACAGTTTGCCACACTGAAAATAGTTGAAGTGAGCTGGACAGACTGAAAACTTCATAGTAAAACAGATGTTACTGTTTTCCTTTTGGGGTGTCATTTGAAGCTGAAATGGCAGTAAATTGCAAGATATGTTCTATATATCAACTGAAGCCTCATGATGTTTACACTCAGTGAAATATTTAAAAACAAGACTGCATGTTTTGACAGTGGCAACAGTCACTGAAATAGCAATACTCTTTTTTATTTTATACATATCCTTTTCCTTAAATTGAACCTGACATACTCTTCAGTAGATGCTGAAATAAAGTTCTGTGGGTTTGAATAATGTTTGGCTGCACAGCATGAGTTCAAAATCATGAACAATAGCAGTCAGTTGCTTTTTAAAGGGTGCATTTGTGTAGTTACATTTATTTATCAATTTTGTTATTCCCTTTAGAAATGAAAAACTCCACCATTGAAATACAGAGGACCATCTCTTTGGAACAGTCTTCTCCCATCTCTGCATTCATCCTCTACATTATCGTTATTCAAAACACATCTGACAAGGACTCTTATTTGCAAAAACTCTCAACACTTCATTGATTTATTTGTAATACGTTTGTGGGGTTTTTGTAAATTGTACATCTTTACTCATTTTTAAATACTTCTTAGTCTGGAACTCTTATTCAATTATGCAATTTCTGTTTTTATCCATTTTATGTATGATTGTTGTTATTTAATAGGAGAGGTATCTTCATGAGCCATTTTTGGCTTCTTACCTCTCCTGCACAATGTTTTAACTTTTAATTTTTTATCCTTGTGTTTTATATACGCGTATGTGCAAATGAACTAAACTAAACTAAATTATGTGCATGGTATTTTGAACAATTATCCTCCTGATACCCTACGTCCTCATATGAGGTCGTCACATTTTTGATTTATTTGACCTTATACCTCATTCTACTTAACTCAGACCTGTTGTCCTTGTTCGTGGACACTTTTAGTGCCATCTAGTGGCAGTAAGACCACAATACACTAATCCATGTAAAAACAAGATGGCAGACATCTCTGCCAAGTCAGTCTGCAGCCGACCCCGACACAGAAGTGGACAAGGTCCAAAACCTGATCACATTTTATGGTTGAAACGTGCTTATTTATGATTAATAATGTTTATAGTTTGATATGGCAACAAATTTGACCAATTTTAGCAACAGTAACAAGCTGTTAATTAGGAAGTACTCATCTGAGGACGTTGGGACTTTAGTATCATTTCCTTTGAAGACGTTGGGACTTGATTATTGTCTCGTTTGAGGACACTGGGACTTGATTATCTTGATGATAAAGTCCCAATGTCCTCAAACAAGACAACAATCGCCTCGCTTGAAGGCGCTGGGACTTGATTATCGTTGACAATGTAAATGTATTATCAGGTCCTATTGATCCCAAATAGCTAGGAGAAATTTAAAAAGCATACCAAACAGAAGTTCAGATCTCAGTAAGTTATACATTCAAGAGGTGTACAGTTGAATAATGTCCACTGTGACTCCATAACTGAATATGTTATTGGATGCACAGTGCAGAGGGTAATAACACCAGTCCAGGCAGACATTTTTTCATGAATCCAATCTGTTGGCCAGCTGAGCTCCGGCTCACTGTGCGCATGTTTTCCACTAGAGGGCAGGATACTGTGGCTGCGGCTGCATGGAGAAACAGGCTCCGGCTGGGTTGGCCTCATCAGGGGCGGATGTTTTCTCAGTGCAACTTCCCAAACTCCCCTCCCCAACCCCAACCCCTTAAAAACCAGAGTAGACCCAGGCACGAAAAATGACTTCCAGGCTGATGTCTCCCTCTCTTGTATATCATCTTAAGCTGTCTCCTGTCACCTCTGCCTACACTTGGCCCTCTGCCTCTTTCCTTCAGCAGGAGAAAACCGCACTAACTGGAAACTGCACAGAGGAGAATTAAATCACGGCCAAAGGATATTAGGTGACTCTAATAGCACTGATTTCTGCTCATTTTAAAGGCTGAAAGTGGCTCTTTTGATGCATTTGGAGCTTTGAACACAACAGCAATAAATAGCCTAACTGAGAGTAAGTCTTGTGTTGATGGTTTATGTCTGTGCTCAGACTCAAATATTTCCCCCTGTAACTGCGGCAGCTTTAAACCCTGCAACCCCGCCCCTCAGCAGCACTATCACATGAATCTGGACTCCACAGTGGATGTGAAAAAAGTTTGGAGGTCTCGCTGAAATCATTTTCTCCAACTTCTCATATGTTTTTTTTTTTTACTTGAGGAGGCTTTTAGGTGGAGGTTTGCATCGGAAATCAGAGTCCGTCTGAGTGATTTCCCGGCTGTGATTTCTCCAATTTATTTTTTTCCCTGCAGGAATACGCAGAGACAGAGAGAGAGGGGGGAAACGGTCTGGCTGCTTGAAGGTATGTGGGAGGCATGTAACGTGTTGTACGCTGCTCAGATTGACTTAAGTCAACGATCACTGCTTTATATTGCGCTCAATCGACTTATATACCCGATGATTGAGTTTATTTTCACGGCTGAGTGACTTCCGAGATGTTACAGCTTGAAACAGACAGACAAGGACACAAAAAGTTCAAATGGGGTGGGGGTGGGGGGGTTTAAAAGTGTAAACAAATCCGATCATAACTCTCAGCACTGCAAGCGCATCTGGTATTAACGGGCCTGACGTTTATTCTCTCTGTTTGTTTGTGCGATTGAACTTTTGTTGACAGATTTGTTTCGACACCAAACTTTGGGCGACATGGACGCGCACCGCGGCGCGCCTCCGGCCGGGCAGCAGATCGTGCACGTCCGCGGGGACTCGCAGACGGAGCTGGAGGCCCTCTTCAGCGCCGTGATGAACCCCAGCAAGTCGGCCAGACAGCCGTCCTCTCTGCCCATGAGGATGAGGAAGCTGCCGGACTCCTTCTTCAGGCAGCCGGACTCACGGGGCCACTCCAGACAAGTAACTGCTGCGCACTGCACCATGCTGGTTTACACAGCAAACACTCGTGTGTCCACACATCCACCTCCAACTACATCACCCACACTGAACAGTAGCCTACACTGTACACGGGAGCAGGGGCGTTTCTAGGGGCTGCCTGTTCTCTGTTTGGGGGGTCCACCCCTTGATGCTTTTTTAATGAACTCTGGCCTCTTATTTACAGGGGGTGTACATCACCAGTTTCATCACAATATGATGTCATACTGATTCTTTCAACAACGATGCAATGTTTGCCGGTATTACAATGTCTGCCACGATTCAATGTGATTTAAGGGCCTGCAATTAATATGAAACAATATTATCTCCCCATTTAACAAAGTCAGTTACAGAAGCTGCCACCCCTTTCTTTTTTTGCTTTTGGCCCTAAAACAGCATTGTTTGTTTTTTTTTAAAGATATTTTTTTGGGCATTTTTTGCCTTTAATGGACAGGACAGTTAAGTGTGAAAGGGGGAGAGAGAGAGGGGATGACATACAGCAAAGGGCCACAGGCTGGACTCGAACCCGGGCCGCTGCGGCAACAGCCTTGTACATGGGGCGCCTGCTCTACCACTAAGCCACCAACACCCAAACAGCATTGTTTACACACACTATATGCTCGGTCTGTTGACCTGTAAAAATGAAACTGAAAAATATTTCAACACTGCTGATTTATTCCCGAGTATATAACGTTATCCTCTTCGTCCTTCTCTTGGCTGCTTGTCATCTGCTTGCCGCTGTTTTACTTTTTCAAGATAAAAGCGTATCCTGAAGATGACGATATGGATCAATATTTCACTTTGCATTGATGATACTGGATCATTGATCATTTAATCTCTATATTGATCCAGATTGATGGATTGTTACACTCCTATTATTAACCCTTAAAAACGTTATTTTCTCCTACATCAGGGGTAGGCAACCTGTGACCCTGGAGCCACATGTGGCTCTTTGGCTCCTCTCCAGTGGCCTCCTGTAGCTTTGACAAAAAGTTGTGTAGAAATTAATAATGGTTACTTCAATATTTTCATTTTCATTTCATCGTTGCTGGCCTAAAGTGACTTTCACACTCTTCATTTATAAAAATGTGTAGCCTATGGACTGAATAAAAAATAATTTAACTAGGGCTGCCTTTGACCAAGAATTTTCCAGTCAACTAACAGTCATGTAGAGCCATTAGCCTGCATGTTTACAATAATTTAATTATTAAGTTATATATTTTGGGCGGGGCAACACAATGGTTGAAGTTCAAGGTGTGAGAAAGAATAGTATCAGTAACATTGTTAACACTGTGCTACATTACAGAGAAATAGTATCAGTAACATTGTTAACACTGTGCTACATTACAGAGAAATACAGAACCATACTAATTAACCTTCATTAATATAGGCCTATATTTTATCTACAAGTGCACGTCACACACTGAGCGAGCCGCCTGTTAATGACGCTGTCAGTTACTTTATACTTGTACTCCTTTATTATACTGTTAACTCTACTACATTTATTTGTGTGCTTTAGTTACTTTGAAAACTCAGATTAATGATACAAAATATAATCAATTTATAAATGCTAAGGTATTATTATAGATTTAACTACCCAGTAATATATAAAGCCTTCAGCATTAAAGTGATTAATGCTGCACTCCCTCCCTTGCATGCGATCACAGAAGATGCCAATTTAAATGACACAAAATTTTTGTTTGTGATCAGCTTCAATACGGAATGACAGATTATTAATTAGGGGGCTTTTTGTTTTGATTATTAGACCTTTACTTATTTTTGAAATATACATATAGCCAATATATTTAGACCCGAGGCTGAGGTAAGGTAATCACCATGGGTCCCAGTGCACACTATTGTGACACTAGTTACTAGTTATAAGGCTCACACACACACACACACACACACACACACACACACACACACACACAACTGGCAACTGTTTATAAAAAAGCCAAAGTAGTCAAATTTAGGGAGCTTTGCTACTTTTTCCTCTTGTTCATTTCTCTCTTGTCCTTTCTTACTGCCACTTTTATGCTTAAAAGGCATGACTGCTTCTTGAACTTGCACCTAAACTAGCTACTGTATCGTAACGCCTTTTCACATGATCAAATAGAGACTTGACATTAGGCAACATCAACATACATGTTACCCAACATGCATCACTGCACCTGTGTATGACAAAAATATCAAAGAAAATAAGAAATTACTCATTTAATTGAATAGTTTTTAAATATATAGTTTATTCATGGTTTTTGTAGTTTATATAGAATTAGCATATAATTTGATATAGATCACTACTTAGTATTTTACAAAAAGAAAACCACCCACCCCACGGGCTCAAGTGCAACCACACTGCCTGCGCTGTCTATATTTATGCACATGTCCGGGGCTATTGAAACATTCAGGTCTGAAGCCTCGGACGCCCAGGCCTATCAACACTACTGGACTATATTACAGGGCTACTGTACTCAATACAGTAGCCCTGTAATATAAAGTGACCAACCAGAATAAAAGAAATGTGCTGTAATAAAATCTCATACCTGCTGTATTTCAGTAGTTAGTAGGTGTTCTCGTATGGAAATATATGGAATGATGTTTCATTAATATTTTGTCTATCTCCCTTCTCATGGCCTACCTTAGAGAAACAAAATACCAGGGTTACTCAATCCAATGAAGTCCTGAAATTGATCAATTAGATAATTAAGTTAAGTCACAATAAATGTTTAGACTCACTATAATTTCCATAATTAAGTCTGAAGATTATTTTTGTATTATTTGTTTGCTTGGTTAATGAAATAGTGGAAAAAATAATCACAATTTCCCACAGCCCACACGGTGCCTTAAACGTCTTGTTTTTTAATTCAGCATAAAGTCCAAAATCCAAGTGCCATCTGGTTCCATTATATTGGAGAGAAGGCAGACATCTCTACAGCTGATATCTCTAGGCAACTTATGCAAAAATAGCCTAGATTGATAAATAGCACTTCAGGTAAGAAGGAAAATATGTATCTTTGATTTTGGGGCAAACCATCTCTTAAAGGTGTTTGTGATGAAGAGTTTTCCCCAAGGAACCCATCTTCCTAGATGCAGTTAAGGTATATATCTGATGTTGATGCCACAGTGAGAGTTAATTCTCGTATTTTTCATGGTTATGTCCAGGTCACATTTTTGGCTGATCCCCCTCAGACTAGAAAGCAGTCACAGAGTTTCACCAGTACTTCCACAGGCTTTGCAAATTAGCTTATGCTAAATGCTGTGGTGTGTGGGGCTTTTTTTATGCTACATACGTGCCCTATACAAACAAACACTAAAATCCCAACTGGCTGATACAAACAATGCTGCCTCTCCAAATTTTACGTTATTTGTTTCATGACCTGCAAACACACACTGACTTTATCTCTTAGATTTGCAGATGTGGCTCGAACATTATAATTCCTGAAATTTGTGAAACTCCATCAGCACTACAAATCTAATGAGCTAGTAAATGATCTGTTCACGAGATTTCACAGAGAACTACGTGATAAGCTTGTCAAAGATATTGGACTAACTAACGTAAACGTCTTGGTAGAAATAATAAAACTGTATTTGTTTTAGCACCATGGCTCTCTCTGTTTACTATCCAAGCTTTTTCTTCCTGTTGGTTTATGTTTCTGGTTGCTGTTAGTGACTCGTTGTGGGAGTTGTTAACCCTGCTTGTTTCCCGTCAGGCCAGTTCGGATGGAGGCGTGTGCGGCTCCCTCACTCCTCATCACGTCCGCGCCCATTCCTCCCCTGCCTCCCTCCCAGTCAACTCCCTCTCCACTCAAGCAGCAGATGTAGCGGCGGCACCGATCATACCTGACGACGTGCCACTCCCCCACGGTTGGGAAATGGCCAAAACACCTACTGGCCAACGTTACTTCCTCAAGTAAGGTCTAACTTCTGTTTATCAATGTGTTTGATCTGTCGTTCTGCAGGATACTTGAAGGGTTTCTCTCTAGAAAGACCCAAAGAGTCTAACATTCTCATCTTTAAATCATTAAATAGTGAAAAATACTCCTCACAAGTTCCCAAAGCTCAAGGCAGTGTCTTCAGACAGCTTGCTGATTGTCCACACATCAAAGAGGTTCAACAAATAATGAAATAAAATTGAGGCTGAGCAGCAAATTTTAAAGCATTTTTGCTTGATGCCTGTTTAAAGATGATTCAAATATCAAAATTTTATCGACATGATTAAATCAACCAATCATTCCTGCACTAATCCTATTTTAAATGCACCAGGAGGAGTTTCTGTAAATGTTTATTGGAGTCTTATGCTGTTACCTCTTTAAGATTTCGTCACAGAGGGACTACAGTTACAAGTACAGGGAAACAGAAGTGCAGCAGTGCACATATAACCAGGACTCAGACTAATCAGTTCCACGCAAACAGAAAACGTTCCAACTAGTTTTGCAACCCGTGTGGTTTCAGCCAGTTTCATTCACGAGAGCACATGGCCTGACAGCTCACACTCCTGTCAAAGGCTACTGGTAGTACAGGTAAAGCAGGTCCGGGGTTAATACGTGCCTCGTGCTTCTTATCCATCAGGTTGCAGTGGTTTTTGACAGATGCAGATACGTTTAGACTTGTTGTGTGTTCGCAGTCACCTGGAAAAGACAACCACTTGGCACGACCCTCGACTTGCGCAGCTTCAGTCGGCTGCGTCTCAGCATCCCATCCCTGGCCCTCCGGTCCACGCCCACTCTCTCAGCAACCCAGCACCCACTACACAACCACAAAACATCAATCCAGAGACAGGTATCACTCTGCTCCCTCCGCCCTTCTTACTATCCAGTTTCTTTTAAAAGGCATAGACCTGCTTTTCACAGTTCAACTCCGTCAACAGTGGGCCAGGTCTTTGCTGCTGGTTGTGATTTCTTTGGGATTTCCTTTTTGGTCTCTACATCCATGGCTCTGGTGACTTTGATGGGAACTATAACATTCATACTGTAGATTACAGCCTGATGGAAACCGCTATAGAAGAGAGCTTTCAGAGAGCATCCCCCTAAAATGAGAGAGCTTGTTGGACTGTTGCTGTCTTTGAGATAATTGCACGCATGTCAAAATTTTAAAGGGTCAGTTCAACCAAATTACAAAAAAACAAATCATGATAGTTTTTTGCTTTAACAAAAAATAAACAATAAAGAGCTGAAATGAAAAGTAAGAAGAGACAGAGACAAGGGTGTCATGAAACGAAAGTCATTTCTTTAAACAATAGTTAGGTGCCCGTTAGGATATGAAAACAACTGTTTCGGCATGGTGATGCAGTGGTTTGCATTGTCGCCTCCCAGCAATAGTTTCTGGTTCAAACCCTGGGATGGGGAGACCCCTCTGTGCAGAGTTTGCATGTTCTCCCCGTGTCAGCGTGGGTTTTCTCCAGGTACTCCAGCTTCCTCCCACAGTCCAAAGACATGCAGGTTAATTGGTGACTCTAAATTGTCCAGTTGTTGTCTGTCTCTATGTATCAGCCCAGTGATAGTCTGGCGACCTGTCCACGGTGTACCCCGCCTCTCGCCCAGTGTCAGCTGGGATAGGCTCCAGCCCCCGCGACTCCTTACAGGATAAGCGGTTACAGGAAATGAATGAATGAATGTAATAATTGCTCCTGTTCATACTGGGTTACTTGTAGATTCATCCATGGATGTGCATTGGATTTTAGTGGATTTTGTCTCCCATAACTTACAGTGGAGGTGTGTCAGAAAGGGATCATATTGTATCCATTATGAACAGGAGGAATAATTACAGCAAGCAAAAACTGTTACCTTGTGCACATAGGCACCTGATTATTGTTTAATTACTGACGTAACATTACAACAATATACTTATTTATCTTGTAATAACGTGAAACATTTTACATAATCGACTCCAGACTGTACAGAATTCAGCTGCCAGAATTTTAACCAGAACCAAGAGCCATGATCACATCACTCCAGTTTCAGCCTCTTTACATGGGCTCCCAGTATGTTTTAGAATAGATTTTAAAATTTTACTTATTTTATTGTTTCTCTCCCAGCTATATTTCCAACCTCTTAGTACTTTGAGGTCCTCGGACATGTCTTTTCTGACATGTAAAGCTCTTTGTATCTCTGTTTTAAAAAGCGCTTTATAGATAAAAAGAATTATTATTATAATAACATTAGCACGTATCATGTAATAACAATAAAATACCTTCTAAAAATATCTTGTTATAAAAAGAAGCTTTTCATGTTATTACCTGATACTGATCTGTTTTTTTCTGGCATGGCAGTTCCACGCTTCGGCACAATCCTAGCGTGAGTCAAAATAATTTGCGGCACCTGTTGCACTGAAATGTAAAAACAATTAAACACCATTAAAGCAGCTTTAATATTTTTGTTTATGTTGACAATGTATTGCATGACTATCTGTATGTCAAAGAGGTCACTGGAAGTGGTGAACCCACCGAAAGTGACCACCCAACTCCGCAGTTCCCCTCAGCTCTACAGACCAATGTAGCACCCTTCAGCTCTTTGTTTTCAAGCCGCAAACTTAACTGTTTTGGTTCACTCTCACTGCTCTCATCAACAACTGTTCAATATTAAAATGTCAATGAATGCAGGTTTGATTTTTTTTTTTTTTTTTAACTGTGGATAATCCTCGCTGTGAACAGTTTTAATTGGAACTACTTTCTACTGAACAAATAGTCCCAATGCAAATGCTCCAGAATGTATATCATCAAAAATCAATAGGAATAATCTGGATTATTTAGAATAAGGGGGACAATGGTTCTGTCAGAAGCTGTCGCTATTGAATTTTAATTTTGTAACTTGGCTGAACTGACCCTTTAAGAGTATCCATTTTTTCCTACAAAGAGCAGTGTTGCATACTTTATGGCATTCAGGTGCACATAGGCCAGTACATTTTTACTCTACAGAACTATACTGTCGCTCTTTACCCACTAACCTTCCCCTCTGTATATTAAACCTCTACAACCTACAAGTTTCACAGACATTAAAAGACGTGGGCCAGATTTTTACTTCTCTCCTCTCAACGCTCCATGCACTCCATCCACCATTTGCCTTCTCACTGTGTACTTTCACTGCTGTTCAGGTCCACTGCCTGAAGGCTGGGAGAAGGCTGTGACTGCAGATGGAGAGGTGTACTACATCGATCACATAAATAAGACCACCTCATGGGTCGACCCGCGTCTAGGTAGCACACTATCAAATTTGTGTCTCCTGAATTGACAATTCTTGTTTGTCAATGAGAAGCTTTTTTTTTGTTCCAATGTCCACCATCAGAAGTTGCTGTTTGGCAACGAAACATAAGAAAGATCGCAAAGTTTTCAGTACTTTTCTTCATATATGTCATTGCTGAAATGTTGAAACTCGTAGAAATGTTAACTTAATTGTCAAAATTGTTGTTTTCCTATGAATTTTATGTTCCAGCCCAGAAGATGAACCCCGGCATCCTCGGCTTGGCACTGCAGCAAAGGCAGGAAAAGGAAAGGCTTAGATGCAAACAAGGCCTCCCTCCGCAAATCTCACAGGTCAGAGATCAAATAAAACTTGACTTGGATGTGCCGCCCAAAACTCAAGGGTTTCATTTTTGTGTCACGCAACACAAACTCTTACATTTAAGTTATGTCTTGAATTATCTGGTTGTAGGCTGTTTATTCAGTTCAGATTTCACAGTAATTGAGTTATTGTTTCATGCAAGCACAGTTTGAGTTTAACATGACATTATGCAAACCTTTGTTTGTTATAGGAGGCAGGAGGAAGGAACCAGATGCCCGGTGGGATGGACCATGACAGGAACGCACAGACACTTGTCCCGTCTCTGGATGTCAGAATCAGAGGCTCAAACCATGAACCCACACTAAATGGGTGCGTTCATGTTTAAGATTATTGTCATGCACTGTAGATTTATTTTTATTGTCAAATAGCTGTCACATGTCATTGAAGAGATAGTTTCGATTTTTTGAAGTTTGGTTGTATGAGGTACTTATCCACAGTTAGTGTACAGTAGATGTGAGTCGGTATGCCCCCACTTTGGAGAGGCAAGCAGGAGTACCGCCATAGGGGCTTAGCAATCTACTGCTGTCAATGGGTCAGCAACAAAACCTATTTTAGCTACCTAAAAAAGTGCCACCTCAGTATGTGTTAAAGTGTACGACCTTGTCGTCAGACAGCAATTTCTGAAGGGCAATAGAAGCTGTTACATCGCTCTTTTCAAAGCCAGACTCCACTGAGAAAAACAGTAATTTAACATCACTGGACACAGGAGCAACTGGTCTACCACTGCCTCAGTCCGTTGTTGTTTGTATTATTGCATGACTCAATCGTTTTAAATGGTTACTTCGGATTCACCAAAGTTGCACAATAACACAAACAAACTAACCAGTCTAGGCAGCAGCAGACCAGTAACTCCTTTGTTCAGCGAGCCAAAATTACTGTTTTTGTCAGTGGAGTCTGGTGACTTTGAAGAGAGCATAGATGGGGAACTCAAGCTGTTAACAGCTTAACCATCAGAACTGGCTGTCTGACGGAAAGGTTCAGTGGTAAAAATATCCTCATTATGGCCTCAATATGTGGAGTTTTTTTGGTGGGACTTTTTAAGGTGGCTAAAATACATTTTGCCCCTGTTCCCAGCAGTAAATTGCTTAGCTTCTGTGTCAGCACTCCTGCCACTTCTCCAAACTGGGGCATATCGAAGGACATCTACTGTCGGTAATACACTGATTATGGATAAGTTCACCATACAACCTCACTAAAAAAAATATCTGAACTACCCTTTTAAGGGACAAAAGTTGAAAAATAGTAATCTAAACAATGTTAAAATGTCAAAACAGCGATCTATTACAGAGTAGTGTCAGTGAAAACTAAGAATTATTGTATATGTAATTCCCATAAAGTGTAGTGTCAGTTCAATGCAGAGTTTCTTCTGGTCATTCTAGTTTTCAACAGATGACGATCAGATTTAAAGGAATGTTTACTGTCTTTGTTCTTGTGCAGCGCTCACTCCCGTAATGAGAGCACTGACAGCGGTCTGAGCGTCAGCAGCTTACCCCGCACATCGGACCACATGTTGAGCTCTGTGGATCACATGGACACTGGTAATACACACACAAACATGCACACACTAAATTCAGAAAGATGGTAGCGGGGCAAAGTGGAAAGTCGTCACTACAAACAACATTTATGAATGTGTATTCTGAACATGGTGTCCAGATGTGACATGAGTTTAAATAATTGTACAATACACCCAATGAGAAGCAGTTTATTTGGGGATTTTAAGAGTAAATGTGTCACAAATTTAGCCAGCTATAATGCCATAATGTTGACTTCAATTGTAGTACTTAAAATTATTTGTCTTAGAGCTAAGAACTATGGCATGCTTTAGGAACTGGTTGTAAAATCTGACTTTTTCACTGGCCTTCCAGTAGCTTCTGGTATAGTTCATAGAGAAAAAATGATTCCCTGTGACAGTAACATTTCCAAAACAATGCAGAGTTCCAACGGATTTATACTCTACGTAGAGCCTACGCCATAGCCCTACGCACATGGTCTATGCCGTTGCAAGCATTTATACTTGACCGGTGGTGTGTCCGTGTCAAGCACACACATTAAACATGGCATAATTGCATCAATTTCAAAAACAAAAGTACACAAATCAGCTTCACTAAAATAAGTTCACAGACAAAGCACTTGTCTTTTTCTAGACACATTTTCCCCACATACAACATGCTAATGTTTTTAACACAAGCCTATGGCATTTTACTTTACAGCCTAGTGGCTAGCAAAAGTTTCCTCTACTCGTATGAAGCCAGGGACAACAGCAACATTTAATAAAGATAACGTTACAAAATTTGTTTCCATTATAACTCACAAGATCCACCAACAAAACAACTGTCTTAATTTAAACAGGTTTTCCAAACAAATACAACAAGCTAACGTTATTAGCACAAGCCTATGGCATTTTACATTGTAGAGATTAGCCTAGTGACTAGCAGACATTTCCTCTACACATATGAAGCCAGGATAAATCACACACAAGACTTAAAACACTGTTTTGTGGAGGCTTTATTGTCTTCACAATTTATTGTTTCTGATCTGTTAAATAAAGTAAATAAAAGCTTTGTTTCCACTGAGGGAAATGGTTTTCATCTTACTAATATACACAGGAGGTCTGCATCCCTGCGACCTGTAGTTACATGTCTGGGGAGGTGCAGGTCAGGCTGCGGCGTACATTACAGCATGGCTCTACGTCGATGCAGAACACAGAAGTATAAATCCAGTTGTTTTATTTTATTTTTTTTAATCCACAAAAACAGCATACCCAAACGGGTCAGTAATAATACAAAGAAAGAGTTAGAACATTTAATATGCCATTTACATGTACAAAAAATACATTTAATGGCATAAGAAACACAGAGAAGATACAGCCTGGCAGCTTCTGTGGTTTGCAGTGCATTGCAGGCTTTGAGCTCTTCCTCAAGTAGCATTCAAATAGTGCCACGATGATTCCTATTTATATGTGTCCTATTTATTTATCTATATTTGTGCATATATTTAGCTCCTCCAAGCTCACCGTCGATATTTAAATCCTCACCGCAGTCATGTTTTGTCTAGGCGACTCCAGCGAGGCCTCCTCGATGACCTTACAGGAGTCGATGCCTGTGCTCCCAATGTCTGAGGGCGAGGAGCTAATGCCCTGCATCCCAGAGGGTCTCAGTTCAGACCTCCTGATGGACATGGAGACTGTTCTCTCTGGGTCGCACATGGACAGAGACAGCCTGCTCACCTGGCTATAGACACACCCAGCCGCCGCCCCGTCACATCAAACCACATCAAATCTTCATAACATGACTGAGAATTCTGGAGAATCTTTGGTACAGAGTGACGTTACAGAGAGATTATGCTACTGTTGTGTGATGGATTCCTAACACTACTCGCACCCTGAGGAATGAAAAAACCCTGACTCGCGCAGAAGGTGGTAAGCTGCTGGTGTTCACTCCTTTTTTTGGGCCTGGTTTTACATAGATGCATGACGGAGCATCCATTCTGACAACACTCCTTTCTCTTTAGTCATCGACCTCAGATCATCTCTGGTGAAGCGCGTCACAGTTAATTTTAGACTACAGATTTCTTTTATTATTCCCACTTGGGTAATAGTGTTTGCTGCAAGCTTTTAAAAACAGTGTCAAGCCAATGAACTCTGCATGTAGCAGTTACATGAATGCACAAAAAGACATGTTAAAACAGCATGAAGGTTGAACAAACGATAATTAACAGAAACAAAAGATATTAGGAATGGGAATTGACAAGATTTCCTTGAAACCAATGCCATTATCCTGATACCTGATTGATTTCTCTGTGAAAAAGGTCGGCTCACACAAGTTTTCAGCATCAGCACCTCTGTTTTATTAACATATCTGTCTAAGCACAGTCTAGAAACAGAGTAGAAAAAAAGCATTATCATTTTGAACACATTACAAGCAACACTGTTGTCATCTTTGTGAAATGAAGCCACCCTTTCCTCCCCTCCGCCATGACTCTGTTTTGCAAGTTTACAGCTGTTAAGATGCACAAGTTTGACGTCATTGTTTTGCAACAGCATCCGTCAGAAAAACATGTCGACATCGATAAAAGATACTGATAAGCTCCAAGGCATATGACTCCCAAAGATCAGACAATTTGGAACCAGCTCTCAATCCCCATCCCTAAAAGGAATACCCACATTCCCCTTGATTACTTCATATAGTTTGTGGGATAAAGAGAAAAGAACATCTCGTGCTGCTGTGTCTAAGCAGCCTGTAATTTGGGATTTTAATGCTCATAGTTGTCTGAAACATGTTCCTAAAAAGCATGAGGATTGAGAGCGAGGGATGAATCAAATAATTTAACACTACACTGGTTCCATAAACCAAAACAAGTCCCTCACATTACCAGGTTACACAGAAACACCAAGGAAGGGAGGGGAGGACGCACCCTTGTGGTGAGCTAATGAAAGGTAAAGAACACTAACAGGAGCACAGTTTGCTGTCAAACTTTAATTTAAAAATTCACACAAGCCAAAAAACAGTATTAACAGCCTTGTTAGAGTCACTTATAAGCCTGCATGGAATATCTTTAAGGTTTTTAGTAATTAAGTGGAGGATAAGCTTTCACTGATCACAGTGGAGACGATCAAATCAAAGTCTGTCAGAGGCCTTCACACTTAGAGAAATAAAGGCTACAGGATAATGAACTTCAGGCACTACAACTACAAAAAAAGTGTGATTTTAGGACGTCTGTTTACAGAAAGGAGCGCTGGAACATAAAGTGGATCCACAGTAAACAAGCACATGTTCAGTATAATGCAATCCGACACAACTGAGGGTTTCCCCCACAATAATCCTGAAGCATCTGGTCGTCTGATCAATTTAGTTAATGAATGACAGCCTCACTATAGTCACATAAGATATATATATATAGCCGTTCCTGGGTTAAGTAGTTTTATTTTATGAAAGTGTGTTAACGAACACTGCAGACAAACCCGCAGCAGTGTCGCTATAAAACACATTTTTTAAAGTTGCTAATATTCAGGTTTTGTTAATACTGTTTTTATTGTTGTGCTGGATTGCATTTTATTGCAGTGTTCCAGTCGTTTTTTCCCACTCCAGCATTGAATATAAGCTTCACAAAGGTAGTATTTATTGGGGATTTGTGTTACTGGATTGCATCATATTGTACAGTTGTAATTTTATTCTGTCCACCCCTTGTTTTAGAAAGGATGCCACATAGTTGCCATCAGGGCCTGACAGTTTCTCTCCTTAGTGTGCAGCAGATTTTAGCTCTCATAAAACATAAATTAAAAAAACATTCAATTAATCCCTTTTCTTACTTCTCCCATTATTGGCTTGATACATTCCTAATAATTTCCCCTTTTCAAATCTGAACCGTCTCAGTCACATTTGTAAAGTTTTAGCTCTTTAACTACAAATTGTATGTCCATGCATCTCCAAAATCAATAAGCAGACTCTTGAAACTTGTTTGTTGTGAAATTTCTCAGTCTGGTTTTGTACACATGGTATAGTGGATCACAGTATCATCATCCTTTTCTTTAAATAATACACCTTATATAAAGAAAACTCACAACAAAAATATAAATGACCAAAAATAAAGGCCAAAATTAAAGTCATCTTTACAGCAGTGGTTCCCAACTGGTCCAACCCTAGGGTCGGGATTTCTCCTTGGTTATTAGGTCTACACAGTTTAATATAATCAGAGTCATACTTGAGTTTGGCCATGTGGTCAAGCTAGTTTGCTGTCTCTGTCAAGTAGCTGTCCGTTATAGCAGGAAACAGCACTTCAAAATAAAATCTCTGTGCTGTCAAATTCACTTTTTTCACTGTAAATATATATAAAGTGCATTTTTTTATTACTAACTTGACACATCTCCGAGTCACTTGCGGTCCATTCAGAATGGACCCACGACTCACTTTTAGACCATGACCCACCAGCAGGGAACCAATGCTTTACAGAGTAGTCTCCAGCAAATACAGTCTTCCATTTTAAGCCATTAATAATGTGTAAAAGGGCTTAATATTAAGGGTTCCCACACATTTTCATTTACAAAATTTTCAAGGACCCATATTAAAGATTTTTTTTTATGTCTTGCCCCACTTGCCTGGCATTTTTAAACATATCAGATTGGAACTCTATTCAAACATAATTTCAGCTAGCTGGCATATCTGAAGGGAGAGACGAAATGTATGTGATGATAAATGAAACACAAACATTAATGCATGTAAGAGCTACATTATGTCGATGGCAACAGAAAATAATTTTACTGTTATCTTACATTACATTGAAGGTTATTCACAGAGGATTACTGTAACAGTGTCATTATACACAACAAAATCCTTTGACTTCCATGACTTTCCCAGGCCTGGAAAGTGTGGTTGTGAAATTCCATGACGTTTCCAGGTTTTTCATGACTGTGGGAACTCTGAGTAACAGTGTTAACTCCCTTCCATGTTAGAATATTTATAAAACACTATTTTAAGTCAGTCTTTGGTAATTAATTGCACAACAGAAGCAAGTTTCAAGATCATGCTAACATATTTTCATACTGTATGGATTAGATGCCTGAAACAGTAGGAAAACTTGTTCATATTTCTAAAGTTGCTTAATACTCAGCAGTGACGTAAACTGTGTGTTGTAAATACACTAAAAGATGCTGGTAGAATCCTTTAAAAATAATCCTGGTCAATGCCCTTGAGATATTAGTTTGCTACCACTCTACTGAGTTATGATTTCCTCTGTCTGCAGCTCAGTTTTCCACTCTGAAAAAGCTGTATTGTGAGTGGGAACCATTAAAATATCATGCTTTAAAAATGGATTTCAGTCAAAGGGTCATAGCATAAGTCAAGTATTCTGTTCTGCCTCCTCAGAAAAAGCAACATACTAATTGCAGATGCTGTGTTCTTGGTGTATTTTGTTCTAACTGTCTAAGTGCTATCTGGTGCTGTAATACAGAAGGCAATCGTCAGTAAGGGGAGCTCTTTAACTCTCCTCTTTTAGTTAAACTATATAATAAGTATATAATCTGTTTTTGTTTTGTTTTTGTTTTTATCCGCTGGGTTGTTTCTGCAGTGTGTTTTTATTTTATCTGAATTTGAAGCTGTTAATTATTGGTGAGAGCATTTCTTGTAACCAGCTTCCTGTTTATATATATACAGTATTTAGCGGTCATTCACAACATCCCCAAATAAAGAGCCAAGTCACCCTTATCTTCTCTAAGTTAAAGTACCACAGGCCTGGAGCGACTTACTGTCCACACACACGATGCAACACACTACCTAGCCTTTTATTTATGTTAGCATGCATGACACCTGCTATGTATGTTCCATATAATGATGTTTTATTATCCCATTTACAGAGAGTTTGGAGGCAATCAGATTTGTTTTGTACCTTTTTATGCATGTGCTTTATATAAATATATTTCGTCTTACTCTCACTGTAATCATTTTAAAGGAGTTTCTGTTTAATAAACTTTTAAATACACACGGCAAGTGGTTGTTTCTACTTTGTAGTGATGTGTCTAGTGTGGCGTGTGGCCTGGTTGTTTTTATTGGATGATTGGCTTCTATTGTGTTTGTGTTTCTATTTACATACTATGTTAATTTCATGGACGTCATTTGGGTATGGCAGGAAGTGACAGCCAGTGGAGATTTGTGTTGTACTTCTTATAGCTTGCCACAGTATGCAACTGTTCATACTCATACTGTAAATTTATGGAATTTAAACATCCTGCAGCCGAGCATCATGTCTTGAAACTTTTGTCTTCAAAAACACTAATATGGAAACAGTTTTTTGAATATGCAGATGCTTTTTTAAAGATATTTTTAGGGGCTTTTTGCCTGTATTTGATAGGACAGTTATGGTGTGAAGGGGAGAGAGAGGGGGAATGACATGCAGCGGAGGGGCTGGGGGTTGAAACTGAGTAGGCGGCCACCTGCTCTACCAGGTGAGCCAGGTGGTGTCCCATCAGTAAGTTACTTTATCATAAATCAGAAATACTTTATCGATCACTGGAGGGAATTGTGATATGTTAAAATCACTCTGATGTATAGCATAGGGAATTGTAAGAAAGTGAAAGTAACAAGAATGTAAAAATATAAAAAAATGTGTATTATGCTGCATTATGTTTAACACTAGTATGTAAAATATTTAACCATATAAAAATATGTGTATTATACTAAGTATGTAAAGAATGTAAAATATGTGTTTTATGCTACAGTGTATAAAACTAGTGTGTAAAGTTTTAGAAATATAAAAATGAATGTAATATGCTACAATTTACAACCAGATAGATAAGATAGATAGGATATTTGATATTTATTTCGAACATGTAAAAAAAGACATGAACATACAAACAAGCAGACAGACAGAAAGAATTGTATTTACAAATATTTAAAAGCATAATAAAAAGCAATTGTCAGTGTATAGTTAGTTTGATTTACTCATTGGTAAAGGAGTGGGAGGAGGTGTAAACTTATTAAATCCCACCTCTTCTCCATCAGTCATCGAGTGAAATGAAACAGACACCTTCCTTATGTAGAGAAACCTATACCTAAGACTTTTCTAAATATACCATTGTTGTTACCTTTTAACTTTGTCACACAAAAATAACCCATGTATGTGTATATAATAATTACCAAATATCTATCTTACAAAAACCCATCTTAGCATATGATGTAAATGATCAATTATCCATCAATATTACATATATATCTTCATCAACTTGTCCTGCTATCTTTTTATATTTAAATAAGTGAACATGAATTATTCAAAGTATGAATATATGTAATTCTACCAGTATATACATGTGTGTACACCCACATACCCATAAAAAATAAATAGTTATATTAATACATTGTTAATTACAGATATATATATATATATATATATAAAGTAAAGTAGATAGATAGATAGATAGATAGATAGATTATTCACTCAGTGTCAGTTGCTTTCCAAAGAGCCTTGGATTTTATACATATATTGAACTCAACATAATCACACAATCAAGTCTCCACACGTAGGATGCATATTTTGTTACACATTTGTAGATCGTTTCCTGCTCTTGAACGCATCATTTTAGGCTGCAGGGATTTAGGGATTTCCTGGAATGGGGCTCTCTGTAATTATATATATATATTTTTTTTCATATCTGACTAACTCAGTCCTAAATGCTGTGTTTTTAAGCACTCAGTGATGGAAAGTTATGTGAACTTCACCCTGGGGGTCAGGGGGAGAACCTTCTGAAGAAATGACAGGTACTTTACAAAAAGCAATGTAGGGAGAGACAAGGCACCTGCTTTTGAAAGTAGATTGTTGTATCATAAAAGGTCAGTAAAATCCAGGCAGCCCTGAGCTGACACATCTTTAGTAGTTAAGGGGGAGTGGTTATAGAGGAGGAAGTTAGGGGAAGTACCTCATGTGAGGCATTTTTTGAATGACTTCTGAAGTGTATGAGTCGTCTTCTTTTTCAGCAAGGACTCGACCTCTGTAAGTATCTTTTCTTATGAGAACATTCCTTGTACCATTAATTAACTTAAATTTAAAACTTTAGTGACAAGTTTTTAACCAAGTACCTTAACTGAAGAACTGTACTTATGTATATTTTGAGGTACTTTACCTTACTTTAGTAGTTCAGTTTAATACTACTTTATAGTTCTACTCTACTACATGTCAGGGGTGAATAATGTACTTTTTATTCCAATATATTTATCTGAAAGCTGGAGTTACTTTAGATTAAATCATCCAACAGTATGTAAAGTGGTTAGAATATGGTTCACTTCCACCAGCTGTAACATTTAAATGCTGCTTATGTGTTAAACTATCTGTTATTATATTTAAATAATATGTTATATATAATAATATAACACTCAGAAAGGAATCATTTGGCCCAACCAGTACTTTTACTTTAATTCTTTAAGTACATTTTGCTGTTTCAAACATTTATTTATGTGAAATCTTGGATTTAAGACAGACACAGAGCATTATTGCTACTTTTATTAAAGTAAAATATGCAAATTATGTTCTTCCAAAGCTGCATATTTAGGAATGTTATATAACATTTGTACATTTGTATTACACAATTTGTACACAAATGGCTGTTTTACAGAAGTCTGCAGGTTGCTGGGGTTGTTTAATGTGATTTTACTTAGCAAATTGAGGTTTTCATTTTTTTTTTTTTATCAATTTAAAATATAGTTAACAAGTAAATAAGATTGTTAGATGATCACAGAAGCCACATGTAAAAAAAAAAATGTAAGTATGATAGCCTGTGAAGATGATTACACATTCATCTTTACAAAGTATATGGCTGGACAGGTCAGTGCAATTGAGACAAAATTAATAGTCACAGTGTTGGTCTTCATTTTCTATACAAAATTTGGAAAATTACAGTGTGTTTGCTATGATCAAATGTCCCAGTTTCCCAGTAGATGATGCAACAACAAAGGCATTCCTGGCAACCGTCATGCTTTATTGATATGTGAGTGTACTGGTATTTTATGAGGGCCTAATTAATCAGTCAGAACAGGGGGTTTACCCCACAAGAAGCTGCCCAAACCAGCTGTGAGACAGCTGACATTACCTGAGGGACTTACCTGAGAGAGTGCTAACCCATTTATACATCTGCTCTGTTCCATTTTCATTTCACTGATAACCGGAAGCAGACAGAGCCGTGACGAGAACCTCCGCCGTCACACTGGGACTTTCCGTACCCACTGACTTGCGAAACGGTGAGTATGGTCCACAATCGGAAAGGACTTGTTAGTCAGCTGTCTTATCTGTTGTCTCAAGTGTTTGTGCCACTCAGAGCGGACATTTTCGTTTTCCTTTCTCCGTGCTTGCTGCACAGATTCATACGCAGGGCGTCGGAGTAAAGTTTAACAGCTGTTAGCATTAGCAGCTAGCTTTAGCAAGCTAACGCCCGTTGATCTTGTCAAGCTGGTTTTTGTGGTGCGTTGAATGTCACGTCATTCGGCAACTGCTAGCTTAATGTTTGTTTTAGTTTATACTTGACTGCCCAACCCAATTTTAGTTCCGTCTAATGCCCTCACTAAATATTAAAAGACATTGATAACGTTAGCTAAAACAGAATTGAACCACAATAATACCAAAGCTAAAACCGGAAGTGCCTGGTGGTGGCGGCGGCTGATCATGTAACCCGATCAGTAAGCTATTGACATGTTGAGGAAAGTACCTAGCATACCCTGCTGGAAAAACATACCAGTCATATAAATATTGATTGTTTTTTCCCTGAAGTCTTTAGTTTATGGTGTCATATTTACCAGTAGACCCTAGCTTTACTGCCTTCACTTCCTGGTGATTTATCAGATAATAACCTAATTGTCAGCTTTGTTAAAGGGGCCCTCCACAGATTTTCCACATAAAATGTCAGTTTACTCGTCATGAGGAGTACCACACAGCCTGGGAAAATAGTTGTATAATGTCGTCTGTGGCTCCGGAAAAGTTTTATTAAGTCAGAGAAGATAACCCTGATGATGTCATCGGGGTTATCTCAGCTTGGGCTTGGAGACTAAACATTTTTAAAGGTTTTACTTTACTCCTTCTAATCTCCACAGGGTGGGTCTGCTGACTAATGATTCATGTTTGAATTGTCAGACAGAAGCAGGAACATTTCTGCATGCAAATCTGGGAATGTAAATTGGTCAACCCATTTTGGAAAAAGTTGTGGATCACATAGGTAAGTGGTTGGGTACGACAGTATCTAAATCACCAAGGTCATACCTTATAGGGGACTGAACAGAATTTCCTGTTGTGTCAAAATATGACCTTGTAATAAATGTAGAGGTTGTCACAGCTGCTCGAATCATTCTCAGACTCTGGAAAAATGCATCCCCTTCAGATTTTGAAAAATGAAGGAAATCTATGTTAGAAATTGTGTCATAGGAACACATGTTAGCTAGTGGGAACGATGAAGTTGAAAGCTTTCAGAGCTGATAGGCAGGCGTTTTTGTTTGTGTCTGCCTGCTGCACTGTAATGATTGGTGTTCACCTGTACTGCTGTGGTTGCTAAATTACTGTTTTGGGTTTAAGAAGGTGCAGCTACCAGGGGCCTGTGGATGTGTGAGTTCCATTAACAGTACTGTCTGTTCGTTTAAATTTGACTGAATAGATAAAGAAAAATTTTAATTATTAAAAAAATTGCATTAGAAACGGGGGGAATGAATACTGAAAGGCATATATCACATATAAGGAGTCAATACAATGATGTTATCAGTGGCATTATGACCATAGACAGCAAAAATAATGGACTTAGCGACTGTGACATCATCCTTTGGTTTGTGGACTCCCATTTCAAGCCTCGAGTTCAACATTACAGAAGTGAGAGAAGTGTCAGAAGTGACTTTAACTCAAAGTGGCCCACCCTTAATTATGCCTAACTTAAAGCCTCAATAAGATGTAAATGGGTGAGTTATATAAAATGCACCCCCTGTACAGTTGTCATGAAGGGAAAAATTAGCTATAGAGACCAAAACCGTCAATTCTGCTGTAAAGTTGAGCATTTTAACATAGGGGTCAGTGGAAACCAATTTGCTTTTGGTTATTTGCCTGGCTTCATTTTTCAGCCCTGCAGGTTGTGGCTCAATTGTAATGTATATAGGATCCAGTGATCAGGATGTCTTGGTCTCTGTTGCTTTGGTTTTGACCAATCTTATTAAAATCTGTCCCCTGTGACTTTCTCATCTTTGTGGAAATGCAATACTATGTCACATGATTACTCCTGTAATGAATAATTAACAGAAGGTTTAATCGTTAAAGTTATTTGTAAAGCAAAATTCCCAAACAGTCTTTGTTTCTAGCCTCTTATATGCAAGAAGTTGCTGCTTTTTTCTGTTTAATATAATTATAACTTGAGTATCTTAAGTTTTTGGACTCTTGGTCAGACAGAACAAGTAATCATGTCACATTGTTCTCTGGAAAATTGTTTGTTGAAGTCACATGTACTTTGTTATTATTCAACAGTGAATGATGACACAAACTCTTGTGCATCCTCTTTGCTAATATTTGTTTCCTCTTTCATTTTAACATATTAGAATTATACTATTTAACAGCTTAAAAATATAATACTCCTAATTCGTGAAATACTCAAATCCTATAATCTCTACCATTATATTAAAGTGGTCAGTTAGGATCTGAATGTATTTTTTATCCTTCCATGAAGAATTTCTACATGAACACAATTAAACATTTTTCTGTCTTTGTTTTTTCTTTATTTCTACAGATACTGCTATAATTAAACCAGAGTGGAGCATCCATTATCCTTACCAAAGGAGGATTAAATTTTTCTTATTGGGTTATTAGTATTCAATTATGGCAGCCTAGACACCTTCAAAAGGGATGTCCAAGATGGGGGGAGGGGTTTGAGAGTATATATCCCTTGGTCTGTGTGTGTGTGTGTGTGTGTGTGTGTGTGTGTGTGTGTGTGTTTGGGCTTGAGATACTTATTTAATTTCTAATGTTAGTACACATAATCACTTACCACATGTTTAAGTTTAAATGGCTAGTTGATTTATTAGACATGTCTTCGCTAAATATACAAGGTAATAAAGTGTGTACTGATCCTGGGTGATGTGACCACAGGGTAATATTCTGATTATTGATTTAAGGATGCATTTTGATAAAATTTTAATAGAATAGTCCATCCTTTTTTCTGCACAGGATGTGTTTTGTTGGCCGTACATTCACTGGGACTCTTACTGAAAGGTTCAGAGGTAGCACTCACTGCTAGGTACAGGTAAAATCCACCCAGGTGTTAAGTCTGGGCTACATGTAGGAAACAGGTTGTTGGAAGAAAAGAAATGACGTATCCCCAGGCACGTCATGCAGTTTGTATCCAGTACAGTGTAATGATAGTGGTTACTGGACTGGTAATTAAGTTTCACACTTAGCCAAGCTTCACTTTCTTTTTTCGGTCTCTTTACTGTTTCTGTTTTTTGATTTGAGTTGATTATCTGTTGCAGTGTGAGTGAGTGTGTCGGTGTGAGAAAGCAAGACCTTGGGTTTTCTCAAACCCCTCTCCCTTTGACGGACATTTCTTTTGCCTTATATTTCTAAACTTAAATCCAAAAATGGAAACACTTGTTCAACTCAAAAATAACCCGTTCTTAATGGGGCTGTGTCGCAATGGGCCCCCACCTGACCTGCAATATGATAACTCCTCAGGTATCAGTCTCTTTCATTTTTTTTTCTTCATCAGAAATACATTAAGATCATTTTTGTATCCAACCATCTGATATGTTCTCAAAGAAATGTGTTGCTATGATGTTGTTTTCATCCGCAGAGCTCTTCCGCATCTCTACCTTCGCCCGATTCCCAGCTTCAGGAGTCACAGAGCGAAGTCTGGCGAGAGCAGGCTGGTTCTACACTGGCGTGGGCGACCGGGTGCAGTGTTTCAGGTGTAACGTGACAGCAGAGGGCTGGCAGGCCGGAGACTGTCCAACAGAGAAACACAGGCAGCTTTCTCCTTCCTGCTCCTTCATCCAGAGCCTTCCTTCTACAGCCAACTTGCTCTCCTCCTCTCACTCCGCCTTCTCCCCACTACGCATTGCTCCAGCCATGCCAGTAAGATCAGCAGAAGTTTAAAGAAATGAAATAATATCAGAGAGTAACGTGTATACTCTTAAACTACTGTAGTCGCCTTTCCTAATTGTATAAGCTATCTGAGAAAATTCTTAAATTTTGCGTCATTTTCTTCCAGCTTTCTGGTCCAGGCCCAGCCGCTCCTAATCCGACAGTAAGCCAAGGTGATGAGCCAGTCTACCTAAATATGGGCTTCTCCGCTCCACCGCCCTCCAGCCCACTCAGCTCTCGTGGCGTAGAGGACATGTCCCACCAGAGACCAACATGCCACAACCCTAGCATGCGCAGAGAGCAGGACCGCCTGGACTCCTTCCACCCCTGGACACTCTCCATTATAACTCCCGCTGAGCTCGCCAAGGCGGGCTTCTACTACCTGGGCCAGGGCGACAGAGTGGCCTGCTTCAGTTGCGGAGGACAGGTGCGGATTACAGGGACACAAACCCAGCTGCTGTATGGAAGAGTGTTTGACATTTATAAGTACACAGAGTGCAGTGTAATGCAGGCTATAGTACATCCACCTTTATTTCTTGATCAGTAGATATGACTGAAGTTTCTGTTTGTGTTTACAGTTGAGTAACTGGGAGCCAGGTGACAGAGCCGTATCCGAGCACCAGAGGCATTATCCAAACTGTCGTTTTGTGCGGGGGGACAGAGCAGACAACGTGTCGCTGGCTGGAGCTGCGTCCGGAGGAGTTACTTCCCAGCTGTCTTCTGGAGCCCCAGCTCTCAGTAATGTGTCCAACCCTGCCATGCAGCAGAGCGAAGAGAGGCTGCTCACTTTTGTCAACTGGCCGTCTCGTATCCCTGTTCGGCCCGACCAGCTGGCTAAAGCTGGCTTCTACTATGTCGGTACGCACAATATCAAAGTGGCACAGTTACTCCATCACTGTGACCTGATCAGAAGAAGCATTTAACAGCGAGAGGGAGGGTGAATACTGGACTTACATTCATCAGGTGGCCAAAAACAGACCTCCAAACGTCCAAAAGTCCCTCAGAGAATTTATGTATGTGCAGATGAAAGGTTGGAATTAGGTCATTTATTTCCCCGTTCCTGAAATAGTTTTAATACCAGTAAGAGTTTTCCCCTGTTTGCGGGTAGCTACTGCAGACAGATATTTGTCAGTTTCAGTATTTGTCCAGTTTTTTATTGGTGCTGGAAAGTCCTAACAGAAATCTTTCTCGGGACTTCTTGTGATAATACTAAATTTGGCATCCAGATGTGATCAGATTAATAGTAATGGTTTCGCCCAAAAGAGAAACCGAAAGATGAGAAACAAACGTGTATTCAAATTGGTTTCAAACAGTCATCTTTATCAGAATCCATAGAAATCCCCCAAAACTACTGGTCACACTGACAGCTCTTTGTTTATCCTCAAGGTCGTAACGATGACGTCAAGTGTTTCTGCTGCGATGGCGGCCTGCGATGCTGGGAGTCCGGAGATGACCCTTGGGTGGAACATGCAAAATGGTTCCCTCGGTAAATGCTACGGTTTAAAATTATGCTTTATTATTTATCATTCAGTTTGGTGTTAAAATATGTTTTCCAGAGCACTTAGTAAATGTATCAACGTTTGTATTCTTGCTCTGGGTTGATTTCAGGTGTGAATATTTGCTCCAGGAGAAGGGACAAGAGTTTGTTCACCAGATTCAGGCTCGCTTCCCGCGGCTGTTTGAACAGGTCAGTACAGAGCTACATAAAGATCTGATATTATTTCAAACATTTGCATTCAAAAAGTTATTTTAAAAAAATGCTTATTTTTCTGTTTTCTCCCCAAAAGCTCTTAACAAATGGAGACAGCAGCTCCAGAGAGTTTGTGGATCCACCTGGTTAGTTTGACATGATTTATTGTGTCCAAGTCTGAATGGAGCTTATTGATGTTTAAAGACAGACATATCATCCAGCCTGACATTTGTACCCTCTCTTTCCCCTCAGTTGTTCACCTCGGTCCAGGAGAGGAGCGGTCTGAGGATGCTGTCATGATGAACACCCCCGTGATCAAGTCTGCTTTAGAGATGGGCTTTGAGCGTAGTCTAGTCAAGCAAACAGTACAGAGCAAGATCCTGACCAGTGGAGAGAACTACAGAACAGTCCAGGAGCTGGTTTCAGACCTGCTGAGTGCCGAGGACCAGAAGAGGGAGGAGGAGCGAGAGATGCTGGCGGAGGCGATGGCATCAGGTACAGCTGACAGTGAAAATATGATCTCTGCGATGTATTGTCCTTAAAATAAAACCACCACTATTAGTTGCATTATCAGCTGCTCTCAGGCCAGTTAACATGTGAAGACCATGAACAATAAATTAATTTTATCTTCATTTGTTTCAGATGGTTTCACCTTTGTGAAGAGACACCAGGCAGCGCTGATTCAGCGACTGAAGAGTGTGGAGCCAGTGTTGGACCATTTAAGAGAGCAAAATGTCATATGTAAGTTCCTCTCATTTGTTTTTTTTAATCCTAAAATCAGCAGATTTTATTTCATTTTGTTCAAAAATGCTCACTGTTGTTCAGTGGTTAATAATAATCACGTAATATAGATGCTCATCAAAATTAATAATCATAACTAACTTCCCTGTTAACCTGCAGCAACAGAGGACTATAGTGGTCTCAAAGCTCAGACGTCGGCTCAGCAGCAAACCGCCAGGCTGATAGAGCTCATCCTCACCAAGGGAAACGCAGCAGCCGAGGTCTTCCGCAACTGGATCCAGAAAAACGACGTGCACCTGCTCAGAGATCTCATGGGTAAGACTTTCCCACCATGTCACAGAAAGAACACACAGTATGAGCTCAAGCTTGACAAAAGGCCTTTGATGATAAATATTTGGCTACTAAGGATTCAGTGTGTATGTGGATCAACTCTGGGAACACAAACCATCAACCTGGACAAAACAAAGTTGAAACCACTAATACAGTGTTCAAACTGTGGCTTAATGGTTTTACTTCAGTCCAGGCCGCATCCACAGCACAAAGCATGACGCTGTTCTGTCCATAAAAACAATAAAGCCTTAAGATAGCCCTTAAGAGTGCATATTATATATTTAGAGCATGTTTGTTTGCAATGAACAAGGCCTGAGCTAACTACATGTTGTCTTTCACATTTTCAGCTCAATCAAATGAAGCTGCATCACCGAGTCAAGACCTATCAGGTATTAAGACACACCCAGTTTTATGTTTGGTGCTTAATTGTTTAATTCTGAAGCTCTCTTTAACTTCTGTTTTAATTGTCAATCTTTATTTAATATTATGATGCGAAATTCCTAAATGTAACATGAAACAATATACATGTTTTTGTCAAATGTGTAATACAGTATTTTCTGCGTGAACTGGAGGTACAGCCATCAGTACTGTGTGGAGCATTTTAATATAGAGATGAACCTGTGGTGTAACCTGTTTTTAAAACTATGGGTCGTCTAAAGAATGACTGTAAATAAGACGAGCAGGAATGTAAACCAGCATGTTGGATTTTAAAATAAGAAAACATCTATTTCTTTGCAGACCTGCCCATGGAGGAGCAGCTGCGGCGCCTGCAGGAGGAGCGAACCTGCAAAGTGTGTATGGACAAAGAGGTCAACATCGTCTTCATCCCATGTGGACACCTGGTGGTGTGCAAAGAGTGCGCGCCATCGCTGCGAAAGTGCCCCATATGCAGAGGCCTGGTTAAAGGCACGGTCCGAACCTTCCTCTCATAACCAGCAGTCTCATGTGTCACAGCGATGTGATTAAGTGAATGTAAGCAATACCATATAAACTTATATTTATTGATTAAAGCAGGAAGGTGGTTCATCTTTTCTTTTGTGCCTCTGTGATATATCTTACCATGTTAATCCTTTTTCTACATTTATCTTAATAATTACATATCACTGAACAATGGAACTTTATCTGACAGATGTAAGAATACACTAAGTAATACTCTTAATATTAATCAAGGCTATTAATGGGTATATTTCCACATTATTGCTTAATACCACAACATAGGAAAATGTTTGAAAAATATAATCTGATCAGTGCATTGACCTGTGTTCTGTTATTACAATAAACTTAACATATTCAAAACTGAACTTCAGTAAATTGTTCTGATAAACATGATTGTACTATGCTAACACAAGTAGTAACAGCAGCCCTGCAGTAAATGTCAGTTTGATAATGGTCTAAATGTCTCCAGACTCAAGTGTGTTGAGCAATGGCAACAGCTACTGTACCTCATGATTACTGGAGCAGCTACATAAGCTGCTGTGGTCTGATGGTGACCCAAGGTGCTGATGCATGTTTTGTAATGCTGTTGTCATCACTATGGTGAGGGAAAAGTTCAAATGAAGCAAGTGTGCTTAACAGCGGTCACGAGTACACCCAGTGCTGACTACAGCATCAACATCTGTGTGAACAACTGTCTTGATAATTTACTGTAAAAAAAATTCTAATCACCCTGTAACCACTTCACCAAGGAACAACGGATAATGTAAGGCATATTCTCATGATCTGTATGAAAAACAGTAATGATACTACCCAAATATCAAAGTGAACTGACATTTATTACTGTGTATCCTACATCTCCAGTGTAACTGCAGCTATTGTATTTTAGATTTTTAACCTAAGATGGATATAATTCTGTTGTAAACACGAGATACTAACCCAGCATTTTCCTCAAGCTTTCACACCAGTGACAACTGTCAGTTAAGTGGTCTGCACTTGCTGTGATTTATTCAATGAATGTAGAAACAGCATTAATAAACTTGGAAGTTGACACCAACATGTGCTCCAAATCTGCCACTCAAAGCATGTGTTTTTACTAAGTGTAATGTACCAGTTACATATTACAGGGTTCCCATGGTCATGGAAAACCTGGAAAAGTCTTCCCAGTCACATTTTCAGGCCTGGAGAAGTCAAGGAATTAGTAAAAATCACTGAAAGCTTTGGAAAAGTCATGGAAGTTTGTTTTATCAGATTGTTTCAGTATTTATCCATGGATAACATTTCACAGTGTCACCAATGAAGATTAGTATAAGTTTGATGGCATGCTGAACTTCCTACTTTCTCTCTGTAGGTCACCAGACCATCAAAATGTGATGGTCAGTACAAAAGATAGTCACTTGTGACCAACACTCATGACAGAAAAATATGCTTCCATTTGTCAATAACACATTCAGAAGCCTAACTGACCAAATCCATGCTTACAGTATTTAAATCCCCTGCCCTCTACAAACAAGACTTAAATGCTGGATACTGTTTGATCTAACAATCCAACAGGGAGGCAGTTAAAAAGCTTTATGAAGATGGTTTCTAAAAAAAAAAAAAAACACCTCAGTTTTGTAACACTCCAATACACTGACTGATCAAGACAAGTTAAGTGTCTGAATTAGTCCTGATGTCTGGCAAAAAAAAAAACATCACAAGGTGGCACTGTTTGGAGAAATCAATGCTTTCAGACACTGCTGACAAACACTCCTCTTAATTAACATTACATTAATAATCAAAGGGTTCTTGAAGAAAGTTGCACACATTAACTGCAAGATGTAACTAACAAGCTGCCTACTCTATTTAGTAATAAAGCTAGCTATGAATTCAACACAGCCAACAAGTCTCTCACGTTTATTCTAATTAACTCAGGCAGTGGTGTTAAGTGTAAAACCTCATTTGCTGTATGTACTTGTGCGTGAAGACAACTCACAAACACACCGACACGTAATCAGTTGTAGTTTATACAAATATTTATTCTTCCACAAGTCTCTTCAGCCACAGTTTAGATGATGCCAATCTGTAGAGAAGAAAAGGACATGATTTAAACAATGTTCACTGACAGAGTGAATACATCTGTATCTGCACTATCTGGCATCAGTGGTTCCTTTGAATGCATCACAAACATTCAGACTTGTAAAAGTTTACATCACTTGCACAGGATTGACAACTTCAGAAAGCAAATACACCAATCATGCTGAAGTGAACTTGCTTTTGAGACCCATTATTCCCCTTTACCCTGCTGAATGATCAAAGACTCACCTTGTTTGCAACATCCAACGCATCATAATCTGGTGCAAGACGAACGTACGCCTTCTTCTCACCATCAGGCCTGTACACAGGTTAGAACAGAACAGGCATATGAGATGAAGCAATGAATGATGGTGATAAAACTATATCACATTTATATTTACAATGGAAGACAAGATGATTGAGGACCTATGTTGACCAGACTTTGAACCAATATTCTAATCTCAAATGTTGGTTCAAATTAATGCCTTAAATTCTGCAATCACCCACTGAGACTGTTCATTCCTGAGCCCAACAAACTCTAAACACATGTGATTACAGTGAGCTGATATACCATTGGCCACAGTTCTGCCTTGAATTATGAATGGTCTACTTTAAAGGATTGCACCCTAGTGTCATCAGTCCAGTAGTCAAGTTTCCAACAAGATAACATGAAGCTGGCATTCAGCTCAGCCTGGATTAAGATTTTACCTGATAAGTGTGTTGACTTTGGCGACGTCAATGTCATACAACTTCTTGACAGCGTGTTTAATCTGGTGTTTGTTTGCCTTGACGTCCACGATGAACACAAGTGTGTTGTTGTCCTCAATCTTCTTCATGGCGGACTCTGTTGTCAAGGGGAACTTGATGATGGCATAGTGATCCAACCTACAGGAAAAAAAAAAATGTATTAGGCCAAAAAAACAAAAGCCATCACATTTTTCTGGTCCACGGTCTATGAAACAGGCCTGTTAATATTTACACGAACACAACATAGCATACACACGCCTTTACTTGTTCTCATGTAATGAATTGTTTTACTTTGGTGCATCAGTAATTTATAAAGCTGGAATCATGCTTTTTCATACTTTGATCGCTTAAACCATCATGTGCACCAGGCTTCATCTCTGTATTTTTCAGCACCATGCACTCATTGACTGTCACTCACTTGTTCCTGCGAGGAGCACTCTTGCGAGGATACTTGGGCTGTCTGCGGAGACGGAGGGTTTTAGGGCGACGGAAGGTGGGAGAAGTCCTCATCTTCTTCTTCCTCTGGCTGTGTACGCCCTTGAGCACAGCCTTCTTGGCCTTGAGAGCCTTTGACTTGGCCTCAGTCTTGGCAGGGACAGCTTAAACAGAGAAAAACACCAGTTAAATTTATTCACAAATAAAAAAAAACCAAGAGTTAAAAAACACAAGTACAATTCATGAGACTAAATGAAGATGTGCAATGGGACACCCCAATACGTTATTTAAAGCTTAAGAATAGGGGCCCAGACATAAAAGCAAATGTATTTAAAATATGACTACTAACATGATGTCTAGATTTATGAGGAAAAAGGTGCATGTATTATGCCGCTACATTTGCAACCTACAAACCTAAGACGATCCAAGAACCTAGAAACTAAATAACCCTAATGCCAACTACAAAACGACTGCAGGTCAGCTTGTTCATGCTCCTCCAATTTGTAATTTGGTAATGAGCTACAAGACATTTTGATAAATGCTGAAAACAGCACCATCATGCCATGTTGTTATAATTAACTCCACTAAAATGAGTCCTTAGATGAGGTTTATAGCTGACCCGAGTTTGCTACTCCCTTTACCAAGTGTCATCAGGAAGAGCTTTATTTGCACTGACAAGCTGAGACAGTACAATATTCACGTCTGTATATCAGATAAAGCAGACCTCTGTCTAAATCACAATAAATTGTGTGAACATATCACTAAAGCACATTTTCCAAAATTAGTTGTTTTAAAGTTAAATAGCGACAAATGTATACACATCAGTTTCCAGATAAATGCTGACAGTTTCAACTCACTACTTTACATATTATAACCACTGATATGTTCAACTAACTCACCCACACTGCAGGTAGCTTTCTTCTAAGAAACAGTAACTTAAACTATCACGTGTAACTACTGAAACATTTCAAACACCGCCAAGGTGCCGCATGTGCTAACATCATATCACCAGCTAATCCACGAACCTGTTACACAATAACGTTTGGCATTAACTAGCCAAGACTCATCTATAATACTGTATGAAGATATTAGGACAGAATAACATCGTTAGATTATAAATAGACAGCGTTCAGTGAGCAGCGTCAACGCTAAAATGCTAAGTTTAGCTTAGCATCTCGCTCTGAGATACACGCCGGAGAGACAGGCTGCGTTATCTGCATATACAGGTAGTTGCCACCAATATGGTGAGGATATTTAAACCACTGACATTATACTTCTATAATAGACTGTATGATGGAATCAGTACAGAACACTAACATTAACTGATAAATACAAAACGTCCAATAAGCAGCGTCAACGCTAACATGCCAATATTAGCCTAGCATCATGCTCCGGGATACATGCCGGAGAGACGGGCTGCGTTAACTACACATTTAGGTAGTTGACAGCGATATGGTGAGGAAATTTAAACCACTGTCGGTTTATCCACATATTTAGGGCACGTCTAATGTACCTTAGGTGCTATACTGGTGTAATTATTAAGAATTATTCATTTAAAATCATAAGGTTGACAAACCTTCCTTCTTCACCTTCGGTGCCATGTTGAGAAAGGAAGGCTGAACGGGGTTTCCTGCAGTATAATGCATGGGCGAGATCTCGCTGCAGATGCATCGCGATAGCTAAGGAAATGGAACTGACTCCAGACCTTCAGTGATTTTTACCATGTGTATTGGTAAGAATGATAATAATAATTATAAAAGTCATAATCATAAGTTAATTTTACATTAATGCCATAAAAGTAAAAGGATTTCCCCTTTTGTGTCAACTTTTACATCTTTTAAAGCTCAGCAACAGTCAGAGCCTATAACTCCCAATGCGCACAAACTCACCAAACAGATAATTCTTAACCGAAATAAGTGTCTTTCATCTTACCCCAGAAGATTATAGATTAACATATAAACTATTTGTTAACCCCACTGTTAATCAGTCAACGTTGGAGTGATAATCTTTTGTTTTCCCAAAAGCTATTTGAATATTACTCATCACTCACTCACTCACTCACTCTGGTCACTTTACCTTTCTTTAAACTAAACAGTTTGCACCTCTGTACGTTTATTTATAGTCTTGCTAAGCATATACATTTTACCTAAGCACATTCCTGTTATATTCTGCATAGGCCTACTCATGCTACTGATTTATTTCACCTATGTCATGTTTTATCATATTTTACCTTTTATTATAACTTACAATATCCTTATATTCATGCATCTTTTTACTTGTGTGATTTTCTTACCTTTTTTTAACATACATACTTAAATTGCATTGTTGGAGGGAGCCTGTGACTCTAGTATTTCAATGGTAACGACTGCTCTCATAATTGTTCATTTGACAATGAAGAACCTTGAACCTTGAATACAGCACCATATTTGGTTACGTTAAAACAAGGCGGCTGTGAAAGCGTATGATTGTTTTATTTGTTGAATATGGCACTGTATATTCCCATGATGTGTTGCTTTGATTTTTTATTTGCTTGTTTCATTAAAAATTGCCGCTCTGAAGCAACTCTTACAACCAGTCAGCTTTCTTTACTTCAGATTGGCACTTTTTATTGCTAATATAATTTATTTTTGAAGGTATTTTCTTAATTATATATACTGTAGGTATAAAAAGTATTGCTAAGATGCAAAATTATCCAATTTTCTTTCCATTAAGCCATCACATGAAGTACAATTTATCTGTTCAATAGTCTGCGTATTTTTCTGATCAGGTCCAGTGAGCTGTGTCAAGAGTAAAATTCTGATGTCAAGTAATGAATGTATATTATATTGTTTTCCCATCTCTCTCACAATTGCCTTTAATTGCAGTTTCATTTATGTTACAAATAGTTTAAAACTTTCAGAATGTTAAATGTTAAATCAATGTCACAAGTTACAAGTGAGCAATTGTAACTGATTAAGAAACACAATAACACAAAAATGTGTAAACCTGTTTATTTTATACTCCGATATTACAAAGCACAAATGTGAAAATTGGCAGTAGATCAGTCAAATAAAATACAAAAAAAAAAAAATCCACATCCATCTCCGAATCAGTCTGCTTGTTCCACTCATCTTTGTTTGTCTTGTGGCTTATTTTTCTTCCCCTTTTTTCTGGTGGACAAAGTTAACGAACAAAGAAAAGAGCATTTTGTCATGTCATATTTCTGAAGCACACGGTCAGATTAAATGTCAGTTATGGCATTAAACAGATCATTAGACAATGATGTATATTAGCAATAATACTAATAATACTTACTTTTTTAATTTGGCTCCAGAAGAATCTGACCCCGTCTTCTGAGATGTCTTCTTGTGCTTTTCTCCTCCCCCTTCTGTCTGTGTTTTATTTTTGTTCTTCAGCCCCTGTCCTTTGGGCTTCTTTTCCTTTTTCTGCTGCTGCACTGCTGTTTGAGTTCCACCTTCTCCTTTCTGCTTCTTTTCTTTCTGTCCTTTATTTGGTGCGTTGCCTTTCTTCTTCATTAAGAAGCGAGGAGTCGTGCAAATGGTGCTTCTCTTGGGAGGTTTCTTCTCAAGTCTCCGCTTCACTTTGCTACAAACAGACAAATACAGATGGACTCTTACTGTCATATTACAAAAATGAGACTGATCAGTTAAAGCAAGAAATAAAAGCAAAAATGTGTTTTAATATATTCATTATTGTGGAATCTATCTCTTTACCTGTGTATCTTCTTGAAGCCAATCATGTAGTCGGGTACAGGGCAGCCAGCTTGTTTTATGACATTGGCGATGCTGTTGGAAACAGATGCAGATAGAAAGAGATTCAGAGAAATATGTAGATTGTAGAAAATTTTGGAAGCTTGCAATACTAAGTGTCCTGCCTCCATTCGTGTTCTTTGCTTTCAGCTACTTGGCCAACACTGTAAGGGAGATAACACTACCTACCGTTAGCTTATAAGGCTTACGGTCATAGACATTTACCTCATAGCAGTGACGTCATGTTTGGCCTCGTGCTAGTTACCATCAAACATAACATCTGATGACCTGTCTGCCTCACCTGAAATTTGCTGTGTTATCAAACTTTGATTTAAACTAATTTTCCAGAGTCAAACGCAATAACAAGCTGTACGTGTTTCACAGCAAAGGACGTCAGTTTGCACTTTTTGCATCCATGTACCTGCGCAGCAGGGGCTTATCATTTTCTGTGAAGAAGGTGATGGCCTTCCCCTGATGTCCAGCTCTACCTGTCCGACCTGAGGAGCAGCAAAAAGAATGATATATGAGGAAACCAATGAGCAGACAGGAAGAGATAGAGGAGAAATACATCAATCGATACATATAATTGACATTTTTGTTGTTATGAAAGATATAACTATGCAGGATTTTCCTAAAAAACAATGTATAGACTTGTACAGAGGTAATCCTTCTCAATCATCACTTATGACCTACTAGAGGTGTGTGGTGATGTATTTTCCAGCAGAGACTCTGTCCTCTGCCTGTATTTATTCATTTATTTTCTGTGCTCAGGATGTTTATGAGTGTGTACCATCATAGCACTCAGTGCCAGACAGTAAGCAGCAGACATCCAAGAGACCCAGCGCAGAAAAAACCACAAATATAGCGAGTCGAAATGCCACATGAGAGTGAATCTAGGGTTGCCTGCTGAGCATGTTTACAAACAGTAACTGACAATCCTCCATAGTGTACCTTAAATCGATTAATCATCCCTGATACAGGATGATCTTATTGTGAAACGACTGATTATAAATACAAACTAACCAATCCGGTGGATGTACTCCACAGCGCTGGTGGGGAAGTCGTAGTTCAGCACGAGGTTGACTCCTTTGAAGTCGATTCCTCTGGCGAGCAGAGCCGTGCAGATCAACACCCAAATCTTACCAGAGCGAAAACTGTTCACCACGTTGTCCCTCTGAAACAGAGAAGCCACGGAGCATGAGTACAAGTTTGCACTTCAGTGACAAATACAGGACTTTTGATACAGTGCATTAAGTGTCTGAACATACCTGCTGCTGTGTTCGGTCGGCATGGATCACATCCACATTGATGCCTTCATATACCAACTCATGGAAAAGCTCCCGTGCTCGGTCTATAGACTGCACAAACACCAGCATGGGAGGAAGGAAACCCTGAAAATAGCAGAGGAAATGCTCTCATTTAATCTTAGGTGGTAAAGAAATAGAGTTTGTATTAATTAATTCATGAAACATGAATTCATCATAAGCTTGAACAGTAACCTTTCTGGAGTGTCCTTACTTTTTTGATGATGTCCCTCATGGCCACCAGTTTGCCATTCTCCGTCCCAACAAACAGCAGCTCCTGTTCCACCGTCTCAACTGCCGTATTTCTGAGATGATAAATTAATTTTTCTAAAGTGAGAATCAGATTTTACAACTCAATCAAAGTAAGGAGTTCTACATGTAGATCATTACCTGTGTCCAATGTTGACAGACACCAGGTTATCGAGGTTCAGACGGCACCACTGCTCTACATCTGGCGTGCAGGTGGCGCTGAAGAAAGCCCTGCGCACCTTTGAACCAGAGCAGGCCAGAAAAATTGTGGCGAGCTGCTCCCTGAAGCCCGTCTTGCCGGCCTCGAACAGCTTATCGGACTCGTCGACAACCAGCCACTCCACGCTGAACACCAACAAAACACAACAATCAAGCTCCCATTTCATTCAAGATTGTTTTTGACAGTTGACAGTGGAGACAGAGACAGGAAATGAGACGGGAGTGACGGGTAAGACACACAACAAAAGGTCCCCCATTAGAATCAATGTTGTGGTTGTATGGTTAGTTAACTTTGTGGTGATAACTGCGGCAAAAACCCCAGCTGAGACACATATTACGAATGTATGTTTGAATGTCCAAAGAGTGCTATTAAAACAAGAATAATACCAGTATTTTCCATGTATCTAAAGGGTTTAATTTGGGACATACAAACAGAATACGCTGTTTACATGACCCAAATCAACCAAATCAAAAGTATTGTCATATTCGGAATAACAGTGGAATATTAGTGTGCATGTAAACATAGTGTATACATAACTTTTGCTAGTTTGCAATAAACCTTCATGGGGCACCTTTAAGAAAAATTTCAGAGAGCAACAAATTCAGAGTTACCTGCTGAGGTCGAGACCTGGAGGATCCTGCTTGAGAAGGAAGATGAGTCTGTTTGGAGTACTGACGAGTATATCTGTACAGGAGCGCAGCAGGTAAACAGTGAGGTGAGGTAAAGCCAGTTCATATCTCATATTTTGTCTCTTCTGTGAAAACATTTTTCTTACCATATTTTTTGTTTGACTGTGGTCCATATTTCTTGGCTGCCAGAGAGGCTTTGTCTATGATGTGAACTCTAAATCCCACTCCCTCTGACAGGCGGAGCAGCTCTCTGTAGGTCTAAACACAGAACATCAAAAGTGATACGTGCAAATGTGTGTGATCATTTCACAAAACAGCTTTAGCAACAGCTGAAACTCTAAATGTATTCAATAAAACCTGGACAGTCATGTTTTCAGGTCGCCTTCTTGTTACAATAAAAACAGCCATTGAGTGTGTTTGTGTACCTGGTTGGCCAGTTCTCTGGTCGGAGAGATGACCACAGCTCTGAAGCCCAGGTTGGCCGGTTGCTGCAGGTGGGCGAGCAGCGGAAGACAAAAAGCCAAAGTCTTTCCTGATCCCGTGGGAGCGCAGGCCAGCAGCTCCCGACTCTGAGCAAGAAACCAGACACACAGAAACCATCACATAACGTCTCTACGTTATTTACTAACCACTGAATGTGTGTGTCTGCACTCACATGCATCATGAGCGGTATCGCCTGCATCTGTATGGGTGTAGGGGAGTTCAGCCCTGCATCTTTGAGGTTCTGAAGGACATGTGGGTTTAGACGATATTCGGACTGTAGCTCTTCAAACGTGCACACAGGGTCAGGCACGTCGCAGCCGTGTACGTTTATACGGTGTTGAGAGCGAATACGATTCACCTAAAATCAAATACAGAGAAAAGGACGTTACAGAACTCAAAGTCAGATTAGTATTTGTCAGAATCATATAGAATCTCTTCATCGAGTTGTCTCTGTATGAGGACCTTTTCCTGGTGAAGATGCTTCAGCCTCTTCAGCGAGGATTTCTCCTTCCCATCACCTGACAGGTTTTGGATCTTTCTGTCCAGCGAGGAGGTCCAGGTGATGCCATTTCCCTCCGTGTCTTTCAGCGCTCCGCCATCAGCTTCAATCAGACAGAAGACAGTAAACAGCAGTGAGTCTCTGACATTAAGAGCTACATCCTGTTCATTTAAAATGGCGCCACACACCACTGTTGTGATGTGGAATTTACATTTTAAACACATTCCAAAGAGCCATGTGGGACCGGATGAAGTGGATAATATCACAGTATATGTCACTTTGTATTAGTGTGATAATATATTTGGATCTAGTGTGTTATTTGAGAAACTGTTTATGGATAAAAAATGGAAAGATAGGAACAAATCTATTACTGTTATAAAGCAGTCCTGCTCATTGATTTGCAACATTGCAAACAACAGACTGATATGCACGGAGATGTCACAGCTACATCTGTATAAACAGCATGTAATCTCTCTTACAGACAAATTTATATCATCGTCATCATCGTATAACCCATATCCAGAAATACAATATCACTTCCATACAGCCAGACAAGTGACTTTTTTCCACATATAACAGATACAAATTGACTGGAGTCATTTTTAACAATGTTCAGCAGCAAAGAGAAACTGGAGGAAACCAGGTGAGCCCTCTTTCAGGAAAGGTTCGCATCATTGGCAAAAGTTGTATCACACAAACAAATCTCCTTCAGCTGTAAGGACAGGACTGAGATATATGTGGCGAAATGCGGAGACTACTGGGAGTACATCGCTAATGTGGACAGATCTTTAAGTAAATCGCTCACCATGTGCGTAATACAGGCATACACACTCCTTATGTGTCTGAAAATTAATTAGCTGTTTGGAAATTAGATTATATTATGGTGCATATCAATGTAGGAATATAGATTTAATTTGTATGTGCGTGGACCTTTTATTTTAGATTAATCCATCTATTTTTTATTTTTATATTGTTTATAGGAGTCGTTAGGTTTTTGTTTTGTTTTTTTCTAGCTTTTGCCTTTATTTGACAGGACAGATTACTGGTGTAAAAGAGGGGAGAGAGAAAGGGGGAATGACATGCAGCGAAGGACCATGGGTTGCAATCAAACCTGCAGCCGCTGCGGCAAGGACACTGCCTTTATACATGGGACACCCGCACCCGCTGAGCTGCTGGGTGTCCCAAGTTGTTTGATTTGTTGACCAACAGTGACCCTGTTTAAATAAGAAAACAGTTCAATACAATATTAATAACATAAAGTTGGCTGCTTAACTTTTATTTTCATCTCTCCATCACTAAATGTTTGATTTGAAATGGCCCATCACACTAGGGCTGCAACTAATTATCATTTTTATTATTGATTGATCTATCAATTATTTTTAGATTTATCCTGAATGAGTAAGTATAAAATCTGTTTTTCTTGTAAGTAAAGAAATACCAATCACAAGCTCTCTGAGCCTAAGGCAGTGTCTTAAATACTAGTTTAATAAATTTAAGTATAATAAAAATATAATAATAAAACCTGACAATAATCAAATCACAATGGTATAACAGACTAAATCTGCAAATTCGGATTGAGTAATGATTAATAAAAACAGGTCATAGATATAAAAAATATCTAGAAACTTTAGATAATCCTAACAATATCTACGGTCAGCTGCTGATCAGTTTGTAATGTCTGATGTGTTCAGCAGCACACAGCCACATGCTTTACCTTCCACCTGGTTGCTTTTCATCTTCTTCTTTTTTCTCTTCACGTCCCTCTTTTCATCCCTCTGCTTCCTTTTGCCTTCTGCACCTGAATCTCCACTGTCACTTCCCACCTCATAATCCTCTCCTTCATCCTCCTCCTCTTCCTCCTGTGAACTGCTCTGGGATCCATTATTTGCTCCTGTGCCAAAATAATCGATCGCAGAGAGAGCATCTGTGGACGCTTCCCCACTGTGAGACCTGGCAACCTATGAAATACAACACGAGTACAGTCACTGCCAGAGAATATTACACTTGTACCTCATCACTTATCAAATTAAATACGAAATTAAAGCATTCAATCTCACTAAAATGTCAAAACATGTCCGAAAAACAAACACTACGGCACACTTCAACTCGTTGCTAGCCAAACTATATGAAACCGGGGCTCATGCGGTTATCAGTCTCTCTTTTAAGGCAGTGTATAACCAGCTACACCTGTTCAATTTACCTTAAACCGAGCAGCGTCTTGACCAAACCTCTTCAGGTCAAATTTAGCTCCGGCTCCGAGTTTCCGAAACAACTCGAAGGCGTCCATTCCTGCAGCAGCGTGGTCTGTCAGCACCCAGGCATCACTAATCAACCACCGGATCATCCACCGGCAGCTCCTCCCCTCCGGTCTGCACTCTGCTGCCCCCTGCTGGCTGCGTGATCATGTTGTAATATCAATCAATGACAATCATTTTTGCCAAATAAAACACTAAAGCTTGATGATTTAAGTGTGAATATAACTGAAAATATTTATTATTATTACATATTATACACTGAACAAAACATAACACTTTTGTACTGCATTTAAATTATGTTCAGTATGGATAACATCTTCCTAGCTGTTTCATGTGTCCAGTCAACATCATTGCTGTGTTCACACAGACAATGCAGTGGACTTCACAATCTGATTTATTGCTGTGAAATAGTAGTTTTCATATATCGATAAATATCTCATTATGGCGGATGTATGTAAATTACAACACCAAGGAAAGAATAATCAAATTGATGTTCAATGCAATCAAACATGTTCAGACAAAACTCTCTTTACATCAAAACAATTTTAAAAAATCGTCTTAATTAACTTGGGCAACAAAATTTTGTTAAACAACAACACAATATTTTCATCACTTAAATTATTTTGTTCTCAAAACATGATTACATGGCATGTCTTTGTACGTCAGATGTTAATCCATAAAAGAGTGCGAGTGCAAATAGATGAATAAAAAGGAAATAAAAGCCACTGTGACCTTCAAAATGTCTTGAAATGTACATAAGAAAAAAAAGTGGCCTTTTTTTAAGACAGTCTTGTGGTTCCTTGTGATGTCCTACAATCACATTATGACAAAGCTGGTTACAGCTGCTTCGATATTTCTCCTCCAAGTGCCCAACCTGAGAGCGCCGTCTTCTTGATCTCAGCTAGTTTTCTAACTGAAACCCAGCGCTACAGCTGGTTATGACAGTCTTCACTGCTCCTCACAGGTCTTTAACAAATCCTCCAGGAAATAAACCACCACCTCTTTACCGCTCTCCTCCTCTCTCCATCTCTCTCCTTCAGCCTTCAACTCCTTCAGTCTGATCAGGGTCTGCTGCAGACCTCCGACTCTCTGCTGAGGGGTGAAACTGTCCCCTCCTGCATCTTTCTCTCCCTCCGCCCCATCTCCTCCTCCTTCCTCTGCTCTGAGATATTTAATCAAATGCTCTTTGATGCCCCCACCCTCCTCCCCGGCCAGTGATGCCCCCAAGGCAAGCATGTCCTGAGACTGGCTGACGCTGAGCAGGTGTAGGAGAGCTTGTGAGAGCGTGTGTCGCAGGCTGGCGCTGTAGCGGTACTCTAAGAAGTCATTTGTGTCTTCGCTGTTCTCGAGCGCTGCAGCCAGGGATCGCCACACACAGCTGAAGCGCTCTGTGTCCCCGTAGCAGGCGCGGTTGGTAGGAACTGCCAGAGCGGCAGCAGACTTGATCCGCACCTTGAAGTTCTTGCAGGAAGTGACAACATGGCAGAGGGAGGAGAAGGCATCACAGGACCACGAGGCTGAGTCTGAGAGGAAGGAAGAGACAGAAATCATTAATACAAAAACTTAAATTCAGATCCATCACTGTTGGGTACAATTTACACCGTTTCAACAAACAAAACCATGTGAAAGATACCAAATATTGACAAAACTCTCAACCAGCTGCTTGATATAGTTCCCAAAAGATCTTCTATAAATCTCTCTATTGTAAGTATGTTCACAGTCTGATCTGACGACCCACACTGACCATGTCATAGTGAGGGCAAACACAGGTGAATGAATGAACACTTACCGAGCGGCAGGGCTGGATTTCTGAAAGCATTTCCCAAGGCGTAACAGGCATTCCACCTGACCTTCATAGTGGCCTCTGACTGGACGGTTTTAACCAGAGCACGTACTGCCTCTTCCAGCGGACGTTGGAACGCAGAGCGGGTCAGCTGGCTCTGACGCAGGAAATGAAGCAGATTTCCGAGTGCTCGCACCGCATTACACTTCACCTGGAGAGTTCAGAGAGGTGGGAGACAGTCAAAAAGAAAACTAGAAAATAGTGTCTTCACAGGGGCAGATATTGATGAGTAGGATATCAAAACACAGTCAGTCATACTGATGAGGTTATACCAAGCAAGCTGGCATGACTTTACATAATTACGTCAATTAACAGTCTCACAGATTCAGTCGTTTCAGTTGCAACCGTTTTTAAATAACTTACATAGCAGAACAAAATGTGGCAAAACTTCACAAATCTGAATTTTGCTCCTGTGTGTAATGCCTAGTTCACACTACATGACTACGCCCAGATTATCTGTTCGTCGACAGTTTTTGAAACTCGTGGATCAAAGCCCAGATCAGAGGCAAATTGGTGCTGGCTCAACCCTCACAAATTGGCGCTCAAGCGATATGTGTAAACTGTTCAAAGACGCAAGCTGAGAGGTTCGCTGATGCAACGTGGACACTCCCCGGTATGCTACATATCTGAACCTGTTGGGGACTTTGACAGCGTGCTACAGCCAACAAGAGAGCAAGACACTTGTTGAGGACAGAGACAAGTGGTGCATGTGTGTTTGCAAGGGGTTTGCATCACATGACTGACTCATCTGGGATTCCTGCTGGTCAAAGATCTCATAGTGTGTGACCCCCTGTTGCCAGTCAGTCATGTACTACTACTTCAAGATTCCCAATTACAAGACAGCAAGTTGAGTAGTGAACAATAAAGCAATCTGAAGACTTTGAAAGTCATGTGGTGTAAACTTAATTTAAGAGTTAATGCTCTCACCCTGTCTTTGTCGGCCGATGCTCGGGTGGCTGCCTGCAACATCTTGAGCAGCAGCATGTCTGATAACTCTTCTTGGAAGTCCACACCTACACTCTCCCTGATAGAGACACAGGATAAAGAGATTACAAAAATAAAATCTCTATGAACAGACTACAATCCTTAGTATCCATGTTTTCTTACATATTAACAATAAGTGTGTCTGTGAGGTTGCCCAGGGACCAGGCAGCCTTGGCACGGACATTTGGGGATCGATCTTCGAGGGCAGCGAGGATAGTGTTTGCTGTATCTGCCACAAACATAACATCCTGAACAGAGAGGAAGAGATAAAACGGATCATCATGGGTCAGAAACATGTTTCACAGTGCTCAGTATGCTCATAGTTGCTGGTCAGAGTCCCTACCTCTCTCAGACAGGGGAACAGTATGTAGACTCCCAGAGCTCTGACGGCTGCGGTCTTCACCAGATAGTTTTCACTGTAGGTCAGCCCCAGCAGCACGGTGATGCACATCAGCTGCGTCTTATCCTTAAGAACAACATTACACACATTACACCTACAGCTGATGACCGTATAGCCCAGTGTTAGCTGTATAGAAATTATCAAAGGGGAACTCACAGGCAGCTGTGCGAAGGCCTGCGGCAGGATGGAGGAGAGCGTGTCGCATGCGCTCGTCTGCAGCGTGGGGTGTTGTTCGTTCTGCAGTGCTCCATTCAGTGGACCACTCAAGACTTCTGACCAGAAGAGCACCACCTATTTCATGGAGTGAAAACACATCAATATATCCCAGTTAACTAAACCTAAAACTCTCTTATCTCTTTGGTCCTTCTTAAAAAGTGACATTGAAACTATGTTAAACCAAGGGTACAACAGCAACAGGAAATCAGAAAAAATCTTTTAACAAATTTAAACAGGTCTACCTTGATACAGTTTAAAGACAGTTTGTACTTACTTGGTTCATGGGGACCCTGGAGCTCTCGGGTACGTTGTTTTCTGCTCTGTACTGCTGGATTATTCCTGTCCCCAGCTCCTCCAGTAACTAAATAAAAGATGAAGATGTAGACGTCAGTGCAGAGATCTTGACCCCATGAATGTTGGTTTTACAACGTACATTTACACAATCTGGACTACTGAGGCTAAAAAGTGCAAGGGACACACAAACCACAACTTTTGTGGAAATCACTTAAGCCTGATTTACAGTTGGGTGCTGGACACTTTCAATATGTGTCACTCGACAGAAATTATGCATTTTTGACTGAAAAAAGTTACACCAGTTACCTTTCCTTTCATGCTGCACACCTGGATAATTTTGTTATGTCGCTAAAACCGTCACATTCTGTTGCACAATGTGATTAGGTTGTCATGGCAAGCCTCTCTGACACATCTGCTAGAGCAGTAAAAGCACCGTATAAGGGTGTCAAGATCATCAAAACGTCAAAAAGATCAGACATCTGGAAATACTGTAAGTATATTTGCTCATCCATATCCTGCATTTGTTGGACAGGGACATATTCACTCTGTAGCTCCCTGCCTGAACTGCCTCCATTATCAAAATGCAAAAGGATGATAAAATGTAACTAAACAAGCCGACTAAAGGTTAGCATCTGGTTACCATTATGACGACTGTAACTTTTTGAAGAAGCAAAAGAAGAAAACATTGTGTGTGTTTTGCGTGTTGTATAATTTCTGTGGGGGGACACTCCTCACAAGTGTCAAGCGCCCTACTATAAATCAGGCTTTACAGATGGAGTTGGAAACTAGGAGGTGTTACCTTTGCTCCGTGCAGTTGTATGGAGGGGTCTGTCTCCCCAAGGCAGCGAGCACTCACCTGCCCAATCTCACACAGAGATACTTGGGCTAGAGAGAAGTAGCCACGCACCAGGTGGGACATGACCTGAAGCATGGCACAGGAAAGACTTTAAAAAAAACAACATCTTCAGATTTTAGAAATATCAGTTTGGGGCTTTCTTTTGTCACTTTCTGTCTCATCCACCATCTCTCACCTGTAGAGCCTCTAGTCGGACGGGAGAGGGCTCTAAAGCAGCGCCCCCTCCTGTTCCTGCTCCCTCGCTGTCTGATTGGTCCTCTCTGGGCTGAGTCACCAGCGACACACACAGCTGCAGAAGCCACGGCGGGGTGCTGTCCTCCTCCCTCGGTGTGTGAGAAACCTGGGGGGAGTGCGTGTGCAGGGAGGATTTGACTGGTGTGCGAGAGGGCGAGGACACTCCGTCTCTTTGTCTCCAGCTGAGAGCCGAGTCCAGCAGCGTGAAGGAGCCAGTGCTGCTGCTGCCGCTGCCCTCTGGCTGTCGGAGGAGGAGCTGCACCTCAGGGAGAGGCGCCTGAGTCGTCACCAGAGCCCCATAGAGTGTCAGGACTGACACACGGACATTCACATCTGTAGACAGGGAGCAGCTGTATTAACAGTGTTATGTTCCCTTTAATCAATGTGTGCAGTTATCTAAATGCACTGACGGAATACAGACCTCTGTGGCGCACATAGGGACGCATCTGCTTCCAGAGTGAGTTCAGCAAACCAGGTCTGAGACGGTGGTAGGGAGCATTCGCCACCAGGTAGGCCAGACACTAACAGACCGGAAAGGTGGAGATAAGCTCATGTTTGGGTGCTAACTTTGTGCAATAAAGCTTCACTCTTAACATTACAGTTGAAAACAATCTGAATCAACATAATCATTCTTGTAAAAAGTTTTTTTTATGTTTAAGACACTGGGGAAGAGAAGAAAATAGCAATAACCCAGAGGAAAAAGTTTCAGAAGGTAAAGGGGTCATCCAATTGTACCTTTATGACCTGTGTGAGCGTCTGAGGGGACGTCTCAGCCAGCAGAGCCAGACTGAGAGCGCGGTGCAGTTCTCTGACGGCAGTAGCCAGCGTGAAGGAGAAAGGGGTGTAAGACGTACGAGGAGACGCTGTATCTTCAGCCACAGCCAGGAACTGACGGGAGCCATCCAGCATGGCCGACAACACCTGAAGCGCACATGCACGCACCTGGATGGAGAGGAAGGAGAGGGATGCTACAGCCATTCAAGTTGAGAGGGTTAACATGGGTGAGATTGTCTCATACCTTTGGTGAGGGGTCCTTCAGGATAATTGTGAGGAGAGTGAGAGGCGGCGGCCCCCCAATAGGGGAGTCAGGTATGAAGGAGGACCAGTAGCCATACAGAGTCCTCTTCTCAACACCTTTTACCACCGCTAGCAGACAGTGCAGTGCTCTCTGACGCACACGACCGTGGTAAAGCCTAAAAGAAAAATTATGCAGGATGATTTCTCACCCGTTCATGAAGCATTACGAGAATAAAATAACAGAGCGCTTTTTCAAGACATCTAGGCTTGCAGCAATAAAAGGCATCTTCAATTTCCAGTAAAAACTAAAACCAAATAAACCAAAAAAGAGATGGTGAGATGGATGGATATGGACAGTGTTTTTCTGTACCTTAATTTGCACTGTGCACTGCCCTCTGGGTCTGAAAACTCAGAGTCAGAGCTGGCTCTTTTCCAGGACGGGTAGAGAGATGGGCCAGAGAGTTTAGACATGAATTCTCCTTCACCTCTGCCTCCATCTCTTCCCCCTCCTTTCTGATATACAGGCACTGCCTCTCGATCATCTTCCTCTCCATCATCCCCTCTGCTCTCCTCAGTGCTCGTCTTCTTCCCCTTTCCTCTTGATTTCTTCTTTTTATTCTAAGGAGAGATATTAAGCACTGATTTTGAAACTGTCCTTACTTAAATCTCTATCAACAAAAAAATAAGACTTGTCTTACTCCTGAGGTTTTGCCTGGCACAGCTGCGTCCTTTGCTGGTTCGGGTTTTATTGGTTCAGCAGGTTTCGATGAAGGGAGACCCTCATATTGAGGGAGAGGTGCTGGGTAAAGCACTGCTGGCCACTCGACACTCACACCTGGAGCTCCCTGAAACATGAGCCTCTGCAGAAAACATGTACAGATTTCAGATTATTACAACATAATATAGCTGTCATTTTGTTTGTGCTGGAAAAGAGATTTAAAAAAGATAAAGCAACAGATGTTCTACAATTTGGTACCTTTAGTGCAGCCAGTACAGACCCAAGCTCCTCCCCTCCACCAAATTTCCACTTCCCTCCTGAGAGACAACACTGAAGTCCCTTTAGTGCTGCCTGGATCACCTGCACAGAGGACACATGGACAGGTGTGGGTCAACTATGATTAAATGCATTCTATCCCAATGAAATTCTCTTTTCAACACACCAATTATCCGTACCATGCAGTAGAAGAGCTCATCAGTGTTGGGAGGTTTGGGTGACTGCAGTGTTTTCAGGAAGACTCTGAAAGATACACTCCTGTACTGATCATCCAACGGTGGCTGACCAGGAATCCTGGAGAGAAACAATACAACCAACCAGAAACAAGAAGTTAAACCTGCAATAACTGAACTGAAAGAACACTGATATATCGCCATCATCATTTAGGTTAGTATGGCAGACTTGAATAATTGAAATTGAAATATCTGGATATTATTTACTGTGATGCCCTAGTTATAACCCTCATTATAATCCAAAGTGAAAACAGCTGCAGCCAAGCCACAACCTTTTCAGTGCCACCTTTCAAACTCTTAAAGCCAAGTGTGTAAAATTTAGGCGGATTTAGTTGCATCTAGCAGTTTGGATTGCAGATCGCAACCTGCTGAAACTTCTCGCAGTTAGAATTCCTTCAGTGTTCATTGTTCAGGAGGTTTTTACCAGCTTTAGAGGCAGCAGGCAACAGCCCAGGTTGTCAAATACTGCTGACGGGTATGTCTACTGACAAAGCAGCAGTATTTGACAGGTTGGAATGAGAACATGTTGTGGGGATGGGTCGCTAACGATGAATAACGCAGTTTTACATTTTTAAAAATCTGTGTTTATTCGATACTGCTCATTGCAGAGGGGCTGCTAACTACGGTGGCTTATGTGAAACCGTGAATGGCCCTGTCTAGAGCCACTGTTTGGTTTGTCTGTTCTAAACAATAGTAGAAACATGGCTATGCTCCCTATGTAGATATAAATGTCTCATTCTAAGGTAACGATAACACAACAATTCTTATTTTCTTTTTTATAAAGATATTTTTTGGGCATTTTTAGCCTTTATTTGACAGGACAGACAAGTGTGAAAGGGGGAGAGAGAGAGAGGGAGAGACATGCAGCAAAGGGCCACAGGCTGGAGTTGAACCCGGGCCGTTGCAGCAACACCCTTGTACATGGGGCGCCTGCTCTACCACTAAGCCACCGACGCCCCGACAATTCTTATTTTCATGTGATTATACACTCAAGAAAACATGGTTATTATATTATATCCCATCTGCCAGTATATCCCCCTAAATCCTACACACTGGACCTAAAAGAAAAACATTTCTCAAGTCATCAACTACAAAAATGATCCCTGAAAGCACAGCCACCTTTAAAACCTACTGGTGAAAATCCTTGAATTCTCTCTTGAAATGCAACGTCAATACAATTTTCCCATGGATCTGATGGTCTTATTTCACTTCTTGTGACGTGCATCTAGATGGAAATCTAAAGAGTTATTGTTACACTAAGAAAACATTAAGGACTAAGATTGGTTTGCTTGTTTCTCCCCTGGTTCACCCCAATGTCCAATTTCATACATTTTGGCTCCAACATTTGAAGAGGTGAACCCTACCTTAAAGTTTTAAAACATCTCTTCAGAAACAAGTCACACACACCGTGTCCATGTTTTTACATTGTCTAAAAAGCAGGCGAACAGTAGACATAACTGCACTATGTATATATAAATATATAAGCATGGTAAAGTACCTGAGACAGATGTTGGCCATACAGGTGAGAGCAACACGGCGTAACTCCATATTTGGCTGAGATGGAGAGCTATACAGCAGGAGGACTCCATCTTCACCCAGTAAGTCACTGAGGTGCTTTGAAAGAGAAAAATCTTTGTGTAAATATTCAACAGTTATCACTACAATACACATTCACAGAGCTTGTACAAATGCCTACCTGTTGGCACTGAGGTCCGTTCCCGTACACTACTGTGGAGAGTGCCAGAAGGACATCTGAGTGTGTCCATGTACTGCACATTTTCAGTGCTTTGGCGGTATAGTTCACCAACACGTCTAATGTCTGCTCGTCCATTATTACCTTAAAAAGAGGTGAGGAGAGACAGTGAGAAAAAAAGTGCAGCACATTTCAGGTGATTGCATACCCAGTCACAGTCAGTATATGAGTAGATGTGTACAGTTAGAAGTTAAAGGTCTACTGTTACTAAAGGCTGTTTGTTACCTTGAGCTGATTGAGTAGATGATGTATTAGCTGGCAGAGTTTGATGACTAGATGTTCTTGACTCAGTGGCACAAGACAGCTGACATGTTTCAGCAGAGTGCAAACATCCTGAAATGGAAAATTCAGAAGCTCAGCAAAGACTGTCTTTCACAGCAACAAAGTAATTAATCCTGAACACCACACATGTTGATGCTAATGCAGAGATAAAATAGAAAAGACAAACATTTTTTTAAAGAACATTTAGGCATTTAGGCAAAACGTGTTTGCACTCTCTTTTTTGCTGGGATGTTGGAAAATTGTTGGTAGGACATTGCGGGTGCTGGATAGGTAGCTAACAAGTCAAAAGGTGGCTGCTAGTTTTACAACGTTATGGGTGGCTGTTTCTAAGTGGTTGCTAGGGTGTTCTAAGCAGTTGCTAGGGAAGTACAATGTTTTGGGTTTTTTTTTTGTTCATTTACAAACAACAATGCACATAATCCATAACCACAAAAAGCACTTGTTAAGAAACAAGGTACAACAAGTAAGAAAGACTGAATTATATAAAATGATAATATAACACAGCGTGGAGAAAAAGGCGGCATGGTGTTGCAGTGATTAGCATTGTCGCCTCACAGCAAGAGAGTTACTGGTTTGAACGCAGAGTGGGGGGGCCCTTCTGTGTGGAGTTTGCATGTTCTCCAAGTGTCTGCATGGGCTTTCTCCGGGTTCTCCGGCTTCCTCCCACAGTCCAAAGACATGCAGGTTAATTGGTGACTCTAAATTGGCTGTAGGTGTGAATGTGAGCGTGAATGGCTGTGTCTCATGTGTCAGCCCTGTGGGCGATAGTCTGTACCCCAGTGTCAACTGGGATAGGCTCCAGCACGCCCTGACCCCTAACAGGATAAGCGGGTATGGTTAGTGAGGAGTCCTCATATATTTTCAGTTCATCACCATCAGAAGAAGAAGAAGAAGAAGAAGAAGAAGAAGAAGACATACTTTATTGATCCCTCTGGGGAAATTGTTGTCTCTTGTCATATACACACAGGTCCGAAATACACACACATGCACAACAGGACCTATACGTGCATTATATGGAGGGACGTCAGAGTGAGGGGGCTGCCCATGGACAGGCACCCTAGGAGTTGGGGGTTCAGTGCCTTGCTCAAGGGCTTCTCAGAGGTGCCAAGGACACTGCATATTAGTTCTGGACAAGGAATTTGGAACTGGTGACCCTACAGTTCCCAACCCGAGTCCCCATGGACTGAGCTTCTGTCGCCCCATAAGCTCTGAGACGAGACTTCGCTTGTTTTTTTCTTCATTAGTCTTAAAGGACTGAGGTGATTGTCCAAAAGGTCCCTTTTAAAACAAAGAAAGGGGTTTAATTTCCTCCATTTGGATGTGTGAGTTGAAATATTTTGCCAGTGTCAGGATTTTCAATATCAGGTTACTCTTACTGCCCTTTATATTAAAACCATATACAATATTTTCTCTTGTGAGAGGAGCAGGTAGTTTGATTTGAGCTGACAGTCAGTCCTGTAAATCCTCCCAGAATGCAGCAGTGTATATACAGTGGAAAAACACATCAACAGGGGGGTGGTAGTATGAGGGGTTGATCAAATGTTCTCTATTGGTAGGTCGTTGGGTGTTTTGCCAGAATGCAAAATGGTTGCCGGGGTGTATGACGTGGTATGGTGATACAGGCCGGTTGCTAGGGAATACTGGATGGTTGCTAGGATGTTTTCACTCAGGACAAAAATGGCTGATGTTGCCCGAATTTTTACCACACAACCTAATTTCATTAGTTTGCGTTTTAAGCTAAATAAGGTAACGTAACAGTCGTCGCAATACGAGCAAAAAGAGAATAAGTTACCTCTGGTCGGATGTTGATATTAAAGTCGAAGGTTTTGTTGTAGTTTTCGGACAGCAGCTGGTCAAACAGTAGGTTGAGCTCCTCTCTCAGTTGGCCGGAGTCTGCCCGCAGGGCTCGGAGCTTCGCGGCGCAGCGGGAAAACTGTTTCTCCACGTCCGACGGTGAGCCGAGCCGCCAGCCGTCCGTCCCGAGCGGGGTGAACGGGGCGGCCTCCGCGGACAGAGCCACCGGAGGAAAGGTAGGGACATCACTGCGGCTCACAGAAGCCGGTGCCAACCCGGTTTGAGCCGCCATTTTGTTGATCTCGGAAGTATTTCACTTGCTTGTGGGTTCACGCTCCTCGTGTCAAGCTTGACATCCAAACGTCAGGATCATTACTGCCCCCTACAGTGTAGTGAAGAAACTACCACACCTTTAACGAAGCAGTATCACTATGGAAAAACACACATTTTTGTTGAGTTTTTGTTTTGTTTAATAAAAGTGTAAATATTTAGATTACGTATTAAAATATCTATTAATGCAGTATTTTATTATTTTGTACAAATTGTCTTGTTGAGTTTGTGTATTTGGCTGAAGGCACACAGGGATGGCATTGTAAGCAAGCTGTGGCATTATTCCATGCTGTATGTCTATAAAAAAAATAAACAAATACTGATCCATTAATGTGTGAGTAGCATTTAATGTTTTAACTGGTCATAGTGGAGCTCATTCTGATTTATTTTTATTCAGATTAGTAGTTTACATCCTTGTTTGGATGAACTTTTTGATCAGACACAAGATGTCTGACTGTGAATGTCAGGTAAATGTAGGAGTTCAGATAATATTTATTTTAAACTTAGGGGAGAATAATTATCTTGAAATCCTAAATTGATATTATAGTGTCCTCTGTTATATGTTTCCCGAGTGTTACCCCCATCACTTTCCCTGCTGCGGGTTTATGAAACAAATTTAGAAACTATACTTTGCTTCAAAAGAGTTCCACCAGATCTTAATTTTAATTTTATTTTTTAGACATAAGCAGACTTTGATACCATGTCTGCCTGCCTGCATCTAGACTGTTATTCAGGAGCAGTAAGTTATGCCCTGTGGGCTAAATATGACCCACGATGGGATGCCAAATGGCAATCCAACTATTTTCTAATTCATAATAGTTTTTGTTTTCTCATATGAGATGCTAGAGTGCATACAATAAACATAAGAAATATTGTTGCTTAAAGTGAAGTGGAAGGGGAGGATGCCTCAGATCTTCCAACAGTGGTCCAGGTTTCGCTTCAAATGTCCTCAAATCCTTGAAACGCCCCTGCCTACATCTGGCCTGTGAGGGACTACTGCGACTGTATTTGCTTCTTGGAAAAGATAAGTGAGGACAGCCAATATCCCCTTTGTCTGGTAAATATTGTTTATTAACTGATTCCTAATCTCCTGTCATTTTCCAAAACTTTTCCCGCAGGAAAAGCAAGATGAATATCCCTGTTCTAGGGTGCTGAAGGAAATCTGACTGGTTGGTAGCCTCAGCTAACAAATTGTGTCCGTCATGATTTACAATAACAGAATACGAAGACATTTGATCTTTGTACATGCAAGTGCAACAAATTCAAGGCACACATCCACACAATACACATTTTGAACCAATTTACTGTGTCAAAGTTGTTTTGTGCTCAACATGTTGAAAATATCACAATACCAAACTGCACACTAAATTACATTCCAGAGATATACAGCAGTAACATTGTAAAGATTCACAACTGAAGTGGGAACAGGAATGTTCAAGCATGTACAAAACCTGAAATCTCTTGGCATGTAACTCTCTTTATTAAGTGTAAGCAACAGTCTTGGAATTTATATTCAATCTCAGTCAACACTGAAAAGTAAAGGCATTTCAACAAAAACTGTCTGTTGCTCTTTTTAATATCATGAAAAATAAGTTATTATACAACATATCGATATGAAACAATGTACAAGGCCCGTGCATCAACGCACAGCAAAAACAATACGCAGAAACTATGCATCATGGTGAGTCTGTCAGATGTGAAAATGCTGACTGAGTGCTGGAATGGAGAGTAGTTTGAAATTGGCATTTTCTACAAATGGCACATCAGTCCAGGCATGACTAAAGCGCCATTCAGCGATGGTTGTAGTGTTGTAGGTGGCAAACAATAACAGACTGACGCAAGCAGGAAACCAGGAGGTAGGCATGTCTGCAGAAAGGTGGTAGCCAATGTACAGCATGGCACAGAAGTATTGTGGGCTGAATTTAAAGTAGTTTTGGGAGGGCATGTTTGGATTTCAGCCCGACTTGAAGAGTAGAATGGCCACTTGGCCCAGGTAGAAGTAGATGAAATGCTTCGTCTCATGCGTCACATAGCTGCCAAAGTTCCTCCCGACTATGCAGTGCCATGTGGGGTTGTACTTCTTGTCAAACTCCTGCAGGGGAAACGGTTACAATTAGCATTATCATAGATAAGAGGCCACTCAGCAGGTTTTGATGAATTACATCAGTGGTCCCCAACTGGTGCAGCCACAGGGTCCAGATTGCTCCTTACTCATTATTCCACTTAATACATTTAGCATCATTCTTGCATTTGGCCATGTCACTAGTTTGCTGTTTCTGTCAAGTAGCTGTTCATTAGTCACCAGCAGAAAGCACTTCAAAAATTCACTGTACTAATTAATAAAGTGTATTTTTTTGACAAATAACACAAGTATGCATGTTATTTGTAGTCAATGCAAAGGGATCCACGACCTGTCAGTTGGGAACCACTGAGTTACACCTTCGTACTACCCGTCTGATATTGATATCATGTACCTTTTTGACAAAGGCGGCAATATCCTTCTCAATATTGTACTTATCCATAGCCTGCATGGCACAGTCCACAGCATCCTGCTGCATCTCTTCAGGCATGTCTGCATTCTTTATCACTGCCTTCCTGTCAGTCATTTTGGCTTTTAGTCTGCACAAGAGAAAAAATGTTACAGGTCATTAGTGCTAGTGTTAACAGTGAGCCTTGTTGTTTCATTTCTATGACTACAACACTGCTGCAGCCATTTGCTTATGGAAAACAGTCACCAACTGCAATTATGAGTCTGCTTATTTGCAATTACAATTTATGATTTGCAACTGAGAGTTACTGTAAATCTTCAATTAATTGCCCAGGCTATTATTTGATTAAATCACTGAACTCAATGGACCTATGTCTGAGACTGGCATCTGTATCATGGGATAGGCCTTTAACTCCTTTTACATAATTCTGTTGCTCAGCAAAGCTGGGAATACAAGTTAGTTACTTATTTGAACCAGTAAAAATCTTTAAAAAAAATAAATTAAACTTCGAACATCATATCAGTTATGAATCATTCATTTGATCTAGCTCTGCCAGGCAGTGCAGAGATAGTTATGGCACTCAGATTACGTCACCCAGCACGACCTCATCCTGTCAAAACAATACTCATAACTTGGATTAAGTTTTATTAAGAGCCCTTTTGATTCTTTTGATCTGGAGGACCATTATAGACTAAAGGAATATCAATAACTTACAAGGTAATCAGGGTGGATACATAATTTAAGGTGGCCAACATCTTGGTTTTAGGCATCTGAAGAAATTCTATGAAGAAATTAACTGCTTAGCAACCAGACCAGGCCTCTATTTGAGACAGGCCTTTAAATGTTAAAACATGTGGCTACAACAGGCTTGTTAAAAAGGGACTGGGCCTTACATTACAACTGGGCTTTTGGGTGAAGTTTTACAGTAAATGACACTGACACCTATCCAATCCAATGGAAAGGAGGCCCCAGGAAGTAGGATTACCAAGTCATCTCGATAACTTCCAGGAAAAACCTCAAACCCCTGTACATGTACTCGGTCGGACATATTGAAGCAACTAAGAGATTTAAGATAGATTTAAACTTCAAATTATTCACATCACTGGAATACTTGACTTAAAAACCATGCATCTGAATGCATTTGTGCTAAATTCAATTCTTTCACATTGTGATTTTCTATACATTTTAAACATTCACAAATTTAGATCCAAAGAATCAAGTTAATTAATTAACATACACAAGAAGTACTGTGTGTTGTGTATAATGTGAACACAATGGGTCCTGGTTCATGATGAGACATAAAGAATGTGGTTGACGCAGCTTTCATTTTTTAACAGCATTACAACTTTGACTTGGTGCTGCGTGCATCTGCCATAGACTTACCCAGACCCAATTTACACCTATAATTTAAGTCAAGTTGTCAAATGTGCTAACTCCAATGCAAAAAGATAACAAGGTTCATTCACACAGATTCTCAAGACACACACAGGGCGAGCTTAGCATGCAGGCAGCAGAGGACTCTCACCTGCCGACAGTGAGCCAATTACATAGACATTCAACACGATAATATGTAAAAACAGATATGCAGATGTCTGGAGATATCACTTACCGTCTAACGGCTCCGTTGAACAGTTTAATGTAGCACGTTACGGGCAGCTGCACAGTTTTTGGTTCATTTATGCAAAGGAAGCGTGCGTCTCAGTTCCGCCCTCCACAGCACAGCCGCCCTCTGATTGGCTGGAAGACAGCCTCCACCCCGGTGACGGCGTTTTTCACTTGCGGACAGTGCCTGCATTTTATTTCCACCCAGAATGCACCGTTTTCACCCACACACCCTCCCTCCCTCCCCTCAGAGGAAGCGATTGATCCAGGAGGTGATCGGGTTGATCGATGGTATTGATCTGCAGAACTTGGAGAGCTTGTGACGATGTATTAGAGCCAAACAGGGAGGTTAGGCATGTGTGAAGAACATTGATCCTGTGCCTGACATAAAAGAGCATACCTCTACAAAATAATAACATTAAAAACAATTTGATGCAGCTCAGATTTTTTTTTTCAAATTAATTGCCTAATCCCATATTACCAAAAACTATATAATCACCATAAAAAAAATTAAGCATAAGGCACAATTTGACAGTCCACACATGTCCTAAATGATCTTTTATGAATATTAAAGGCATCCAAACTCAGTTTCATCTTTCTTAAATGCAACATGATGGTTACAGTGGTTTACTAATCAAGGACTCTCTCTGAACACATGTAAAGAACTGGAGGGAAAACTCAGTTAACCTCTGAAAAACAAAATGAGATTTTATGCAAAATAAATTGTGCTGAGTTTGACACTAGCAGGCTGTTTTATCTGCTGAAGGGGGAAAGTTTCTTACCTTAAATCTGATATTAAGACTTCAAACAGGATTTTGTAACATCACAACAAGTAAGACAGTCATAGTCAAGTTTGCAACTTCCTCAAGTGTAATATGAAAACCTCTGAAATTTACTTCACAGAGAAGTAGGGGCCAACTAGGGGAAACATCTGAAATGTACAATATATTTAAATACTCGTGAATTCTGGAGTTTGCAGCGAGAAATTTTTTTTAAAGGAAACTTGAAGGAAACACAAGACAAAATTTAGTTTTTTATTCTTAAAATGTGTGGAGGGGATAACAGGGTACAGCACTATCTTAAATTACCTAAAATAATCATTCAGCTTCCACCTTTTATGACTGCTAACACAATATATGGTAACTAAGGGGTGAACATTTAGAACTGAACATTGATTAGGACTCTTGGGCAAGGATAATCTACAGTGCAGGATGGTTTACAAGAGAAGCTCGGGGGGAAATTTATACATTAAAAGATACTTAATCAATATTATTTTACAGCCGTCCGTCTCCATATAATAGGTTTACTAGAAGAGAATCTATGCTGCAAATGTAAAAGGCAGGAAGGCACCTTTATCTATGCAATGTGGTCCTGTCCTTAGTTCTACCTTTCAACACTGGCTCGGGGTGCCTGTTCCTGAATTAGTTCAACTGTGCCTCTTGGGGGACACGCTATGTCTACCCAAGATCTCAAAACCAACATTTGCTCTAGCCCTGACAGGCTTTACCTCAGCTGCTAGGGTCATCCTACGCAACTCGACTAGTCAAGTTATATGATAGCTAATCTGCATAACTGTAGATTTTTTGCCTTTTATAAAAGGACTAAACGTGTCATAGGAGCTAGACACTGAACTGAAATGAAGTACAATTGTAACATACAGATTGTGGGAATGGGTTTCTTTGGACTTGGCTGTGTCATATGTGCCATTGTTTGTTTGTTTGTTTGTTTCCAGGCTTGATGTGTAGAAGAGGTCACCTGATGATATGAGGATTGGTGCTGTGCTGATGGACTTTTGAATCATTACTGTTAAGAACACTGCAGAGATGTGTTTTTGTTTAGTGTGTGCTGTTTGTGTGTAAAAAAAACTTAAAATGAAAGAAATGTGTGGAGAGGATCTTTAGGGGATTACTTATGGACAAAGGTTTACAAAGTTTACTGTCTCAGACAAATGTACTGTGTTGAATAATGTCCTAATGCAAAGACGAGCGCTGGCATTAAGAGATTGTTGGGGTTTCCTTCTGCTTTAACACCTACAGGCACAACAGACAGGCTCTGACCTTTCTTTATTTGGGGCCAAATGAGAATTGTTATTAGCGTTTTTAATTTATCTCTGGTGACAAGAAAATAGAAACCCTGCCCCTGCAGAGGTGGGATCATCACTACTGTTGCGTACAGCCGACAGCAACTGATGACCAAAGGCAGAGAGAATGCCACAGATTCCACCTCTGCAACGAAAGACTGCCTAGGAGAAAGAAAAAAACATTGAAGTGTCACATTCCTCTGTCTTCCCTCCCCCACTGTTCATGGTTGCACTATTTACCCCTCTCCTTGTGTGTGGATCCATCCTGCACTTTGCAGCCCTTCTCTTGGTTTTGAGCCATCCCAAAGGACTAGAGACGACTTTGGATACAAGAAGTTGCAGAAACACCAGGGATTATTGGATCTCCAAACAGAAGTGGTCTACAGTAGGCCTATATGAAAACTGTACTGATACTGTCCAGACCCAACACAGCATTTAATTATGTTTAAAAAAAACTGCAACACCTGTGTGAAGAACCACTGAGCTTTAGAGCTAGACAGGAAGCAAGTAACTTTGCTGGAACTTAGCTTGCTTGGAAAAAGTACATGTTATAGGCCTAGAATTGGAAACTACAGGTCTGTCCACATAGTTTCTGACTGCTCACCCTTTAAAGGTGATTCTAGAAGCAGAAAAGTGCTTGGGGGGTTCAGCTCAGGAGGTTTTAAATATTTTTTTTTTACTTACATAATAAGCGGCACAATATGGAGAGGTTAAATGATAGTTACAGTGTACATCGATCTGATTCATATCTAATGTCCCCAATTGAGACATTTGTCCAGTTTTTAAATGCAGAATACATTTAAGTCCCTGAGATTCCAATGATTTCTTCCATTTCTGCAGAAAAATATGACTCCTTCCATCGATATGATGTCCTATTCTTTCCAGAGTCACAACCTCAGAGGCCAAACACTTCCACAGAGAGATAGAAGTAGGAACCTAGTGCCTATGTGAGTTTTACATTTGGGACAATATGGTGAAATTCCTGCTGGTAGTTTGCCAACTATAAATATACAGTGATATACAGATATTATGTAGGATATTTTATTGTAACTTTTAATATCTGTTGCAGATTGAGTTTCTTGAAGGCAACCATAGGATCCCTCTATTATATATTGTTGAGGGACGCTCCAAGCGAGTAGATTTACTGTGAGAAAAGATCATAAGGACGCACAGAGGAACAGGAAGTTAACTCAGGGCTGGCTGACAAAGATAGAGTGAGCCAGGGAGTGAAACAGGTGTGCTGCAATCAGTGTTATAGAGTAGAATGTAACAAAGGAGGATCTTCACGACAATTCAGAAACAATATGGAGCTATTTTCAAGTGTGTACTACGATTAAAAAGTTAACTAAAGCTATATTTTATGCAGATTTCTGTTCTGAGGGGCCACAGATTTGACTGCTCCTCCTCCTGTTTCTTAAAATGAGCCTCCTGTTTTCCTTTTTCTCTGTTCCAGTTCCTGCTGCAGTCACGTGAAACTGTGCTGTCAAATACTACTGTTCAATTTTGTTAATATTTATATCAGCCATGTGTTTAATTAAGAGAATTCAGGAGATACAAGGTAACTTTACACCAGTGTACTAGATGAAATATTTTCAAGACGATTAAAAAGAAAAAGTCAGTCATATAGTAGTCTGTTCTTACTGGTTTGATTCAAGCAAATAGCATGTTGCTGTCAAAAATTACTTATTAAGTACATTTTTAAAAAGTTATTTATGTTAACTGGTGGGATTTAACTAACTAATCCAACACTATACCTAAATCCTATTTAGAGAAACTTTATTTTAAACTTCACCTGTAATCAGAGGCAAATATTCCACTTTTTACTCCACTGCAGTAATATGATTGCTGGAGTTAGTAAGTACTTTACATATTTAGATTCAACATATAAAAGACACAATGATCTTATAAAACATGACCTAATGTTGTAAGAGCAATGGCAAACCACACCTGCTTAGCTACACTTCACTTTGTCCTGGTAGAAAAGTTACAAACTAGAATGACCACCATGTGGCAGTATGCCTCTGCAAACCAGTCAAGGTGCAGTTACAGTTTACATCGTCTGTCCAGACTCAAATGTGGCCCTGATAGTGACAGTGCTTTAAATATGGATGTTGCTGTTAAGAAGCTACAAATCCTAAAACAACGATGCTCTACAATCAGATTCAAGGAGGACACCCAAGATTAAGTTCACCAATTCAGTACCAAATGTCTCCTCTTCTGTTCCTGAGTTATGACACTGAATGACGGCCAGAAGTGTTTTTGCAGAACATTATGATGTCATAGTGAAGTTGACCATTGACCTTTTGGATATACAATGTCTTTTGTCAAATTTTGTCATAATTAACGTATGAATTCTTGAGTTATGGCCAAAAATGTGTTTGAAGAGGTCACAGTGACGTCGACATTTGATCACAAAAATCAGATCAGCTCATCATTGAGCCCAAGTGGAGGTTTGTGCCACATTGGAAGAAATCATGTTCAGGAGAATGACAGACAAGATCACAATGACCTTGGCCTTTGAATACAAAATTTTACTTAGTTCATCGTTGAGTCCAAGTGAATCTTTGTGCCAACTTTTAAGGGATTCCCTCAAGCCATTTTTGACATACTGCGTTCACGAGAATGGGATGTACAGCCTGAAAATAAAATTACTCCAGGTTCTGCTATTGTTGGCACGGTCATATTTTAAACTTTTTCGAACAATGTTTGGACAGCTGGTCACCCCATCTATGTCTTTGTGTATTTGGAGTAACTTCTCTAGATGTTAACTTAAGCAGAGCCGAAGGGAACACTATCTCTGCTTAATTCTGGCCAGAAGGATCATCCTGTGTAAATGGACGGACTCTTCTCCAACTTATGGACGTTGGATTAAGGACGCCATCTATCATTTACAACTGGAGAAAATCTGTTTTGTCAAAGAATAAACTGCATACTTCTTCGCCACCTGGCAATCATTTTAAGCTTTTGAGGCAAAAATGGAGGCTGAAAAACTGAAATGAAACATGTTATACTCTACTTATGTCACACAAGTTTATTCATTTCTTTTTTTCTTCTTTATTGGATTTCCTTTGATTGGTCTGTTTGTTCTTGTGTTGATGGGTGAGGTTGTCTTTTTGTCCTTACTGTTTATGTGTTTGCCAATTAATACTCTGTATATCTTTATTAAATTGCCAATAAAAATACTGTTAGAAAAAATAAAACAACACACCAAACATTATCAGGCATCAAGTCCTCCAGAAACAATCGGTATTACTTACGACTACCCCAAACACAGCTGCATGTGTTGTGGATGCCTCCGTGTATTTTTGTGCCCAACCCTCTGTGGTATCAGACATTCAGAGGAAGAAAAACACCGACACGTAACTCATGTTACTGAACGTTTTATTAAAAGAGAATAAAGCTTTAGGATACTGGAGATTATACTTAAGAAAATCTGAAATCCTCTGCAGCAAAAGACTGACCTATGAAAAAGATACAAACCACATTATGTCACATTCCCTTGTCGCGTCCCAGTCCTCCCTCCTCCCTCCCTCCTCCGCTGTTAATGGCCACCCACTATTTACCACTCTCCTTAAGCGTGTGGATCCATCCTGCACCTCCCAGCCCTCCTCCTGGTTTTGAGTGGAGCTTTGCTCTTCTTTTTTTTTTTTTTTATTACAATTTTGAAAAACAAAAACCTGAAAAATAATCGCTCGTCACAGTGTCGTCAGCGATTGTGTCTCTGAGGTTCCACACGAAATGGGAAAAAAATTTGAATTATATGAAAGCCAATTAGGTTGGATATTTCACTATTTCCAGTTTGATGGGGTTATGTGGACAGGGCCGGGGGTCAGGATCCTCTCCCGGTAAAATGCTCCCATGCTCCTGATCCATGTATCCATCCTGAAGCCTAATCCTAATCCTGATCTCATCCTGAATCCTGATCCGGCTCCGGAATGGGGGGACAATGTGCCCAGTCCAAACCTTCAGAATACCAGCAGAACCAAAGAGAAGGAGGCAAGTTAGAAACACACCTTCAAAAAATACTAAAATAAAATGTCAACAAATGCATCTACCAGGGAGTTTACTTTGAGAAAATCAGGGAACACTCTCTACAATCAGTCCCAAAAAAACTTAAGATTTACTTTGGAGACTTAAAGAAAAACAAAAGCAAAAAAACCACGAGCTTTGGGTCTCTGAATACAAACTGGTAAACACAACTTGTAACAACTGAAAACATTCAACAACGGCACTCTACTGTCAAGTGTATGTAAAAAAAACTGAACAGCCTCATAATGCAGATTTTAAAATTGACAAGGCACAGCCATCATACCATTGGTGCCATATTTGACTCCTCCTCCTGTTTATCTTAATATGAAATGTTTCCTCTGTTCCCCATCCTATCCTGTTCCTCTGAACTCTACAGAGAGACACACAAGAAGGTCAAAGGACAGTAGTATATGCTTAAAAGAAGCAAAATCTTTCCAAAGGAAACAAAACATAAAGCGTACAACGAGGACAAGCAGAAGAAAAGTACAGAGAGGGGTGGGAGATGGTTGGCAGAAAACGGATGTTGATGAGAAGGGGAAAAGGGAAAAACGAGCAGGCCGTGTACAAAAATGAAAACTAAAAAAAGAAAAAGAAAAATGCAACAAAAAGTGGGGGAACAGGTAACACATAAGACAGTGTAAACAGGTAACATGAGGTGATCCGTGGTGAGTATACAGGATTTGTTGAGTGATGTGAAGATGTCCTCTCCGGCTCTGCGGCACACCATTAGCTAAGATGGATCTAGGTGCGGGAGCGGGAGCGGGAACGGGAGCGCCGAGGAGAGTAACGTGGAGACCCTCTTCTGCGACGTGACCCACTCTTGCTTCTGCTACGGCTGCGACTTCGGCTTCGACTACGGCTACGAGAGCGGGAACGACCATAGCTGGGGCTGCGAGGACCGTCCACCTTCACACGGATGTAGGCTGTCTCTCCCTACACACACACACACACACACACACACACACACACACACACACACAATTAAGCATCCATTACCATGTTTAAGTTGCTGCATGAGACTCAGGTAGACAGAGGAAGAAAATAACTGCAGTCACAATAAATGTTAGGGATATCATATCAGAGCTTAAAACTGCATCTGTACATTTAATATGCTTACAGATGCAGTTGCTGAAGTAGCACATGGACCTGTGCTTTGGTCCATATCCTCGGCTTGATAAGTGGCAGTGCACGCATGCAAAGATGTTCATTAGCCACATCAAATCCCAAATTGGACATCATCTTTAAAGCCCAGTTCAAAAGCCCAAGCCCAAGTTTTAAAAACTTCTATATTACACTGTACGAACACTTCCCCAAAAGGCAACAGGTCACACTAGACTTTAAAACTGAAAAGTAACTCTTATGCAATGAAAGTGAAAATTAAACTGCTTGAGAGCAGCAGGAATAATGAGTTGGGCTCAACTCTCTGTGCTGCTGAAGCTGACTGGGAACCTGCAGAGAGTATTTTTTTGCCAGTGTTTAGTTTGCGCTTCTCATAGCGTGACTGACTCACACGCCTATCTGCTTGTTATACTAACTTAAGCAAATGTTGCTAACGGCATACAGATAAAGGTTTCCGGGTGGAACCGGGTGAGCTTTTGTACCACATCACGTGCAGTAATGTGCATACTGTGTATTTTGCATATGGCTTTGTGCACCGAACCGTCACCCCCATCTGTGATGATTCAGTATGAAAACACAAACTGTTACAGCTTTACTATATATGAATGTTTGTTTGGCCAAAAGTATTATGATCATTACAGCTTATTCTTAGCATGCTACCATCACTGTCAAATTCACTCCATCATGGATAACAAGTATAGCCAGAATTATGATGCAAAGCAACATCACATAAGCATTCAAACTTTACTTACTGCCCGGTCATTTTCACCTTCACTCCCTCTTTCTTCATCTGAGAAACATTTCAATTCCAAACTGTAGTCCCACAGCCATTCCTTACTAAGTTAGCCTGAGGCTGTAACCCTGTACGTACCTCATGAGAGCGAAACTTGGTGTTATTCAACTGACGGACAGCGTAGGTCATGTCTTCTTTGCGTACAAACTCCACCACTCCGGTGCCATCACGGTACACATCAGCGTAACATACATCACCTGCCTCTCGCATGTGATCCTTCAGGTCCTGCCAGCTTCCACTGGAAGGAAGACCTGACAGGAAAAGGTGGTTCAAGACTCAGAAACACATCTTAGATAAAGAGATAAGCAAAACCTGCAGAGTGAGGAACACATCACCCACCTGACACAAGCACCCTGTACTCCGAGCGTCGGGAGGGGGGACCATGCCTTCCCCTCTGGGGGCCCATTGGTCCACCTCCACCTCCACCTCCGCCACCACCACCACCACCTCCTCCACGTCCACTTCTAGGAAACTCAACACGCAGGCGGTAGCCATCGTAGTCGTAACCATCACGCCCACTGACAGCATCCTCAGAGTCCCTGAAATCCAACAGTTAGCAATCATCAAATTTCAAATCAGCCAAATTAAAAACACTCATACAGAGCATTACTAGTTAACTAATCTATAATTACAGTTCTAAATTATACCCATCGTCCTGTGGTTTTATGAACAAACTGGTTGGCCAGGTTACAGGCAGCACAGCATGTGGTTTTTAAGAACCTGTTCTTAAAAACCACATGCTGGTTGGGTGCTACCCAACCTAAACTCACAGGATGGTTTGTAAGACACACCCTAGTACCTGGATAAAACTAACTACAGTCTACAACAGCTCTGGATGAGGGCAGCCTAAATATTAGAAACACCTCTCTCAATATAATACAACACTATTCAACAGCATCACAAACTACTTCCTGAAAAATGACATGTAAATGTATCAATAAAAGATAAAATAAGATACACCTTTATTGAATTATTGAAACTTGGTTGTTGCAGCAGTACAAGGACAGAAAAATAAACAGATAAAATAGGCTATAAAAGTATATAATCAAAAACAGAATCAAAATCGAAAGCATTTGGAGACAAATGACGTGGTAAAGTGATTGTCAGTAATGGTGTGTTAAGTAAAGTGACATAAATAAACTGACATAATAGTATAATATGGTACATTATTATATAGTAGAGGATCTGAGACATCGTTTCAGGTAAAGTATAGTGATACAGAATAGTAAAACATTTCCAACTCAAATGCCAAAAAAGTTGGTAAGCTGAAAAACAGAATGCAGTGATTTGCAAATCTTTTCTGACCTTCATTCATTCATTCATTCATTCATTCATTTGTGCCTTATCTAAATATACACTTATTATGAATTTGATGCCTGCCAACACCAAAAAATGTTGGGACAGGAGCAACAAAAGACTGGGCTGGAACATCCCATGTGTAAATAGGTTAACTGGTAAATTATAATATCATGACTGAGTTTGAGAGAAGCATCCTGGAAAGGCTCAGTTGTTCACAAGCAAGGACGATCACAAGGACAAAGGGCTGTGTGGGCAAAGTTTCCAGCTGTTTAAAAACAACGATTCTCAAGGCAAGGATTTATTTTTTTTTTTTTTTAAATCTCTGCACATATGGGCAAGGCTGATAACCAACATTATATGCAATGACCTTTGACCCTTCAGGCAGCACTGCATTGAAAAAACCAACAAGACTGTATAACGGATATTGCTACATTGGCCTGGAACTGTTTTTTGGAAATCATGGACGATGTGTCCTCTGGGACAAAGGACCATCTAGATTGTTACCAGCCCAAAGTTCAAAGCTAGCATCTGTGATGGTGTGAGAGAGTACCCATGGCATCATGGGTAGCTTGCTGATCTGTGAAGGCACCATTAATGCTTAGAGGCACATATGAGTTTTGGAGCAACATATACTGCCATCCAGACGATGTCTTTTTCAGGGACAACACTGCTTAATTCAAATTTACAATTCCCAGACACATTCTGCACGTGTTACAAGAGCATGGCTTCAACCGGACCAGCTTCCTTATAACGTGTTGCAGGCATTAAATTCAGAATGAGTGTATATTTAGAAAACCAGTTTATCAGCTTGAACATGAAGTATCTTGCCTTTAAAGTGATTTCAGCTGCTTACAGGTCACAAAGCTTTTATAAAACACTGCATTCTGTTTATATTAACGAATTCAAGAATAGTGCAGCAACACAACATAGTTTATTGTGTGTGCCTATTTATGAGTGCATATCCATCTTCTGGAAACAGGTTAGGGTGTAAGATAGCACAAGTGAACGTCAGCGTTGAGACACGGCAGCTCACCTCGGGTCGTCGAACTGCACGAAGGCAAATGGTGGCCCTCCTCTTCGGTTTTTCAGATCAATATCCCGAATGGGTCCATATTTGTAAAACAGGTCTTCGACGTCCTGTGAGCGGATGTCCGGAGGGAGATTCCCCACGTAAATACGACAGTCGTTACTCCCTGCTGGTCCCCGAACTACACCGCCGCCGCCTGACATGTTAGCATAAGCAAGCTAACAATAACAGTTAGCTAAGGAAGTTAGCAAGCGGGCTAAACAGGTTTCCTCCGACCGAAGAAGCGACGGAGTGACGCTTCGGTAGCTCACGGAATATAAGATACTGTCGGGGATTTTCTCGTTAATTACTTAGCTAATTTAACAGCTGAAAACCTTCAGGTTGATATCAAAACGATCAAGAGCTAAAAGTTGTAAGCTGCAGCTCCGTACAACTACCGCGCCGTGTTCTTCTTCTGTGGTGCGAAGGAAATGAATCACAACTTTTAAAGGTGCGCACACCGCCACCTACTGCACTGAGTGTGAATAACACCCTACAGTATATGTGTTAGTTGAGCTGAAAAGTTCATTTAGTCTTGGAAACAGAAGTTTATAAAACAGTCTCACATCAAGGTCCATTCAAGAGCTGTTGTGGAGCTTTCTGTCATAACAAATGATCTGCAATCCGTACAAAAAAGTAAATTTTAGCTTCTTCATTGCAAAACAACTGTGGAAATATCATCTGCTGAGGGACTGTTTGTTACTTATGGAGGAGAGGTGGTGGTGCAAAAGGGGGAGGCATGTCAAATCATTTTTCAGCACTGGGAAGGGACTTGTGTTTTTTATTTTGGCTGAGGCACACAAATTTAAATGGTTGTATGTTATATTTATTTTATTACAGATTTTTAAAGAAAACATGCGGGCCGGTTTGGAAGGCATGTTCTCTTTAAAAATCATGTAAATTACACCATTTATCATTAGCCTGAAACAGTAAAATCATAAATAATCATTGAATTTCCAAACATCTGATGGTCCTCGGACACATCATGGGGATGCTTATGTCATAAAAAACCCCGCAATAAATCTGATCTTAAAATAGTGATATTTCATCTAAATCAATTTATTCTACGTCTAAAATTTGGCCAGAAATAAACCATTTGCACGAGGATTCTGTATTCAATTTTTGAACATGAAAGGGTAAGTTTTAAAAATCTAATAACTAATTTATGGTGGAGGGAGGGTCATGCATTTTCTGACAGTCACTCAGGGAGGCTCACAGAAACATACTTGTAGCTTCAGGGTGGGTCAAAATGAAATAATAATAATAATAATAATAATAATAAGTCCCATCCAAGCCACCACCCTCCTCTGAAAAGTAAAGAACAGTACCCAGTGAAAACTATGTGATATGGAAGAGTAAAAATAGAAATAAACATCAATAGTTATCATTTAATGCTGTGTCCGTAATTCTTTTTACTGATAATCATGCTCTGTCAGCATGATTTACATGTGTGCTGTCATAGGTGTAGATTAGGTGGGGACACAGGGGACATGTCCATCCCAATATTTAGAACATACGTTTGTCTCCCCTAATAAAAACATAAAAGACGGAGAGGACTTTTATTATGAAAAAAAAAAAGACATTTACACTTTAAATTGATGCAGAAAAAGTATAAAGTGTTGCATAAAAATTCAGCAGAATACAGGTAAGCATGTGTTGATTATGAGACGGTGGGCAGCTGGGCACAGAAATGCATGAGGCCCCACCATCTCTGCAACACAGCGGCAAGTCACACAGACTTTGTAGTGGTTCTGCCTCTTTTTTGTTCTTTTGCGTCTTTTTGTAGTTGTTATGCAACTCTTTGTGGTTTTATGTCTCTTTATGGTTGTTTTTCCCATTTTTGCAGTTCCTTTTTATCTTTTTTTGTCTTCTCGAGTCTCTTCCTAGTTGGTACATAGGAATCTGATTAACATTTTGCAGATGAAGACCAGGGAGGACCTAACACTTTCGGCCCCTGGGTCTGTGCCCAGAATTATTTAATGGTCAAAGTTTTCTGGCGGAGGACACCCAAACTCCAAACGTCCCCCCCAGTGCTGAAATTAACGCCCTTGCTTACTGGTCAGAGCGTGGATTCTGACCTCATTTTTCAGGAGCTATTAATAGGCCTCCGTGTCAGGGACATTCTCATCACCGGTGAAAGATGTGTTTGCTGTAATAGCCAATTTCTTTTTCAGTTAAACTTGTATTATGTGCCGTTTGGGATAAGTCGGTGACCTCATGTAAGCAGTAGAGAACCGGTCCTGTAAAACTGTTTTGCTGTAAATGTAAATTATACTGACTTATTCTGAGAGAGACACAGCTTTTTTTTGTCTTCTGTACGTACAAAATTGAATTTACTGTAAATATTTTATTTGTCTTCAAACCCATCATTTGCTTCATGTTTATTTCCTTAGTGTGTGCAGACAATGTCCTCCACATATTCAATTAAAAGCAGTTACAAAATGAGGCTTGAGGTGAGACTGTTTTGTCAACAGTCTGTATCTTTTCTTGGCCCTTTTCACAATTAAAAAAATATGAAAATACAAAGTGAATATATCACTGAGGATGCATTGCCGACTTGCTCATGTCACATTCAGGATCGGTCAATGACCCCTGCTGTAGTACAAACACAAATGCATCGGACTAGCAAGACAAACAATTCAAAAACCACTGAATCACAAACTGATGAAGACAGCAAGATGCAATGCTGTGAAAAAATATATTAAGTGGACCTTATGTTAATGTTATTTAGTCAGTTTACTTCTTTCAGCCTCAACTTAGACAAAATTGGTGTAAGTTGCTTTAGGAGTGCCTGCTCAACTTTATATAAATCAGGTTATTCTTATTCTCTTGCTAATTAAAGCGCAAAAACATGAGTTATTATTTAAGTCTTTATTTGTTAATAACTTAGAATAGAAAGTGGAATTCAAATATAAAACTTGTTCACATTTACAACAATTCAAGCTTTCCAGTATACAGTGTCACACCTCCACACTAGCCGTTCATTAAAATCTTACAATAAACACAATTCCTGGCATGAAACAATAAAAATCATACATGACTGCAATTCCACACCCCAATGCTGCAAATGAGTCTCTCTTCATGCATACCTTTGGGCCTAAATGCCACGGCCACCGATAAAACCATTTGTTCATGTTTTTTGCTGTTGCTGTCACATTGGTGTTTCTCAGTCCTTCTTGGCTTGCTTCTCTCTGCGTCTCTGTCTGGCCTCAGACACTATTTTGAGCAGTGACAGCAGAATGGGCACACACATGGGCAGGAAGAGTGGTATGTAGATGGCAAACTTCTGGTCATCGGGAAAGTAGAGGAGGTGGAGGAGTGAAGGGTCAAAGAACGCCCTCTCTGATGCCAAGATGGCCTCTTTACTGTACTGCAGAGCAAAGCCGAGGTTCCCCGCCTCCAGCTCGGCCACAGCCAGCTGCAGAGATGTGACGGCACTGGACACCTGAGGGGCAGCAATGACAATCACAGGTTGGACACAACCAATGCAATTATGGGAAAGAGAGTGGCATAATACACTTTGTTTAGAGTCTACATATCGAATTAGGTACTGTAATTCCTTCATTCACTCTTTCAGCCTGACGTTTTAGTAAGTAAGTATACCTTTTATACACACTCATACCTGCTCACAAATACACACAAACCTACTGATTGATGCAGCTGCGTCTTACCTGTTCAGCAATGTTGTCGTTGATAACAATGTTTCCTATCTGGTCCAGCAGCTGTGCCAGTGAGGTGATGGTGGTGGTTGCTGTTGCGACATTTTCTACACTCCGACTCCACATGAGACGGTCCAGCTCCCAATCAGCTAGTCCTGCACTGCCACATGGCGCCACTATGAAGCCAGGGGGAGGAGTGGACGACTGCACTCCCAGCAACAGTCTGACAGGACATGGTGAAGGAGAGTTACCTTTTGTCTACAGGAAAACCAATATCCGTCATACTGTAGGCGTCCACTTACCGAAGCTGTGCGAGGAAGACTCCCATGACTTTGGCCATGTTGATGCTGATGTCAACGGGGAACACGGCCTCTTGTCCATAGAAACCATTAACATTATACACCTAAGAAGACATGGATAAGACATTAAAGACAACAAATAAGAGTGTAAAATCACTAACAATGCATAGCTAACAAAGTATGAACAGAACATATTCACTTATAATCAGTTATAACCATTCGTAGTATTTACACTACTGTCACCCAGCATTGCTCTTTATTATCTTACCATGATGCCACCCCAACGTGGGGAGTGAAACGCATTAGACGGCACTTCCTGTTTCCTGTGGTCATGAATGTAAAGGGGTGAATGGTGGGCATCTGGGACGTACAGAAGAAAATTCAACACCGGGTTGGAAGATGCAGCATTTGAGCCTAAAAATCAAATACAAAAAGATACAGATATAAACACACCGGAACAAACTCCACCACATTTCTGCTTTTGGCAAACGTGATAAACCTTCAGTGTGTGTGTGTTGTTGTTTTTTTTACCCAGTCTAGCCTCCACAGGGTTGATGACATGTGCGAGGCTGTCAGAGTTGAGTATGTAGGCGCTGCGGCTGCTGTCAAAGCGTGGGTTGACACCAAGCATGGCATAGTACAGGGTCTGTAAGGGAAATATGTTTATCAAAATATAGTAGCTGCACATCTTGTCATTGTGCACATTCACTCACTTGCACTCACAGTACCTGAGAGTCAATGCTAAAGTTGGCCACAGGGGCCAGTTTTGTAAGCAAAGGTTGGATGTAGGTCTGCACAGCTCCCTCTACGTCCCAGTATAGCCGGTGTGACTTTGGGTCTGGGTTCAGCAGACTGAATGTTATCTCATAACCTCAAGAGAAGATAAGAACAAGCAGTGTTCATATAGTTGAAGTATATACTGACTGGAATAGAAGCTAAGTCTACTTTATGACAGTGCTGAAACAAACCTGGGCTGGATTTAAAGGCCCTCATACTGTCAGCGATGCTCTCTTTGTTGCCAGGGCTGAGACGGACCCTGTCGCTGAGGGCTGCAGTGATGTCGGTGTGGCTGAAAGACATCACCTGCAGCACCTGCTTGATCCGAGGCTCCAGGTGAGCCAGCAATTGATCTATTGTCTTGCCCACTCTCATCTGAGCACCAACACGCAGCAGGGCTGTCCGTCGCTGACCAACATACACGTCCACATTCTGAGGGGAATTAAAGTACAGGTCAGTATTGGGTATTGTATTATCTTCTGCTTATCCAGTACTGTGTTTAGACAGTTACTGGTTCAACTCTTAGCAGTAATGACAGTATATATTTGACTGATTATATCCTTTCAGTAGATATGCTGCTTGACTCCACAGAGATCCATGAGCTCAGAAAAGCTCATTTCAACATTCATCAAAGCATTAAACTACACAGAGACTTTTAATTAGACTATCAACACATACACACATATAAAAAACTTAAGACATAAAGAATACGAAAGGGTTAACGGTAGCCAAACAATACTCTTTAAAACTGAATCTAGATGAAGACAATCAAGAAATTGAGAGTTTTAACCTCAGGCAGAAGTGAGGATGACTCTGGGATCACATACACAACCAAAGAGCCACACGGACTCTCACTGAGTGTGTGCAGAGAAAGATCTGCCTCTAAAGAAGAAGAATGAGAAACAGAGAGACATTACTGCCTGTGTTCTTACACCGAGATAACAAAATAATGGGCTGAAGGCTGTATATGACAGGCAGACAACATCTCACCTGCAGCAGTGGGCTGGTTCAGAGCATCCTCCTCCATGATTGTAGCTGTGCGGTACCTTGTCTCGTACCTGTACCTCAAAGTTGTGTCCTCTGGAAACAAAAGAATTTGAGACAAGAATTACCCTGCAGTCTTCAAATTTTGTTACCAGCAGCTCATAGACAGAGTTCATAAATAAATCACCATCTACTGCATGCTCCTCATCTTGTGTCTGTGTCAGTGGGACCTTCTTCTGCTGTTCTGGTGTCACCGTTCCACGTGCAAACACAACCTCCACATCAGCACTCAACTGAAGCTAAAAAATAAAATACATAAAGAGAGGGACATTTTTATAAAGTTACATTTGTGTATTATACCTGGAAGATAGAATGGATGTGTAAGTAATAGCAAGAAGCATGGACACACCTGCAGATCTGCCAATTCATTTATCTGACTGACAGGCAACCAGGCGCGGTATGTTTCAGTTGTTCGCCACCACAGAGGGACTCCTACGATGATGACCACCGCTGCTATGGACAGAGCAGCAAGCTGGCCACGTCTACGCTCTGAGAGACAAACAGAGACAGTGAGACAGATTAGCCTCAAGGCATAACATACACATACAGTATATATACTAGGGGTGGGGGAAAAAAAAAATCAAAACAGCATAGTATTGCAATATTTTGAGTGGCAATATTGTATTGATACATGGGTGCAAAGTATCAGTTTTTCATTATAGAAATTATTAATTCTGCAAATACAAATTAAACTTTTGGTAGCCTACTAGAATAATAAAAATCAATTGTTTTTTCAGTCCATTAGATACATGTTGCTGCAATAAAAAATAGTTAAGTGAGATGAACAGAGTGAAAACTATCTTATGAGATAAAAACAGATGTTGATAAAGTTTGCAGTTGAAACATGTAATAATACGTAATCAGACAACTTTTACCACTGTCTCAGACCACAATTAGCTCGTTAGGGCTACAGCTTGTTCACAATCATCGTTAGGAAAGGCCAGGTGATGTAAATGTCAAAGCCTTATAAATATTCTGACTCCTGCAACCTTGTCCCGTCAATCAGCAGCCATGGGTTCCTCTGAAAAGCTGCCTAGAACTCTGAAAACTAAAATGATTGATGCCCACAAAGCAGGAGGAAGCTTTAAGAAGATAGCAAAGTGTTTCAGGTAGCTGTTTCGTCAGTTTGTAATGTAATTGTGAAATGGCTGTTAACAGGAACTGTGGAGATCAAGTTTAAGTCCAAGAAACTTTCTGAGACAGCTGCTCATAGGATTACAAGAAAGACAAATCTGTCAGAGGGTTTGCCATGGCATCATGGCATTTACACTGTGGTTGTTGTCTCTGTATTATCTCTGGTTATGTTAGGCCATAGTGGGCAATTTTGCAGATCAATGCAGAGGACAGTTATATACCAATAATGGATATTATATGTGTTTTACATTGTTGTGACAGATACCTTGATTTGTCACTAGATTAACCAATGACAGGAACTCCTGTCTCGTATTTTACACGTTAACAGTCTGCCAACCTAGCTGACAAAATGAAGTTGAAGTTAAATAGTTCCTGTATCATGGCATACAATATATATACTTTTATTACACTTTACCTGTAAGTGCACACACTATGGCAGAGGATTAATCATTGGTTAAATTATGTTTACATATATTTGTTTATTCCATAACAGGCTAAGATAGGTGCTGTATAACAGACCTACTCAGGACTTTGTTTAGTTAAGTATTACAAGGCAAAGATGTACAGTCTTGCAGAGGCAACATCAATTGGTCAACACAGGAAATTGCAGCAAGAATCTGGTTTAGTTTTAAAGCTAGAAAAATACAATATATGGGAAAATATGGCGTTTTAGTCCGTCTGGAGGAATTTAATAACTCTAATGTTTCTGCTAACTATAAAATAAAACATACATAATGAACACTAAAGACATAAGGCAGCAATAAAACAGTGAAAGCTTGTGTAGAGCATCATTGCTGCAACTGCTGGTGCGGCTAGCTAGCTGTTAGCTTCAGAGGGTGTTGGGGAAACAGTCTCGTGCTCGGGTCGCTACGACTGTTGTACGCGTTAAATATGCTCTAACAAACTGCTGTAAATGTGTGTAATCTGCTGTAAACGCTGCCTGTTTCTGTAGGAGGAAAATAATTCATAAAAAATCCAGTTATGATGACTCTACTCACCCACTTCCGTGGTAGCCATTTCTGTCAATGAACTGAACGGGGTGCGTTTGTTGTTGGGACACAAGCAGTGAAAGTCACATGACCGCCATTGATCGGAAAGCTGGCAGGCGATTTGCCGGTGACAAACAACAAACGCACCCCGTCCAGATACATGGCAACAATTTCATCACATTTAACTAGAGATTGTAATATACAACTCTCCGTCTCTCCTTCCTGACACAGAGAAGGCGAGAAGACAGTACGTCGGTTCGAGATCCAGTGAAGGACAGTTACCGCCGGGACACGCCGTGAAAATATCAAACGCACAAACACTTTGTGGGAAGTTGGTAACCAGCGCCCCCATGTGGTGGTTTAAATGTTAGCCGACACATTTCCAAAAATGCACAGATTAACACTGATTTTTCCTTAAATACAGTGTGATCAGAAATGTAGAAACCGTGTGTCAACTTATTTTTTTTTCTTATTTATTTATTTTTTTGTTAAGCATTAACACCACATACATTTTTATGCTTTCTGTTGATATTTGTCTGCACTCTTCTGTGCAGGGTTTTCATTATTTTTATCCACCTTGTGTACACACCTGAGGGAAGGAAGTTCATAAATTACTGTAAGAGATTGACAGAGAAACAATTCAAAATATAGGCTAATTTCTGTTCACTGTCATTGATGCAAACAAAAGTGGACGGCATCAGATAAAAATGTAATCCTTTTTTGATTTATTAACTTTAATTATCCAGAGAGATTTTATGGGAAAAAAGGCTGTGATTTTCAGAGACACCCTGTGCAGCAATGATAGCACATTCACACAACACTGCAACAGCTGCCCAGTACAACCACAGTGTGTTCTGTTGACATTGAGCAGCTTTACTGGAGCAGTGGGGAGCTAAGGGGATTGCTCAAAGGCAACTCAGCGGTGGCATTCTTTTTTTACTTTGCCCATCCAAATTTATTAAGCTGATCTCAGGCCCATACTGGTGACTTTCTGGTCTGACCTTCAAGCCACTAATGCAAGATTTAGCTGTCTTGTATTACTGTTGCTGAATATTTGTGGGTTGAAGAAATTCTCCCACTTATTAAACTAAATTAACTTTTTTTAAACTCTCTTGGATCAGCTGGAAAATGCATCAACACAAAGTTAAAAACATGGCTGATTTTCTGAGCTCAGAAAAAGTTGGCTTTTTAGAGATACATGCTTCTCACAGGATGTCGTTATGACCCTATAGAATATGATGCATTTCTGTTAAACTACCCAATTGTATTCAAACAGTTTAAGAATAGCACAGCCTTAAACAATTACAGCAGTAAAAGGCAACTTGCACACTATTAAAACTATAATATTAATTCATTCAACATATGTCGGTGTAATAGTGAACACTGGGGGCCATTTTTCTGCAGAGTGAGTCATTTTACTTTTGATACTTTGAGTTAATTTTGCTGATAATACTTACATATTTTCACTTAAGTACCATTTTGAATGCAGGACTTTTACTTCGAGTACTTTAACGGTGTGGTGCTGATAGTCAGGGTCACCACACCTTCTTAAACATCAAATTCAAGGACATTTCAACAACTGTTAGGGATGGATCCGGGTGTGTGTCAATTTTGAGGGCCCAGTGTGTAGGATTAAGGGCCATCTGCTGAAAGAAATGGTAAATAATATTCGTAACTATGTTTTCATTTATCTATGATCACTTTAAGCTAAAAATCAGTGTCTAAATGACCTTAGAACGAGCTGTTTTATATATACATATAGAGATGTTCTCATCTATGGATGCATGATAACAGGTTGTCTCCTATGGTGTCTGTTATGTTGTTTCTACAGTAGCCCAGAAAGGACAAACCAAACACTGGCTCTAGATAGGAGATATTTGTGTTTCACATTGGCCACTGTAGCTCTACACATTGGACACATGGGAGTAGTTTTAGTGCTGCAACCTCACCACTAGATGCCACTAAACCCCACACACCAGACCTTTAAGGACCCAAGGGAATCGAGGATGTTTTTACTAAAGCAAAGGATCCAAATACTTTCGCCAACACTGTATTTAACTAAATGTAAATAAACTGGCTGGAAGAACACAACATGGGGGGAGGTCTGGGCCTGCTAAACTAAATAATGTGATACAAGAGAACTACTGCATGACTGTTCAAGTGTCAGGAACGCAGAATAAAATAGCATCCAAAGATAAATGATAGACATATTAGGACTATTAGCAATAATGTCACACACAGAGATCTCTGCTAGGTTTTAAAGTTTTAGTTTATTTTTCTCCACTATTTGACACACCGAGTGCTTCAAGAACAATATTGACATCACAAACATCACAGTATTCCAACACAGCAGTGACTGTTTCCCCCGTCGCTAACCTCACGTATTGGTCCACATTACGTCAATAGAAACCATCTCCTGTTATCGTGGGGCGCGCTGGGGGAATCAGAAAGGGGGAATGACACACAAGCATCACATAATATCGACACCTTCACACAACTGAATACATTAATTACTGTATGTAATTTAAAGATAATGTTATACTGAGAATAGACACACAAGATGTTCCTCTGATTAGTGGTGATTAGAAGCTTGTGAACAGAAAGGTTAGGATGAACTGTTAGGGATGGATCCTGGTGTGTACTGGTTTCTTACAGAGTGTCTACCGACCTCTGCTGGTGCTACGGCTTTCTGAGAGTGCAACAAGCCCTCCGCACTTTTGGACAGTCGCTCAAAACATCAACTCAATCTGAAAAGTCAACACTGTGACACTGCTTGTCACGTAACGGATGTACTGATACAGCTAATAATTGGTTGGTCCCACTTGTCAGTTAGGATGTTAGTACAACGCTTTGAGGATGACACTGCGTTCTGACAGAAGCGAAACACCGACACACACACCTCCCTGCTTGGGAGTGGCTTAAGATTAATAATGTGGGGGAGACAGGAGCAGAGAATAGGCATGAATTGACCACTGACTGGTTATCTTCTGATTAAATTCTGCAGCCTCGGACTTCCTATCTCTGACACTCCACTTGAGTCACAAATTGTCTAAAAGCAGATTTGATTTGTTTGGTTAAATAGAAAAATAAAACAAGCCTGTTCACTGTAGTTTCACATTATGTTTTTAAATACATATATCTAATCATGTAATTTTAATAACTGAATAACTCTAAAGTACAGTAGACAGCGCAGGCCTGTGATTGATGGAAGAGTGAGGGGGAATAGCAGAGCAGATATAAGACTATAACTAGGCCACAGCGGAGTGTGGTACATGTTTAGTAGGCGTGGTTAGCCACATAGAGGGATTTTCCTGCAGCAGCACCACTTCCGCTGGACTCGTACTTGCCGAGGGCAGCCAGACCGTTTGCCTGAAAGAGAGACAGAAAAATGTAACTATACTGAACGAAGGAGCTTTGTTTTATTTTACTCTTGTCTGATGTCTGTTTGCAGTTTTGTCTGACCTCAGCACGCTTGATGAACTCCTCGGTGGCGGCCTTCTCGTTGCTCAGCTCTCCTCTCCATGCGTTCAGGGCAGAGGCCTGCAGGGCGCGGCCGTAGGAGAAGGTCAGGGCCCAGGGCTTGGCGAGCGGGCAGTTGTTAATGGCGTTAAGGTTAATGCTGGCCTCTTCTTCAGACTGGCCACCTGACAAGAATGTCACTCCTGAGAAAGAATGGACACAAGCAAAGACGCACGTTATTCATCTGTTTAAAAATGATTTTATACAACATGTAAGCCAATGATGCTCAACTTGAGGGCCCACTGGTCAAACCTGGTGACTTTGACTTCTAATTCACAATGAAGCAAAAGTGCATAAAAAAAGAGCTTGTTTATAAAAAAAAGTGTCAGGGCAGATTTTCCCGGACCCCCTAACAGAAGTCCCAGCTAAGCCCTGAATGTCATCAAATCCTACAGCCGCCCCTGCATGCCTCTCTTTCCTCTTGGCAAAGATGAGTGTGGACAGCAAACATCGAAAGGTTGAAAACAGACAATTCATTTAATGTATGTTCTGATAAATATAAAAAATGTCTGCTTATTAAGTGTCTCCTGACGTCCTGTCATTTGTCAAGTGGCCCCTGAAAATGCCAGTAGAGAATCCTCAATTTAAGCCTTGTAACTCTTTCAATAAAAGTGATCTGGCTTTCTTAATATCTGAGGATGGGAATAATTAACAATGCCTTAATGCCTTATTTTATGGGCCCTAAAATCCTTAACAATGTCCTACTAATTTATTATGTAGATTTCCAGAAAGTACTGCACTGTAATTTGGCAATAATTGTATGTATAAAAAAAGAGGCAGCATTTAAATGGTACACTTCCAATCAATTAATTCCAATTAAATGCTAAGCCAAAAAGGTCAGGTCGATTAAATACACAAAAATATAGATTTTTTTCTGGCAAGCAGCAATAAATGAATGACAAATAAATATTTACTTTAATTAAATGGTTTAAATGGGGCATGTGCTTCTAGGAAATTATTTTTTAAAAAGAACCACTGCTTTTAAACTTGCAGCTAACTAAATATTAACCAAAATAGCACTTATGGTACTTTTAAAAGTAAAAAGTATTTACACAATATATTTAAGTGTATTTTCTAGAATTACATATTAGTGATAACAGTAGCTTTCAGGTAATATTTCAAGGTATATATTCCTTTAATAATACACAGGTATCAAATGAATCCCTGCAAATTAGCTGTAGTTTCTTAGATTGATCTGTGTCTGACCTGTGACGGCAGGAGGCACAGTGCGGCGCAGGGCAGTGACGGTAGCCATGGCGATTTCCTCGCTGCTGTACTTGTGGGGGCAGGAGTGTCCGGCTGTGACCATGTTGGGTTTCAGCAGTGTTCCCTCCAGGTACACGTGGTGGTCTGACAGAGCCTTGTACACTGCAGCTAGGACCTAACGGCACAGACAGAGACACGTGAGAGCACTGTTGCTAACATGTTGTGAAATGAAAACTTTACAGGATGTATACAGTGGTTAGTGTTGTACATAGTCATCAGGAGGTTACCTTCTCAGAGACGTACTGGCAACGCTTCAGGTCATGGTCTCCATCAGGAAGGATCTCAGGCTCCACAATAGGAACAATGCCATTCTAAGAGACATTACAAAGCATAAGTTTAAAGGCAAACTCCCATATTCTTCCCTAAATCACAAATCAACGCTGATGTTTTCAAAATCAACTTTTGATTCTTAGATTGAGAATAACATCTTTAACCTAACTAACTAACATCCTCACACCAACCTGCTGGCAGATGCTGGCATATCGGGCCAGGACATTAGCATTCTCAAAGATGGCCAGTTCAGACGGGGTGGTGTCGCTGATCTTCAGTACGCAGCGCCACTTGGCGAAGTCTGCGCCGTCCTTCTTGTACTGCGCACAGCGCTCAGACAGCCCGTCCAGACCTACACTCCAACACATTCACAGAATATCCATTACAAACACAGCGGGGGGGGGTAATATTTGTGATGCTTTGAGAGTGTTTGTGTTCCTAATGTCTCGTACCCTGAGTGGTGGTCTCTCCATTTGTTCCAGCGAGGGGCACAACACCTTTGTCCACCTGTAGAAAGTGTAGCAGACATTCTTGGTTTTCTGTATCATGTAGAACATTTGAAACAAAATCCTGCTGAATTTCGCTCTCTCAACTAAACACAACTTTCCTGAGCGTACGTCCTGAATGATCTTTCACCCAGTTTTTCCTCTAAACCTGATCTGCTGTTTTGGGTGGGTGTCTGTGTGTGTCTAAACAAGCTGACAACCAGTCTGTGTTTTCATACACAGTGTAGGAGCCTCTCTAGTTTTACCAGCCAAACAAATGATAGCTGTGCTTCTGCCTGCTGACCTGAAATACTTGGCCGTAATCTAATATCAACACAGAGGCTGTGGGGACATTCGGAGGCAAAGAGCCACCAAATAAGGCAAGAGTCAGGAGACTGAGATGAAGCCCACTATTTCCTGATAAAATGACGTCTACTCAATAGGTTTAAATATTTAAGTTGCTGACGACAACACTGAACATGGCATACCTTGATCCCAACAACAATGCCGCGGTCTTTGATGAGCTTGGCAAAGGGAGTGCCATCGTCTGTGTTCTGGTAGAGGGTTTCATGGAAGAAGATGACCCCTCCGATACAGCTGTCGATGCGCTGGTCGGCTGTGAAGAGCAGCTGGCGGTAGCGACGCCTGTTCTCCTCTGTGTTCTCAACCCCGATGGGGTTCAAACGTTTTGCCATACTTCCTGTAGACAACACACACAAAGGCATTCAGTCATGACTTAAGTTAAGACAGACTTGGGTCAAATCCTATCCCTTATTTTTACCCCTACCCCTTGTATTCAAGTGCCCCTTTGCCCTTTGGAAGACCGTTAAAAAGAGAAGTGGTTGAAAACTTCCCCTGTGGAATGAGACCCTGATTTACCATCAGTATAGTCATAATCATTGATGGTGTTAATGTACACAAACGCAACTATGGCAATAATGGTATTATCACAATGACATTTAACTGATGGAGACAGCAAAACATGGACACCAGCAATTCCTTTTACAGCTTTACATGTTTCATGCTATCAATCAATCAAGTCGTCAAAAAAGCAAACAAAAAAAAACAAAAACAACAACACTGTTTCACTCACAGTGCTCTGTAGGCTAATGTTAGCAACCTGTGCTCAACCTGTGTAACAACATTTCATTATAAATAAAGTGAGTTGCAGAGATGCCTCGGCCTACAAATCATATTCCACACGTAAGGTAACATGTTTGTTTGGTACAGACCCCTGCAGAAATCACTTCGCCATCATATTTATATCTTTTTAAGTGAAAATGAAATGCAAAATTTACCATTCCCACTAAAATACTGTCACAAATCTGTATATCTATCCATTGCATAGTGTGCAGTCCTATGCTGGACTCTAGTTAAATTTTGGGCGTCATATGCCATCAAAGGGGGGGAATGCAACATGGAAACATCAAAATGTGAGACTGTCATGCACAAATCAGTGCTAGCTAGTTAGCTACTGAGACATCATTACTACTACATTGATACAAGGGTTAGGATTAGGGCCAGGTAGCACTGACAGAGGGGTGTGGGCTAAGAGGTGAGAGAAAGGGGTGTATTGTGATTGAGCCTTAATAAACAGAGGAAGAAAAGTATTGGTGATTTTGTGATTTTAATATTGGTAATATTGTTTCTCTGGCATATAGAACTTCACAGGAAAGATATGAGTGACGTTATATTTTTGCAACCACACACACAGACGTGCATACCGGTGGATTCATCGGCTGCGAGGATGCCTTTTCCTGGAGCTACTATCCTTTGAGCGATCTCCTGCAGCTCCTTCTTCTGCTCAGCAGTCAGTGCGGGATACTGGTGAGTCATGGTGGCTGAAAGAGAGAGAAAGCCATTAGGAGGTCACTTTGTTTCACGGTGTGTTGATTTGGACGACTGCCCAGCACTGGCCTCTTTCATGTGCCCCTCTATTGTCTACAACATGGCTACCTCGCTGCAGCACTACTAAGCTCTTCTCACTGACGGTAGGAGGATGGGAGAATCTGACAAAATTCCTACAAGATGGCACCTCAAGTCACACAATCCATGGACCCAGCGTGTGTGTGAGATGTGATAAAATGACTATGAGCAGAAGATGTGCTTCCTGCCTCCTTAGAGAAAATAAGTGTCAAAAATACATAGACAGAAACTGTCTGCGTTAAGAAAAAAAAATCTTTTTTATATGTTGCCTGGCCATATTGGTGGCAGCAGCAGCAGCAGCGCTGTCACGACGTGTGAACATGCACGCACACGCTTCAAACCAGATTATTATGTCCCCTATTCCCTTCATCGCTCTGCCGTAAATAAGCAGTTACATAACCCCTCCCCTCCCCACCCCACTGGTAGCACAGAAGACAGAGAGGGAGCGATTATGTAACGCAGCTCCTATATATTTTGCTGCCAGTCCCCTTTATAGCCGCAGGACTGGATGCAACACGGCTCGTTTCACTCTCCTCAGCAACACTCCTCCTGTCGTCCCCTAATGTCATTATATCTCTCTTTGTGCATTGCACGTATAAACGCCTTTTATGTCTTTGCCTTTGCCTTCAAACCTCCTACTGCAATCACTGAGGCTTACTACTAGACACATACAAGATGACCACGCATGGGATTTGTAAATTCCAGTTTTCACTCATCACTAAAACGCATCACTCCCACTAATGCAGGCTGCACTAGAGAACATGCTGTGACTTTCCTCTCTGGTCGACTGCTCCAGTTGCCAAGACACGCCCAGCAAATGGCATCACACGTTATAGCTCTGTTCAGCATCACAAGTGCACCAGTATGGGCCATGATATTGGATCAGCTATAGATTTATCTGCTTGATGGGTTGAAGCTCCTCCTTTAGTGACAAATATCTGAGGATAAATAGTATTTTGTCACCACAGAGAGAGAAATCTTAGTGTGAGACACTAGATTTACAATTTAAAGCACATTAACTGGATCATGCAACACAAAAATATATAACAGGAGTGTTAGCGTAGCTCAACATAAACTGACCACTGGATTCCCAACTGAGGCTGCTTTGCTGTGGTAGGACACTGCCTGACATTCCCGGTATCCCTTGTGCTAATCCTCAGCTTAAAGCTATGAGATAACAACCTTCAGAGAGCACATACACACAGGCCTCTCAAAGAAAACAGTGTGCAGATACCACGACACAAAAGTCAAGCACGGCTCACTGCTGATAGTTAAATTCTACACACAGGTGAAATAAAAGAGGCCAGGCCGGCAGGGAACAAGGTGTCCTCCGAGGGGAACACTTTGACCAAAAGATGTTCATGCAGATCTCTCCAGTGAATAAGAGAGGTTATCTACACTTCATAAAGGCCAAGCCAAGGGCAAAAGCATGAAGTGTGGGGCTTCAGTATGTTTATATTTGCACAGCCCTGCTCCACTGTTAGCCAGACAAAACTCATGCTCAGCAAATACCTGCTATCTTTTGTGAAGCACCTGCGTGTCTCAACAATACATTTTCACTAGTGCAGTGTCTGGTTGGGTTTCTGCTGAGGAAACATTGCAAAATACTTTGAAAGGCGACGTGAAATGTACATTTTGTGCAATATTCAGTCAAACACAAAGCAAAGTTACCAAATACGTGAGCTTATGAAACAACTTTCAAAGACAAAACATTCTTTTCAATAGGAAATACGGAGCTCAATGACACAATGATGCCTGGAAATGTTTCTGGTCACACATCTTTTATACTGGCTGAAAGCTTAAGAAGAGGACCTTGAGGGACAATGCCCTGCTGCCAACATGTGACCTGCCTCTGATATATGATCAGCCTGGAGCAGGTTTGTTAGAAAAACACAGACGCTGTGGAAAATATATATAGTTAGGCACCTTTCTACTTCTGAACACTTTCTGTTCTGTGGGCAAATTGATCCTATGAATAAATATCCATAAAGTGATGTTGTGGGAGCCGTTATGAACCAAAAATATTTCATTCTGTTTTTATTCTATTTAAAACATCATCTGTGAATCTCAGGCTTTGCTGACAGTCTCACTTCTCAGGATCACAGAACAGTTTATTTCTTGACAACACGCAGCTCCAGTGTGTCCCGCACACTCAATAATCATCACCTGCTGCTGGTGTGACAAACTAAAATAAGGGCATCCGAATTATACAAAACATTAATCAAGTTAAGAGTGAAGATTTTTATCCTTTAATGAACTGGTAACCTTTCTTGAACGACTGATTGGTTGAATTATTAAGTATCCTGCACTACACTTCATTTCCTCAAGTGGTCTATACAGAGAAGCTCCATTGCCCAATTGAAACCTGTGAAGCAAACTAGTTTGAGGCATTTAAATCCTGCATGCCCTTAAAATTTGGCTATCCTTCATCACAATTAGTCACCACAAGCTGGTGACATCTTTGAAAAGCCAAGTGGGAATGTTGCACAGTGAAACTGTCTGGTCAATGCTGCTTGGTAACAAAATGGAGGAACATTAACTGTAAAGAAATATTGATTTAATGACAAAATCTATCAACAGAAGCACTGCTGGATGAGTGATGATGATGACTTTAGTTGTAACTCATTGGCTGTCTGTCAGTGTTTTATAGTGGAGTCATCCCACCTCCCCTGGGGTGAACAACACCTCCACTGATGTCAGAAGAGATTAATTTTAATGTAATTTTAGGCATATTAAGCTTCAGGGGAAATCAAGCAGTGGTGCTACAGCACACAGCAAAGGCTGCACATTTGGCCTGATGAGTGAGGTGACTGTTTCAACAATAGACTGTATACATGGACAACATGTCTCCACTTCCTTCCACTGTACAAAAATGAAGCCAAAATATCCCGGATATGGCATATTGTGTTGGTGACATCATTTGGGCCAGTCTGTGCAATAGTGATTGGAGAATGGAGCTGCGATATCACGGTCCTGATTCAATGACGAGTCAAGGGTAGCTGTCAATCATCATGCCACACCCTCATTTTATAGTACAAAATTACTGATCAAAAGCAGATTTGAAAAAAATAAATACTTGAACAAGCATCAACGTGATGAGAACCAGGTAAAATGACAGAAACCATCTTTGTGAAAAATGTATTTGATGTGTACTTTGATTTGAATTTTGGCCCGTGTTGCATCCGCTAACATGGAGGGGGCGTTGATTATGACCTGTACTGCAGCCAGCCACCAGGGGCGATCGAGATGCTTTGGCTTCACCTCTGGGGAGATGTCCATCTTTCTACGGTCTATTGCTGTGTCTCAATTCCAGTACTTCCATTAGTACACTTCCATGTGGCACACTGTGTACACTATGTACTTACTTGTGTAGTATTTGAATTTTGACAGCATTTATTTGTTTTTTCTTCTTTTTAATGGCAAATTGCAACCGGATTGAGATTTAATGCCAACATTTGACTGCAACTCTGCGACTGTCGCACACCAAAATATCTGCCAACCTGTTTGCTTGTTCACCAGAACTACAGCAGCCGCTGCAGCTTCCTCGGCCGCCATTTTCACAAGTTAGGTGGTCCCTCCCCTTCTGCTATGTAGACAAGATGGCGACCATTGAGGGTAAAAATATCCAGCGATCCACACTGAACCGTTTGAGCGTTATGCGTACATCATCCGGGTACTTATACTGCACTGCATTTTGCCATATTTGCCAGTGTGAAAGCACAGCAAGTGTAAGTACAGAAGAATATGAACTGAGACACAGCATACTGTTTAACCCTAAGCTACTGCATTGATAACGACCAATCATCATCCTTTGCTAACGCATTAGGCTAATGTGATATATGATACAAGTCTCGAAACCTTTTAAACAATTTGTGCTGGCCCATTGAAATCTTAAGATAACGGAAGGAATTTCTTTTCTTTTGCTCAAGGGCACCTCAGCAGCACAAACACTGAAATGCTTGTTTTAAGAATCATCTTCCTTATCAGTAAAATTGACCCAGCTGCAAAATGTCACTCTGACATGATCTGAAGTGGTAACCCTCTGATGCCATTCATCACGCAGTATCACTGGTGACAAGGTTTATCTTCCAGACAGTGCTGTAAAGTGTGCATCATCAGTTATCTTCTGATGAAGGACATCACTGCAGATTTGACAACTATAGGCACTTCACCAGTAAAGTTTTAAAGTGGGCACAAAAAATGTACATTTTGGAATAATGTTTCATTCAAATTAGGCAGTATTAGGATGAAATTTGAAAATTGTTTAAGAGATGACAGGGAGAGACAGCGGATCACTAAGCTCAATATTTAGTTGTCTCTCCATCGTGCCCCTCTGTGATTTCCAGTCCAGCCTGTTGCTCAGTGTTCAAACTCAACACCATTTCTGCAGTGCGACATCAAGATGCAACAGCCAACTCCCTACTGTGACGTAACTTACCAACTACTCAAAGTGTGACTGCTACATGTTAAAAAACACCACAACTAACCATCGGTCAAATGCAGTGCACAGCAATCATACTGCAAACCAGACAAATCAAAGGAAAAACTGCAAATTCACATTTGCCATTTAATATGGTGACACAACTATTTAATTCAGGTTTAATTCAAACCCATTATCCCGTCAGTCATCACATATCTGGTGCTTCCATCTACTTTAAGCTTTCACGTTGGAAAGGACAGGCTGATTAGATCATGCTACAACAGTCAGATGCTGCAGAGGCTCACTTACCATCCCATGACACAATTAGAGACCACAAACACATTAACATCAAACTCAACCCAGAATCTACATCTATAGCAATCATGCAGCAACAGGTCTTTTTCTGAAGCATTGCTGCAAGCATTAAACTACTATATTTTTAAGCTTGCAAACTATATTGCGAAGTCAGGCTGTAGGCAGGGACTGGCACCTCTAACACTTACAGATAGTTAATATTTCATTTTAAGTGCGAGGGCAAGGAAAGGATGGAAAAGAAAATAGGATGTATTTTGTGTTGCTAGGTGTTGTTGCCTCAGCTGTATCATTATCACCATCTGGAGGTTTACCCACCTTGTTTTTTTTTTTCCCTCTACATTGCAAGCTGCGTGAGCTTTAAGCAGATGAAATGGCTCCTGCGGGGAAGCACTACTCAAAAGTAAAAAGCCTGCTTGGACTGCTGTGTTTTGTTACCAGACGGGCTGCTGCTGGCCTTGGCACTGACGGACGCTCCTGTGCTCGGGCTGTTACTATCCACAGGCCTTGATCCAGCAGAGCTAGCAGGAGCACTGTTTCCCATGCAGCTCTCTGATACAACAGCCTGTGGCGGACGTCGAGGCTGCGTGCATTGCGATTCAGAGAGAGGGTGACACTGGTGAAAATGGGCAAAGTACACAGGGTGGCATTGCCCTCTGAAACACAGGTGAACTGTTTTCTTGTTTTTCAACCTTCATGATTTGCATGACAAGTTGGATAGGTTTTGTGTTGCCATTGCAGATATAGTCAAAGGATTAAGGTTAAAAGAGTTATTGAGTAAAAAAAAAACGTGATTACAGACAGTACAACCTGTTGATGTAAAACTAATAAGAATTCCCATTAAATTAAATCATAGTGTATGTTAATATGTCCCCTGTGTTCTAGTGATATGCTAATGGGATTTACATCCAGTCTGATGGTACAAATAGCCAATGAACCTTCAGGGTATTTCTATTTTCTAGAGCTAAAACAAGTAGTTGGTTCATCAATTAGTCGACAGAATATTAATGAGCAGCATTCATTTAAGCTATTTTAAACAAAAAAAGAGGCCAAAATTAACTAAGCACAGTAAATAATAGCGATAAAATATAAGAAAACAGTGGAATATGCCCCTCATATTATCCCAAAACCCAAATCTGCATATTTAAATTGCTTGTTTAGTCTGAGAAACAGCCCAAACCCCAAATACATTCAGTTTAAAATCAGACAGGACTAAGAAATACAGCACAGTGACGTTTGTGTTGACGTCAACTGAATGAAAATATGTGATGTTCTAGTGTTATGCTTATAAGATGAGGTCTAATTGTACTAGTGCAGTGAGATATGTCATTTTATACATTAGACATTTAGTATAGTATAGTAACGTTACACTCCTGCTCAGCGCGCCCCGCCTCCCATCACATCAGGGATGGTCTACGTGCTCAGGGACAGATACACACTCACACACAGGCAATGACACTGCTACCATAATGATTCATCACCTCCATGTACACTCATCAAACATATAAAATAACAGGGTGTGCTGATTTAAACCGAGAGCAGAGGCCGCAGACTCGTGTCTGTGCACTTTCATCCTTGAAGGTCATCATTTTTGCGCACTTCCTGTTGCGTATTTCGACAGTGGGTTAAAATATGCAACTTTAATTGAATAAAACACCCCAAACTGAGGCAACTTAAATGTGTTTTTGTCGAAGGAGACGACGACAGAGGAGCAACAAGTACCAACGGTTGCTGTTAATTAACGGCAACTTAGCTAGGAGGAAACGTTAGCTTTAGGTGTAGAGCAGCATCACCTCTATCCATCATCATCAATATTATCATCTTTTTATAATCAATAACACATGAGGAGTGTATAAAGGTGTCGTATTGATAAAGTCAGAGTGAATTCTTACCTGCTGATGGGTGTCTGGGCACAGAGAGAGCAGGTGAGCAAGGTGCGGAGGATGCGGAGCGGTCTCCTGTTTCACTGCTGCAGCGCAACGTGACCCTTTACAAAACCCTCGAGCCGGGGGCGGAGCCTTCCTCCGCGCATGCGCAGGGCAGCATCATAGCTCTGAGGTTGCAGCATGATTCTGCATCTTTGTAGCACGAGAACATAGCATCGTATGTGATGGAGGACCTGTATGTTTTTTGAGAGTGTTGCAGGGAAGTACTATGTCTAATGAACAGTCAAACATTAAGACACATGTTTGTTAAATAGCATCAACATAAAGGAAACAACTGTGATAATAATATGTATAAACATGATGCACTGCCCTGTAACTTCTAGCTGCAAAAACTACTGGAAAAGTCACTTTGAGAGCATTTACTGGAAATCAGTCTGGACTTTTTACAACAAAAGTTTAGGCAACAATAAAGTTAGTGAAGTGTGTTATAAAATCATAAACTAAATCTATCCAACAAATCACTTTTTAGGCAAATATAGAAGCAATCTGTCTGAATCCTGTGTGCTGTGCTGGCACAGAAACAATTATACATTTATTTTATGAATGCATTTATGAAAAATTCTTCTGGACTGATGTTGAACTTTTGTTTAAGCTAAGATTAATTTACAGAGAAAAGATGTAACTTTTTATTATGGAGAAAAATTATATGGAAAGAGGCTATTTATTTTGAATTTTCTCATTTTATATGGTAAGCTTCTCATCCATAAATGCAAATGGTCTAAAAGGAAGACCAATATCCACCACTTCAAGCATGAACGAAACTGTGCTTTGAAACATTAAAAATCAGAAACTGACAAATCAGAAAGCCATCAGAACTATGGTCATTTACAAGGCCTTAATAACCTCTTTTTTTCTTTTTTTTTTTAATTTTCAAGATTATATATATCCCTTTTGATCTTTGGTCTTCTTGTTATTAATTGTTTTCTTCTGTCGTTCATTTAATTTCTCTGATGATTGAATACAGGATGTTAAAAAAGGGGGAACAGAAAAAATACAAAAAGTTTTATGCAACTTTTAAAAATAAAAACTGCTAATTGACTATCATACAGTGCCAGGCCTCAAATGAAACAGCCTCAAAACTATGTGCAAATGATTTTTATAAGCACAACAAGTTTGGCTTTTTTTCCCTAAAATATGTCCAATCCAGAAAATCCATTAAAAAAAATGACCCATATATTAATAGATGCCCTGGAACAGGGTCAGATCATGAGAGTCGCCTTAAGATGGACAACACCAAGCAAAAAAAACCCAGAAGGCCAAAACCACCTGGCTCAGAACTGTGACACTGGAGTTGGAAAAGATGAAACTGTCATGGAGAGAGGCGCAACATGCTGCCAAGGACTGAATGCAATGAAAAGAGCTCATTGAAGCATTATCTCCCATGGGGGATGAAGAGGAATAAGTAAGTAAGTAAAGTAGTCAATAGATGCTTATAATGGTGAAAGTCATATAAGGATTATAGGATACTTGCACATGTGATTAATGAATAAAAACTTAAATTCTATCAGGCCACGTTGAGAAAAAGAGATGGAAATATTTTTATAACTTCTGAGCGGAAATCAAAATAACTAGGACTCAGCACTCTCAAGCAGCTGTGTAGTGGAAGGTATACGCAATTTACAGCTTATACCCACTTCTTTTTCTGGCTGTTTACAGCATGCCCATCTGTCAACCAAAAAGCCACTGGAATATATAGGATAGTATACCCAGTTTTTCATCTACCTCGCACACCCATCTCATCAACTATCACGAAACCACTGCAGTTCAGTAGTGGACCACATATTTTGGTATATGAATGTAGAAATGTATGTATATAGAAATGTAGTTAAGTAGAAGTACACACTTAAGTAACTGTCGACTGCTGATACTGTACAAATGTCATTCGTTAACCAAACATAAGCATGCAACGTTTCTGCAGAAACAACGTGGGGTGACTGATAGGAAAAGTGAAGCAATGTCTTTCTTTCTTTCTTTCTTTCAGCTATCTCACGCAGACAAAACATCCAAATCAGCAGGTCGCTGTACAGGAAGTTTAATATTCCATCTGTGCTACATGGTAATTACAAAAATACATTATAACAGAACATATAACATCAAATAGCATCCAAAATAGTCATATAAACTTTATAAATAGGAATTTATAAATAAGCATTTTGGTGACAAAAAAAGCAAGCTCAGGATCACATGTGTGAGGCATTCTGGGTACACATCAGGGCATATTTTACAAAATCATAATATAATCCGATGGTCAGGTAAGTGCATGGAGGTGTGATTACTGGCTAGGGTTACGGCAGCCTTGGTCAATAGAAAAAGCCCTGTATCTATCAAAATGTTAACTGGAGGTAAACAATGCTGCTGTTGATTCAACCTTTACAGTCCCAGCTCAGATCTGCACAGCTGGGCGCCATCTTAGAGTCAAAATCAAGGCCGACCTGGGAAAACCAGCGAGTGCTCCCCTGAGTCGCAGGTTGGAAATGATTCATACTAAAGCAGACGTCGAAGGCGTATGCATCTTTGTCGGATGTTGTGATGACTTTAAGTAGTACAGGTCAGGAGGAGAGACGTTTCTGCTGCTACAGAATTTAGGCAGTAAATGTCAAGTCAGGGAAAGGTTAAACTGCAGCGTTAACAAAGGTACAGAAAATGTTTCATAGTAAATCACAGCATAGTCACTCAGAAAATGAGGCAAGAGTTTCTTTCATACACTTCTGCAAAAACTGTTTATAATCAACATGAAAATAAAGGCAGAAGTGCAGAAACACACTCATTTTGTTCAAGGGGGTTTGGATACTTTCTACATATCTACATAAAAACAAAACATGTGCATGACTTTTCCATGAGGGGTGGATTTGATAGCAAAGTATTAACAGGGCAGCCATGACCAGTCACTTGTAAACTATAGATGGACAATAGTGCAATCTTTCTTGCACAACAGTTGAGCAAATACAATAGGCTTGAAAAGGTGCTCATTGGAGAAAGGCAAACAAGTAAAAAAAAAAAAAAGCAAAAAATTGTGTTCAGTACATCACAAAAACCCCAACATAAAACTCGCCAATACAAGTGGGGGAATGGTGTTCTCAAATGTGGCTTAAACAAATCATTCCTCTCTAAACTAAAGGTCAAACTTAATCATAATCAGCTACTGGCTCTACTGAATAAGACATTTTACAAGGCGCACCACACCTGTGTGTAAGGGTGAATAAGTGTGCAGAAATACATACATTTAGGCCTTTAATTTTAGTGTGTTTGTAACCATACTGTAGACTCAAAGTCCGTCACACAAACACTTCTCTGCGTGGGCCTTTTCCCTGAGCAGGCTGCAGTGGGAGAAGCGGGCCGGGGAATGGTGCTGCTGTGTTGGTTTGCGTGCTGGCGTCCAGCTGTGTGTCCGGCGTGGCAGGAGGGCTGAGGAAGGAGTCGTAGTCGAAGCCTTTGAGAGGCTGCAGAGACAAAGTGAGGCCTCGTCGAGCTTTGGCAGCTCGGTCTGGTCGCTCTCTCAGCTCCAGAATCACCTGGGGAAGTGACGAGAAAAATAATACTGAATATTTTTCCACTAATCTGACTCATGTTTGAAACTGGCTACATCTGTATGTTCACTGGTTACCTCCACAGGCTGGCGCTGCAGCAGGGCGAGGTCAAAGGTTGCTCCCCGGAAGAAGGTCTGGCGTTTGAAACGATCAAGGGTCCTCAGGCGGCGGCAGGGAGTCTTGCACAAAAGCTGGAGAAACGTGTGTAGGTCGTGTTACTATATCAAACTAACCCAACTGGGCAACAATTCTGAGGTGTAGATTTTAATGTCTTGTAGCAATATGATTACATTTTGTGTAATTACCTCTGTTATTAGCAAGGCCAGCGGAGAGCTGAGGCTGAGAGGCATTTCATAGGGAAAACTCCTCACTTTCCTCAGCATGCTACAGTGGTCTTGTTCGGGGGGCATGGGGAACTGAGGAGAGTTTGAAGTACATGAACAGAAATAAACCAGGGTGTTTAATTTAAATTTAAAAGGATAGATTTTAGACTTTTCATGGCAAAACATAAGGCATCTTATGACTAGATTTAAGAACACTTTGAGTCCTTGACATCACTGAATGTAAAAATACCTCCTAAAGAAAGCACCACCTCCTTTTACAGCAGGTACGTCATTGAATGAATGACTGTGAGTAATATCTTCTAATCATGCAGGACACGCCAAGCCTACCGGCAACAAGCTCTCACCTTCCCAGTGACCAATGAGAAAAGCAGAATTCCCAGCGACCACCAATCAGCTGCGTGGTTGTAGGGCCCACCACTGAGCACCTCTGGGGCTGCAGAGCAGACACAGCATGCTCAAAGCACAGGATGTACTATATGTTTGTACGGTAATATATTCATTTCGTAGAATAATAGTGCACACAGTGTGAGTATGTTATTATGCCTCAGCATCTGCAGATCACTGCTCTGTAGATAAACATCAAAGGATGTGGTGGAATATTTCTCACCCATATATTGGATGGTTCCACAGATGGTAAAAGCCCGGCCTCCTCTCTCCAGGCGACGGGACAAACCAAAGTCAGCTAAGCGGAGGTGTCCTAGAACAGACCATTTTCTCTACATCATTATACACACATGGCATGACATTCTTCTTACCGATGCAGTTACAAATATCTAAATATTCCCATCATAATCTGATCTCATTAGCGAATGTAATTGGATGCAAAGGCTGCTCCCTCTCAGTGCTAACAGATGTTTGCATTAATGTGTATTGACTGACAGCTGTGCAGTTTCAGGGTGCTCTCTGGAAGGTTCTCCTGCACACCAGAGCTATGCTGCTCTCTGCTGGCTTATACTCACCATTGTCTGTAAGCAGGATGTTCTCCATCTACAAACAGAGCCAAAAAGACTGAATTACACACCCATCCATTTTCACCAATGTACTAAATTTAATATTTTGAGAAAAATAATCTTGTGTCAGTTTTTTCCTGAACCTTGGATTTCTTTTTTGTTTGTAATTAAAATGTTTTATTGCATTTTTAAATGAAAATCATTAACAAAATAACACAACAATCCAAAACAAAAACGAACAGGCAGGAAATTGTTTTCATTAATGCAACGTGTCAGTTAAAAGTGTCCTACACCACATCATCAGCACCTTTACGTGACGAAATTCTTCCCTCCTGACATACTGTACATCTGCTGAAACTGTCCCATTGGTCATTAACCATATAATTTTTCCAGTTTAATCTTCCCAGAGTCTTTCCACATTTAGTAGTTTCCATCATTTGAACTATCCAGATATTCATTGTCAAAGTTTGAGGTTAAAAGGCCAGTTTTCAATCTTCCAAATACAAATTTATTTGAATTTGGCACAACACTTCTGTCACTAAGGAAACATAGTCTTAGCAATATACACAAATGCATCAATGGACTGACTGAACAAACTGTAATTAACAATGTGTGTTGACAAATTTGGATTTTTTTTATGTTAATGAGCAGACCTACTCTGAACTGGCAGGGAAAAAACTATAAAAGAAATCCATAAAGTATAAAGCACTCAGTGTGTAGAGTATGTATACTCAGAACAACACAATTTATTGTTTAGTAAGACAAAACCAAATATAGAGGTGTTTTTTTTTCCAGCAGTGAGGATGCACAAAGATTGCTGAGTTGGCTGTTACGAAACATGCAAGTAGGGCAGTTTCGTAGAGAAAACCTGGGAAACATGGAAAAAACCCTTTATCAGGATAAACCTCAGGCCTGTGGCGTTTTTTCTGTCTCCCGCTATTTACTATAATACACAGTAGACGTGTATACATTCTGTTTTGATTGATGTTTTGCATTTGATTTTCTACCCATGTTACTGGATGTCTTGTGAGCAGTGCCTTGGAATCTCAAGTTGATGGATGTGCGAAATGTTTGGCATGACACGCAAATCAAAACTAACTTTATTACGTGTTAAGTAAAGGCTGATGTCATCTAAAGTCTCCGTTATAAAGACTGCAGATACCATCATCACCACAAAATAAATAGCTATTTTCGTCCCTGTCTTACCTTCACATCCCTGTGGATGATCCCAAAGTCGTGCAGAAAGCCTGCAAAAAAACAGTGAAAAAGAGCAAACGTATAAAAATCAACCATGCTACAATGCTCAAATCCTACGAGCATATTTAAAACCCATGACACTGCTTTGCTGCTGTGGGACATCCTTTCAAAGTTCATCTCTTTTTAATGAGTCCTCTACTTATAATTACTTCAAATTAAATACAGGTCAGAAACCTTCCTGTATTCACTTCTGATCTAATTAGGATATTCAAGTCATAAAGACAGACTTTTAATATGTAAGTACTCACCGAGCGCACATCCCAACTCTGCTGCAAACACTCGCACTGTGTCCTCTGTGAACTGACCAATCATCTGCCAGTAAGTGTACAGGTCTCCGGTGCTGCAGTAGTCACACACTGCAGGAGTAGGGACAGCATTAAAACATGCCTATGTCATGTAACGTGCGGTGTGGGGGGTAGTGAAGGTCAGCGGGATGTGGAGCACACACTGGTGAAAGATTTTAGGAGAGAGGAGTGTAATCTGGAGGTGAGGACAGTGTAAAACAATATTCCTCTACAAACCAAAGTAGATTTACTGTTGTCAATCTGTCGAGGGCACAGCTTTAAAAGATAAAGATAAAAAAAAGTGGGTTGACATGCAAGAGTAAATAGGTGTGTGCCTAGAATGATGGATCATCCCTCTCTACCTAGAGATGGAGCGATCTAGCCTCAAGGAACCACCCTCTGTAATACAGGTCGATGGCTTTATATAGACTTGATTTGCTCCAAATATGCCCCATATCTACATTTATGGCTTAATGATTCAGTGATGATTCATTGTTTAAGCAAGCAGGGACGTCCTCTCTTCTGAATGTGACACGTGTTCCTGTTGAGCTGCAGCAGCGTCCAACATCTGGTCCCCGGGCTAACTTCGCTCTCCTTTCACAGGGGGTGGGGTAGCAAACAAACTGGGTCACACTTTCTGAGTCAGTGGCTGATTTGGAAAAAAGGGCAAATGCTCTGGAGGAGAGGAAAAGGGGGCAAAGCAGATACAGGATGCACAGGCAGTGGTTGATTGGGGTTGTAGGGGTCTAAGTCTGTAGGCAAAACAACCAGAATAAGGAGACTTAATTGGAAATCTCGTGTTCTAGGTGTTGGGTCAGGGTTTGGATGGGACTTCCAGGGTTTAGGTGAGGAAGGTGGAGTGACGGGTTTTTGGATAGTGGATTTGGGTTGGATTGGTCTCTGTCTGACTCACTAATGTAGAGGTGGCGCTGAGTCTGCCAGCAGTCCTCAAGGTCATGGACAAATGGGTGGCGAACCTGACGCTGCGGGCAAAGGTCCAAGATCAACCTGAAAAATCTCAATTTTGGCCACTAATCAAATAGAGATCTATACTTTTCTCTGCACTGGGTCTAACTAGTTTTCTGAGGATGACTTTACTTACAACCTCAGTCCTTGTTGGTGAAATTCAAAGACTTAAAATTAGCATGTTTGGAATTAGACTCGAAATTGTGTTAATTTAATCATCACAGATGCATTATTTTTAAGGGAAGAGCAAATAAAAATACCTAAATAGTTTATACCTCCTCATACAAATGAGAGTGTGACCCACAACATATCAGATGAGGTGTAAATCCATTCAAGGTTCAAGTTTTACCTTAAGTTAATTTATGCTAATGGAACTGAGTTTCATACAGTTAATAATAGCATTGTATAATAGCACATCATCTGCATATAGAACTTAGATACAGCTTAGATAAACTTGTATTTTGATCCTCCGTTGTTTTTTTAAGTCAATAAATCCTGAAATACATATACATAGTAAGGTTTCCCTAACTATGCAAAATATTGATTATTGTATGAAAGGTGTCTCAGGTATACTGATGACTGATGAATTTGTGTGCTGTATTTGCTATTTCCAAAACCTTGTCTTTTCAGAGATATTGATGTCTAAAAAGTTTCAAGGTTCATTTTTTTCTATCTACAAACTCACAATGATTTTAAGGGCCTGTTCTCAATACTCACCTGAACAATAACTTCTTCTTTTGACTGCTCCAACACCCCGAGTCTTAGGATCTCTGATTTAGGTATAACCTGTTAGACGACAAAAATACATAGATGAAAAAAGACTTCACAGAAGCCCAAGGAATTTGACTTGCACATATTATATCATACAATGACATTTTATGACAACAATGTCATTGGTGTGTGGATGTTAAAAGCCTCTGACTACATTTCAAATGACAAGTCCTAGTTTGACCACTAAAAGGAACTTTTTTAGTAAGCAGGTATGGTCTTTAAAAAGTTTTGCCTGCATATAACATTCTACATTTCGTTCACTTTCAACTGTCTGACTTTCAACTTGCAGATACTTCTCTGAAATCATAAACTGGCTGTTCATTCATGGCTCAGTCTCATGGCTAGGGCTATTTCCATAACGCTGTGTCAGCCCTAGAGAAAAGTCTGGAAGCACTCATTATCATCATGGTATTGGGGAAAAACGCTGCAGGTTGTTTTTTTTATCTCTAAACCAATCACAATCATCTTGATCGGCGCTAAGTGCAGGATGCAGCGAACAGTGCCCTTGCAAAACAGTTGCAAGCAGATAGTGAAAGGGGAGGAGAATGCTGCCTGAAATAGCCGGCCAATGGCAGGTTTGTAACTGCTCTCCATCCGGTGAGTCAGACTCTTCATGGCTTGGATCAAACAAATAAACACATTTAAAATGTGAGATTGAAGCAGATGACTCACCTTGACAGCATATGTTTTCTGTTTGGTCTTGTCCTTCACTTTCAGAATGGGTCCAAATGAACCTTTGGCGATGTAACTCAACACCTGATGGAATAAAAAATAGTTACGGAGACAAAGACAGAGAGCAATCAATAGAAAACACCAGACAGGCGAGGTGGAGAGGTAAAAATAGTAGTAATGCATTATCGAATCACATCAAACCTCAGATGCTGTTTGTGTCTATGATGTAATTGAGGTGTACCTGAAAGTGTTCGTGCCCAGGCACAGTTCTGTGGGGGAATTCGGGCAGGAACATGGTAATGAAGGCCGGCAGGCTCCACTCTGCCCTCAGCTTTCCTGGACCGACTCCTGCCAACCTCAGAACGTGGTCTGGGATGTCGGGGGCCTTGCCTTGGAGCATTCGACGCTGGCCCAGACGCAGCGCAGGTGGGGCCAGGCGACAGAGGCCTGCTGGGATAGACAGACCCATGCTGGAGAGGAAGCCACGCCATCCAGATGAGAAGTCCTCATCCTCCTGGCCTTCAGCGGGCCTCTGTTGGGGAGACAGGGGGGAAAGGGATGCACCAAGAAGCATAATGGTGCAGGTTAGTAGATGGTGCTGCAGGTGGAACACAACTTTATGGATCATGTCAGTGAACATGCTGTCTGGGATGTCATTAAAAAAACACTTTCATGGGCCGTCGGTGGCTTAGTGGATAAAGCAGGCACCCCATGTACAAGGCTGTTGACGCAGCGGCCTGGGTTCAACTCCAGCCTGTGGCCCTTTGCTGCATGTCACTCCCTCCCTCTCTCTCCCCCTTTCACGCTTAGCTGTCCTGTCAATTAAAGGCTTAAATGCCCAAAAAATATCTTCAACAAAAAAAACCCACTTTCATATTAATCTCCTACCAAGACCTTAAAGGTAGGGTAAGTAATTGATATACAAATTATCATTTTGTGTGAAGTACTCCTGTGTGAAGGTCTTGGTAGAAAATGCACACAAGTGTTTCTGCATGTTTTCTAGCCAGCTCCAGGGACTGTTCATTGGACACGGTGTTGGGACTGTTTTACACAATCAACACTTATCAAGGCAGGCGTGCACTGCTAAAAGCAACTTTCTTCTTTTACCTGACCTTTTGGGAGTTCATGGCCTAGAAACTCATGAGCCAACGGTGCTGGTATAAGATATGCAGGACAAAAGGAGGCCTTTAAAAAAAAAATTTCTATATTCACTATTTAACCAGGGACAGTTGCCTAAGCATTGCTTCATGTACTGGGGAGCTGCTCAATGCAAACACATCTCCTCTGCTGCTGGATTACAGTATGTTTCCAACTCTGTAGCTCCACTTAGACACATAGGTATTTTGTATATGATATACACTCATGAATTACAAATTTTCCATCGATCTACTTCAGTCGCTGATGTCATTCATCTCTCAGAATTGCCTGTAGCTGCAAACCTAATGACAGACCTAATATAGAGGTGACTGTGAGAGGAGAAATTGCAGTCTCTTCCTCCAACAAAAGATTTCCCACTGTGTGATTGTTGATTGCAAAATGACCAGTGTAACTTCACTTTGTGACCTTGTAAAAATCCCCTAAAATGCAGCAATGAAGCTCAACTGACCAACAGATTGCTTTCACTTAGGGACTGTTCTTTATCAGAGGAGGAGGTGGCTGGGGTGTGACTTAGTTTTTTTTTTTAAATTTTAGACATACAATACAGTTATTAAGATGAAATATTACTATTTTAAGCTCAAATTTGGTTATGTTTTTTTCAGCCCCATGTCTCTCCAAAGCCGTCGAAATCTGGTGCTTGGGCAGTGACTTGTGGCGTCAGACGCTGGCGAAGAAAGGCATCTTTTAACGTTGGCACGATACACAACCGGTCGCTGTTATAGTTTAACAGTGCTTGGCGGCGTCAGGGGGAAATGTGGCGGGACAAGAATGAAAGTTAAGGTGGCGACACCCTAACCCTAACCCAACGAACACTGACTTTCACCCAGGAGAGCAGTGCTCACTTCCTGGAAGATTCGAAAGCCAACAAGGGCTGTCTGAAATATGAAAATCCAATCCTAATTTCTGTTTTTACAGTTTCTGACCATGATAATGGTGTAATTTTGGTAATTTTTAGTTTTTCTTACAAAGTACAACCATTTAAATTAGTATGCCCCTTCCCTAAGCCAAAATAAAAAAATATAACTCCCTCCCCAGTGCTTCAGAAATTATTTGACCTGCCTTCCCTTTTATGCACCACCCTTCCCCCCTCATAAATAACGAACAGTCCCTTAACCATCCCCTCTCTCATCTCTGATCATCAAGAGAAAAAAAATTTGCATGGTCTACATCCAATCTGCAGTCACTCGGTCATACAACCCCTCTTCCCCCCTCTCTTCCCCTGGGCTGCACGACAGATCTGATGCTCTGTGGTGCAAGATGTGTGTAATCAGCCATGTAGGATGTTATTATCATCAGAGCCAAATGAGGGGCCACATCCATCAGCAGAAACAACTGCCATCAGTGCGACATCCGCCTGACAGTTGACAAGAGACTGGGCAATGTTGGGATTTAACTTGAACATTGTGTGTTTAAAGGCGCTCAATTGCCAGTAGATTTCAGATGTTAATACCGGAAGCGTAAAGATTTGGCCTTCAGAGTAAAAGCATAAAGATTACAGCACTTTTGAAGACAACATAAAGATTTTAATGGATAACATAAAGTATAATATATTTATTATTTGTTATAAAACATGCAGTCTGACCACACTTTAGTTTATTATTCTGCAAAGAAAAGACATGTTAAAGCACAGTCGCTGCTGCCTGGTGATTTAGGGAACAAAATCATCGCCATGGAAACAGGGAACCCCCACTACATGCGTCACACCTTAGCAACCAGGAATTTCATTCAACTCACCTTCCTGTTTTTACTGCCGTCGGCCCCCATCAGTGTGACAGGACATCAGCACTGCAAACTCAGTGCGACGTCTGCTCCTCGTGCAGGCACCTCACATCGTCCTGCGCGCCCCCACGGTGGCCCGTCAACACTTTTACGCACAACACTCAGACTAACTTAAGGTTTGAAAACGCTTGCTTGTACTCTGTATCAACAATCTGCAGCAGATCAGGCTATCCCGGTGCAAAATGTGATAAGATATGGCGACATAAAAACAAGTTAATCCCGAGTATGGGCAACGTCAGCGCAAATCCGCCCACATCTTGATCTCCCCCATCCAATGAGACTGCAACCTGGTGGAGTTCAGCTCCCCCTGCTGCTCCAAGTGATCACAGCCGCAGACATCGATTCAACAAATAAGTGACTATCTCTGTTATCGTTGGCATTATTTGCACAGCGCACCTCATGGCTGTTTAATTTGTTTGCAGAGAGCATAAAATCTACAAAGGCACTCTGCAGTGATAGATCTCCAACAGACCTCTCCATTCAATTCTTCATTTCACTTGTTCTAAAAATAAACCAGGGCATGCATAATTTCTGCTGCCTCAACATGATGTTAAGAGCAAACCCACAGGGCATCACCAAAGGTAAATTCATGCGTGATTATGGCAGCTCAGCATGGTGCTGATTTATGAGCTCCCTGGGATGGTGCAGCTTTACAGATAAAAATGTACAGCACTGGGCGGTACAGGCACCAAGACCAACCATTTCCCCTCATTGAATGATCATAAAAATAAAATCAAGGCAGGAAATCAATCTCTTGAAGACAAATTCCTAAACGGATAAATCAACGACACAATGTGGCTGAGTGTCACAATCGAGTAAAAACAGACTCCAAACAAAAACATGACAGCCCAAGTGCCTTTTATTTGGGTCTAAGAACACAAAGAGCAAACAGTGCCATCCATACATTTAACTTTCACATATCTGTTAACCAATGCGTGGTCATTTCTACAAAATAAACCAAACTGTTGAGCTTTAAATAAACAAGTAGAAAAGGGTTTTTTTGTCAATCCATGTGGGAGCTTTCAGGGTTAAAGGGGCATCAGCTGGAGGGCATCAGATTCAGTCATCCTCATCAAAGTCCTTCCTGCCCTGGGGAGGTTTGGGTCCCCCTGCTGGTTTGGCCATGATGATCTGAAATGAGAAGGGACAGCAGTCGGTCAGTTGTTTCTGGATGGAAATTAAAAAAACTGAGATCCACGCAGCAGGCTCGGGCTCGGAGGTTCAACTATGATACAAAGGCGTACCTGTTAGACAGTAATTAGCATTAGTGAAATGTTTGTCACAGCGCAAACACATAGAAATAATCAAACTGAGGCCAAAATTCTTGCTAAATCTTGTGTGCTCATGTAATGATTTTAGCTTATATATTTTAAAGTAAAAGAGGAGATTTAAATCCCTACAGATGCCAAGAGGGGCTATGAAATATTCATGAGCTCATATGGCAACATGCATGCTGTAAGAGAAACTGTGCTACAGTGGAACAATGCAGTTAATGCCTTTAAAACTGAAGATGGAGTAAATAATCTCAGACTCTGCTGGTAACTGAATAAAGGGCTGTGATCTAGAGGCTCCAGCTGTGTCTGGTGAAGACAAAAGGCTTCACAGTGATTGGAGGAGCCCCGGAGCCTCGCATCTCATCTTCTTTACACGATCCATTTCTATTAAACTACATTACATGCAACATTTTCAAATTCTATACTTGCCTGACAACGTCCACTGCAATGAAAAGAGTTCATGAGTGCATGCAGCATGCTATCAAACCATACTGTATCTATTGTGTGACTCAAAGTGATTTAGTCTGCTGTCAGTGACACACTTGGTATTATCAAAAACACAAGAGAAGTGGCTGAATGCTGCAGCTGTACATTCCTCTGCATATAATTCTGTACCACACCTAGTGTTAGTAGTGGCAGGCAAAAAACCACACACATATCAAAACTTCAGTGTCCCGTGAGCGAGTGAGTACATCCGTGTGAGCCAAACACACACACATTCCAGGACCTACTGACGGAGGGTGTGTGTGCGCCCTCTAATGGTGAGTGTCAAACTTTTCAGGCGCTTCCTCCCAATCGTCCTTGTCCCAGTGGCCTCTCTGCTTGGGAGCTACAGGTCCCCCTGCAGCCTTAGCCATGATGATCTGCATCGCACATATATACACACACTGACATCAACTACCTGGAGACTACAACACTGACCTCTCCAAAAACACTTCACCTGCTGAATGTAAGAGCATCGTGAGCTTTGTAAGCTCCTCTGGCAGGAGGCTGGGGTCCATCAGAGCCAACGCCTCATGCCACAAATACTGTTTCTTCTTGACTGCATTTAGCCTCATTAACAAGGCCTGGGACCGCAGTGACACGGGTTCTTAAACTATCTATATATGTTACATTAACACCCATCTTGGACTATAATCTTTGCACACTGCACACATTTGTTTGCTTAGTATTTTTGCTTAATATTTTTGCACATCCTGCACAAACTGTACAGCTTATTCTGAATCAGCTACACTGCACATATTTGTTGTGTTATAGTGCATTTTAAAACTATCTTTGCATTTTTTATTGCACACTTTTCCACTCGATATATAAGTCCTTAAGTGTTACAGTACTTTGCCTTAATTTTATTCCTCTTAGTATGTTAATTCTATGTTTAATGTATGCACTAAAAACCAAAGGAAATTCCTTGTAAGTATTGTCAATAAATCCTTTTCTGATTCTGAGCTTGATATCAAATTATAAACAACAAGAAAATACAATTTTAAAGAAAAAAAAATGCTTTGCGTGTACATAAACCAGGTAGGGAAAATGTAAAGCTGAATCCTTTGTTAAGAAACACAAATAAATACATACGATTCTTGAATGCAAAGGCACACACCTGCTTCTGCTCAACTCCACAGATAAAGATACGGCTTTGTTTAACAATTCAGATCCTAATGGTTAAAACCTCCCAAAGTAAATCAAAATCCTTATGATATTAGATTCAGTCATTAAATACAAAAACATTTACAAATGCTCCTAACCATAATTACTGTCTGCAGTATGGTTGAAAGGATGAGGGAATATTGTATATTTTTGTTATTTTCAACGCGAGAAGACCACAAACACAAACGGTAGCTGCCCGCTTCACTGCTGCGAAAAGTTTAAGAGGTAAAATTATATGAGCCAGTAATAGGTTATGGTTATTTTTCCATTTCTCCAAGAGTTTTTATTCCATTTAACTCCAGAGAAAGCCTACAATGAAAAGAAATTGATCGATTTCAAGTCGGCAGCAGCACGCTGTAATTAAAATGTAATGAGCCAGAGAGGCCAACACATATTTTTGTTTGCTTTTTTAATCTGAGAATATATATACCTAAAGCTGAATTTTGGTGTTAATGTGTTGCCCCAATTAACATATGTTTGTGTCAAAATAGCTTTATTTCTGCAATTGAGTCTATTGAGGGGACATAATTTATTTGGAATATAGTTTATAAAGCAAAAGTAGCCTACTTTTAAAATAACAAATATCATGAATCTATATGCCTTCATACTGTGATGAGTTTTTAACCTCAATAAATGGATTTCTTCTATTTGTCAGGGACACTGAAAACCTCTAGGACATGTGGACCAGCAACATAAACCCTGCTGCAGTGTTGTCCAAAAACTATCAAAAACACATTAATATAGTTGCACTGGGTGACATGTTTCTTGACCATTTTCACTGTAGTTTACTTTCAATCAATCCCACATAGTCCAGCTTACTGCTGTCATACATAATAATACAAATACAGTAGATTTGTATTCATCTGTGGCTGAAAAATGATTGCTAAAAACTACAGTACCCAACTGTTTAAGACAACAGTTCTAGAAGAACATTTAGGCATTAACTGCAAGTTGCACATAAAATATTTCCTTCTTTGTGGCTGCTTTTGATCATCTGTGTGTCGTGAGTATTTGTGAGGTCTTGTACACACCTGGTCAACTCTCAGTACTGTGATGGCAGCGTTGGTAGCCAGTTTGACGCCCCAGTATTTGACCAGGTAAGGCTCCAGGATGCCGGCTTCAAGCATGTCTTTGATGGCGGGGCCCTCTCCCTAAAGACAGCATCACATCCACATCATCAGTCATCCGAAGCAAACACAGAAACATGTAGCACAACACATCCAAAAATAAATTAATTTTTGTACTTGCACACATTTTTGAAGTTAAGTAGCCACAAACTAAATGTACACACCTCGATGTCGAAGCCCATGTTTTTGTTTCCCCCGTGATGCGCAGAGTACAGTTTGGAGATGAGCTCGCTTCCCTTCACACCGGAGTTCTCAGCCAGCGCTCGTGGCAAAGCCTCGAAGGCTTCAGCGAACTTCTTAATGGCATACTGCTCCAGTCCCGGGCAGGACTACAGAGAGGGAAAAAAAAACAGAGGTTATGTTTCTCCAATTTATCTGCCAATGATTCAGTAAAGACAATATGGCAAAACCAAGACGAGAGGCATTAGTCTGAACCTGCTGCACTTCAGCGTATGCACTAAAATCAATGTACCTCTCCATATGAGGTGATCTGTCTGGCCAACTCAATCTCAGTGGCTCCTGCTCCAGGTACCAGTCGCTTGTCCTAGAGACGGTGAATGACACAGAAACTGTAACCATTGTGCAGGCCAGGCAGTAAGTAGAAAAATGAAAGGGTTCAGCTCGTGCTGAACTTGCAAAAATCCTACAGTGGTTTACTGTGTTGACTTACCCTGACCAGAACCTTGAAGGTGTTGACTCCGTCATCTACAGCCCTCTCAATGTCATCCATCAGGTTGTCAGTGGAGCCTCTGATCACCACCGTTGAGATGGTACAGTCCTCTTTCTCTGTTTGAAATAAACAATGAGTTGAGCTTAAAACTCACATGGTGCAAAGATTCGGTTTAAAATGAAGGTGCACAAGGCTGGAGCAAAGACCGATGATTTACCGTGTTTGAAGACCACCACCTGAGTGTCCCCCACCTCTGTCAGGTACACGCTGTCGCAGTGACCCATCTCCTCTGGAGTTGGGGCCGTCTAAGAAAGCAGAAAAGCAGCATTATACATGATGTAATGGTGTGATTTATTATGCTTCATACAGCTGATCTGAACAAAACAGGAAGGCACTCACCATCCGGGGCAGCGCTACAGCTCCCACGGTCTTACATAACCTCCTGAGGTCCCACTTGGAGTTAAGCCTGGTGGGGAAAGGAGAAAGATTTAGGGAAAGCACACTCTGACAAAGTGTATGCTAACATAAAGACTTAGCAATACCACTACATTACAACAGACACCTCTCATCTGCCCCCATGTACATTTTATGGAAGACATTTTCATGAAAGGAGAAAACTCTTCTGTCCTATTAGGCTCTGTTCACTTGATGATCTGGATTACCAGAGGTCACCTGAGTCTTACCTGACCACCATGAGCTTGTACTTGTTGGCGTAGTGCAGCGCCATATCAGCCACTTTCCCCCCAGTCACCACCACGTTGGCACCGGCCTCCTTGATGGCCTTCACCTGAGCCTCCATCATATCCTCCTCTCCTTTACTGAAGTCCATGAGCTCCTGTGCATTATTGATCAGCACTGTACCCTACGAGACGAGTAAGACCAGGGTTAGCAACAAGATCAGAACCTTCATGGGGTGATAGGGACTTTACAAACCCATGACAACAGGCCTTATTCACAGAGGACACTTTAAGGGCCCTGACACACTAAGCTGATAGTAAGCCATCAGTCAATGCTGGGCTGTAGGTGAGTGTCTGACACCTTAGTCTTTGTGGTACGCCCCACACCCTTGACACTAGACAGCAAATAAGACAGCAAATTAAATCACTTTGATTGGCAGTTCAGCTTCAGTTTTTGAATGACGATTACAGACTACCTCTGCCTGTAGGTGTGGAGTGTAATTTCTTCTCACACAGGTGCAAAACATACATGCTAGGTGGGGTTAGCTGTAGTCTTTGTGGTGCATTCAAATGCAGCTTTCTGGCCGAAACACAGGCGACAGGACGTGACGCAACAGTCTCTGTCACCACTAGTTATTTGATGTGGTTTTGGTGTGTCTGGGCCTTGTCTTACCATTGAAGGAAAAGTATTTATTAGGGCCGTAACGGTACATGTATTTGTGTCGAACGGTTCGGTACGCGACTTTCGGTTCGGCACGACCCTGTATCGAATTATTGGGCGCAGGATATTATTTTATTTTGTTTTGTTTTATTTTAATTCCATCCTAGTTCCCCGACGGACATAATTGAGTGATGGACCGAGTCCCGTAAATCTCCGCTTTCACTCTGTGCAGCGCATTCTCGCATTTTGACAACGTGGCAAGTGAGCCTGACGAACCTGAAGACCCACCCGCAAACCTTAAGTCCTCCGTTCGGGAACACTTTGGTTTCAGGGTAAAATACTAAGATGGAAATAAACAAGTGGACAAGACAAAAGCAGTGTGCCGACACTGCAGAACAGCGGTCAGGTATGTACTTGGAATCACGTCTAACATGCTAATGCATCTAAAGCGACACCACCCGAGTTTGAACGTTAACCGGCACGACTAGAAAAAGCAATCTGGTGCAAACTACGATATCGTCGTTGTTTAAAAAGAAAGAGCGTTTCCCTGACCATCGCGCTAAAGAAATAATCAACGCCATTGGAGTTGAGTAAAATTGTTTAAGCTGCACTTTAGATATCAGCATGTTTTGTTTACTGCACTATAACAAAGTGGGAAAACTAAGTAAGTTCCTAGTAAAACTGAATCTGAGCAGGTTTTAAAGCTGACCAGCTGCACTATACTTTTTATTTTAATTGAGTAAAACTGTTTAAGCAGAAATGTATATTTATATTTTTCATTCAAAAAATGTGTTAAAAAAACAGCAGGATTTTATTTTTCACTTTTATATTTCTATTTTCATTCAAACAATGTGAAAAAGCAGGATTTTATATATATTTGTTTCATTCAAAAATTGTGTAAAAAGAGTTAACTGCTGTGGTGGTATGTTTTAATAAGGTTACCAATAAGTAAAAGATATTTAATAGTTGTCTATTTTTTTCATTACTGTACCGAAAAAAAACGAACCGTGACTTGTGTACCGAGGTACGTACCGAACCGTGATTTTTGTGTACCGTTACACCCCTAGTATTTATGATGTATAAATGATGGTTATGTTTTTATCAAATGTCCTAATAAGTCATGACAGTGGGAAAGTGAGCCAGTATGCCTGACACCGGGTCCCTGATACTGAGGCTGCTAAATGGCATTCAGCAATAATTAATTTCTTATTTTTCTATTGTGAAATTTGGCTGCCAAAATATCTTCTGGGAAAAAGGTCTGTAACATTGTGACCTGAGTTCTGTTACAACTCAAGCATGTAGATAGCAAAGAAAAACACTTGCAGACGAATCATATTTTAATCATTATTTTCTTAATCCTAAAATGTAGCTTATAAATGCAGTCTTAGTAATAAACACTCATGACCAATTACTTATTTTAGGCCAAATGTGAAATGTCACAGGTAAAGAGACAGAAGTATGTTGGAGTATAAAATTTAAGTTTAATTAATTTTAGTTCTTGCATGTCAGATTTCTCTAAAGCATCAAAGAGAGACTAAAGTATCTGTTACCTTGGTCTCTGTCACCATGCAGTCAAAGGGGCAGGAGAAGACAGCGATCTTGGCGTCTTTAACTGATGTGACGTCTCCCTCTGCTTCCTTCTTAAAAACCATGCCATGTAGCACGGAGGATGCCGTCACTCCACAGCCCTGAAAAAAAAATAAAATAAAAACCCACAACATGAACTTAGAGGCACACACACATGCGCAAATACACAATGCAGTCAGTGGATGATGATGCTTACCAAAATCTTGCATACTCTGACGTTGTCGACACTGAAATTGCCAGACTCTGGGAAGATGGACACTGAAGCACAAACAGTACAGAAAGCAAGGTCAGAGAAACACAAAATTTAACGCTACCATCAAGCGAATTGTTTTTGACAGCTGACCGTATGTTTGGTTAGAAAGTCTGGATTGCTGACTCACCACAGGCCTGTGCAATGAGGTTGGCGAGGAAGTCTTCGTTGCCGTACTGTTTACTCATGACTGCTGTGCGAATGAGAGCTGTTGCCTCTTTGATGTCATGGAGGTTCTCGGCAGAGGAACATACGCAGTCTGACATGAGCTCCAGAGTCTTTTTACATGCTTTCTCGTAGCCTTCAATCACCTGTGGCAAAGAGGAGAGGGGACACTGAGTAAATACAGCAAACTATTTCTTTGGGGTGCAAAAATTCATGTTTTTCTTGACCGTTATGTCAATATAAGCTCTGAAAAGCATATAAAAGCATCAGCCTGATATTCATTTATTGCAAATATTTAGCTGATTTGCATTTGGACAATTGTGTTTTTTTTCTAGGAGTGTGACATTACTGTGTGAGACTCAAATACCAACAAGAAAATAAACAGTCTTTTCTCTAATAAACAAATAAAAACAGCTTTCCTCAGAAGACAAGTAGAGGTTACAACGTGGGTAAAGGAAAAAGTCAATACGAGCACTACACAGCACAACTTGCACGATGACGGTTTACCTCTGACACTGACAGGCCCATCCTGAGCAGCTCCTCCGCCAGCTCCAGCAGAGCTCCAGCAAACACCAGCACGAAGTTTGTCCCGTCTCCTACCTCCTGTTCTTGCATGTGGGATGCCATCACCACCATTTTGGCTGCTGGATGCTGCACCTGTAAAACAAATGATTCACAGTTAGAGCTGAATTCCCCTCATATATAAATCATCCCTGTGTGTTGCAGGAGACTGTTAGATTTCCTCACCTGAAGCTCTCTGAGAATCGTTGCGGCGTCATTGGTGACAAACAACTTCTCCAAGTGGTTGATGACCATTTTGTTCATACCTGAAAAACAACAGTGTCATAGTTTAGCCATCGCTGATTTTGTTGTCTTGCTAATGTGAGTTTAACAAGTGAAAGCTTAGACTAAGATGTAATATAAATGTATGTTACTGAGGAGAGAACTTACCATTTGGCCCGTAGGCGGAGCGTGTGGTCTGAGAAAGTTCCTTACATGCTCTGATGTTACGGAAGACTGCCTCTTCAAGCCCTGAATAGTGCTGCAACAGAAAACACAACAACTCAACTGCTGTGCCTTTACAAGAGAGGTGCATTTAATGTCGTAAGTTCACATATCAGACAAATGGGTATTGGCACCCTGCATGATGACTCATTAAAAACAAATAGTATCAAAACACCTTAATTACTCAATCAGTATTATCTCTGGAGTATGAGCTGGTATCAACATGAGCGGAAAATAAGCCACACCACAGATTTAAGATGAGCTAACGGGATGCATCAGCATCTCTGGCACACCCTAGGGCTGACAGTTAGCTAAAAGCTAACAAAGTGTGACTGCTGTCTGACAGTCACTTATTATAGCAGCTATAACACTGCAAATGTATACATAACATATTAAATTGTTTGAGAGGACAGTGAAAACACGCAGTCATGCCCATCCCATCAGCCCCGACTGCAGCGGCTCTGTCCGGCCTGGCTTCCTTCTAGAAGTCTCCCACATGACTGTGAATGAGCGTGCTAACTCAGGGGCTAACGCTAGCTAGCATGCTACTTCACAACCACACACTCAAAGCTACTAAAGTACGCCAAAATACAGATTCATCCTCACCTTGGCGCCATCTTTTAACATTTGGGCAAAGCCCGGAGCTTTGGGGACGTGGAGAGCCATTTTGGGATGTTTAGCAGCCCCGGTATCTTGGAGAAGGAAGCCGCGGCGTGGACTCAGATCTGGGTACAAAGCCGGAGAGACAGAGGAGGAGCGATTACAGCGAGGCGTGGGGCTAAGGACGGATAACAACAAGGGACAACCTGAGCGATTCTCGTTTCGCCTGCTTTAGCCTTGACCCACCACTGGAGGGAGCTGTTGCCCGTATGGGTTACACAAGTCCTTAAAAGGTCTGAAAATGTCTGAAAGTCAGTGTTACAACAATAAGGCCTTAAAAGTCATTAAATTTGAGTTTGTGAGGTCTTAACTGCTACAAACATTTGATCTAATTTCATATATACATCTTTTAATTAATTTCTATAAAAAATAAGTCAAGCTTTTTTATGTTAAAGTCCACATTTCTAATGTTACAAACCTTTAAAAACTACAATACTGTCATTTTACTTCATACTTGCACTTACCTGTTGGCAAAATGTAGATCAGCTTAAGTCACTCTTAAACCATATTCCTACATAACACCTACCTCTGCACAAGACCACATAGGCTATACATTACTTACCTGCAATGCTTACATGCGATGCTTAGATAAGTAAAACATGATTTGTCCAATAATCTTTTGTAAAATTGGTTAAAATGTGTCTTGAAAAGGTCTTTAAAACATTAAATTTAACTGTCTGATACCTGTCGACACCCTGTTAAAGGGCTATATAAAAACTAAACCTCAGAAATGTTACACTCAGGTCATTTTTATACTTATGATCATTTATTTACTTGTAAAAGAACTACAACATCCATGTAAAAATATGCTGAAATGCACTTAACAAAAGTAAAAGTACACAAGACATTTCTTTAAGTACTTATAAAAGTATCAAAAGTAAAACTACTAATTTTGTGAAATGGACCCAGTCTGTGTTTGATTATAAATGCAATATCACTAGATTGTTATTGAGGCATTAAAATGTAAGCGGAATTTTAATTTTGAAGTTACTCACTGTGAAGCATAGGTGTAGTGGAGGGTATTCACAGGTATACGGGGTATAACCACCTCTTTTTCTGGCTGTTTACAATAAACCCATCTATCAGCCAAAAAGCCACTGGAATATAAAAGAGAGTATACCCACTTCCTCCTCAGTAACCGAACTATCTACCTAGTAATACACCCACTGCATCAACTACCACTACACCACTGGAGTTCAGTAGTGGTCGACCTCATATTTTGCTAATGCCCATGTATTCAGCCTTTTAGAAAGTGAGTGAGCCGTCTAAAATCAAGGATACAGGGGTTTAATACTGCTGTTTGTCTCTGTTTGTGTAGTGATATCCACCTCTACCACTGCTGTGAATCTATTTTCACACTTTAATCTTTAGCAGTGCATCATATTTTATAAGCTGTTCATGTACTTTTTTTTATATGGTATGCATAAATCTGAAATGGCAAATTTGTAGTGAAGTAAAAAATCAAATGGAACCACTTGAGAAAAGCAGTAGTTCAAATTTGTCATACAGTGCCAGGGAAAATATCCCACTGCACTACTTAACAATAATCAGTATGTAGTAGTACTGTGTAAGCAATGATATTGATCTTATATCACATACAGATAACATTTTTGAAGTTATTGGTCAGTATAAAATTATGTTTATCCAAAGTATGTGGGAAAAATATAACAACTGCACAAACTAGGGATACAAAACAGCAAAGAGCCTTTATAATCACATCCTATAACATTATCTCACCCATTCCTAAATCTACATTTTACTCATATTTGTATGATTCTGTAAAATATTGCAGTGGCATAAAAAGTAGATTGTTTCTAATGTCACGCTTCAAAGTACTTCAATTTCCAAATTCTATAAAATGTTGAAGTTCTTTTGTAAACCATGTTGAATCTTCTCAAAGTTGAATGGCTGACTTATAACTTTCACCACTGATTCAGATGTGCAGATGATCTGGTCCTAGCAGTGTAAGTAATATGAACATACATACTGAGTATCACTGACAATAAAAATGCCTTCCACATCATTTAATTTGAGACATTAAAGCAAGACCAGCATTAATATATAAATAGTAAGGTTATATTTGGGGTTACAAATAGTCCAAGTTACAATTACCACATGTTGCAATAATAATGCAATAACAAAAATGATTAGGCGTTGTGGTTGTTGGAAGCTTACAGGCTTTATTGTGACACTTTCTTTCACATTTAGGCACAACAGCGGTCCTTATTTCTCACTGCTGCAGAAAAGAAGGTACCAATACATAGAGATGGCAGACAGGGGAAAAGTGTTTTGCTTCATTTGAGGTTGCTGATAACCTACTGGATATGGCTTTATAACATTATCATTGTTAACATTAGGAAATGAGTCATTACATATTCCCTCTCATCACATTATCAAAGTATTTATGTGTATAGTGTTCATACATGAATCATCCACAGGTCACTAAAAGTGCCAACCTCTACCTCAAGGACAGATATGAAAAAAGATCCCACTTGTATACTGCTTAACTATGTATATAAAAAATTCCCCTTTCATAGAAAATACACTTAACAATTTGGCATAATCAAACAACTTTTAAAAAAAAGGAATAACAAATGTTAGTAACATTATTGCATACATACTGTATAAAGTAGAGGGAAATGCTTCTCCCCTTCGTCACTAAATTTAGTGTTAGGTCTCCCGATACAATTTTGGTCTCGTGCAATGTTTCTTTTAAAGTAAACTTCAGAAACTAGCAGAAGAGTGAGAATACAAACTACAACATTAGTATCTTGACATGTAACTAAGACATTTGGTTGTAGCAGCTAGGACAGGTGCACACACCACAATACAGAAATCCCTTTGGTAGCTACAATGAGGATATCTTACCCACAACCAGCTAACCTGAGACGTGTAAACACACAAGAAGAACTTGAATGTTGCCAACTACACACAACGTAGATAAAAAAGAAGACAAGCTGCCGTATAATAATAGTCTCCCAGTATCGTCATGACAACACTACATATAACAGCGATACCTCAATAATGATAAATGTAAAACATGTTTACAAAAAGGTCCTGCGTTTTACACACACACACACGTAGCTCAGTTGGGTTTGCGAATAGTGTTCACAGCTGTGTGGGCCCAACCTCCCACTGTGTTTGAGAGGTTTGAGGCTCGGCGTGTGAGGTTTGAGCGACTCAGTTTACCGCTGGGGTCCAACTTTCGCATCACCGCTCCTCCAGAGCGTGCCCTCGTACTGCAGAGAAGAATAAAAAAGAGTGAGTTGTGAAGTGTTGGCAGCTATTGACTCAGTTTTAAGACTTAAAATAACGGTTTTTCATATTTACTGAACGGTCACCATAACAAGTTGTACATGAGACAGATAATATGTGGGGAAAAAACCAAACATGTTCCTCTGCCTTCTCATATAGTGCTTATAATGGCATCACCACTTGTGAACAAAAAACAATCAGAGCTGAGGAGTCTCTATTGCAGCTGTCAATCATGTCATTATCTGCTTGTGAACAGCGCGGATCAAATATGAATCAAGATTCTGTTACTTCATTGGCTATTTCTCACCTCAAATGTTTTCAGAATCACTTTTTAGTGCACTGCCCACCAGCCGGAGCAAACTTTTTTTTATTTTACAACTAAACATTACACTACAGCCCTGTTTCCACCAAACAGTTTGATACGCTTTTTCCCCCGTTTCCACTGTGAAAAGTTGTGGATGGTAGAAATGAAACTGTTCTGTACCGTCCCCATTTTTGGTCCCCCCTCTGTTGGGGTACCTAGCACACAGATCTGGTACTAAAAGGTGGAGCTGTGAACACTGCAGTCTGTTGGTCATTAGCAGACGCTCACTCTGCTCAGGTGGAGTTGTGGCTGGATTTGAGGCTCATGTAATCACTGTTCATACCATGGAGTTTTACATATATTAGTAAACTGTAACTATAAAATGAAAGGATGTTTTGCTGCCTCTTGCAGCAGCTGTAGTCGGAGGAAACGCTAGGGACTAGGTACCATGTCTGAAGGGTTACTTCTGGTTCCAAAGGTACCATACCAAAAGTGTTGGGTGGAAACGGGGTTTAAAATATATTTCTGCAAACATTTCAGGCAATGCAGTAACAGAACACTAAACCATATTTGATCAATGCTGCCTGCAGTGACTGACATGACTAACAGCTGCAGTAGAGACCTCTCAGCTTTGATTGATTGTTTCCCAACAGCCAAAATGTCATTAGAAGCAGCAGGACAAGAGCACATTTTTTTTCACAGATTATCTGACACGTGTAATACTGTGTGTGAGCTTTTAGTGACAATTTAAGCAAATATGACAGTTATTTTCATAAAAGTTACCAACGACATCTTTAAGACTGCATCCAATAAGAAATAGAAAATAGGACCAAATGCATCATCAATTTACTTCTCTCCTCTTTACGAGTGCATCATTTTTTAAAATACATTCCTTTGTTTGTTACTTTTAATGTTATAAGGACTGTGAGCTGCAATTTGTGTATGAAAAGGGGCTATATTGTTATTACTCCTAAAAATGAATGCCATTGATGACCTATCAGGAAATGTTGAGATGTTTCAGTACATCTAGAAACCAGATTTTAAGACTTTTAAAGCCGTGCTTCACTAGTGTTATTCAATCATCACCTTGAATTTGGATAACATTAAGTCACATTTTTAATTGCAGGCACTGTGGTCAGTAGGAGAAAGGGTGTCAGAGCTAATAGGGTGACAGAAAATGAGTCAATGTGTAAAGGAAAGAGTAGTGAAGGAGGAAGGAAGTGTAAATCTGATAGAGAGGAAGAGCATTCTTTATTTAGACAAGGCAAGTTATTCATCAGTTATAGAAGAGCAGCTTTTCATACATGCATCGACACCAGGCTAGCCCTGCCATGCGCTTTTGTGTCACAAAATTAGGTCAGAGCACGTCTCCACAGCTAAGCTGGTTTTAGAAGCATAACTTTTTTATTTACCTTCTTCCCTACTCCGCAATTAGGGAATAGTTGAACTGCCTGCAGTCGGAGGAAAACAAACTTGTGTTTAAATTTCCATAAGAGGAGACGCTTATACAGTGAGGAGGAAAGCTGCTGTCTGTCTGCATGTACAGACACAGTCACTGTCCGTGTGTCCTTCTGTTTCTTCACAGAGCATCTCATTATTTACGGGCCAATCCAGACCACGATTCAGCATTTTGAAAGTCAACACAGGAAGTGATGTAAATATACTCCAAGGTCTCTCAAGCGCATTTTTGTCATTTCATCTGGCTCCAATTCCCACACCCATACTCTCTCCCCCTGCTGACGCCCCCTAACTCCCTCCTCATCCGAATACCAGAAGAAACACGGACCCAGTTTCAAACTGCCCGGGAAGAATGTGTGTGGGGGGAGGGGAAGTAAGTCTGGGGACCCACAAGCTGTGCAGGGATTCTTTGGGTGGGAGGGTGAAGAGAACGGTCTTCTCTATGCAGGATATGTATTAATAATCCTGGACCGATAGCTTCCACTAGTACACACAACACTCTCATTCACCTACAGCACACCATGCTTTCATTCATAGAGAAATACAGTATTTTAACCACCTTCTGCTCACTATTACTCATAAAAACAGGCAAAACTTCTGACTAAAAGTTAAATGAAAGAAGATGAAGATGAGGATGCTTTACCTTTCGTCTCTGCCAATCAAGTCATCAAAGGCTCTGGACAGGTATTTGAGTTTCCTGAGCCCACTGGACACTGACTCCAAATCTTGGTCAAACTTTCTGTTACAGCAGAGAAACAAACACTCAGAGCAGAGAAAATAACAGCAACGAATATAGCAAACAAAAAACAGCAGGACCAACTAACAAAGCCACAGATACATCAGCTGTATCATGACTGCAACTGCATAGGTAGTTATGAAGCTCTGAATAACAGAAGACTCACTGCCTCTGGTTCTGTGTGTTCGGGGAGGCAAAGGGACTCCGTAATGCAGCCATGCGGACCAGCTGTCGCCTGCCTCCACCTGTTTTCACTCCTCGTACGCTGGCCTCGGGAGTCTTTCTGCCTCTGGAGCCTGGGGTACGTCCAGGTGTGGCTGTTGATCTGGGGGTGCGTCTGGGTGTTGTAGCTCGGCGAGGTGTACGTCTTGGGGTACGGGAAGTTGATGCACCAGCTTCTTCCCCATCACATATCCGACCCGGGGTTTCTACCAAACACTCTTCACGTGAAAAGTCTCTGTTCCTCTGCAGCCTCTGGGTAAGGGAGAAAAGGAGAGATGATAGGGAGGATACAAATTAGCACATAAGTGGCTTGATTATCATACATTTACATCCCAAACTGAATTAACAAGGGTTCTAAATGTAGGGTTTTTTGACTGACTTACATGACATCAAAAGTAAAAAGACAGCAACTTGAGATTAAGGCCTCTTCACACACAAAGTCAGCTGGAAACCCTCACCTGATACACTTCAGTGATGGAGTTCCGAGCACTGCGTGTAAGTTTACGGACTGGGTTGGGCTTTGGCTGCTCCTTCATGGTTTCCCAAGTTGGATTCTCTGGGAGAGAGTTGGTCTGGACTGCACGCAGCGGGAGCCGCTTGCGCAAAGACATGCGCAGAGAATTGAGTGAAGATGAAGAGCGAAGCTTGCGGAAACGGTCGGGGGCTTCTGGGGAGCTCTCGGCCCCATCGGACTCATCCAGGACTGTGTGTGCCCGCCAGACTCCCACCACAGCTTTACCAACTCCATCCATCACTGAAGATGCCATGCTTACCTGCAGGAGGGGAGTGGAGGGTTAACAGAGCAGCTGAGGCTGTATTATGATAGGATAAACATTTTTAATAGCAGATTGCAAAGCAGATGTTTCAAGTGCTTTATAATGTTACATGTTTAAAGTAAATAAATAACTCCACATCTCGTGCAAACTTTCTGGTGCAGTAGATAGGATGGCTGCAACTCTTTTAATAATGTATGAAGCAAAAATGTTTCAGCTTTTCAAGTGTAAGGGTTTACAGTTTTTCTCTTTTTAACATAGTTGTAAATTGAATGAGTTTTGGACTATTGGTTGGAGCAAACAACCTATTTAAAAACATAATCTTTAGCTCTGATAAATTATGATGGAGCATTTATGAATAACTAGATTAATAAAGAGAGATACCTCCAATACAGGACATAATTCAAATAAAAGAAGCTTATTAAAGGCCACTTAGAGCAACAAAAAAATGATATATTTCCAGATGTTAAGACTGAGATAATCAAGTTTAACTTTCACAATCTTGGGCTAATTTAAGTGTAACTGGTGCTTTGAGAAATGACTGCACAATTATGTGTTACTGACCAAAAATGTGAAAAATGTTGATGAACAAAGGAGGGTAAATGACCCGTAACAACCCGCACAACAAGGCAGCAGTTAATCGTGTTAGTGAAAGTTTGGTGGCCATTGTTTGATCAGGATTTCTAGCTTTGCACACTGACCTTAACGTTAACGTTATGGCTCCATTAAAAAACACAGAGGAGTAAATAGCAGTGATTTAGCACTTAAGCGTCAAATGGGAAGTTACAAGTTTCACACTCGTAACAATTAACCGTAGTATTAGCATCATTAGCAATAACAGGGCGGTGATTATCATTCACAGACAACAATAAGAGGGCTGTGCTCGCACCGGCTGCTTATCTGCAAAAACGTTAGCTAACTTTAATACCTCCGTTGTTACGCTAACGGTAAATAACGTCCACGTTACACACCTCACATTAATACCAGCTGTTTATCCAGCTGTTGTACCGAGTCGCTTTCTTACCTGAAAGTTTCAGTTGTGTGTGAGTCGTCTGCTTCAGCTGCCTGCTGCTGCTGTTGTTTCTTTCTTCCACTGTTTGAATTTGGCGGTGGACCGCAGACCGCACGGCACAAACACAGTACCACGCCCTGTACGCATGCGACCCCCCCAAGTGACGTAATACGTTACGTCTTGACGTAAGATTAAATTGACGCATTGGAAATATTATTGAAAATAAATATTAACAGACCCTGAAAACAAAATGGCTCCTTCTCAAATGAAGACCAAATAACTGCTTTGTATTAACTATAATTTGTATTTTTATTTTATTTATTTAAGTTTTTTCCTTATTGTGTCTGACATCTTTTTTTATTCCTTTTCTGTTTGTTTCTTTACACGGTTTCATGGCCATTTACTTTAATAATATGATGGACCTGCCTATAGCTGTAATTCCAAATTGTTCAATAAAGTTTACAAAAATTATTAATTTAATTTAAAAATGCAATTAAAAATTAAAAATTAAAAAAATGTTTTTAATTATTTTATTTTGAAGGCACTAAAATAAATCAATAATAATAGCCATGAAAGCCATGTTCAATAAAATTTATAAAAAATATTAATTGACTTTAAAAATCAATTCTTTTTTTTTTTTTTTTTTTTTTTAAGTTTTCAATCACTTGGATCAATCCAAAAATGTAAAGGGTCACAAAGAAAATCAACAATTGGTTCAAAATTGAGATGAAACAATACTAGCAAAAATAAATAAATAAAATAAAATAAGATAAAATTAATAATCAGAAAGCCATGTTCAATAAAGTTTATAAAAAATATTAATTAAATCTAAAAATTCAATTCAAAATGAAAAAAAGTTTTCAATCATTTTACTTTGAAGGCCAACAATTGGTTCAAAACAGAGATGAGACAATATTAGCAAAAAAAGAAAAAAAGAAATCAAATAAATAAATACCATAAATAAATAAATGAATAAAATAATAATATTCAGTCAAGTCTATTACCATCTACCATTCCTTGACCTGTTTTCAGTTTCTGTGTATCCCTGTTTCCTTTTTCTTTCTTTTTGTATAACTATATATGAGCACTACAGGTAAAATTAATTGTAATTAATCATAAGATTGTAGTGTTAGACAAGTAAACTGATATTCATAATTGTTTGCAGATTTATTGGATACATTTCTGGAATAAAACTGAGAAAAAAAAATCCCTGCAGATTATCTTCATTATGATCATCATGTCGCAACCTTTCTGAAATATCTGTCCAACATACTTTGCCTTTTTATTTTGCAGTACACTGTACTACAGTATACAAGCTAATGTAGATTAAACTCAGACAAGTGAAATTCATATGTACACTGAGTAGCAGTTCTTTCAGCTACAATCAAATGCAATCCCATACAACAGTCCAGCAATAAAGCTTATCTTTGTGAGGTTTATGATGTTCAGATTTTAATGACTTGGCCTGAGATATTGATTTGTTACCAAACTTACCAGGTGGCTGATGAAACCTGGAAGGCTTTTGCGTCAGCTAGTGTTGCTGCTGTATTGCAGTACTGTTTCTAATATTTTGTCTACCCCATTTAGATACATAAGGAGGACAGAAAGTGATTAACACATCTCAATTTAACAAAGTTAAGCCTACATATCATGCAACAGATATTTATCTGATATATAATGATATGGGGGAAATGAAATATAGATAAAAAGTTTCATTGGAATTACCTGGTTAAGAGTTAAATTAAATAAATACCTGATGATAAATACTCAGTTTGTTCTGCTGCATTGTGCAGCCTATTGACACAGACAGACAAGAAGAGCAGGTCACTACATTTGCTATTTGTCATATAACATGGGTTTTTTCTCTTCCTCATTTTAATACTTCAGTCTGTGTCTTTATTTGCACATTTACACAAAGCTGTCATTATCATGGATAGGAGGTGCTTTAAAGCAAAGTGACCAGCAGATGTCACTACAGACCTGCATGTGAAACACATTCAAGCACCCAAGCTTCAAGATCTTTGTCATTATCACATATTTTGTTTTAGTCTGTTGTGATTTAATGAAGGCATTAAAAAAGCCCAGGTCTCCACTTTTAGTCTGTTTTTTCTTTTAAAACAATTTGTGATGAAGCTGTTTGGCGAAAGGAGTTTTACACATGTCAGTTTGCAAGTTAACCAGAGCTCTGAGCAACATTCAGATTCTTATTTTGGCATGAAATGAACACGTGAGACTTCTGAGAGTTAATTAGTCCTCACATTATTAATAATTTACTGACTTTTGGAGAAAATCATAGCCAACTTAAAAGCCTCACACAGGAAGGGATCAAATTCTTGACTACAGATTCGAAGCTGTGGGCATAGCAGCTTCTTGCACAATAAAAGCCTCCACTCAAGCCTGTCCTCATACTGCATATTTGATAACAACTTTACTGTACACACTTGTGCATTCTTGTCAAATGTGCTGCCATCCTTGTTTGGTATTGCACTGTTTTATGTGAACCTGTTAAATGTTTCTTTATTGGTAAGAACACAAGGATCTCGACCTTGACCCTTATGTCTTCATATACCCCTTCCCTTTGTGTCATTAAGAGTAAATGTATAACGTGATTTTAACAAGCCGTGATTGTATTGTTGAGTCAGGAGTTAAAGTTCAGCGCAAATCTGGAAACTAGAGACCAACATGTTGAGGAACATAAGCACTTTAATTGTAAGATACTGACAAGAAACAGGCAGTGCTGAGTCACTCTATGAAACGTAACAAGTTCAAGGATGATCTTTACAGATCGTCCTGCCATAATCAACAGGTAATACAGTGGATGGCATGCTACATTTCGTCAGATTTTAAAGGACATTTGGGGAAAAATGTTTCTTTGCTTTGTTGCTGAGAATTAGATGAGAAGACTTGCTAGGAACAATAGAAATAGCAACCCTAGATCAGTCAAAGGGTGAAAGAAATCCACCCATCAGCACCTCTAAAGCTCACTTTTTATTATGTTATATCTTTTTTGTTTAATCCGTACAAAAACCTGCCCAGAGAGGTATTACTGTGGAATAACCTTTAGACAATGCCCGGCTGGTGCTAGCAGTTTCCCATTGATTCCAGTATTTGTGCTAAGCTAAGCAGTCCCGCTGGTGGCTGTACTGTGGCTCCATATTTAACAGACATATAGAGCAGTGGTATTGGTCTTCAGACTCTCAGTGTGAAAGCAAATAAGCTATTTTAGAGATCTAAACTATTTATCAAAATGTCAACATTCTTAAAAAAACAACAGGCAAACATGATCAGATTGGTAAATGGGTAATCACGGTCTCATGCACACAAAACAGAGTTTCCAAATGTCTTCATGGCATTTGTTGAAGTAGAGAAGACCAGTTATTTCGAGCACAAGCACTGTAAAAAGACAAACAAAGCATTAGCAGGTTCAGTTTGTAGCGAGTCTAGGTCAGTCTTTGTGTTGTATGACGTGTGTTTTGTGTGTTACCTTTGCGATTTTGTTCCACCGTGAAGCTACAGCAAGAATTGCAGTAAGACCCACCACCACCAACCCTGCTATCATGGGGAACAGTGGGAACTTCATGGGCTTTGCTACAGATGAGGAGGAAGAAAATGATCATCCCACTTTTTCTATGTCTTCATCTTCATATCACTGACTCACTTGTCATCTTCAATGTGCCGATTACACAAGAGCAATACCATATTAAATAATCAACAGTGAGATGTGGCCTAAGCAGGATCGAGGTGTGAACTGACCTATCACCGTGACATGAAATAACTTGTGCCCTACATAGCCGGGAGCCTCTGCTGTGCACTTATATGTGCCTTCATGCAAGCTTCTCTCCACGCTGTTGGCGGTTAGCCGGCTTATATAGCCGTCATTGGTCAGCGAAAAGCCACCTGCAAATAGATCCACTTTGCTTCCATTTAGTGTCCAAGACACGGATGAGACAGATGGATTGGCCTTGATGTCACACTGCAGGACCATCACAGCTTCTTCTTCTACTGTGACTTCCTCTGACCCAGAGAGCTGTGGGTGATCTGAGGAGGAACGTCACAGACAAAATGTTTTAATGGCATGTTAACCTATTAGCCAGCCGTTTCAGTTATATGTCCACATGAAAGACAATGTCAGTCTTTTGGTTGGTCCACCACTTAGGTCCAGACTGAAACACCTTATAAACTATTAGATTACCAAAAAAAAAATCTACAGAAAGTCATGGTTTCCAGAAGATGTATTCTAATAACCCCCCCCCCCCCCGTCAATCAATACCTTCATTGTCATTACACAGCTGTGCAACAAAATTAGGTGTCTCTGGTGGTACAGAAGTTTCAACACACGCATCCAAACACATGCAGCATTTTAGATAATGTAGGTATTTAGACTCTATTTTTTACTTCCTCAATTTGTTATTGTCGCTGTTGAGCCTGCAGCCACACGACAGTGGCTCTGTGATGCTCTACAAACATCAAAATGCTCACAATGACAATGCAAACATAAGTGGGTAAAGTACCACATCTTACCCACTTATGTTTGCATTGTCATCATCATTGTTGAGCGTGTTAGCTCACCTGAGGAAAAGTCAAAGGATCACTAATGTTAGTGTGATTCATCCTCTGAGGACTATGAATATCTGTACAAACTTTTCAAGGCAGTCCATCTAGTAGTTGTTGAGATATAATTATAGATATAGCTAATGGTCCATCAAATCAAATCTGGTGTGTGTGCATGTGAGTGTGAGTGTCTGTGATCCCTTGTGTTGTGGATATGATCCTGCAGTGGTCAATGATTATGTGATAGCACCATCAGTGCTCAGGTCAGAGGTTAAACTCCCAGCGGAGCAATCCATTCTAACAATAATGGAAGATTTGTGACTGATCACACACTGTGATTACATGAGCTGCAGTGCTCAGACCTTATCATATCATCCTATTTATATTTTAGTGGAATGAAGAGGACTCATTGTGCTATTACGCATTCATCACTGTGCTGCAAATCTAACAATTGACAGAATTATATATTACTTTGGACCAACCAAAGTGGTGGGACACACACATGAGACAGACTGAAAAGTGTGTTTGTTAGTTACTTAGGTTTTTGTCCAAGATTTGGGGGGAAACATATGAAATGGGGAGTTTGTGCGTCCTCTACCATTAAATAAAACACCTAATTTCCTGCATTTTGGTGATTTTTTTATGCACCATTTAGTGGAAATATATGTTCTAAATATTAACACATTACCAACATTTATATGAAGGGACTTACATATGACATTCAGGGTAACTGAGGCCGTAGAAGAGTAATTTTTCTTCAGGTGGCAGGTGAAAGTGGCACCATCGTCTTCAAGGATGACTGGTGTAACACACACGCTGCTACGACCCCTCTTATTTTCTTCCTGCAGAGCGACGGCAGCGCCATTCCTCAGCCACACCAACTCTTCGTCGGCTTGAGTCTCATGGTCGCCATCAGTCTGACAAACCAGAGACACGGTCATATCCAGCTCTGTCTGTACAACACCATCGCTGTTGACTCCTGGGACAGACTGGATGTTGACACCTTAGGATAGGAAAGGGGGAGAAAGTTGAGTGAAGCAGTGAAAGCTTAGACTGCACAAAAGTGGCAAGAAATCTTTTAATGGAATGATTTAACTGAAGAGGAAAGTCAGTTCAATTCTTGGGGGCCAGATTGACAAACAAGACATGCTTACCTAATGTCTGGGTCACACAGTACAGGAGCAAATGGAAAAGAAGGGGTCTGAACATCTTCATTTTATTCTTCTTTGGATAAACCTGAAGGGGATCATTCATACATAGTTAATTTCAAATTCCAACAGAATTTAAATTCACCAAAACTTAAGAACTTTCAAAATAATAAACAAGATAAAATAAAATAAAATAAAATTAAATTAAATTAAATTAAATCAAATTAAATTAAATTAAATTAAATTAAATTAAATTAAATTAAATTATGTAGCTCCAGATGTGCATCAGTAACAGACTCTTGATTTGACTTTATTGCCCTTTGTTTCCTTTCTTATTGCCTTCAGTGTTTTATGTGAAGCACTTTTAATTGTCTTGTGTTAAAGGTACTATACAAATAAACTTGCCTCGCCTGATATTCTCAGTTGTGTTCCTCAACCATAATCATTTGTGTTTTTACCCTCAGTGTAATTTTCCATTTTCCCTCCTCTCATTCAGTCAATCAACGTATCTTTGCGAGCAACACCTTTCTCCTGTGCCCCTCTGGTAGGCCTTAAACCACTCATTTTTTGAGCAGGTTTAGAGAATACTTGATCCAAAAATTCAAACTTAGCACACGTGTGATCTGTCATGAGTATAATCGATTGTTCTGAAAGAGTGCAAAGTTGCAAAAATGAGTGCAAGACATTTTTTGTAAAACATAAAAAACTCATCTTGTAGATCTTCCTCATGAGATAATTTACATGCTTTTAAATATAACACTCAGGCAATTAGGTACAGCTCTACACATTAAGCGTAAAAGTCAGATCCCAGAATATCTGTAATTTATCACGACGTAAGATCTTAATGCATTAACAAAAGTGTGACTAGAATATTGTGTCCAAGACAGGCGGCCCATTTTGTTACATTATGTTCTTTCCAGTGTTTGTTTTACTAAATTTAGACAAACCTGCCTGTTAGAGCTGCTGTAAAAAAATCATCCCTTTGGATGAAAGCATTAAATTAATGCACTCCACTTTTCTTGAAAGGGACAGTTTGTACTTGCTGGCACTTATTACTTGATATCAAAATCATATGTAATTGCAGTTTGCTTAAACGACATAGAGTTACTATTTTTTCTTTGGAAGCACAGTAGCGATGCTCTCTGGGTTTATACCCACAAAATAAACTATTCTCATGGAATACACTGAGAAATGTGGATATAATCACCCACAGCATGCTCATGTACTAATACACAGAAGAGGTTCTTACCTGACCAGGATTATTTCTTCTTATTCCTTGTCTGTGCTTCTTTATGATGTTCCCTGTGTGTGAATATGAGAGATGTGGAGGACAGTTCAGATCTTCAGCAGCTCTTATATATGCTCCACGTGCACATGAGGACACTTTTACAACTTCCTTCACAGTTTCTTAATGACTTTCTCATCATTCCACTTTCCCATTCCTGCCAACCCCCCATCAACCTTCCCACCCCTGATTTTTTTCTGGTTTCTTTTTTATTGTTGCATACTTTAAATGTGCAAACACAAGGGCATTTTTATTGGCTGCAGTCATTCAGATGACACTAAAACTTCTTGGGTGTGGATATAAAGATTCAAACACACATTTTACAGGTTCTTTTCATGTTTGGTTTTTATAGTTAAATGTTCTTAAAGCCCATAACACATTAATAATGCAGTTTGCTAATTTATTTGACCTTATTTTATTGTGTTTTTGATTTCACTGTATTAAATTTACACTATCTGTATTTCCTATGTCCTGACGTGAGAAGAGTGTTAAAGCTATTGTGATGTTCCCTAATAAAAAGCTACGACTGTGACACTTGCGTTTGTGGGGTTCTTTCCTTGTGCGCTCCTCCCTTTCTTCAAGTTCATGTCAAATGACTGACAGTAAGCAGAGGCCAGTGTAATGAGTGTATTGATATAAAAATGAGTCATAAATATTTTTTTGTCATGATATCAAAGCTGCTAAATACCCAGAGTACATGTGCTCTTACATTTGCACTTTTTGTCAGCGTAAAACAAATTTTAGACACCTTGTATGCTATTGGGTAGATGTATAAGCACATCATGTTTATATTCTTCTGTAAAAAGTAACTCGCAACTAAAAGACTCAAATAAATCTAGCGCAGTAAATTGTACGATATTTTCCTCTGTCATGTTATGGATGTGAACATAAAGCAATTTACAATGGATATATTTAAGTAAAGTAAAAAAAAATGTACACAAGTTTTACACATTAAGTAGGCCTGATTGAAAATCAGTTGTATGCATGCTAGAGGAAAACACAATGTACAGCTGATGGAGATGTCATAAACCAACACTGGACAAATCATGACCTGGTGGTGGCACTAGAGGAGAAGTCAGGGGATCACCAAAGTCTGTGATTCATCCTTTGGGGACCATGAATATCTGAATACAATTTCACAGCAGTCCATACAATAGTTGTTGAGATATTTCAGGCTGACAAAACAGAGACAGAGCCCTCGGCCTGATTGAAAGCCTCACCGTGAGCAAGAAGTGTATAGATTTAAGTTCTCCCACCACTTCCCTCTGAATAAATCAACAAAAAGGCCCCTTTTACTCATATTTATTTTAATCAATGTCAAGATTATTGATTATGAAAACTATCATGGGCATATTATTATGATTTTGCCCTGCAAAGCCAGGTCAATATTATTAAATTATCACGTTATAAAAATGTATACTTTTGAGGAAATATAACTAGAAAATATAAAATATTCCGCAGTGACCGGACACTGTTTGAATTTTTTTTTTTTTTTTTAACCGGTCGCTGGGGGCGGCGGAAATAAGTTGCGACCACAAAGTTGACAGTTAATGCGCACTGCCACTGACCTGCAGCCTGCACGTATAGGACAGGACAAGATTAAGTTCATATGGCGAATCTGACATTATCATTAATCTTGAGTCGTGTGTCCACCTGCTGAATGTAAGTGCAATATTCACTCTCTTTAAAACTCTGTTTGCTATATATATAATATAATATGTCACTGTTAGATACCGGGGAAAGCCAAAATGCACAGGTCTACATTTGCATGGTCGCTTTGTGAAGAACGCAAATTACATTAACAGCCTAATTCAATTACCTGTATGATCATGCTGACAAATCAGCATCGGAGCTCTTGAAATGTTTCACCACAGAAACAGCTACTGTAACACACAGTGAGATAAGTTCTGATATCTGTGGTGTTTTCAAGCCATATGGACATTTTTACTTACTTTAGCTATGTGCACCTTTACAGCAGACATCCTTCCTCCCCCACTAGGGAGAGGCATTGACCAGCGGGACAAGGTGTGTTCAGCTGCAGGTAAGTAGGCCTGTGAAATGTAAGTCAGACCAATATTCTTTCTTTCTTTCTTTCTTTCTTTCTTTCTTTCTCTTCTCCACGCGGCGATAGCCATTATGTTTTCGAGTTGTCTGTCCGTCCCATTCTCTTGGAACGCCACATCCCAGGAACGCATGGCCTCGAGGGAATTTCTTCAAATTTGGCACAAACGTAAAAATGATTGTGAACTGATTAGATTTTGGTGGTCAAAGGTCAAGGCCACTCCGTCCTCACAAAACAGTGATTATTTATATCCAAAAGGTCAAAGGTCGACTTCACTGTGACATCATAAGATCCTACAAAAACACTTTCCTGGCCCATAATTATGAGGGCAATCCCTTAAAACTTTGTGTTTCATCCGGATGGGTGTGGTTTTGCAGGATGCAGCAGTGCATGCTTCAGTGAGCTGGACATTCTACTTTATATCAGTGGTTCCCAACTGGTGGGTCGGGGTTCAAAATTGGGTTGCGGGTCCACAAGTGATTCGCAAACGTGTCAAGTTTGAAACACTTTATTAACTTTATTCAAAAGTACAGTGAATTTCCAACAGCTTTAATTTCAAGTTTCCTATTGAGCAATTTGAGACAGCTACTTAACAGAGACAGCAAACTAACTGGATGACATGGCTGAACGCAAGTATGACTCTGAATATATCAAACTGAGTGGGCCTTGAACTGATCCCTAAGAAGAAATCTGGACCCCGTAGCTGGACTGTTGGAAACCTGCATGCACCTTTGTAGTGCAAGAGCGCAGAACAAAAAACCTGAATTATTTTGGTGTGATGAAAACGAGAAGTTGGACATGAGTTTTATTTGGGGAGTTTTCCTTATCCACTGTGAGGGTCCAAGGACAGAGGGATGTCATAAGCTGTAAAGCCCTCTGAGGCAAATTGGCATTTGTGATATTGAGCTGTATACATTAAATTGATTGATTGATTTTATTTCTAAAGCTTGGAAAATTAGGCAAACCAGACTGAATAATACACACATACAATAAGAGATTAGCTTATTTGCCTGTCAAGTATTAAGGCATACAGGATATAGCCCATGTTTTCCTATAATTTGTATATTTTGTCTCATGCACATGGACACTGGTTGTCTGCCTTGTAAGCTGGTTTGGACTGGGCAATGATGCAAGATGGTACACTGATACTGAAATACAGACCCCCACATTTATGCTATTTAAATGTCAATATATTTTCACACTAGTTAGCTGTATCCGTCATAACATTAGGATGGTCAATTTGAGAATTCATGAGATCTCATCTCTCTGAGTCATACAATCAGATAGATTGTCCCACTTTGGTCATCTATATTTGAAACTCTTTCACAGATGTACGGTCGTAATATACCACCGAACCCTGTAACCGCTGTGTTTGGAGTAGCTCCAGAAGGCTTGTCCCTATCAAGTAGCCAGTCAAACTCCATGGCTTTTATGTCCCCTATGGCCCAGGACAGGGCTCCACCCTCACATGCCCACTGGGTCAGAGAGGTGATGGCACACCTACAGCTAGAAGAGCTGAGATATCGCAGTCAGGGCGCTATTAAAAAATACTACAAGGTGTGGCAGCCATTCCTGGACTATTTTAACAACCTTCCACGTGCCAGGCTGACTGAGTTGCTGATACTACTTTTACATCATATCCTGATTTCCCTCTGTCCTGTCTCGACCCCCAGCAAACATTTTAAGCCTCTTAAATGGTAGGCATGTATCTGCTAACCCCCTTTTTCAGTCTGACAGCTTCTTATACATGCTCTCCAAAAAAAAAATCTTATGTGATTTTGACTAAGCATAGAAAGTGCCAGTTGTATTAGTCATGCCTCCCTCAAACGTCCAACTTCTTTGCTCCTGTATTTACATTTGATAAAGTGAATCTCAATGCATTAAAAGCTCTGGACTTTTTATAATCGGCACATGATATTCAGTCTGTGACACCTTCCTTTTTAAAGAAAACCCCATGTATATAGGGTCTGCTCAAAGGTTAGCAATATGCATAGCTGTGGAAAAAGAGTGCGCTCTTTATGTGATGTTGCGCAACTGACTCACTAGTAACCTATATACTGCATAGACACATGCAGGTATCTCTTGTTTCTCACCTTACAAACACACACTCTCACACACACCTGGAACCTCTTCAATGCGTAAGCTGATAGCTGTGCTTGTGACCTCCTTTGGTCATAATGATACATATCAACTGTGAACCTCCCCAAACTGTGTCTGAGAAGCTAAAGATAAACATCTGTGATTGAACCCATACTGTTGCTCAGTCACAGTCAGTTATTAACATATAGGTTGAGATACCTGTAGGTGCTGGTGAATGAATGTTAGAGTTACAGAGCTCTGTCAGGATGATGAACGTGGATCTGTGTGCACATGTGCCTATGTTTGTTTATGTGACAAGTAGGCCGACCCAAGGGATAAAGTCAGTGGTCAAAGTACAACCAGAGGCAGATAAGATCAGCAATACGCACACACACACACACACACACACACACACACACACACACACACACACACACACAAACACATAAATAGCAAGGTTGCCCCGTGAGCAATTAATTAAAGCCTGCTGAGTTTATGCCATCAGAGCTCTTTGTGTACAACGTGCAAACAGGCATTCTTCATCAGATTACTACTGAGCCCGGTAAGACTACACACACACACACACACACACACACACACACACCAAAACATGTTAATGAAACACTACAAATACTCAGACACACAGTATTCCCTCCCTCAACCAAGAGGCATTCATCAGCTCTGCGTTGACCCTTGTATTCACAAATAAAGACTTGTTCTTTTCCACTCCCTCTGTCACTCCCCTCGTTTTCTTTTCCTTTATTCATTCTCTCATCTGCCTCCTCCTCTTAACCCATATTATTCAATCAATAACTCTGAAGAAGTGCACGGGTTGTATTTCTAAACCCTGATAGAGTGACTGCCCCTATTACCCTTGCTCTCTCTTTCCCCACTCACTCCCTCCCTCCCTTGTCCCTTTAGCTTTTCTCCCCTCTCGCTTCTTTTTCTGTGTTTGAATGGAGAATCTGGGTTCCCCAGAACCTGCGCACCCTGCGCCGGGTGCAGGGCCTGTTGCTGGGGTTTCTGTTGCCAAGACGGCAGGGGCTGAGGGAGACGAGGGAGACGAGGGAGACGAGGCAGCGGCGGCGGTGATCAACTCCAAACTGTTTCGGTGTGCATGTGTGGGACGTTGGCTACCACTGGCCTACAGAGAAGAACTCTACCACATCTTACGGCTCACAGGCCCACTGGTGAGTAGGGGAAAGTTGAAGTGTTGGTGGGGGGGGATTGGTATGTTATTCACAAAGTGCCATGACTGTTAAACATTCGGTTCCTGTGTGTATTAGTTGCATGGAAACGGTTTAATGTGCACTCTTACAGAGTACAATCTAAGTGCAATCAATTACAAGCTCTGAAATTTATATGCACAGTATGCAAATGAAATAAAATGGTGCCTACTGTGTATCTTAGTGCTGAGTACAGATAAGCTCTGCGCTCAGTTAACAGCAATCGTTTGCTGCACTAGTTTTACCTGATCAATGATGGGCTGTTTGGAAATGAGTCAAAGTCTTTCTGTTTGTTTCTACAGCTGCTGTCTCGGATTCTGAACTTCCTCATGCCATTTGTTATCACCATATTCTGTGGTCACATTGGCAATGTAGAACTGGCTGGATACGCACTGGCCTCAGCGGTAATATTTTTACTCCTTTGCAGACTAATTGATTTCACCTGCTGCAAGCAAAGTAGTTCATCTACTACCACTACTTGCTCTACTTACTGTACAACTTCTGCTGCTCCTCCTTCTGCTGTACTACTTCTACCTACACCTTGGAGTATTGGAAATCTTTGTGTATGATGATGCCCATTGTACCTTTAAACACCAATCTGCTATACTCTGATATCATATTTCAAAAGGGAACAGAAAAGCAAGCAAATTTAGGTCAGCACCTGCCATGTCATATGGGGTACACACAAAGAAAACAGTGCTGAAATGGTAAAGAGCCATTGTGCAATCACCTGCACAAACAGACAGAATTTAGACACAAATCTGTGCAGACTGCGAACACCAAAGAGACGAAAAACAATGTAAAATCAACACACATTATTTACTGAATCACGCATGCAATGCAATTAAAATATTTTTATTTAAGCAAATTAATTAAATTATTTTTTAAAAACCTGTCAATAGACAACCAGCATAGTGGTGTAACGTTGCCTCCCCAGTTTTAAGCTACATGCAGTATATAGACAGATGGGAGGCAGAAACCTAGTTTACCCCGAGTCAACTTACAAGAAGGTGTGCAGTTGTGTTGCTCTCAGGAACGCTTGTCACCAGTTTTCTGTTGCTGTGCAGGAAGATTTCACTGTCATGCTAAGCTCTGATTTGTCGACTATTTGTCCAACTGACAAAAACAGTCGAATCGCTAAACAAATCTGAGGCGTGGGATGCACTTCCGAGGGCCAGGCTGGTTTGGTCTAACACGTCATACCAAAATCTCCCACAGGTGTTCAGCTGGACTGAGGTGTGGTTATTCTAAAAGGGGACCTACTACACTTTTTCTTATCCCTGTGAGCAAAAACCTCAGGCTTCAGACCGTTCTGAATACTCTGTTTCTGATGATTTTTCTACTTAAGAGACAAGCTGACTTCAGCTTGTGATAGATCAGGTCATCTCCTCTAGGAAAGCAACTGCAAGTGTTTACACTAGTTGCCTACACTGCTACATGTAGCTACATGCTAACGTCAGGGAAACATGTAATCCTGGCTGCCGATTTTAATACTTCTGATCATATTCCTGCTGGTTGTAAAGGTGATTTTTCCAGGCTGTTCTCACTCCAATCTCGTCATATACTGCCGTTTTGTCAGTGATCTCACTGTCAGACACTGACACACAGGGGCACCATATGTGGCGGTGTCCCGGTCGGCAGCAGTATGTAATGCTACCAGCAACTACTGTAGTATAAAGAGCAAGAAAATCCATACAGGGAAACCGGGAGGGGAGGTGGATCAGTCAAACAAACTCTGGACTTTCACCCTGAAGCCCACTGTTTGTTTCCTGTATAGAACCAAAAGTCAATGGGGTTACTTCAGTAACATTAGCCCCTTTTCCACCAACATTTCCAGGAACTTTTATTACGAGGAATTTATTTACCTGGGTAAAAGAATTCCTGGTAATCTGTGTGGTTTGCGTTTCCACCGCACCTCAAAGTTCCGGAAAATGTATTCAGATTAGCATGATGATGTAGATGATTCGGCGTGTGCCTTATATTTAGCTTCGCCAGCTTGTTGGCTGGTAACATGGTAACATTAGTTCTGGTAGAGAGAGTTGGGGCTGTTTGTCTCAGCCAGCAGCTAGTTTTAAAAGTATTTTAATATAAGTGTCAAACTAAGTTAGTCTACATACAGACAGCTGTCATTTGAGCTTATTAGTAACAATTTGCGTGCAGTGTAAAACATAACGTTAGTGTGGGTGGATGAGAGACGGTGGACGGAGCATATTGAATATCGCTGTCTACATGTTTACCTGTTCATGCTTTCTGAACACATGTATTGATAAAGTATTGACTCCTTACTGGCTAAGGTTTAATGGCACTTACAGTAACAAGTGTAGCTGCCATCAACTCAAGTCATTTTTGAGTTATCTTCACTTCGTTTCCACCGCAGCCACTCAGCTGTTCACTGGTTACCATGTTGTGTAGATGTGTGTGTGGATGTGGAGGAGTTCAGTGCCGGCACAAAAGAACCGGTACCGTTAGCGCTGATCAATACTACGGTCTTTAATAATTTAGCTCCGGGGCTAATTTAGTACCCTGTTTCGGTACCCATCCTTAATCAAAACACAAACAAAGTGAAGCTTGTAGAAATGCCGGGTAAATGAGAAAAGTTTCTGCGGTGGAAAAGGGGCTAATGTAGTGTGCTATAATATACATAGCATACTATGACACACATCACATGACGTTACATGACATTAATAACAACTGTACTTATTTCAAGCCAAACCATGATGTTTTTTCCCAAAACCTAACCACATGCTTTTGTTGCTTAAACTTAATGAAATAAACCTAAGAAATTAAATGTTTTACCAGTGTTGTAAGTTTATTTTCAAAAAGACTGCATGCATATAATAAGCAAAAATTGTACATTTCCTGTGAAAACTAAAATGTATTTACAAAAGGCACAATGCATGTGAAAAGCATCCACTGACACGCTGTCCCTGAACATCCAAAATTGATGCAGGAGGGTACCTAGTGCATTATATTTTGACGTGTAGGTCCACTGACACAGCAGCAGAATACTCTGTTTCAGTTATTCCCTGACTGCAATAACTGTTTTGGGAGGGGGGGCTCAAAAAAATAGGTGCTAAAATGGAGCATCTCAGACAGAGGGTGAACACAGGTGTTCAGAAGGAAAATTTAAGTGTATTTGGACATTAAAGTATGTAAGCAGGTTCCAGTAGAAACCCAAAATAAAACTATAAACCTGAAAATGAGCATAGTGTCCCCTTTAAGGTAAATAAGTCACAAGATATTCTGGTAACCAATTAATTAACACCTCATGCCTTGTGGGCTTCCACTGACGCAAACTTTATTTGTTTGTATTCCTCCCAGTATCAGAACTTTACAAAGTCATGGCAGCCACCTATTGGTTTGCATGGTGTCAACGCATGACCAAATTCTTGGCTAACTTGTTTGCAAACGGTTGCCATCTTACACATCCTCTAAAAAACAGCAACTTGGAGATCTGTTGAATAACAGCAGGTACGTGTAGAGCAACAAGACTTAACTAATTTAGTCACACACGACCGATGCACGTAGACAACATCAGCCTCAGTTTGGTCAGCCATCTTGGTCTGCCAAAATATCTGGCTCTCTTTGGCTTGCTAAATGTCGAACTCTTTTCACCACACAGTCGTCTACTTTGGCTGTCTGCCATTTGGCGCTGGGAAAATAGGAAAAAGTTGTCTTGTGAGGGCATTGTTTGTTGGGAGTACCCATGGTTCATCAGAACCGTGACAACAGTTGGCACTGAACTATATGGACCTGCAAACAAAAGCTGAAATTGGCCGACACTCGCAACGAGCTGCGGGCTGGGTTGTTGATTCTCAGTGGGACTGGATGTATCAACTCTTTCATATTACAGCCGAAAATTATATTCAGTGGACAAACAGTAGGTCTTTGTGAAAAATGGCCAACTCTCTGGAGTCAGCCATGAAATCCTAAAAAGACATTTTTTGTTTTTAAGTAGATAGAATCTCAGGGGTGAAAGACAAAGTGCTCTGTACCTTGAGACCACACAGACAATAAACATTTTGTATTAACTATATTGTCCTGAGCTAAACTGCCCTGCAGGCATTGTGTGGGCAGGATCAGTCTCATAGCTACTTTTTTCTTTGACACAAGAGTAAAGCTCTCTATCTTGATTTTTATCTTGATTTTTGAGAGACTGCAGGAAAAGGCTTCTTCCTAAATGTCCTAGTGCAGAGTATCCATGTCCACTTGTGAGATCACACACAAAAAAGTGATACTGACGTCAATAAGCCAGTTGAAAGGCTGGTTAGATTTTAGGGAAATAGCAAGACATCACAGATTACACTTAGAGTCATTCTAATAGGGTTTCACAAACCTAAAACTTCCTCCTGCTTGGATACTGTCTCTATAGACGAATTCTTCCAATACTAACCAGTTGCCAAAAGAAATGTTGGCATTATGTGTTCCTGCTAACCAAGGATACATTACATTTGCATATTATGTAGCATGTTATATCGCATATATGTTGAAACTTTATGTTTAAATAAAGCTGTGGTTAACGTGTGGTTAGGTTTCAGCACAAAAAAACACTTGGTTATGATTACAAAAAGATCCTGTTTGGCTTAAAAGACCTGGTTTGGGGGGTAAAGTAAAGCAGTGATATGGCTGTATAAAACAGCTGCTCTTTGTGCAAGTTTATTTGCAGGAATTGCAGGGATGTCTTGGCAAAAAACAACCACTTTCAGTGCCTAAAAAGCAGCTGGAAAAACAGCAACAGGTCGCTGCTAATCCACCATGTTTGGTTATTAAAAAGCTGCTGGAAACACAGCAATGACTCACTAAAGAACACCTGGTTTTACTGACTGTTGATCTCATACAGTGGTCTGCAGCTTGGCAGGCATCTTGCCATCCTCTCCACCTATAGATGATAAAGTACAGCTCATATACAACGTCACTTTAGAGAGGGGTGTTCTCAGGTGGTGGGCATGTGTACAGAACCATATATGGAGTCTGCTCAGTGCACGATCACCCTGCTGCTGATTGGATTCAGTGCAGCTGCAGCCGAGTACAATTCAACAAACGATGAAGCCATGGGCGAACCACGTTGTTTGTAACTTTTCAAATGAAGACTAAATTAAAAGGAGAAGCAATCCAGCCGTCTTGTGTGCTGTGTATCTGCTTAGTCACTTTAGCGATATTGATACAATACGTATGAAAAGTGCAAATGTAATGTATTTGTGGTTTGCAGATTCCCATGCTTTCTTCTGGTGAATGGGCTGTCCAATAAGCCTACTTTGCTTGACACACTGCAGGCTTTGCTGCTTTCTCCTTTGGAAGCATTTTGTCTACACACATTTTTAAATTGACTTTCTCTGCTCTATAAAGACCTGTTGCTCAGTCACAGGCTTTTCCAACCTTGCTGCACCTGGCTTTTCTACCAGATAGTTTCCAGGGACTATGGAGATGACATCGATGTACATATTACTCAGAGTTATGTACATAAACAAAAAGGACAATGCATAAAAAACACTTGAACAGTAGCAAGTCTAACTTTCAGTTTTTGCTCTCTGATTTTCTTGTTTTTTATTCTCCACCTCTCAGACCATTAATGTGACAACAACATCAACAGGCTATGGCCTCTCATTGGCTTGTGACACACTCATTTCTCAGGTGAGCAATCGGCATTATTATAATTCTCTTATTGTTATAGTGTTATCTCCAAAAAAGTCTAAATTTTGAGCCTATGTAATCAGATTCAGCTCTGTCTCATTTGCAGACGTTCGGCAGTAAGAACTTGAAACGAGTGGGAGTCATTCTGCAAAGGAGCACTTTGATCCTGCTGCTGTTCTGCCTGCCCTGCTGGGGCCTTCTCATCAACTCTTACAACTTGCTGCTCCTCTTGCACCAAGACGATGAGGTGGCGAGGTAAAGTCACACTTTCATTAATACCTTATATACTGTACTGTATGTGTCAGTGTGTGCAAAATACAGATGTAGGCACACTGTTAGTTAGGTAGTTCAAGGAAAAATACAAGAGCCATATCTTTATCTTTAGTGCCAAGGTTGTTATTCTTATCAGCAGTGTGACTGACTTTATTCCACGTTAGCATGTATGGAGGTATTTTGCATACTCATGCACAATAATCAAGTCTCATTTATCCAGTTGTGTGCTTAGTTCCTCTCACACACATGCATTTTCACTAAGACTTTACTGTTTAAAACACTTAATTTGTGGGTGAAGTATTCCTTTAAGTTCAGCTTTGTATATATGTAGGTATTTGTATGTGCAGCTTTAGACACCTGGATATTCTCTTGCACTCATGTGTAGTATATTATAGTTAGAATCCAGAATTATCAGTTAATTATGAGGAACTAAAGCAATAAAGCAGAAATCTAATGTGACATAATAGTTTTGATACTGCATTGCAAAAATAGGGACATGTCTAATTGGAAAGTCCATTACTGTCTGTGTGTGTTTGCTCCACTAATTTAATATAACTCTGTTTGCCTCTCTGTCAGAATTGCCCAGCTCTACATGATGGCATTTCTACCAGCTGTCCCAGTGAGTGCACTGAACTGAAACACAGTCTGAAAAAATGGTTTACTGCCTAATTCATTACATGTTGTAACATCCCACATTGCACACTGCAGTAAGCTGAGCTACAGTATTAGCACAAAAAACAAGCAATTCAAATCAAGTTAAGGTGCAACCAGTTCCCCAAAGTAGGAAGCATATCAGAGAACAAGGCAAGGAAACAAATTTGTGGTGACGTCTTTGTCTGAGAGCCAGCTGATTGAGTCTTTTAGCTTAGCAAAAGATTACCTTTGTGTTCCAGTGTTGGTCAGGTAAATACTACAAAGATAGTAGTCTCTGGCCTCATCTCAAGCCGTGCAGTGTGTTTATTTGCACACCTTGACCTGATCAATGTGAGTAATGTGATTTAGTTTTGCTTGAATGTTTACAGTGACCCAAATTCAAAGATAACCCGACTTTAAGTGCCTTTCTGATGCTGCTTGAAAGATGTGAGGTAGCCAACAGGAAATGTCGTAAGAACCACAAAAATAATAGCAGGAAACTTCATGATCTCCCCAGTTTATAAAATAAAGTTATTAAGGAAAAACAGGAGTAGTTGCATCTTTGCAGTATTGGACATAAAAACAGTAGGTGTTTCTAAACAAATGGACACATATAAAAAAGACAATTCCAACATTTTCCATATTTACATTCAAACTAAAGTGTATACATGACACAGCAATTCAAAAGCAGGAAAAGCAATTAATCTCTGTTCAATTTTGTTGTGCTTTACCTCACTTACCTCCTTAATCTGACTCAGATAATCCAGTTAGAGTGTTTATGTCTGTTGCAGTAACTGGAATATTCCGCAATTTAAATGTTTTTATCCGCAGCATTGGGTCAACAAATACAGTAGTGTTAACAGCTAAATTAAATAAATAAATCATTTTCTCCCCCCAGGCCATGTTCCTGCACCACTTGCAAGTTGCCTACCTACAAAACCAAGTAAGTTTTTAAGAGCACACAGGTATGCTTCTCCTGCAAAGAATTTCATTCAGTGGCCTGCCTTAAAAAATGGACTGCAATGTGTTTGCCCCCCCAAAAAAATCAAGAAAATGGTAGCACTCCAGTGGTAACGGAAGACAAAGAATCACCTCATGTCTTGATCATTTTGACAAATTGTATTTCCATCAAAGACAGTGTCATGCTGAAGAATATCAGTACATAATTGTAAATAAATGCATCAAAATGACTATTTTTAGTCATAGTCAGTTAAATGTATTGGCACAAATTTTGTACAAGCATTGTTATCAGACGTTGCACCTGAATGACTTTGATGATCATTTGACTTATCCTCTAGTGCCACATTAAGGTTCACATTTGTGGTTTTGAGTGAAATGTCTCAACAACTGCTGGATGGATTGCCATGAAATTTGGTTCAGACGTTCCTGCTCCCCTCAGGATGACTTGTAATAACTGTAGCATCCACTTAATTTTTCTTGAACTGCCACTATCAGGTCAAAATTTCAATTTGTCAGTACTTGTGTTTATGACCAAATACCTGCAAATTTAATGACATTCCCATCGGCCTTAGCTGTACTTTGTGCTTGGTGCTGATTAGCAAATGTTAAAAGGCCAACACACTAAACTATAATGTAAACATGGTAAACGTTATACCTGCTAAACATCAGTATGTGAACATTGACGCTGTGAGCATGTTAGCGCGCTCATGTAGCGTTTAACTCAAAGCGTGCCGCTCTGTCTACAGCCGCACCAAGCTGCTAGCATGGCTGTAACTTTCGGTCGTATCGAGTTGATTTGCGTTTTCATTACCAGTTTTAATACACAAAATCATGCCGAGTCACGCCGAAAATGGACCGGCGCATGTTTGACATCAGACTGGCTTTGTCATCGTTATACACAACACAAACAAAGAAACCGTTAAGGTCCATTGTGTCAGATACCTGATCAGAAAGCAATGGACCTCAAATTCAAAAGCATTGCTGTAACATATACGTACATTAATTCAATCACTGTACATAGTAGCAATCCTTTCCCTGAACTGGAGAATCAGCATTCTTTCTTAAATACTTGACTTAAAACTTAAAATGGTAAGATAATCACTAACAAGCAGGGTGCAGGTGCTTTCTGCTGCCATCTTGACAACACATTCTCACTCTGACCTCGTCACATATTGACGTTTGGCCATGGACCTTCCACATGAAAGGTACCCTGGGTGCGTTGGTTGTTGACATTCTGGGATGCGGTGTCAACTTATGCCTGTTACATGCATTGTCTTCTTTCAAAATACAGTTTCGTCTTCACAGGAAATTTATCGTTTACATACAGTCCCTTTCAACATCACTCTCCAGGGTCAAAGTCTGTGTTTGTTGGACCCATCCACCACCGCTCCTGCCCACCCTATTTGGACTTTTGCTGCCGTAACATTCATTCTTGTCCTGCCGTGTTCCCCCCCAAACGCTTCCGAGCGACTGGCTGCATATCATGCCAACATTAAAGAGCGGCTTTTTTCATCAGTGTCTGATGCCGCAGGTCACTGCCCCAGCACCGGATTACGACGACTTAGGTTTGAGACTGGTTTGGTCCTGAAAAAGTGCTCCGGGGCGTTTTCACTTGTGTGCACCGCAGTTGCACTCCTATGAGAAGTAATTTTTGTTTTGTAGGTGAGGTTTTCAGCTGCAGGTTGTTCTGTGGAGAAATTCATGCTTTCACTGGGTGCAGCCTACTTTATCGTGACACGCCAATGCACGTCTTGCAAATTGAGATATTTTCATATCGATGACGTCTATTATATCGATGAATCGCCCCACGCCTAGCGCCGACTCAAACTGAGTAAAGCCAAGCCAACAAATGTGTATGGAAAACGGCTATTAGTCTTGTCACTTGAGTCGTCTTTTTCCTGAATTTGTCGTTTGTCTCAAACCTGCGTACATAATATTCATGAAGCTGATTGTGCAATGCATGTCTGTTTTTGTCTGTCAGGGGATCATTCTGCCGCAGATGTACACAGCAGCAGCAGCAAACCTTTTTAACCTGGGGGCCAACTACGTCTTAATCTTCAGCCTTGAGCTGGGAGTTGTGTAAGTGACAGACTTTGTGTTACTACATATGTTATCAGGCCTCAATTTTCATGATCAATAAAATGTAGTTAAGCCTCTGTAGCATTCTGATTCTGATTCTGATTCTGAAAGCAGAGAAGCTCTTTCCTGATCACTTAACCGTTGTCCGAATAGGAGTGGGTTGGGGGCTGATGCGTAGCCAGGAGTTTGGAAAAAAGAGAACAGTAGGTCAAAGAGCTCATTATTCATTTTAATCTATCTAAAAGGAATAATTTGTTTTTTGTTTAAACAGAGCCAGTGGTGCACTGATGTTTATTATTTTTGCACTTTATTTAGAGAGGGAGGCAGTACAGGACAAAATGAGAGCTTTGACAGGAGTTGATCCTGGTCCAGCTGGACAAACATTTCATTCAACAGGCAGTCCAGTCAACCAATCAGGTCCCTGTGGTCAGGTCAGGCCTGTCCCTCAAGGCTAACTCTCACATCCTTTTGACATCAAGTGTATTCAGCAGACCTTTAACTGTCTCGTTGCTGACCTCCTTTGCCCCTCAGTGTGCAGTCCTTCCCCATCTTTGCCAACAGAGAGAGGGTCGGCGTTAATGTGGACCATCAGTACACTTCCCTCCGATGTAAAATAATGCTCTGTCGTGTGTTTGCAGTGGATCAGCTATTGCTAACGGCCTCTCTCAGGTAGCGATCTGCCTGCTGTTGTTTGGCTACATCAGATGGAAAGGGCTCCATAAGGAGACGTGGGGAGGTGAGTCACATACACAAATGTAAATATCAAATACGAAATTAAATTAAGAATCAGCATCTCTGCTACAAATGATTCATGTAAGCAGTTTTTAAATCAGTTTTCAGAAAACTGTCGTCCTCTACAGGCCACATTAAGAATAACCTGTCTGTGTGGAACTTTGTGCAGGCTGGTCCACTGACTGTCTGCAGGAGTGGGGCTCCTATATGAAGCTGGCTGTTCCCAGTTTGTTCATGGTCTGCTTTGAATGGTGGATCTGGGAGATTGGAGGTTTCCTTGCTGGTCAGTGTTGCTTCTGTTCCTAATTTCTTTAAAGATCCTCTGAAAAGGTGTAAGTGTCAAAAGATGTAGGGACAATTCTGTTTGTCAAATGTTTCCAGGAACAAATACTTATATACCATCAGAGCAAGACTCTCCGATAACATGAAAAAAATCTTAAACAGTGACTTTAAAATTGATGTTTAAGAATATTTAGAAATGTATTTCACTGATAACTGAAATATTAAAAAAAAATCCTTTTTCCTAACAAATAAGTCTCCAATTTTGGAATAACCAAACCACCTAAAACGAGGTACACAAGGCACAAAAAGTGTTTTCTTATTAGCTCGAAGTGATAAGACTGCAACACAGGGTCTCCCGTATTTGCAGTAACTGTGCCACCATATCACCTTATTTGTCCAGATAAAAGGGACACTTGTCCACCAGTATTTAATAGTTAATAGAAAATGAGAATAATCTACAGTTAAATAACCATATGTATGCCATGTAAACAATCTGCCCTCATCACATCTTTTCCCTCATTTATTTGACCTTTGTCAGATTAATGTGTGTGCAGTTTACTAACTCTAGTTTCTTGGTGTAACTTTTTGGCATGATGGGAAAGTCTTTTCAAACGTCTAAATGTGACCTTTATCATATCAGGTGTACTTGGAGAGACGGATCTTGCTGCCCAGCATGTGTTGTTGGAAATAGGAGCCATTACATATATGGTATGCATCATCTAATGTGTTCACTGGAACATTTGTGTGCATATTATTTAACAGTAATTCAGCATTTTGGGGAATGTGCTCATTCACTTGAGATAAGATTGATACCACTTTCTAAATCCAGGAGGCAATTAGCTTAGCTTAGCATTGAGGCTAAAAGCAATTGTTTCTTGGCGAACTGTGACCGGGTGCAGTTACAGACACTGCACATAAATGCTGAGCGGATAGATAAATGGTTGTTCTTCAAGAAAAAATTACAGCACGCAACTCTTCTAATGTAACTGATGTGATCTGAACCCAGCAGCAGCAACGAAGACAGGCAGGGCAGTTCATAATTAACTTAAATATACTGCTTGTCAATCACAGACTAAACAGGCATGTAAACAACAGTGAAAGTGGGGAGTTACTGGCATCCTCTGCGTGCACACAAACAGCAAACAGTTCAAAGGTGTGCAGTAGTACCACGAGGTAGCAGACAGAAGGCGACGTCAGATGAGCAGAGGGTCCGATACCAGGTGAACACACAAGGGAAGCCAATACACCTGTGAGTAGCCAGCTGTAGGTAGGTCGGAACTGGTGTGTAGTCGAGGAACCAGTGGTGATGGTGAGTAGATTCTGTGGCAGGATGTGCAGCCACAGCACAGGAAGTCACCAGCAGCAGAACAGGTAAACTCACAAGGGAGAGCTGACTGCGGTCTCTCCACACAGCCACGTGAAACAAGCGAACAGAAACCAGGAACGTGGAAACAGAGCCCTTGGTTGAGGACATAAGCAGGAGAGTCAGAGGCAGGCAAGGTCGGCAACAAAAAAAGCAGTCCAGGAACACACGCTGGAAAGTCTTGCACAGATATGACAAAGAACAATCTGGCAACGAGAGTCTGTAACGCTTGAGTATTTATAGTGGCAGGAAGTAATGAGGCACAGGTGAACAGAGTTGGCTTGATGAGGTGGGTGTGGTGGAGTGGCAGGAGTGGGAGATGTGTGGACAAGTGATAGGCTGGCAGGTAGGTGTGGTGGAGAGGCGGGGTGAGTGGAAATTTACTGGGTTAACTGAGAGAACAGCATGTATGGGAGGTCGGAAGTGCAAACTGATGTTTTTGCATTTCTGTTTGTGATTTAACAAAAAGATAACTAATTAATGAGATGCATGCTAACTGTTTCCTCCTGTTTCTAAGTTAACTGCCTCCTGGCTCTAGCGCCATATTTCACACTCAGACGTGACAGTGATATTGATCTTTTCATCTAACTTTGAGTGTTGTTCCAGAAGCTGTGCAACTGGTGTAACTGACAGCAAAAAGTAACATGGGGTCTGTGCAGTTCCCTCTAGGTATCCATGCAGCTGCCTGTGTGCGTGTTGGGAATGCTCTGGGGGCCGGGGACACCTCCAGGGCCCTTGTCACCTGCAAAGTGGTCCTGGTTCTGTCAGGTATGAAGACACCTACACAAACATACATTATTCATATGATCTGAACAGTGCCCTCTGAGAATTCTTGATTGAGACTGGTTGGCAGGAGTATTCATTTCTAGTAAGAGAGTGTAACTGGACGCCTCTGACGTAGGTGTAATCAATGTATCTGTTGAGAAACAAGCAACTTTAATTTCAAATGTGTTTGATTTCACATGAATCTGGATAAATAATGCGTCACAATCGTGGAACACAACAGGTACTATACCTTACGTAATCTCTTCACTATAGGAATGCTTGCTGTGCTCCAGGGTATCATCATCGCTAGCTCTAAGTCCGTCATTGGCTACATATTTACTGCTGATGAGTGAGTTTCAGACCAGCACACGTTCATTCCTGCACCGTGTAAAGGCATCTCGGTTTTTGATGACCTTCTTCTTGTACTGTCTGCAGAAACATTGTGCAGATCACCTCAGAGAACCTCACAATGTACACATTTCTACAATTCTTTGACGCACTCCTGGTACGGTATTTATCTTGTCTTGTTTTGCATTGAGCCCTTGTATTGAAGAGTACACAGAGCGGCCTGCTTGTTTTGTTGAAACAATATCTCCTTTTCTTTCTTTGTTTCAATATGTGTGTGTTTTCAGTGTGTCTGCTCAGGGATTCTTGTGGGAAGTGGGATGCAGAAAATTGCCGCCTTGTCCAACCTGGTGTGTTACTACTTAATCGGTCTGCCAGTGGGAATAGCGCTGATGTTTTTGGCCAAGCTCAAAGTATTAGGTAATGTTTTCATCCCATTCTATTTCTGTATGTTTCTGCAAACAGGCGATGAATGAAAATGAAATAAATACACTGTGCCAGTTATTCATGCAACAGAACAACCTTTTTATGACTGAGAATCCCAATTTTAGGTCTGACATTGCTCACAAACCCAAAAGTTTAAATAGAAGGGATTTTAATGAATCATTATGAAAAAAACCTTTTAGTCCACAAGTGTAGGCAGTTTCCTCAATTACCCTTATATGACATCATAGGCCAAGGCTTTGATGTGAATTGTAAATATTTCTTGTATTGTCTAAGAAGCGGCACATCTTAAAGGAATAGTTAAGATTTTTCCAAGTGTACTACCTACAGAAGATGACAGTAAGCGTGCCCCCATCAGTCAGGCCGGAGTACCGCCACGGAGGTTAAGCAATGTACCGCTGTGGACAGGGGCAGCAGCAAAATGTATTTTAGCCACCTAAAAAATCTGTATCAGTTTAAGTGTACACTAGATTTGCTGTCAAGCAGCCCTGTGTGACAGGGATCTGAACTGAAAGTGAAACTTATCTTTGCTCTCTTCAAAGCCAAACTCTTTTGACAAAAACAGTAACACCCTTTGTCTACAAAAATTAGCACGTGTATGTGGGATTTTTAAACACGGGACAACCTCCTAAAAATAGGCGATAAACTCTTTCCCATTGCCAGTAGACCAGAGCAACGTACACGTCTCTGCAGTAGGCCAGTACGCCTTTCTGTATGTGTGTGTTTTCTTTTTTCTGGTGTGTCACATTCTACGTCATGGATGGGCCAGAAAACAGGTTAGGTTTACAGTCTCTCTCTCAAACTCGACTAATTTGGAAGGATGTTCGAGCGTGCCTGGGTGGAGATGGATGCTGTTTTGTTGCGGCCTGTCACTGCATCGCACTGCCAAATGGGCTAAAATAAATACGTCCACCTGGGTGTGATATTTTAATCACTACTGATCGGAGGCAATCGCAGCTGGAGCTGATAAATACCCATGACTACTCTTATTTGACCCGAGAGTGACGGCGGATTGTAACCTTTCCCATTAAATACAAAGAGCCAGATGTTAGTGGGTGTTAGTTGTTTTTTTTGTCCAGTGGAAAGGGGGCATAATTTTTGCTCGCTTAACTCGGGGGCTTCTGGTCTACTGCAGCCTCGATCAGTTGGTTAGTTAGAGTAATTGTGTGACTTTAGTGTTTTAGGGTGCTTTCAGACCTAGAGTTTGCTTCCTTTGGCCCAAATTAGGAGCTACTTTTGTTACAAAGTTGCATAATTGCCTAGAGTTGGTTTGTGTTCTCACGGCAGCATTTACAAGCAGACCAGATAAAATGCCTTGTGTGAGAAAGCTGCTCTTGACTGGTCAGAATTTCCATGTGGGAAAAATCCAGGAAGTAAACCAAATGCTGAAGAAGAGTCCACTTGCAAGATAAATAAGACGCTTTCTAATGTCACAATGGAGGGACAGCTACGCAGGCTGATTTTGGTCATCATGAACTATATTGCTGTCATTGTTCATTTTAGTCAAACCATACAGTTTGAAAACGAGGCGCGGCTCCAACTAGAAGTCAACGTTTTGTGTTCTGTAACATGCTCATGTTTGTTTAACCCAAACAATGTGTGATGTGACTACAGTTGGTTCAGATTGAGGTGGGAACATGTCCTCACCATAAAAAAACTGCACCAGAGTTCGTTTGCAACCAAACCGAGACCACCTCTTCAAGAAAGTCTTGTTCTGGTTGTTTTGGTGCGCACCGGAGCACGATTGCCGTGTTCACATCTGCCCAAACCAACCACATTTAGGGGGCAAATGAACCTGAGTTTGACTGAACCAAACCAAACAGGGCAGGTGTGAAAGTACCCTTAAAGGGTTAGTTCGGATTCACCAAAGTCACACAACAATTCAAACTAACCGATACTGTATGATTTTTTTTAGGTGGCTAAAATATTCATTTTGCTGCCGCCCCCTTCCACAGCAGTACATTGTTTAGCTCCTGTAGTGGTACCCTAGCCTGGCGTTGCCAGACCCAATTCGCAAAACGCGAATGGGTCTGGACACAGAGTGTACATTTCCTCTATTCCCGAGAGGCGGTATCAACGGCTGTCACTCAAAGTGCCCCTTCACGCAATTGAAAAGACGGAAAAACAATCAGAGTAAACGAAACGTGTGACGTAGGCTAGCACNCCACTGGGTTTTCACTGAGCCCCATCTTTTTCCCGATCAACGGAGCCAGTTGGTCAATTAAACTTTTACCAAACCCCGTAGGAAGGATGGCAAACACATCCTTTTTTTCAATAAAAGCTTTCAGTGCAGCCGTTTGTTCTGCTTTTAAAGAAAATGTACATCCTAGGGGTGTCGGTGGCTTAGTGGTAGAGCAGGCGCCCCATGTACAAGGCTGTCGCTGCAGCGGCCTGGGTTCCAGGTTCCAGCTTGTGGCCCTTTGCTGCATGTCACTCCCTCTCTCTCTCTCTCCCCCCTTCACGCTTAGCTGTCCTGTCAATTAAAGGCACAAAAATGCCCCAAAAAATATCTTAAAAAAAAAAAAGAAAGTACATTCTACATTCCAGTTCATTCAACACATTTACTGTACCATCGCAGTTTCAAAATCAGTAGCCATGTAGGTTGTTTACGAAATGCATTCACTCCACTCCTTGTCCCTCCTATTCTGATGACGTGCCCGCCCCAAAGTAATAAACAGTTGTGAATTCGCCTTAATGATTGCATGGCCAGACTGATCTGTGGAGCGAAATCGAATATGAGCTTGCAAGATCAGGATGGTTTCCCCAGGCTAGTGGTACGCCTGCCTGCCTCTCCAAACTGGGGGCACGCTGACTGTCATCTACTGTATAGTAGGTAATACACTGACAATGGATAGGTACCTCATCATGCAACCCCACTACAAAAAAAATATACAAATTCTGATCTAAATCTGAGGTATCCCTTTAAGTATGCCAGCAGAAGATGGACTTGAAGTAGTGTGTCTATATTTAAATCCAGGTTCATTAGTTAAACCCATGAACCCACTGGGTCCTGCTGCAGCAGACATTCCTTAATTTCTCTCCCTACAGCCTGCCATTTACCCCCTGCCAGAGTGGAGCGCTTTGCTGTCCACTCAAAGTGTGCATGCATTGATAAATGAAACACACACACACACACACACACACACAGACACACGCAAACACACACACATTCCCCCAATGTGCATCAAAACTTTGACCTTGTGAGGTGTGTATCGTCTTGCTTGTATCTACCTTTACTTTGGTGACCCATGAAGAACTTTGTGACATGAAACTTGATAGTGTAACTCTTTGGAAATAAGTTTGACCTGACTCTTTTCCAGGGTGGATTTCTGAAATTCATTTTCTTCAGAGTAGCTCAGAGCGTAATAATGATATAGGGCTGCTTCTGATTTCATATGCAGATATGCAACATGCTTGGAGTTCAGTGTACCTGAGTAGATAATGCCTCTAGCAACTCTTCTGCTCTTTACCTCCATGCACGCATGTCATATCTCCAGGGATGTCACTGTTCATGCCACGAAATGTGGTACACACACTCATGTTCCCCTCAGGATGAATTATAATAACTTGATCCCATGACTTTCCATCTAGCACCATCATCAGGTCATATTTTTAATCTGCCCAACAGCCTCCAGCATGGCTGTGTCTTAAATAAGTCTCTCTGTCATAAATATTAAGTATATCATTTATTTTTTCTGTTAACAAATTTTCTTATGAGTGTGTCTCAAGCGAATACATTGTAGATCTGTCTTTAATGTGTGTGTTTTTGTCTCCCTCTGGTTAGGCTTCTGGTGGGGCCTCTTTATATGTGTTGTCTTGGAGACTGGTTTCTACATCTTTATAATCTTCAGACTAAACTGGAAGAAAGTCACACAAAAGGTAGGATGCCCTTATCTCTCTTTAAACCATGAATGATTTTTTAAACCTTTCCAAAAAGGACTGAGGGTAGGAACGCAATTGGGATTATCAAATGAAACTTCATGTTGGGGAATTTTTTTGTTGTTGTATGAATCAAGAAGCAGTCTCGTCAGAAAATGCTGGCATCCCTGCAGCATGTCTCCTCAAACCAATTTAATTTTGGCAGCATTTTAAATCTTTATTTCTCCTGTGTAGCTCTGTGTATCTCTCTAAACTCATTCACAAAAAAATTAGCTATTAGAATATTGCATACACACTCTAACATGCCTCAAATTAATACATTTGATAGAATTCTTTTGCAAAGAAAAGTGGAGGTTAGGTGTATTAAATTTGCTTTTGAATTGTGGGTAAACTTGTCAGTGAAAATTCACTGTGATTTATTTTCAGGCTCAAGTGCGGGCTGGAAGAAAATTGATGTCGATACCAATGTGTCCTGCGCAGACAGTGCTGAATGAAGCAATGGTGTCTGACATCTCCGATGGCCCGAATACAGTAAGTGCATGTGTACAGTATGTCTTGTGCAGTTAAGCACATTGTTTTCATGTCTACTCAAGCTAACTCAATACTCAAGCTACTCACGTGTTGATTAACAGCGGAATCTTTGCACCCTGAAGGCTCAGTTGGACAGTGAAGAAGCCCCTAACGCCGAAGGCTACAGTCCAGTCATCACCCAGGATCAGGACCTGAAAGCAGGCATCGAGGCTGTGGCCAACAACACAAATACAGGAGGAGCTGAGGGGGATGCTGAGCAGAGCAGAAAGACATCAAACGCCAAAACTCAAGTGCCGCTTTCAGTCACTCAGCTGATCTTGCGGCGGGGACTCACCCTCACGGTTTTAGTGGTCATTTTGGCCATAGGTGTCGCTTTCCATGTTGCATATCCTGCACCTCAGCCGTCTGCCCACAGCAGGTCCAACTTTACCCTGAACTGGGCTAATGACTCCACTCCTACACCACTGGCTCCGCTGTACCTGAACCAAAATCTCTGAGCTGTCTTTGACCTCTGAATGTACGCATCTAGTGGCTGAACACAGTTCTCACAAACTGATATTTACATCTCAGAGAGAGAGAATATCAAATTCATAGTTTATTCATCGACCTGGTTTGTTATTTTGTAAAACTACAGCCTGACATGGGCTACTGGATTTGCTTTGTGTAGAGAACAATACGTCTCAGTGCCGCACTGCTGAGCAAATCCACAGAGAGCTGGGAGCAATATCAAATGAGACTGGCATGAACAAAGGTCTTGTTACAAAGATCGTGTTTTAACCTGCTCAGCCTGAGATGCTCAGCTGGGACTACAAGACACATTATAAACCCCTCACTAAGAGACTGCGTGGTTCCTCCACACATAGCTTTTGATTTTTACACTTATTCTTGTCTTGATTTACATGCACTGTGACATATATCTTCTTTTACTGACCTCAAATCATTATCTTGTTTTTAAGCTGTAAGTGTAAGATTGAGTATAGATATGTGATGTGAAATTTACATGTTTTCATGTAAATATGAGCAGGCTACACCAACACAGTCTCGAAGAAATACATGAGCCCAACCTCAACAATTTCTTATGTGGTGGTGGGCACAAAATGGGTTAAAATTACGTGTTGGCAACAAGAAAACAATGACAATGCAAAGTTTATTATGAGCGGCTGCAGTTTTGTCGTGTAACAGTCGCAGTTTGGTTAGGTTTAGGGAAAGAAAAACACTTGGTTAGGTGTAGAGAACAAAAGAAAATGGTTGGTTAGGTTTAAAAAAAGATTGTGGGTTCGGTTAAAATAACTGACCTTTGGTTTCACACGGGACACAAACAGCAGTGTCGTGGTTAAAAGTCTATGTTTGTTTGACCCATCCATAAGAGTCCTGCAGGGGTCCCTTTTTGAAAACCGGCTTTCAAAAAAAAAATGACTGCGGCTTGATAACAGTGATTAAGATGTCAAAAAATTACACACATACTGCACAATCTTTTTCATTGGTTTGTTCTGACATGAACATAAACAGAAATAAAAAATATATTTTTGTTCTTGTGTTGCCAGTACATAATTTTAACACATTTCATGCCCACCACCAAGTAATCCATTAAGACTTTGTGCATGAGAACTTTGTGCATGTACATCTCACCTATTTCTACGAGACTGGGCTGGCTATACATTCCTGCAATGTCTTCCTGGATCACTGTCACTCAGCCCTGGGATTCTCCAGGACAGAGGTGACTGATGAATGATAAGTTAGTTATTTTTTCACTGTAAATCTGTGGCCAATAATATAGTGTACTGCCATGTTATAGGACCCTTATCAATAAAAATGCTTTTTAAAATGTATAACAATGAAATTAACTACAGGGAAGCCAAAATATATAATTTCCCCATTGAATGTTTTAGAGTCTGTGATCTGAGCTGCAGAAACAGACTGAACTCTTCTTCAGGTTCTTTTAAATGTGCAGTTGAAGGGATGAAATTCAAACTATGTTGCCAGGATCAGAAATTAAAGCACCAATTATTGCAGGCTGTTCTCATGCACTGTTTGTATCTATACCTACGAAAAGTAATGCACCAGAATTTGTATATAAACAGCATAATCATGAGCCGATAATTCGTATTTAACACAAGCAATTGGAAAGGCTGTGACCACGTGACCAGCGCTTTGGCGGATGGGAATAAAGAACTTAGTAGTATAAAGACCAAAAGTCCGCATGACAAGGCAGGTTGGCGTGGTGAGTGGGTCAAACAAACACAGGACACTTGTGCCTGTGTCCCGTGTGACACCAAGTGAACTTTGAGTTGTTTTAAGGTACTTCGTCACCATGTTTCTTTCACTAAAGCTAACCTTCATACATTTACATTAAGTACATACTGTGAAGACGCCATTGGTGGGGTGCTAATTCTTGGATATCATACGAACCGTTATACATGGACACGTTGATTTTTGAGGTCCTGCTATTGACATTATAGTATCCAATGTCCAGAGAATGCTACTCTTGTTCCTGCTAGCATGTAGCTGCCTCAGTAAACAACTTTCACTTGGTCTTATTGAAAAAAAATTATACTTTTATGAGACAAACATTGTGTGAATAAAACTGCACAAACAGAAGACGTGCCAAACTTATATTTCAATTTCCTCATTCTCCTTCAAATGAACGTAACTGAGAATGACAGATATCTGTAAATGTAAGCGCCATTGTGCAGTCCACAGATTTCATACTACATTGCGATACAGCAATTATAATATACTTACATATACTTTGATTTTTTTAGACGTTAAAGGCGCTGTATGTAAGAATGTGGCCAAAACGGTTACTGCACTCAAATTCAAAATACTGCCGCGAGTCGTGTCCGCCCCCCCTCCCCTACAGATTCGAGGTTGCTGGACAGCGGCACACTGGAGACTGATTTGTTTGCCCACGGGTGGCTGCCGTGGTTTTCAGCGGACCGTTCGAGCAAGTCCGGCTTCTCTGCTGCTAATGCTGCTGCCAGGATACAGCTCATGAGGAGCCGGCTGCTAATGCTATGTACCGGGACACTGCTAATGCTGCTTGCCGTGCTGCTGTAGCTCAGTCGTAACTGTAACTGATGCTGAGACTCTACTGACTGCGTGACTGGTAGATGGCGGTGGGTGGCGCAACAGGCCAAAACACAAATTCAAAACATAAACATGATTTGCGGACCGTACATTTTTTTTTAAATGCGAATATTCTGGCTGTACTATTGTTGTCGGTGAGATCAGTATGTTATATGAACATTATTCCTTAGTCTCTTTGACATATTAGGATGATTTTATGACTATTTGCTTTATATTTCTTACATATAGCTCCTTTAAGTGTAGGCATTTTGTGAAATGACATTCAGATATGTAAAAGAAGATGTTTTATGAGCTGGGAAAGAGAGGCTGCTCATGTTAGCTATTGTCACTTTAGTTAAGGTTTAGGAACTCTAAATACTCAGGTAAGGTTTAGCCATTTATTGTGATTGTACCCAGCCTCATTTAATAACTGATTCATGATAAAACAATGATTTAGCTGCTGTTGTTTATGGAAACAGATTGCCCTTCAATATGACACTTAATGTGATCAAAGTGCTGCAGATAGATTGTTTTTTTCCTTTGGGAGAAGAGGCAATCATTGATTTCTGTCACATAACATAAACTATTTAAGTGGTCATTATGTAGTGATAGAAACCGGACACAAAGTTGCTACAAAAGGAGAAATACCTAAAAAAGGCAAATCCAGTAGCCAGTAGTTCTGGACTGTTTAACTGAAATAATAAGCAAAACAACTGCAGCCATAATTCAGCTGACTTCCAGGTACGTTATTGTGCTGCGTGGTGACACAACCACGAAGTTAATATGAGATCCGTTAAACCACTGCATCACAAGTTACTGACAGCAGATCTTTACACAGTCACTTGTTAATGATGCCACAGCATGTTACTGATTGCAGTCTCTGGAGGTGAGCGGGCCAAGATTACAGGCTCTGTGAGGAGCCTGTGACAATGTCTGCACTGATGAGCAAGACTGAAGCTCAGACGACAACGTAACCATGTATGAATCAAGCCTGATTTACATGTTGAATAACGATAAATTAATATGCACTTTTTTTTTTCTTTTTTTTTATGGGACTGTTGCAAACATCAGTCTGTTGCAAGCTGATGCTGATGTCAGTTTGGAGAGTGCAGATGCTTGTGGGTGTGCTGCCTTAATATAGGCCAGAGTGCAGACTTACCTGTAAGGTGAAAGCTCTTTTGAAGTTATCACCTAATATAAAGTGGTTAGCCTGTGCCTACATACTACCGAGCCCCCCCTCCTCATAGTATTTTTGCATTACCTCACAATATTGCAACACGTTCTCACTCCCAATTTGTCAAATACGGCAGCTTAGTCAGCAGTCCTGGGCTTCAAACTATGATGTTCTAGGTACCACTATAGCGTCAAATCAGTGTTTCGCACAGGAAACGAACAGCAGTCTCCTGGATGAAATTCCTGGGTTTGTTTGACCAATCCGATAAAGCATCCCAGCCTAGTGCACTGGAATCAGGTGCTGACAGCCTCTGACCAAACTGCCATTTTTGATGCCCTGGAAATGAGAATGAGCTAAGATCCCTCGCAATGTGTTTTACGTTACCTCACAATATTTTTGCATTCCCTTCCAATTGTTTCTCTGCAGTGGATAAAGTTAAAATGCCAGCAGTTGACCAAAGACTCTCTGGTTATAATATGAAAACTTTAGAAAATGATTTTATATATATAGGCCTACAGGTAGTTACAGGTAGTTTAGTTACTGATTGTCTCTCATGCCAGCAGTATCAGTTTGTGCGCTACATATAAACTTAATTCTGTGATTTTTGTCCCCAAAGAATGCATGTTTCTGTGTTTCACAATGTGCACCTGAGGGAGCCATCTTATTATTGCTGCATCTGTAATTTATAATAGCCCACCAAAAGCATACAATCTAAATGAATGCGTTTTGGTATTAACCATTGTTAAATATGTAGTGCTGTAGTACCAGACAATGTTCCGGAAACAGCTTTTGTAATAGGCTACTACATCAGCATATGTTCAAAGTTCAAAGTAAAATGCAATGTGCTGATCCTAACTTGGGTGTTGCCCTGGTGAACAGCTAAGCGGAAATAAACATTTGGAAAAATACAACTACAACTGGACTAAACAATTTCAGTTGATATATCCCTCTGTAAGTAAGAGTTGGAATTCAAGGAATATGCGAATTTACTTTAAGAGTATTTACCAAAAATGTATGTTTTAGGCCACAGGAAATACAGTGTGACAGAGATTAAATGTATTTTGGCCAGATTATTTTGATCCAAGTGTTACTTGCAAAAAGTTACAGAGCTGGTGCACCATGCTTACTCTAATTTGCTGCCGTCCGTCATCTGCTAACCAACGCTGACACGGTTTCATATCAAACAGCCCTACACAGTACTGTCATTTTGGGAAATATGCGTTCTGTAGAGTTAGATGAGAAGATCAAATTCCATTCTCTAGTCAGTAAATACGAGGCTAGAGTGAGCAACTGGCTGCTTTACCTGTATGGACGAATCAAATTACACATAATGATGAGCTCTTGAGGGGCTGGTCGGTGAATTTTTTTTTTACCTATGGACAGAGCCAGGCTGTTTCCCTGTTTCCACTCTTTGTGCTAAGCTAAGGTAACTGGCTTCAGGCTGTAGCCTTGTATTTCACAGACAGTAATATCAATCTTCTCATACAATTAGAACAAGCACATTTCACAAAATGTCTAACCATTGCTTTTGATGGGTCTGTAGAGAAACACCATACGTACTTTATGTATTTCTGAAGATCCCACGTGGTTAGTTGTTTGCTGTTACCAGGGTGAATTCTTTATTTGTGAGCAGGCTATAACTGTGAAGCCTGAGCTAGCTAGTTATCTGCTCCTGCACAGAGTGCACAGGTGGTTGATTTGCTCAGTTTGACATGTCTTCATCCAGCCAGCACGTTGCAGTGTGAGAGTACAGACCTTTCATTATCATCAAATTTGGCAACACAGATCAAAGGAAAGAAAAATAAACCAAAGAAAAAGAGAGCAGCTTTTCTGTCTTTGATGATGAAAGCACACATCCACAGATGCGCTGTAGCCTAAATATAGCATTTAATCATGCTCTTTCTAATTGTGGCATCAATTCAGACTATATATTTCATAATGAGAACATATATTTCGTCAGTGCCTTGATTGGAGCCAATCTTACACAGCATGTTTCTATATAAAGGAGACACACGTATACATTTTTTTTTCTGCTCACCTCTTCATCAGATGCCTCATTTAAGTCGTGTTTCTTAGATTTTCTAAAAAATGACTGACATAAGAACTGCAAAATGGAGTAGGTTTGAACTATTAATAAGACTAGTGCAAGGAAGAGCTAAGTGACATAAACACTATTGCTGTAACTGCTCTTGGAAAATATATGAAACTATAAAGACAAACCCTTCAATATGACGTAATGAGGAAATAAACTCATAACTTTTCAAACAATTTTAAATGAAGCAATAACTTATTCAATGCAATTAAAGAACATTTTACTTGTGTAACATGTATCATTGCAATGCAGCTACAGTATTTTCCCATCATTAGTGCAAAATAAATGGTCCGGAATTTTGTAAAAGTGCGAGTATGAAAAGGAAATTTATCATTACAAATTGCTTCAGATGGTGAGATGAAAGCTGCCTAGACTCTCTTATTTTCTAGCTTTACTGCTTAACATGAAGATGCATCTGTACTCTCGAAGGCAGACTCACAGAGCTTTGTTTCATGCTGCACAAACAAGGTCTAATAATGGTCACTTGTCTAATTCGAGCAGTCTGATGAGCAGCTCACTGATGAAGACTCCAGCAGCGAGTATGATGAACATGAGCAGCACAGCGAGGCCACGTCGTACCACCAGCTGCCTGACTGACAGAGCCATGTCATCTGAGGTCTGCTGACCTGCACCGAGCGCCTCCAGCTTCCCCTCTGCAGGAGTGCAAGAACTGGATCGACTGGTCTTTATGGGGGCCTGTTTCTCGCCGGTGTCCAGTGCTGTGAGGGAAAGAGTTTAATGATATGGTTAGTTGTGCAACAGTTCCCAGAAAGAAGATGATAGATGATTCATAGGTAGCTGTATGTAAAATGCAGGAACAGTTTGTGGTTACCCTTGTTTTCTATCACAAAGATCTTGTTTGTCTCTGTGACGTGGACTCCAGCTCTTACCAGCGCCTACACAGAAATATTTAAAACAACAACTAAATCACATTTTTTTCACATTTACAGTATTACCAGAGGTGGGACCAAGTCATCGTTTTGTGAGTCACAAGTAAGTTTCAAGTCTTTACACTCAAGTCCCAAGTCCTTAACTTAGGTTTTGAGTCCTAAACAAGTGAAAATGTGCTCTTCACCCAATGTAATTACATTTTAACAACAAAGTAATGTTACATCAAATTTACAAAAATCATTAATGCTTTTTATATTTTGTATATGTTTTCATGGCTCTCTCCTGCATCTTGCTCGGATGCTGTTGCATTGGTGTAAACAAAGCGGATCTGGGGAATTAAAGCCCTGTTTCCACAGAGCAGTACAGTACGGTTCAGTTCAGATTTTTTTTTAATTTCCACTGTGAAAAGTTGTGGATGGTAGCAATTGAACCGTTCCGTACCGTCCCCATTTTTGGTCCCCCCTCTGTTGGGGTAGCTAGCACACAGATCTGGTACTAAAAGGTGGAGCTGTGAACACTGCAGTCTGTTGATTGGTCAATAGAAGACGGTCACTCTGCTCAGGGCTGAGCTGTGGCTGGTTTTGAGGCTCATGTAACCACTGTTCATACCATGGAGAGTTTTATTAGTAGACTGTGACTATGAAATGAAAGAACGCTTTGCTGCTTCTTGCAGCAGCTGGAGTTGGAGAAAAAAATAACTTAATTGACTGGGCCGACTGCTGGCAACTTTTAAGGTGGAACATTAACTTCTAATGTTACTCAATGTATGAGTTGACGACATGAATCCATTAGCACACATTAAATTTCACTGTAACAACTTTGACCATCACTTTAGTTTTCATATGACATACACTTTTAGTAATGAGTGGATCTTCAATATATATTAATTTCGGCTGTATTATGTGAAATGCATATATCCTAATCTTCACTTGTTCCTGTGGGTTACGGCAACACTAAACCCCTGAGCTTGTCTGAGAAGGACTAAATGCATAAACTCGCTATTTTTAAATATCCCATGGAGAGAGACTCTCACTGCAGCCTGTTCTATTTTGTTCTGAAAATGTCAGCATGCAGCCTCGTTCTGTGGATGATAAACAAGGCACAGACTTCCCTCTGTGTCATCGGTAATAAGGAAATACAGTGAGTGTCAACAACCCCGCCCACATTTAAGAGACTTGTTTGAGGTGGAAACACTAGGGTCTAGGTACCATGTCTGAAGGGTTACTTTTGGTTCCAAAGGTACCATACTGAAAGTGTTTGGTGGAAACAGGGCTACAGTGACAACTTGCTGGGAGTGAATAGCGTAATCTTAGCGTAGTTAGTATCTTTGGGTTCGGGGGAAGGTATCAAGTATTCTCAAGTCAAAAGGCTCAAGTCCAAGCAAAGTCATGAGTCATTGGCCTTAAAGTCCAAGTTGAGTTGCAAGCCTTTTTTGATTTTGTAAAGCTGAGTCCAAAGTCATTGAATTTGTGACTTTAGTGTCACCCGAGTCCAGGTCATGTAACTTGAGTCCACACCTCTGAATATTAGCATCACATGATATGACCAGTGGAGTCACTCACCTCTTTAGTGGCTTTCCTCCAGTTTAGTTTACACAGGAAAACTGAAAAAAATACGGACAGTACCACAGCACAAATTAAAAACCCCGTCCACAGCCCTGCAAGAGAAAAAGAGGGACGGTTTATTAGTTTGAGTAGAAATATGATAAGACTCTCACTTACTGCATAAATATTTAATCCATCCTCACCTACAATGCCCATTTTGACAGCAAACATCAAAGACACTCCAATGGGGAACCCAATGAAGTAGTAACCCACCAAGTTGCACAAAGCACCAATCTTTTGCTTCCCTGCCCCCCTGACAATACCTCCAGTCACACCCTGTGGTGATAAAAAAAGAGAAATGTTAAATCTGTGCCAGCAGAGTTTGATTTTTTTTGCTCAGCCAGGAGATAAAGTGATGTGTGTGATGGAGTTTCTCACCGCAAAGGCCTCTGCGACATGGATGAAACTGTACATCTTCATGACATCAGCCACCCTTTGAATAATGTCTCTAAAAGCAAAATGCACACACGGATATGAAAATGAAATTCTAACAAAGACAGGTAAGTGCAAAGGTGATTGAAATATGTTTGTTGCTTAGATTGAATAACTACAATGACCATGTCTCTGGTAGTGACAGTGCAAAAAGCCACAAGTCCAGACCTACTTTGCTGTCAAGGGTCAGTGTCCTCTTGAGTTAATACATAATGAATTTTGAATTATTTTATGAGCTCTCTGTGTGAGGGTTTGCCTGTTAGTTACTGTTTCTGTGGTGAGAAAACACAAAAGGTTTTAAAATCTGTACTTACTTCTCTGTGGTGAAAATGTAACCAACCACATCCTTAGATACACCAAGACAAGCTCCGATAAGACATGCGACAATAGCTGGAATGGGCATAAGAAACACAGCACGTTATTAGACAAGGGTGGGAAATATATAAAATATAATGTGGATTAGTATATATTTTAAATTAATGTATGACAGAGAAAACTCAACAGAAAGTTGTTTTAAATGGACAAATATGGCACACGGCCTTGAAAAATACTGCTGCTCTGCAACATAACTCCACCCTGCAGCTATTGCCTACTGTACACTGCAGTGGAGCTTTGTCAAGCTACATATTTAATTCATACATGCACAGATGAGGGAGACCTTGCTGGACATCTTTGCTTGCTCTGTGTTTCCAGCACCAAGAGCATTTCCAACCCGAACACTGGCAGCCACAGAGAAACCCATCGGAAACTGTGGTGGAGAAAAAATGGTGAGAAAATAGAAACAATCCATTCATAGCCAAATACACCAACACATTAAGATTATTGGGTATCATCCTTCTGGTATCTGCACAAATAGTACATTAGCTCAAATTCTGTTCTATTACTTAATTAATTCATACCAGATCAAAAAAAGTTATGTACAGTAAGAAAGAAAGAAAGAAATCCTAAATGTAAGGCAGTTACCATATAAGCAATAGAAGCCAGTTCATAAACTATAGACTGAGCTCCCAACTCAACCTCGCCGATGACGCCTGCCAGGAACCCTGCAATCTCATACAGCCACCACTCCAGACAATGCATCAGCATGCTGGGGATGGCCAGGTGGAGGAAAGGACCCCACTCCTGCAGGCAGTCTCCTGACCAGCCTAGGAGATAATAGGAGATATGACGGATCCAGTGAAATGTATTTAAACCCATTAACACAGCCACGTCATACTAAAGAACAATGAAGCAGCCCTATGAAAATTTGTTTATACTCAACTCATTTAAATAAAAAACACAAAGTTGAAGGACTGTTTTCTATCATGATAAAGGAGAAACACAAGTAATTAATGTACCTGGATACTAAACATATTGGCAAAATGTTCACTGACAACATATTTTCTGCCAAAATAGGCAATCTTGCAAATACGTTATCCACTCATAGTGACTACAGCATTATTTCTTTTTATTATTACTGTTCTTCCCTTGACGTAAGGAAAGTGCTTTTGTTGCCTCTTTTAGCCTCTTTGGCTTCCTGTCTATTTCAGGATTCATTTTAAACTGTTACTGTTTACTTTTAAGTCTCTTCATGTCCTGGCTCCAGGTTACATTTCAGACCTTTTAATCCCTTATGAACCTCTGCACAGTTTGAGATCCTCGGGCAAAGGTCTTTTGTTTGTTCCGGAGTCCAGACTGAAGATTAGAGGGGACAGAGCCATTGGAATCAGGCCCTGAGGCTCTGTAACAACCTGCCCAAGGAATATAAGGCTGCCTGAGTCACTGTCATCATTTGAGTCGCTTCTAAAAACGTGCTTCAATCGGAAAGCATATCCTGATTTTATCTGAGCTGTTTACGTTTTCTCTAAACATGACCCAGGAAGAGATTCTGTTAACAGTTTAGTACTATACAAATATAATTTTTAGGAGACAAGGTTGACCAAGGACCTTGCTGTCAGACACCTGCCATTGTCACGTCTACAAAGCAAAACTGAGCAAAAACGGTCATCCATTAGTCCAAGAATCTGCAGAAATGCTGGCAGCTCTGCGGGGCTGCTGTGTTCACACTAGGAGCAACACAGCAACAGGCTACAGTCATTTTCAATGGAGGTCGCTGTCATGAAGCTGCAAGATATTGCCTGACACTTGTCGCTGCTGATGGGAGTAACATGCTACAAATCAAAGCTGAGCTGGCCTCAACTTTTTTTCAGTGCTCCAATGACAAGATGAAGCCTCAACCGATTTTGTTTCTAGCTGTGGTACTGTGTTATGCTGATGCTGAGCTCGCTTTATGTGCATTGCAGTCCTCAGACATTGATGAAATGCACAGATTTTTTTTGACCAAATACATAAATTAGATGCGCTCAGTCAAGATGCTTTGTGGCAGGCACGAGTCCAGGACGATGTAAATACGTTAATAAGTGCTGGAGCAACACTTCAACAGTGACTCGGCGATAATGTAGCTCATCGTGCTGTTGCATTGTCGCTCATAGTAAAGTAAAGTAAATCCAGAGGACAGAAATTAGTGTTAAGTTTAAATGACGCCAGAGCTGTAATACTTTACTATTTGTACACATCCAGTTGATTAATTCCAATTAACTGTAAAGCTATAGCGTAGCCTAGAGTCTTTTTGTAACACTGAAACCACACCAAGCAGCGCCAAAGTGCGGCTCACTGCAGTATCCTAATTATGTTTTTCTGCATTATTTCAGGTGGGAGGAAATTCTTTGTAACATGGGTCAACAAGTCACAGGAGTCACAGGACTCTGTTAACTGACTGGATGCTTGTATTCTCTGGCTGCAAATCACCACTTAAAGTTAAATTTCCCCTATCTTTTAGTTTGGCTGCACTGTGCCACATAATCAAATGGGTGGATGCAGCTTGGTGTGGTCGCCACAGCGTTCCATTGATGTTATATTGCAGTTTGCCACAAGCTACACTCCACTGCTGCTTGGTGTGTTTTCGACGCGCACAGCAGGTGAACATCTAAAAGAATGAAACTGATCTGCAGACAAGCAAAAAAAATTAACAAACAAAGAGAGTAAAATTTACAATTATAAATGAATTATTAGTCTACATTTACTTTTATGGAGCATTTACATTTAAATTGAGCTGTTACTTCTTGACTAGGCTAATTACAATAATTAATTTTCCTGATAATTGGAAAAACAAAGTTCTTTCCAGAAGTCTTTCAAGAATTTATTGCATAAGGACATAATGGTCAAATGAAAAGTTATCCCTACAGTAGTTTAATCCACAAAACTTACCGTCCCATGTAGCTTTGTGCAGTCCCCTGGAGCACATGTACACAAACAAGAAGACAGCCAAGGAGTACTGTGCGATGGCATTAGCAGCTGCAGATCCACTTTAGTGCCGTCAAGATGTTAAAACCACAAAAAAGGTAGAAAAACAAAGCATTGCCAGTCAGTCATACAAAAAAAGTCCTCTAATAAAGAGGCTTGACTATTAAGAACGACTATTAAGCATGCTGCCTCCTTACTATCAAAGATCATGACTCAGTTAGAGGACTGTACTCACGCAACCCCCAGATTCAGACGGTTGAGGAAGATGTAGTTGATTATTACATTTAAAATGTTCCCCATGACTCCAGATATCACCTGGGGCCACATGATGCCCTGTGAGCCAAAGCAAGCTGTTTAAAAAAGATACACGCCGTTTCAACACATCAGTGCACCTGCTGTTTGTTACTGTCTCACAGAACATGCTCCTCTCTAACACGCGATAACGGCCTCATTACCGACAAACTTTAAGTCATTATTTCGTTTCACACCAGTGGTCTTGCAGCCATTAAACGCACCTGATTCTGGAGATACCTCCCCTGCAGCTGGTACATGAAGGCAGCCTGCAGAATGGAGGCGATGAATGGGGTTAATTAGATCGATAATGCAACACAACAGCCATTCAAAACAGCGTATATGGATGGAGATACAAAGAAATGTGGAGGCTGAACTCACAGGCAGAGCCGGCATAAAGATCTTCACATACAGCTGGGCGAGTCTTTGGGAAGATGGTAAACAAGTGGAATAAATCAAAATGAATAACTCGATTCATGGGTAATAAGTATATACATAGCATCTGGAGTCAGTTTGTGTTATTGTATGGCTGTGATGCTGCTGTTGAGGTGTAGAGGGTTCACCTGGCGACCTCTGCGCTCTGCCTGACAGCCAGCAGAATGGGCTGGGTGTTAATGAGAACGGCCCAGCAGGGGAAACAGGCTAAGAGCAGAATCAGAACTCCCTTTTGGAGTATCACTCCGACACGCTTTAGGTTACCGCTCCCATAAGTCTGCAACAAAGGGGGTCAGAAAAACAAGAAAATAAAACACTACTCGTGCAAGAGAAAGGGCAAGACGAACAAAGGGAAACTAATCTGAAAGAGCAAACTGTGAACACAGCGGCAACTGACCTGGTTGTGTAAATAAGATGAACTGAATACCTGAGATATGAGAGTATCACACGCTGAAGCCAAACCACAGCCGATGGAGATACCTGTGACATTTATTACCTGTATTGAAATTAGTCCAGAAAGAAAAAGAAAACAGATTCATGCTCAGATAGGTAAATGTCTGAATAAAATAAAGCTAAAAGCAACACAAGAGAATGAGCTGCGATGCCTGAGAGCAGAATGCCAATAAAAACAAAAACAAAACTCTCTCACCGCTATCGCCGAAGCCACCCCCCCAAGCTCTGTGTCCCCCAGGTGACCGCAGAACACCATGCTGATGAAGCCGATCATGAAGCTCATCATCTGGGAAATCAACTGAAAAACAAAATCATGCTCACTCCTTTTCATAACTATAAAAACATCAAATGAACTGCCCCTCACATGAACTCCATATGTGGCGCATACAGTAGCTAATGAAGCTATTATTCCTGAAAAAACAAAACAAAAAAAACAACACTTGTTTCAAAAGGGCCTTCAGGTAAGAAAAGTTCTTATTTGCTCTGGCAGCTGACATGTGTTATACTTTGGTTTTGCTGCGGCTCCTTTGTATTTCTAAACGTCTTTACTACTTCTCTTTTCTTCTTTAGAAAGTAGTTCTAGTGATTGCTGGTGTAGGTTTTTGACAGCCTTTGGCATCAAAAGGTTTGCACAAAAGGAAACTAAATGTCCTCATCTATCAAGTTCTGGCTTTGTGTGATGAATGGGAGTCAGTGAAAAGTGGATACATGTTGGGCTCTGCAAATTGCCGAACTATTTTTCTCCTCCCAAAGTTATAATTTTCTGCTCAGGAGACACTTGCGAATGCACCTTATTTCCATGGTATTGTTTGGAACAAAACTCTGATCTAGTCTGTCAAGCATGTATCAAGTTTATGAATTTGAGATGGTGTATAGATGGATTTAGGCAGGGCCGTAATAACCTATTTAACACTGCGGGCTGACCATTTTCAATCTACTGCAGTACGCAGTTGGCTGGGCATTTAGAGCTTACTTGTATATTATAATCACAACCTACGATTTAGGGGTGTGGCAGATTGTCCACTAATCGGAAGATCAGCGATTCAATCCCTGGCTCCTCCAGTCTGCATGTCGAAGTATCCTTTGGCAAGACACTGAACCTCAAATTGCCCCTGATGGCTGTTCCATCAGTGTGTGAGTGCGTGTGAATGGTTACTGAGTAACAGGCGGCACCTTGTATGATAGCGTCAGCCACCAGTGTGTGAATGTGTATGCGAATAAGTGAATGTGACATGTAGTGTAAAGGCGCTTTGAGTGGTCAGATACTAGAAAAGAGCTACACAAGTGCGGTCCATTTACCATTTACATTTGACTTAGATTTAATCGTATTAATTTAGATATGTCTGTAACTTCCTCTCGAACATTTGATGCTTCTAAGGCGTTTATTTACGTCAGTGAGATGCTGTAATCTGTTTTAGTGAAAATGCTGCCACTTTTTTTAACACTAACAGGCAATTCTTTTTCCCATTAGTCCCAGTGGTTTGGAGTTATTACCCTGTTAATTACTGTTATAATAAAGCAGGTGGCAAATTGAAAAGGATTACTGGTACACCACAATCCTCACGTTAACTGTAAAACAATTTAAGCCTTTTCAGATAACCAGTAACGCAGACATTTTCACTTTTGTCATGTTAATAAGTGACGCACACTGGAAACTATACTGTAAGTAAGAGCTGGTTTTAAAAATGTGCAATCCTTACAGCCTCATCAAGAGAGTTGTTCCTGTATTGAATGACTCACACTTAGTCATTCTGAATGTTGGTATCTTTAGCTCTGATAATGTTTAATCTGGTGCAGTATAATTCGACTCTTGTCCCATCTAAGCACAATCTTACCACGGGTCCCGCCAGTTTTAAAAGCTGAACTGTTTCATTCTTGTAGTCCGCAGGTACCCAGAGCTTGATGCTTTTCAGGCAGGATCCGCAGCGTGAGTCAACACTGTGAGCAGCAGGAGGAGGTGATTCGTCAGTTTTCGACTGTCCATTTACTCCTCTACATGCGCTTTTTGTTGCTAAATCTTCCATACTGAAATGAGAGTTGGCAGAAAACAGAGCTCAGTCCCAAACTGAATGATTGTACAGTACAATTGCCCTCAAACACAGAGAAGAAGGCTGGGGGTAATCAATAACAAATTACGAGGGTAATAATCAATAACCAAGGCAATGTCCGCCGACCTTGCTCTCTGTCTGTGAGAGTGGGCATATACAGCATGCTGGGGCATTCACATCTCTCCACCTCCAACCCACCAACATGCTGTCCACTCCCCTTAAAACGGTGCCAAAATGAAGCTGGTTGGTTTTTCTCTCAGCTGCTCTGCAGCATCACAGATCGCTTCTGTTTCACTACAGTTCAAAGGAATTAAGTGTTTTTGGTATGAATACACATACCTGTAACTAAACACAGTATGAGTAACAGGGCTTTCACTCCGTTTAAACCTTTCCTTAACAGGGCATCTTACTGTAGAGAATAAGATAGGAAAAGCTTCAAGGAAAAGTGAAGGCTTTGCTCATAGTTAGGTCATGAGGGGTTAAAATATAACTGGAGGTATCTGTAGTCAGGTGATGATTCTCTGTGGGTTTGTCATTATCAGTGACACTACCTGACCCTTTGTTAAAATAAAATAATAATTAGAGCAGATTTAAAGTGACTTATAACTGATATTTTACACTAACAATGTTACTATCATTGTAGTCATCACCTGAATCTGCATCTTCACTCAGATTTACTGAGCTTTAGTTTCAGCACGTTGTTTAGGGCCAGATGGGGCCACTGAAAATCTCAGGGTGGTACACTAAAACCAAAACCCATAACTTTATGTCAGTCAGACAACTCATGTTTAAATGTTTATTTCAACAGCAGAACATGGTTAGAGTTCAGCATCTGAGCGGCCTCATCACTCCCCGCAGATATGTTTTCATGAGATTTTGGGAAGTGATGATTAAATATTTTCCCCCCTAGCCAAAGCCTGCAGGTGTATGCTGGGGTGGAGGTGGGGTTGAAAGAGCGAGCAGCAGTTTTGATGCAGGGCAGCAGCGGCATAAACAATGCAAAGAAATAGACCGCCACAGGAGGGTGTGTTTGTAGATTACACATTGGGGGGGTGATGTATGAGGTGTGTGTATGAATCAGTGCAGCTCAAGTTGACTGCCTGAACTAGCTCGCAGGCACCGCTCCAGGTTAGTTGAAGAGACTTCCTTATTTACACTTTTTATCTCTAATTATCTGTTGCACATAGACTGACACCACTACAGTTAATATTTTGAGTTTCACAACAATCCTATTCCAATGTGTGATGTATCTGTATATACCCGTGTTCGGTGATTCATTGCTCTTCAAAAAGGCTGGTTGTCCTTTTCCTTAAAAACACAAATACACAGCTTTAATGTGAAGGAGTACACTGATTGTAAGAAACAAAACATCTACTAGCAACAAGCTTTCTCAAGTTTAAAAACACAACACAGAGGCCTTCATCCATCTATTTTTGATTATTTTCACAACGGGGTGATTTGGTCTCTCTGCTCTTATGCCATTTTATTCCACAATAGGCAGCTGTTTTTAGCAAGACTGCTCTAAAACGCCTCTGTACACTGTCTGCTCGGCACCAAACAACAGACAGTGAATATGATCAGAAACACTATATAAAAGGTGGCATCAGCTTTTGCAGATTTAAGTATGAAAGTAATATAAGAAGGGATTAACAACTATTGATAGCATTTCTAAGAGCGGATGACAACAAACATAAACTCCACTATACTGAGTTTCCTGATGAGCACAATACACACAGATGCCTGTCTCTAAAGAAATATGGAATAACATATTCAACAGCATATAACTGAACTGAGACAACTGTTTAGATATGTTAATGGGATGATGTGAACACTACTTTAAATGTAATAGATTTGTATTTCTTTATAATTATCTTTGTTTGATCTCATGCGTTTTTACTCACAGTCTCATTTCTGATTTTTGTACCTTATTATCAACTGTTTTTACATTATAGACTCAACATCATAATGTGTCTGAGAGACAGCTGTTCCAGCATGTTCCTTTTTTAGATCATAAAAGCTATGTTTCAAATTCCAATCATCAGCACAAACTGCACATACTCTGCTAGAAAAAACAGACGTCTGATGAAAACCAACAAACTCTTCTGCTGTTTGCTGTCAAACTGTTTCATGACTGCAGAGACACAGAGAGAACTGACGTTGTGTCTCTGACTCAGATTTATTTTCCCCTCGCTGAGGTAAATCATCGAGTCTGTCACTGTAAAACAACACACATGCTTGTATCCTGTCACCTTCATCATGTTATATTCTTCCTCCCATAGTAACACCTCTCAGTGAGGCGTTCCTCTCTCTGGTTGTGGCTTTGTGAACCTCCCATCAGGTGGTGCTGTTTTGCTCTTGTTGAAATTTCAAACGCTCAAAAATTTCTGGCACATCAGGCTGCTTCACTGAACTTTGAATGGATATCTAATCATTAAATCAAAAAAATATTAAAGCCTTTGTTTCTCCTTCAGCTGATTCATGTCATTCAACGCAGTCAAGCAGCCCTGCAACACACTGCCGAACATATTGTCAAACACCCAGTTAATTTTGTGAGTTTCAACCATTTTCTTTGCCTCTTGGGCCAAAGGATATCAGAACAAAAAAGAGAAAGGTAAATTAGTGGAGGCCAACGGGAGAGGAAGGGGGTGACACCTAGTGTAGGCTCTCATTCATTTTCCTGGTTCAGTGATGCAGCAAGGCCCACCGGGTCCACCCACCCACCAAATTGTATTCCTCCGGCTCCCCCATCCCAACCACACGCACAGAATCACACACACGTAAATATGTTCCACCAACCAGCGGGGCCGGCGTCCGCTGTGACGTCACACTGCAGTTCTTCTCGGGCTCCACTGGATGACAGTGGCAAGTCACCGCTTACACACGATGAGCCGTCATTCTTAATGGCGACCGGTCAGAGTGTGTGTACGTGAGTGCATTTGTATATGTGTTTGTGTTTGTGTGCATGTGCGTTTGGGTGGGGTTCGCGCCTGATGGGTAGCGATGGGGTATTGAGGAGGTGGAGAGGGCTTATTGGAGGGGGTAGGTGGTTTTGATGGAGGTGTAGGAGGCGGGGGTGGGCAGTAAAATCGCAAATGAGAGGAAATTGTTTTGAGTCACAGCAGATTTGGTGGAGTGAGATAAGGGCTGATGACGGTGGTGGTGGTGTGATTAGGATTAGGGTGGAGGGGGGTGGTGGTGGGGGTTTGGAGAGAGTAGAAGGTGGTGGTGGGGGGGTGGGTGAGTGTGTGCATGGAAGAAGGTTTTGGGAGGGGTGGGACTATTTGCACGCACAGTGTCACTGTGTGTGTGTGTGTGTGTGTGTGTGTTGGGGTGTGCGTTTATCTGTGTGTGTAGGTTGTGAATTTTTTTCTCTGAGAGAGGGGAATTGAGGGAAAGATGAGGAGATGGGTGGTTTAGATAATGGCGGCCAGAGAGAGCGGACGAGGGCAGAGCGTGTCACGCAGAAAGATAGAGTGCGATGGAATAAGAAAGAGTGCATGAGACAAAAGAAGTGAACATTTGATAGAGAGGCAAAAAAAAGGGAGACAGAGTGCAGAGGGTACATGGGGGAGGGGGTGTGGGGGGGTAGCAGGCCGTGGATGAGAGGATGGATGAGGGGAGGGACGTTGAAAGAGTGCCAGAGTGATTTTCGACGTGTTCTCTTCCCTCCTTTGTTGGTTACGTTGTGGGTAGCTTTGGCGGCGAGAGCTTTAGGGGGTTTTGGAGGGAACAATGACGCAGAGGGACCCATCGCGTCTGCTCCAGCTGATAATGATGATGCCTGAAAACGATAACAATAATAAGTAGCTTCTAGTGGAACCCTAAAACCGCTGGCACGTGACGCGTACGTCACACATTATCACACATGACACACTGCACTGGACACACAGACATGGCTATCTCACGTTGGCAGTGTGTGTGAGGGTGGTCGGAGAGAGGGAAAGAGAGGGAGCGAGACACAAAGAGACACAGAGGTGGAAATAGAGAGAAAAGGGGAGCGGGGAGGAAAACGGATTATGTTCGGAGTCTGTCACCTGTATACACTTGACATTCGCATATGGGACGAACGTTGGAGATGTGTGCTGAAAGTCAAAAACAAAATTAACACATTTATAGCTGGCCCTATTGTATGTGGGCAATCTTGTGTAATTTTCTTTTATCAGTACAGACAGAAAAAAAAAATCAAAGGCAGCCACTCATAGAAAGCTGAACCCTACTGAGAAGCATTATTTTCAAATGTGGTAAAAACCTGAATGAGATGGTGGGAGGAGAAGGGTGGGGTGTGTGTGTGTGTGTGTGTGTGTGTGTGTGTGTGGTGGTGGTAGGGAGGTTGTTTCACATACTGTTGACCACATTTTCAGTTTAAATCTACACAATGTCAAGCGCCTCATTTGAATTTCAGACTTTGTCAAAAGGAACAAATAATTGAAGCGTGGACTCATCTCACCGAAAAAATGACGGTATAGATGAGAAGTAATTCAGCCATGACTAAAGCAGAAGAGAATTTGCTGTCTGCTCTTTTGATGATGTATGAGCTTTTGAATTTCTTTGGTGAGTCACATAGAAATTACTTGAAATAGTCAAAGCGATGCTGCATTCACATTGTGTACTAGGTGCTATAAATACAGCTTGATGTTTGGAGAATTTAAACTTTTCGTGAGGAGGAGACAGCAGAGGAGAGGCACTCTTCTTCAGAAACAAATTACAGTCCTAACATGTAACTGTCGAGTCTCTCAGGTAATTAGGTTAGATTATGCCTTAATGAATTCCTTGTCCGACCTGCTTAAACAGGTGTCGTGGGAACACGTTATAATCCCACTGTTGATTTAAACAGTGCCATCCTAATGCAATGGACGAGCCTTCTCAAATGCCACCAACCCCGATTTGTCTTCCATGACTCATCCAGCCTCTAAAACAATGCGGCACCGTGCTGCTCGGCCCCTCATGACACACTGTCCTTTCCATAGCACCCTTGACGAAGCTGCGGGTTTGTCCGCAGGGGTAAACACAAACAGACAGCACCAATGGGTGTCTCAGGGACCGCTCACACGGGCAAGAGCAGGAAAAAAAAAAAAAACAACGCGTAAAAGATCAGATGTAAAGAGGTCTCTGAGGACATCTTGTATGACTCAGTCAAAAGCCTCCTACAGTATTAAACTCACGGGGGTTATTATCTGTGACTGTGTGTTTTTGTTTGGGGTCGGTGGGCTGTTTTATACATGACAAGCGAATGCTTGGACGTGATTCTGTGCTTTGTTGACTCATAGACTGAAGAGGCTCATTGGCTGTGGCAGCTGGTTGACCTTGGAGAGAACGCAACCTGTTTCTCTCACTTTCAGTTTCACCCTTGGGAGCTTTTTTTTCCCCCCTCTCGTCTGAGGAAGTGAAGCGGGAGATGTACGATCTGACATGGGAGTCGCAGGGAGGAGAGCGGCACCTGGCCTCACCTACCTAAAACATGCCAGCAGCTTGTGACGCTTTGAAAGTCTCTAAGCTCTTTAAATCGATCCTCACACGCTTTGACAAGTGGCTGAAAATAACTTTGCCGTATCTCGTTTTAGAAATAGATTGAAAACAAAGGCTTGCTGTCTAAACGCTTAGCGCACACGGGTCCTGACTACACACTGGAGTGACCTCTGATTCAGCCTAGTGGCCGACACCGCAGCACGTGCGCTACCTTTTACTTTCTGAAATCTGATTGGAAACTTGTACACTTACAACTTACACGTGCGTCAACACCAACAAATCAGTTGGGAGGAATGTTTTGCACTTGGAATGATTCAGTAGGAAAGCAAAGCTTAATGTACAGCCAACAGTCAGAGCTCTCTCTTTATGATTCATATATCGCATCGAAGAAAGTGCATTTTGACCGTTTTAGCTGCTGTGAGTCAAACGCACCATGAATGAAAAAAAGAAAACATATGAAAACTGAAAACATGAAGTCAAGAAAGTGGCATTTTCATGAGAGATTAACATATTAGACAAGAAGAGGAAAACAGGCCAGAGACAAAAGAAACTGGCAGATCAACTATTCTAGACCAAACTATTTCCTTATTAATTAGTTTTGTGTGTGTGTTTTTTTCTTATATTGAACTTTAAACAGATTAATAGACTAAAATTATTTAAAAAATATACAAAAATGAACAAAAAGCATAAAAACATCAGTAAAACCTACTGTTTACAGTTCTTTCTGCTTGTAGGTTCTTAAGACACATTTAGACTCATATCTAAAAAGGATTTTAGGATCATATTAATCCTTAAAATGCTCACAGGAAACAGAATCAAGACCTCTTCTGGTGAACATACGACTACTGTGTAAAATATGCAGACATCTGCCAATTTTTAGAAAGTTACTCATATGAGAGGTGCAGATACACACACACTAAAACTGGAGATAAGGGGTGAATGCTCTGGATCACTGCTGTATGCTGTTTGGAGGTGGCTGCGGAGCAGGGTCACTGTCTGTGTTTGGGGGAAGGGGCAACCATGTGGGCATCTCGTTGAGGTCAAGATATGCAAACATAATGCATGCTTCCAGTGACGTTCGGGATTGGAGTCAATTAGAGTTGACGTCACTGATGACATCAATGAATTTACTGAGTCTGTGGTGGATTTAATCAGTAAAACGACAGAAGTAACTGTGTTCCCCCACAATGTAAGAAGAGGCAAAAAAAGGACTAAATTGCGATGCACAAGTTAAAGGAGCTGACAGGATCGCACCTTACTAGAGTTTTGCAATATATGACATTATGTGACAAATCAAAGATTGGCTGATTGACATACTGTGCATGATGGCTGCCTCATGTATACTGCGTCTGTTTGGAGCATTAGGTGTGCGCGTCCTCAAAAATTAACACTACGAGTCGCAAGAGGCAACACGCACATGGAAGGGCAGTGTAGGGGCAGTATGGTGATGTGACAAAGCTCAGGTGTCAGCAGCAAATCCCCAGGAACAGCACCAATCTTTGAAGCCAAATTTACATGGTGGAATTACAACAGCGTCTGTCACAGGATGTGATGAGGCCCAAAAAGATTTTTTCCCATAGACTTACATATAGATAGAGATGTCTGTAAATTGGTAAATACATATTTTCGAGTGCCACAAGCCCCATAAATTGACTTGTTTCACTACTGGGATCGGATCAATTCGGTCCGCTGACATTTTGAAAGTCTAGCAGAGCCACAAGATTAAGGTCTGGGTAATTTCATACCGGGCGGCGTGGTGGTGTGTTGGTTAGCACTGTCGCCTCACAGCAAGAGGGTTCCCGGTTCGATCCCGGGTGCAGGAGCCCTTCTGTGCAGAGTTTGCATGTTCTCCCCGTGTCAGCGTGGGTTCTCTCCGGGCACTCCGGCTTCCTCCCACAGTCCAAAGACATGCAGATTGGGGATTAGTTTAATTGATAACTCTAAATTGTCCGTAGGTGTGAATGTGAGCATGAATGGTTGTCTGTCTCTATGTGTGTCAGCCCTGCGATAGTCTGGCGACCTGTCCAGGGTGTACCCTGCCTCTCACCCGATGTTAGCTGGGATAGGCTCCAGCCCCCCCGCGACCGCGGATGAAGCGGTTAGAAGATGAATGAATGAATGAATAATTTCATACCATGGAAATACAGGTTTTTTTTGGCTTCATGCACCACTGAGCAACTTTCATAGGAATGAATGTGGCCTCGCCTCCAATATCCAGGTGTCTTCATGCGTTCATGGTCAGTAGGCACTACAGCAGTGACAACAAAGTTTTGAAGACAAGCTGATAGGCTTAGTCCATAATGACCCACATCTGGACGATGTGCCATTGCAGCTGCACAGACACGAAAGGCTGGCGACAGATCAGAGCCATTTTAGAAGTCAATGTGGAAAACGCGTGAAAATAAGTGGAAACAAGCCCGAGATGGTTACGTCCACAAATGTAAGTCTGGAAGTTCTGTACGGACTGAGTTTTCTGCTGTGCCCTCTTGCGGAAAGTATTTGAACAATTCTATTCATGAGGCAGCCACTTGTCTACCTGAATGCCTGATTAAAAAGCAAGTATATCTCCAAACCAGATGCCAAAAAAAAACGTTCACATAGTACGTTTCTGCAAACCACGGATATTGTTATGTAGCAGACATGTTGAACTTAATGTATTAACAATGCTATGGCTAACACGTGGTTAGGTTTCGGCACAATGGCCACTTGGTTATGGTTGGGATCATGAAGATCATGTTTGGGTTTAAAAATACACAGTTTGGGGCAAAATCCCTGCAGGAAGAGCAGCAATGTCTCAATAAGGAACACACCGCAACACTCTGCCCAAACACACACAACTGGAGTTTAAAAAGCCAACGGAAACACAGCAATGACTCACAACTGTTGGTCTCGGACACAGGACTACAGTACTCTGCATCTTGGCAGCTGTCTCGCCTAGGTGACCTGGTGACACACCATCCGCCATCCCTTCCACCTCCAGATAACAAAGTCAGCTCAAATATTATGTCAATAGAGAAACGTTGATATGACACGTATGAAACATGCATATGTACCATATTCGTGGTTTGCAGAAATATACATTGTGACATTTTCTTTTAGCGACTGGGCTGACATCTCAAGCCTGACATACAGTGTAAATCAGTCTAGAGGGCGATTTAGTTTTCTTGCTTTCTTTGGACATCTTGATCCCTTTCTTCATTCTCCATGATCTCACACTAACAGCTGTTTCCAATACATTTTTGCAGATTAAAAGAAATTTCAAATCTCAGTGCAGTGAGCAAAGATGTAATCAGATCTATGACAAAACAATCTGATTCTCTAACAAACCCCAGAATAATTCATACTGTTTTAAACCTGTTTTTGTTCCCACACAATGTCTCCTTTACTCATTTGGACTAAATGCGTGAGAGAGTGATGAATCTGTTTAGCATTTACAAAATGGTGCTGGGGCCAGGGCAGGATGTTTGTGGATGTTTGTTCATGTGTTACACACTGTGTTTGAACAGAGTTTGACCAAATATGTGGTCAGACTCTACAGTTAAAGGTCGCAGCCACAGAGTATAAAAAAAGGTTGTGACCAGGTCATATGCTGATGACAAAGAGACCCGGACAGAAATCGTTTCCACTCGTCTCTCATTGCTTTTTCAACAATGCCAAGCTTCCAACTCAATAGGTGATAGCGAAATATTAATAATCAATATGCCTCCCGTTGCCATGGCAACACAGCGAAAAAGCTAATAGCTACTGTGTGGTCTCTCACACCTGAATGTTTCTAGTCTCCTGAAAGTTGCATAAACCACTTAACCCAAAATTAAATGTTTTAAAAGATGCACGTGCCCATGAATAAAAGAGTGCACAAATGTGTGCACGGGCGCACAGCTGCATTCATACTCACACAGGAGAGACTGAAGGCATGAGAGTGAGAACACACCAGTGAGGTTGCACAGTGTGAGGAGATGGCCGACGAGGAGCAGCTCCCACTCAACGCAGAGAATTTAGGGTTTTTTAGCTGTCAGGGAACCTAACGCAGCACAACCCGCTACTACTAATACAAATGGACTGAATTAATCTCATTCTTATCCAGGGACATGAAAGTGGATGGAAGAAACTGGGGAGGGGAGTGAGGTGGAGGGGCGGAGCGGTGGGGGGAGTGCTGTGTGTTGGTGATGGGGCGGGGGGGGATTGGGGGAGGACTGGAGAGTGTGAGTTAAACGCAGAGAGAATTAGAATGAATGATGACAAGATTTGCTCCTTATTTCCCATCCTTTTATCCTCAAGAAGGAAACAGAAATCTAATGTTTGTCTCTGCGAGACCCACACAGCCATCCAATACACTTTGCTGCAGAAATCAACAATGAGATTATTTACATTCATATAGCAACATGATGTGACCACCCAGCAACGGACTGACAATCAGGAAATTAGCTAATGTTGCTGTCGAAAGCTCACCTGATTTCCTGTCAGGCTGCAGCATAAACGCTGCGTTGTTGTTTTACAGTAACCTTGCGCTCTCTGACAGCCAGTGAATAATGAGTCAGTTTAACATACAGCTTTGCTAGAGAAGTCCTTCGCCACTGGAAGGCAGGAATGTCAGAAACTGAAGCAGATGTTTGTATTAAAGAAATCAACACATTCAATATCAAATTTCACGTGAAACACTAAAATAAAAATAAAAAATGAAAGCAAGGTTTGTTTTTTTCCTTTTTGATTGCTCTCATAACAAACATATTGTCTCTTATTGGCTTTACAAATCTAAATCTCGCCAAAATACAAAAACAAATATTTTGTGTTTGCAAAATTATGGAAGACAATTCTTTTTTAGTTTAGTGTTGCAGTGTTGTAAGTAATAATTCCATTAGCAATTTCACACAATGTTCAATTTTCAGAAACATGAGAATTGATTTAACTTTAAAATTTAAGCTTTTGTCTTTGCAAACATCAAAAGGCCGCTTTAGTCATAGGCGTAGATTTCGGGGAGAGATGCAGGGGACACATGCCCTTCAATATTTAGAACATGTCTACCATAATTTCTGCCATAAACTGATGCAGAAAATGCAAAAATTAGTGCATAAGAATTCACCAGAAGGCCGGAAATGAAGTGTTTGATGCCTAAAATTTTCTAGGTAGGGGCCCCAAACCCTGTCTTTTATATGTGACCCCCCCAATGTTTAAACAAAAATCTACACACTTGGATTTAGAGACGCTAACGCAATTTACATTAAATACAATTTTCTTTTTCATTGTGGCCTTTTTCTGTTTTATTCTTTCCCTCTGACTTCATACTGTCGCGATAACCTTGATACAATACCTTGAAAATATTGATATTTAATACCGTTTTTGATACCACAGGGGAAATTGCCATTGAGGGCACAAAAACTATTAATTATATCAATCAAAAAATAAATATAACGAGGCTGTAACATGACAATGACAGCTTTTCTTTCCTTGCTTAGTAGCAGAGATTTTTTTCCTGCTTTTTTACCTTTGTTTTTCTGGATTGAGCCGGTGTTTGATAGCGTGAATAAATCCCTCACATGAGTTGAGGTGCTTTTGTCCATAATTTTTTAGAGATTGTAAGTTGTCATAATTAAGTAAAAAATTCCAAATATATGACGGTTGTAGGTTTTCTCGGTCTTACATTATAGTCCACTAAATATTTGGAGGTTTTGGAATGCTGGTTGAACAAAACAAGAAATTTGATGATGTCAGATTTTTATAGGCCAAACAACTGATTGAGAAAATTATCAGCAGATTGATCGATAATGGAATTAACCATTAGTTGCAACCTTAATAGTTTCCTCCAGCATCATAACATTGAATAACTTAGTCAAACTGATCACAGCACATTTGACGCAGCCTTTTCAAGCCTGACCCAACAGAGGAGGAGCACGAAGGGAACAGCAGAAGGAAATATGTACACAAGATACAGATGGCTGATTTAATCCACAGATTTTATTTCAACTAATTACAAAAGCAGCAACATCACGCTGGCAGCAAACCATCCGAAGATTAATTTCTGTCTTTCATTAACATTTTGTTCGACAGTTTATGTTAATCATCAGGTTGATATCTCAGATTCGCAGGGAAAGCTTTGAAAGGTCGAATCATTTTGTAGTTTCCTTTTGAGCTTTAAATTCCATCACTTTTTATTTTCACTCGTGCATTCAGCAGAAGATTGTGCCTCAGATTTGACAATGCGACACATTCGGTGAATGCAGTTTGTGAGACAATATGGCATTGTAACTACACAGCTGTGGGCTGTGATTGCAAAGCCTGTCTCTTTTGAGTTGGTGCGCATATGTGTGTGTGTGTGTGTGTGTGTGTGTGTGTGTGCGTTGTGTGTGTGTTGCCTACAGGTGACTCATCGCACTGCAGATGACCACAATGTTTTTTTCTGCTGCTTGAGCATCCATGGCTCTCTTTCTACCTTTCCCTCTCCTATGATTCTCATTTTCTCACTCCCTTTCTTTGCGTCTATTTTTCTCTTTACACCCTCTCGCTATCTCATCCCATCAGTGCTTTCTTTAGGCGTTACAAGCCTGTATCCCCAGATTACATAATGCCCTGCCTCGTACGATTCTGTCTGGACGCCATGGAAATGACACGCAGCAAATAAAGAGACAAAGACACTGAACATTTACATTCTGAGGCACATTTCACACACGTCTTTTTGTTTCGTGCGCTGCATTGTACCTGAGCGGGATGGCCACCAGCAGCAGAACGCTCATCCAGCCCAGGTATAATGAGCCATAATGTCATGTTACGATCTGATTGGCATGGCGAGCATCACAGAGAGGGGCGGGAAAAGGGGCTGGTGAAAGAGAGAGGAGGAGGGGGGGGGGGGAATAATGATGATGATGATGATGATGATGAGGGGCCATGAGCCGAAACAAAGGCAGAATGACAAAAAAAAAAAAAAAAAAAGAGGTGAGGATCAATTTGTGCCTGCCACCTCGTTTTCTGCTCCCCCTCCCCTCTCTGTCTCTCTCCCAGCGTCCAACTCGCATCAATCATACATCCATTTACCCCATCCCTCTCTCCCTCTCAATTAGTCTCTCCTCCATTTCTTGTCCTCTGCTTTCCCGTCATCTGCATCCAGTGATTTTGAATGTTTAAATATAATTTCACATGTGAGCAGGAGCTGTTAAAATGTCCTGTTTCCTTGATGACAAATGTTTACTGAGCAGAGGGTTTGCTTCTACGGTAAAATAAAGCCTTTAAAAGGTGACAGAAGGTAACCACATGCACACGCTGACATGTGGGCAAAGTAACATGTAAGCGAGCTTTGCTAAATTTTATTTGTCAGTGTTTGTAAGTGTCAGCTTAAAAAGATAAAAAGCACCACAGTTTTTGAATTTTAAGTATTTTGTTTTTAATGTGCTGATTATTTCATTCAAGACTGTTACAACATGGAAATTTTGCAGAACATCAAGTTCTTTGTTGTATTTTATGTCCGTTTTCTAAGTTATTGCTTTGATTTTGTTGTGTTTTGTTCACCAGATCATTCAAAATGAGCTAAAATACAATATATTGCATCATAATTCACATTTAGTTATTCATTCCTGTATTTTTATATACGTTTCAGGGAGTTTTCTGCCAGAAAAAAAGGAATAAAAGTGTCTAAACTTGCACATATAACGGGGTTACATCTGTCAACATGCATCTGATTATTCATGTGTTTTTGTATAAACTGCTAATAATTAGATGTTCAGTGATTTTTACATCTGTCATAATCAAAACATGCTTGATTGCAGATTGTAGATTGACCTAATCTTAGACATGCACATGCAGGTAGACACACACACACACACACACAAACACAGCATTTACATTGTAATTACCCCTGAGCCCCTCTCCAGGTCCCTGTGGGGCCTCAAGCTGAAGATGGTCTCAGAAGAGTCCCAGTTGTCCCATTGAGGAGATCATTAGCCTGGTTAGAGTAATCCACAACAATCCGCGTGTGTTTGTGCGCGCGCGTTCGTGTGTGTGTGGGTGTGTGTGTCACTTGTGTGCTCATGCGTTAAGCAGCTGTTAAATGGACTCCACGGCCTTTAGTGTCCGTGGACATTAGCTTTATTGGTGTGATCTGAAAAGTTATTTAGTGACAGCTGGGATTTCCCTCCCCAGGGACGGAGCCACTGACGACTCATGATAGCAGGCATGAATGAAAGGGGAAATAGGCGTTAAATTGAAAGACCTGGAAAACTGCCGGAAAAATACACAGCTGAATTTATTAAAAAACATCAGAAAAAAAATACAGAGATACAGAATTTCCTAAAATGACTTCTTTATTATATAAAACTACAAAATTATGAATGAAGTCTTGTTGTATTAACTTTTAATCAGAAATAAGATTATTTTATTTTGAAGGTTAATGAAATTACACTATGATAAACAAACAATTTGAACATCTTATTTGAGGAACAATAAAAAGAGCCAAATTGAAGCATTTATGAACAAGTCAAACCACATTAGCTCAGACATGGAGACATTTGATTTCATCAAAAATTGATTAAATTTAGCTTCAGTGTTTGTCTGAGAAATACGTCAGCATGTTTTAGTTTTTAATTGCACAAAAAATGCAAAAGCTGTGCTCTCCGTCAGCATGGCTCTGTTTTTGTGTATTCTAGGCTTTAGAGGATCTGCATCAAGGGTTGTGGAGCAGCTGTTTATTTGCCTGTCTTGGCTTAAGACAGCAAACATCTGCATGCAGTGTTGTATTGTCAGATGTGCCTGTCGCCTCTTTGAACCGACGTGACCCCGACCAATCAGCAGCCCCTCTATCTTCCTTTCTCTCTTTCTGATTCTCCTGTCTCCTCCCTCTGTCATTTTCCTCCCAACACTGTTGTTTGGAAAAATTATCCTCCCTTTGCACTCTCGGCTGGAAAAGGGAGCAGAGTAAGGGGGCACACGGAGGGGAGAGAGGGCAACTGATTGCTCCTATTGTTTAAGAGTGAGGCTTGCAGCCTCTTAGGGGGATAATTGGCACACAAGGAGGGTAATGTGTTTGGACGGGAAAGGGAAGTCAAAGAAAGAGAAATTAAAATAAGGTGGTGAAAGGGCTTGTAGAGAGGACGCTGTGGATCAGTTAAAGCTAAACATCTTAAATTAAACGTGAAGAGTAAAAACCGACATGTTGTGAAATCACGCTTGTGTATACATTCACATTATTTCATTTATTTGATATACACACTATGTTCTTGTGTGTCTTGTACTCTGCTTTTTTATTTTTTGTCATTGTTTTATGTCAGTTTAAAGACAATATAGAGGACTGTAGCTAATTCTTTAAAACCAATTAATTTATGACAATTATTTTGCAAATAAAAACCTGAAATTAGCTTATAGGTCATTGCTGAGGTGATATTATGGAGTATATTGAAACAAAAAAAGAAAAACAAAAAATGTTTGTATTCATGCGTAGAGGGATATTTGTTACCAAATTAGATAGAAAAATCTGATAACTGCATGTCAGAAAAAAAATCTTTATTAGCCATCTACAATGTTTTGGGATAGTATCAATCATGCAGGAGTCGACACCAATTGAATATTAACTGTATATAAATGGTATTTTACTGCACTTCCTTATTTTACATTACTGTCAAAAACAAACACCATAAATACATATTGCATTTGAAACTTTTGCTTTAGGATTATAGCCCATGTTTTTATACATTTGACTCTTGGTTGTGAGGTAAATAAACGTCTATACATTTTGCGCACAGGAAATGTACATTGCCAAAATGACACGCATGCCAACACCTTTTAATACAGCCGTCGCACTTTCTTTTGTGCCTGTTTTCAAAAGCGGGGCTCTGCCACCATTTCCTGCTATTCATGATGTTCTTATTCTATTTCTTACTCTCATTTCTATCTGCATGTGTCCTTTGTTTCTCGTCAAGCACTCGGGGAAAGTGCAGGTGTTAAAAGTGCTTTTAAAAAAAAAAAAGAAACCTGACTTGACTGAAGGAGAAGTAATTTCTAAAGTAGCGGAGAAAGAGCAAGTTGAATGTAAAGGATATGATACCATGAGGGTAATTTCAGAACAATTTCCACAGTCTAATCACCCAGGCACGGTATTTTAAAATCACAAGCCTTGCATGTCTTCTTCAGAACCATATAACCATGAGTAATCAGCAAAATACAAGGCGGGTGATGCAGAAATCCTGCTCATACAAGGATGACCTTTAACCAGCAGGATGACTCGAACATCACCGAGTGCATATTGTGAAAACCATCAAGCGTGCAGTACTATCTGAGAGAAGAGTTTGCTTTACTGCGTCATCAAAGCGAGTCCTGCACGTCCCTCTGTATGTCTGTGTCTCTATTTCATATTCCAGTCACAAGCCGTGTGGTGCAACTGCTCAAAGGGTACGATTTGGTATTTTGGAATTTTTGGGGGTGGGGGGGGTGGAAGGGGGGGGGGGCTTGATAAGTTTCGTGCCTCGAGGTCTGTCTGGGATGGGATGGCTGCACGCAGAGAACGTGCATGCTCAACGCGCTCGTGACCGCAATCGCTTTAGCTTGATACCCGAGATGGAAAAAAAAAGGAATGTAGAAAAAAGAATCATTTACATTCAGTTTGCAAGTGTGCTGAAGACGCTGCGAACATCTTTGAGTGCTCGCAGCGTGCGCCTACGTCCGTGCTTGTCGACATACTTGTGTGCATGTGTGTTACAAATTAGTGTACTTGTAAGACTATTATTTGTGATATTATTTTGTGTGAGTGTGTGTGTAGGTGCGTGTGTGTACAGTGTGTCTAAATTGGAAGGCTGTAATTAAATGCGTAGACCTCTCCACTATCTCCTCCTCCAGCCAGCGCCAGTGACGCACAAACCGCAGCACAGCCATGAGTCATCAGGCCCCCAGGATCACCACCCCTCCTTCTATCTCTCTATCCCTGCCTCCATCCACCTCTACACAGCTCTCTATAACCCTCTCTGCCTCTCACTACACATTCCTATGTCCCACTCTTTCTAAATTACCCAGCATCACGCGCACGACGCAAGCTGCCGCCTTTTTTCCCTATACACTCCTTGAGATTCGTGCTCAATTTCCACCTCAATCCGACACGCTCCCGTTTATCTCTCCACATCTGGCCATCGCTCCCTCTACTACGCCCCCGCCACCTTCCCTCTTCACTCGATCTGTCTTTACCCTCTTTATCTCCCCTGTTAACCTCTCCACGCCCACCCGTGAACCGGTGGGTTATTAAGTTTGCCACAGTTGCAGGAAGACGAGGGGGGGGACATCGCGAGGAGAGAGAGAACGAGGGAGTTATGGGGAGACATAAGAGACAGGGCTCAAATTGTGAGTGGGAACGGTGGGAGACAACGGCAAGCGAGAGAGCGGCAGTGACAGCGCGTGCAGTGCGAGGAGTAGGAAAGGCTGCGAACAAGTGAGGGGAAACAAGAGAGGGAAAGAGAGAGAGCGTGATTTGAGGCATTTGCCACCTGGCGTCCTGAATCATTATCTGACTCATGCTAATCTCCTATCTTCTCAGCCAAACACACAAACATACACACACACTGCACACACACACACACACACACACACACACACACACACACACACACACACACACACACACACAACTTGCATTTTTTTTTAAAGCTAGCACAAAGGGAGTCAAAGCAACATTTCTGAGTGTCAGAGTGGGTAAGAGACGAGGAGTCAGGGGGGCACCGGAGAGTAAGGATGAGAAACACTCAAAGGACGCAGAGGAGAGAATCTCTCTCGACTCTCTGACGAAGTCTCCGACGTGGTTTAAAGAGGGGAAAAAAGGGGGATGTTGCATTTCCATCTCTCAGAGTGTTTATGATATGAGTAGGAAGGGAGAGCATATTAAATGTATGACTCATAAATGTGTGCGCCTCTGTGCCCCACCAACGCCCTGCAGAGAGGGTTGCATCCACTGCTGCAGGAGGGATAAAAAAAAAAAGAAAAAAAAAAAGAGGCAATTTCGTGCTTTACTTGGTGTGGTTATCCAATTAGTTACACAAAACATGTGGCTAAGCGGATGTATGCCAATATGCTTCTGTTCCTGATAGATGTTTTATCCCCGGGAGAGCCTTCACGAATATGTAGCAAAGCTGTCTGATGAAATATTACATTTTGAGTGCAATAGTTTTTGTATTTGGCATTAGTTGTTTCAGTCTGATGGGGGGGTGGTGGGGGGTGGGGGGATCATGCACTATTATCCTCTGAGCTGACAGTGATAATTCAAGGTATTCTGCTCACAGATGCCGTAAGCTCTGTGTTCGTTTACAAAGCTACGTGGCTCGATTGTGCGAGGGTTTCCCAAAAGTGCACGTATTATTTATTATCTTGTTCCAACATGTGCACATTCATCGCGTGTACATCCTGGACGTTCCTGATAAAGCCGCCATCTTTTTCAACATGTGAATGAACCCAGAAATTATGTGTGTAAATCTTTATTTTGCATAGGCGCTGTCTGTAAAAAAAATAACACAAACACCCCTTAGCTCTGACACGAATATTGTATAAATGTGAATCTGGAGCAGCTTCCTTCAAAAGAGAGTACAAAAGAAGTTGTGTGCCACCTTTTCACTATGCATACTTTTCCATGTTGATTTCGAAGTTTGTGATTAACAAGAGGGACACCGGTTGCATACATATGCAGGGAACACACAACACAATCCTCACTTGAGCACTGATAATTCAAAATCCGAGCCTTGCAGTGGGCGAGTGACTCAATGTTATGGCACTAGATGCTACTCCACTGGAGTACCCCACATTTATTTCAAACATTTATGGCTCGATTTTTGGACGTTGCCTAAGGCAGACTTTGAAGAATACAGACTTTTAATAGCCCACGAGTCGAGCCTTCAAAAAAAAAAAAAAAAAAAACACATTATGCCGAGCAAACACTGTCGCTTGGTGATAATATCAATGTGTGTGGGATTTAAATGATTGCCTCTAGCCTACATAGCCTAATTTCTGAATATGTCTCTCTGCCTAAGCCTGCCGGAGTAGCTACACAAACAAAGTGATATACTTTGAGTATGAGTGCAAAAGAGAAAAAAAAGTACTTAATATCCACAGATATGAAATGTCTCATGAGCAGATCTGAACTCCATAATAATAAGATTATCTGAAAAATTTAGCCTTTCATTCCTTTGGCTGAGGATTCTGCTTGTTCTGTGGCTTTGTTCAGGATCCTGGTGGATCTGAGTCATTTCAACTTTAATCTCTCCCTCTCCTTCATAGTATAAAAGTATGTCTATATTTGAAATGTGCTCTGTCTCCTGCTGTGAATCTAAAGAAAGAGCTCAACTTTCAACTCCTAAATACAGCCACACACCACTTTGCTGTATGTTATTGGATTACAACTTGGACACATGTTTTGTCTGGCAGCCTTTAATTGATGCCTTTGTACCATGATTAAGTGGAACTCGGGGATGTTAAGACATATATGAAAAACAGCAGTATCTCCAGTTTGGTTCCAGCTGGGGAACTTGGCTGCACGTTGTTCCCATTTCTCCTGAAAATTTGCATTAAAAAATCATCAACATCTTGCCGGATTCATTCCTACGCCCTTGTGTTATGTGCACATCAAAGAAGAGGTACTGAAACTGCAATTTCACATCCATAATATTACTAAAATCCAACCTATATTTACACAGTGTATGCACATCGAGCGGTTTTTATGATCTCTAACAAATCAGCACCACAGGAATTATGTTATGTAATTGAATAACGTTACATGGGTAAGGTTTAGGCAAGTTAAGTTAAGGAAAGTTGAGGAAACTGATGCAAAGTTCACTTATTTCTACATGGTTTTGAACACTGGTCTCCTGAGGAAAGTCCTGGGGGAAAGTCCTATGTTTTTTGACACCTCCACCACCCCAACCTGCCTACTAATGTGACCGTTTTCTTCTTTACTAACATCAGTGCATTCGTCATGTGATTGCAGCCTTCCTGATTACGAATTAGGCCAACTAGATCATGATTATGTGGGATATATATGAATTTTGGTGCGGGACTTTTCTAGGCTTCCGGCAGCCTCAGGCAAGTTAGATTCAAGACTTTTAATGTCACGAAATAAAATTTAAGACCAATTTTACAATAGCAAAAATTGAATTACGAAAAACAAATGAAAACAAAAAACAAGACCCCACATCAAATACGTAGGGTTTGGAACAATTCTGCCAAAATGTTCATGGCAGTATAATTTGCTCTAGTAAAAAGTTGGACAATCTACTTTAAATGTTGAAGAAAATGTAACACTTTCTTGGTGTGATGGACACAAGGGTAGAACAGAACTGAGAAATACCTGATGTTTGTTTGCAGGTATTCTTGGCGATTTTTGTGCTTCTCTCTGCATACAGGCCTGCCTCAATTCCCATTGTACCGAGTTTGAAAACTCTTTGCATAGAATATATCCATATGCGTCGTCTTGTACGAATAGTTAATGAGAACAGCCTGATTTACAAAACAAGATGTGGAAACCAAGACAACTTACGGTTGCTGCAACAACCCTTACACTCTTATAAAATCTCTTCCCAATTGCTTAATCAATACAATAAAAAGGGCCACATAAGGCCATTTTGTCCATACTCTCCTTCCACTGGCTCCCAATTCATGCCAGATGTGACAGTGCATTACATAGGATTGCACCATGCTGTTTAGCAGATCTCACTGCACTCCACATATTGCAAGCTTCCTTGGATCTCATGATGACAGCTACTTATCTACCTGCAGTCAAAATGCAAAAACACCAGCTGCACAGCCAGTTCTTTTTGTCTTTGTGTTCTCCATGTTGGGATTAATGAGGCTAATTCTCCAAATATTTTGAAATTCAGGCTTAAAATCTGATCAGCTCAGATTCCTGCTGATGGAAATTTAGCCTGTTTAACCCATCGGAATGCACCTGTGTGTCCACTGCAATAATGCTTTTCCTACCTCTTTTCATTTCAGATCCTGGCTGGGCAGTGATCTGTGCCCTTTGTGGTCCTTGACTCTTCCTGCCTTCCTCGCCTCTGGTGGTAGCTGCTGTTCATGGTGACTGCTGATGTTCCTGCAGGCTTTACAATCCTTTGTTGACCTTCATGACAACAAATGACAATGTGAAGTACGCCACTATTGTTTGCTGGTACCTGATCCATATGTTAATCAAACCAACCGTCTAATTGTTTATATTCTATACACATTGTTGTACTATATGCTACCTATATTTATAATTTGTTTGCTAGTCTGTAGCCAGGTTTCCATTCAAATGTAACGCATGCTCAATTATAATTTACAGGAAGTTGGCAGAAAGAAATTCAGGCTCCATTCACCACAGTAAGTTGAACATTAGAAGTTGACCGCCTTGAGATAAACAATTGACCCTTTGCTGAGTCCCACCCCTTATCTACTGATAGCATAGCATCAGCTAGCTCCAACAAGGGTCCGAAAACAACACGGCTGTGCCCAATAGACTCTCATGCAGTCAGGTCATGGCACACGACGAATAATGTTATGTACGTACCGTAAAGTTACATAGGTTAGGTTTAGGAGAAGAATCGTGGTAAAGACTTACCTTAAAATGACTCAAAGCTCACTTGGTTTCTCACAGTTCCGAAATATATCCCCCTTGACTCCCATCTGTGCGTGATTGCAGCCTTACACGAATTACTGGCTCATGATTATGTGCCATGTATACAAATTGTGGTGCATTTTTTTCCGTACGTATACATATGAACAGTGCATGACAACAGCCAGCTGTCTACGCTCACAGAAAGGTTTTCTGAGGTTCTTGCTTAGTGATATATTTATGGTTGGATTTTTTTTCATTTCGTGTTTGATATTGTGTGCACTCTGAAGCCTTTTCAAACTGTAACCTGTAAGTAAAGTAAATAGTAATGAATAAGTTAGTCTTGTTGCTTGCTGCTGTTTCTACCTCAAACGACTAAATTGCTGCTACTTCTTCTGTGTCGTTTGATTGTGGCCCCTTCTAGCCTCTTCAACGGTGTAATTATTTGCCTGTGAAAACATATGAGGTTTTAAAGGATTCTGCACTGAAGATCTGCTGTGTGCAGGAGGCCATCTGTTTCTATCTACATGTTATTAATCAATAAATCGGTGTGTGTTATCAACAATTGTTAAAAAACAAAAAAGAAATGAAAACTATTACTGAATCCAAACTCTTTGCAAACCCTGCAGGCAGAGTTTCCCAAGATAAGAAATGGGCCTCATTCATGTACAGATTCTGTTTTAATCTCTTCTTTCATTCATAAAAACTGATGAAGAAAATGTGCCCAGATCACAGATGGGCCTTTTCCATGTTATGTCACAACAGAAGAAGCACAGGTGTAAATAATCAAATTAATGATGGCTGGATTCCACTTAGCTTTTGTGCATGCTGGCTCACTGTCACGGCTTACTGGGGCACTTAAAAACAACAAAGCCATTGTTAATGTTATTAGTAGCACCTGTGCTTTTCTTGCTATGACGTCAAAATGTCTACTGTGCAGAAGGCCTATCGATTTTTTTTTTTTTTCACGTGAAGATCTTGGTGAGTCAGGATGGTTCTGAAATTCTACTTAATGCAACCTGTAATTGTAAAAATAAACATCCAAGTTTGTTGGGAAACTATTTATGTGCATTATTTGCAATATCTCCAACAAAATGTGGTTTGCATGCATGAAGAAGATTGACTTCCATGACATGAAGCTCCTGGAGGGCCCCATGTCTTGTGATCAAAGATGCGAAACAAACATAAACACTTAACTAATATAATAACTGCACTTACCGTGATGACAAGCGTCGACAACTTCGTGACAATTTTTCCACGTTTAGTCAATCTACATCAGAGAGTAATCAACCAACCAACGCTAATTAAATAAACCCATGAACACACAAAATGAAAAAAATCACACTTAATGAGGCTGTAAAACAGCACAGAAGCATATTCTTTAAAGAAGGCTTACCATTGTTGACATAAGTGGTGTTTGATGTCTCAAAAAAATCCCCAAAGAGCTCCTTTGGCATGCCAGTTTTCATTCACAAAACAAGCACAAACAGAAACTTACTCCCTGCTGTTTCCTCCATTTAACAGAAAAAGACACCCCTACTACCGCTGATTGGCATCTGCACGTCACAGGCCACAGATTCAATTTATTTTTAGTAATTCTGGGTTTGACGTCAGCATGCAGCCTGATCTGAGATCAATATGATTCATCATTACGATGTCTCTGAATAGCTCATCTTTGACATGTATAGCAGCGGACAATAAAGCTAATAGAGAGGTTCAGGCACTTGTGCCATTTGTTTTGGGAGATGTCATCAGAAGGTTACCAGTCCTGGCACTTATTGCGATGACTAAAGCACTGATTCAATATTTCGTGATTGCTGAACTCCCTCCAGCTAGAAAATCCATCCCATGGATGCTTTGCAAGATTTTCGGTCACGCAATCCAGCAATGCACGTGGGTGCACAAGCTAACGTTACTATATCCGCACTTCTTCACAGGTAACGTACAGTAAAACTTCTGCTAACCAAAAAAAACCAAGATAGAAAATAAGGTAAAAAATAAACAATAAGTCAACATAAGCAGCTGCTTTTGATATCCAGAGTCCTTCTTTATGCAAACATTCTCATTATTTTAAAAAGTCTTACGGTCCAAAATAGCCTCTGTTGAGAAGTTGATTACAGCAGCTACAAAGCAGCATCTTGCATTTCAATATTTCACCGTTAGCTACCATATTTGAAATGGGGTCATCCCTATGTTCCCAAGGTTCTCTGTTTCCCGCTCAACCAAGCGGGAAACATAGAACCCTTTTTGTGTAAGCGGGGAACATAGAAGCTTTTTTGCGGGGTTAAGTGGGGAACATAGAACCCAGGAAACATAGAACCCTGAGAACATAGATACGCTCCCGTTCGAAATCACAAAAAAATAAAAAATAAAAATAGAAAATAAATAAAAAATGGACTAACTTCATCGAGCTACAAACCCACTAAAACCCACAGACTGTTCAAATGTTGCAGCAAAACTTGGTAAGGTGACAAATACAGTCCAGCAAGCCGACAGTTAACGACAGTTAACAAGTAAGCTAACGTAAGATTAGATACTAGATATCAATATCAAGGGCTGTGGATGTTGATGTAATAGTAACACTTAATTTTGGCTTTTTAATTCACTTTTATTCTTTTGTATTTAGTTTATATGCTACAAGAATGAGTGCAGTATTAATGTAAGATGTAACAGCAATTTTCTAAGCCTGTTTTTAATCTGCTTGTCTAAAGCTAAACCCACATAGTGTAAACTGCTTTTTAACACTTCTTAAAGGTGCTACATAAATAAAGGTTATTATTATTATCATTATCGTTATTGTTACTGCTATTGTTTTTGTTTCAGTTAACAAGTGTACTGCTTCTAATGGTCACCATTGTCATTATCACTCCTGTCCCTATTTAGCACCCTTAATAATCCTCGATATAAAGGCAATGAACAGCCTTCTCTTTCTTCCTTTTGTTCATTTTGTTTTTCTTTTTGTGTTAAGCTAAACCCCCACAGTCAACAGTATTTCTGGAGTGTGTGTGTGTGTGTTTTTTTTTGATTGAGGCTCATGAATGATCACACTGCTGTGTACTTCAATCGCGAGCACAAATGCGCACAATGGTGACTAACGATAGTTAGTGACTAACTATGCTGATAATACAGCCTCGTCATATTCTGCACTTGGTTGGTGCAAGTCTTAGACTGTTCTCTTGTATTGGTATGGGGTGCTTAACTACATGAAGTAATGGACAGTAGATACTGGACTGACAGTTGTGGTCATGGTTTGAGATGTGCCTGGGTCAAGACTTTGAATCCACCCACTCCACTGACTTTTCTGATTCGTCTGGCATCGTGACCTTAAACAGCGGTTCCTTGGCTGACAATCCATCAATCCCTTGAGCACTGTTGGGGGACTAACGATTAATAACAAGCTGCATTGGAACGGATGAGAACAACAATGGCGACTGCTACAAACAAGTGGACACTGCTGTTGAGGCTGTTTTAAATCAAAATGTCTTCTTGATATCACCTAAATTGTTTGTTTTAACTGCGCTTTGCTCCACTCTTAGAACTCTTAGAAATGTCAAACTGAAGAGGCATCCATTCATCCATCCACTTTCATCCGCTTATCCGGGGTCATGTTGCGGGGGCAGCAGGCCAAGCAAAGCACCCCAGATGTCCCTCTCCCCAGCAACGCTTTCCAGCTCCTCCTGGGGGACCCCAAGGCGTTCCCAGGCCAGATGAGATATGTAATCACTCCGACATATCCTTCCCCGGGGCCTCCTAACGGTCCGGAAAACCTCTAACAGGAGGTGCCCAGGAGGCATCCTGATCAGATGCCCGAACCACCTCAACTGACCCCTTTTGATGCGAAGGAGCAGCGGCTCTACTCCGGATGTCCTAGCTCCTTACCCTATCTCTAAGGCTGATCCCAGCCACCCCATGGAGGAAACTCTTGGCCGCTTTTATCCGCAATCTCATTCAGCTCCCTCCTCACCGGAACGGTCCGGTGCAGCACCCGTATTACTGAATATGCAAATTTCTGAATTGAGTTGACATTTCTGTCTGATATCAGGCAAATCTGAGAGTGTAAGCAGACAATAAATGCCTCTGAATCAATGGTAGCACTTGATTTTGCGGGCTCGTAAATTTCCAATAATTTCAAAGTAATTTCTAAATAAAGTTTTTTGGAAATTTGTTATGAATCATTGACAAACAGAGGAGGTGGTACTCTTAATTAATTCTTTTTAATTAATTATTATTAATTCTTAATGCCACCCAAACATAACCTTGAAACACCTGAGTAAATGTGTGCTTGTGCACCATAACACAAATATAAATACTTTTGCTAATTTACACCACGGTTTGTACAGAATAACACAGTACAGACATTCTGTCTCAACTCACCTGGATTTTACATCAAACACCATCATGAGGTCAAAATTGTAATTGTAAATGTAACTGTTTGGTTTTCTTTATATCGGGTATTACAGCCTGAGGGAGCTACCAGCGAGGCTGTCGGCTCTTTACAAGTGCATAATGATTCAATGGTTCTGTCCATCAGGGTCAATAAGAAAATCTAAGGTCTACCAGTCTTTCAGCAAGACATCTGTCTCGGTCTGGACAGGCACAAGATAAAAAGTTTCAATTACACTATCCGATTCCCTCTCTTTACGAACAGAACACTACATACATCACTGAGGTGCTTGAACTCGAGTCTGTGTCTAAGGTAGCTGACCAAAGGCCTTTTCACGCCAAGTCCCAAACAAATTTACAGTCCGTAACACCCATCAACCTTCCACACCAGCATGTTTTTTGTCTTTTACGAAAGGATACGTAGCAGAAAAAGTTAAACTTCTGACTCATAATACTACATCCTTCATCTTTATCACGTTGTGGCCAGGAATTCCACACTCGTCATTTCTTTTTTTTTCTTTCCCGTCTGCCTTATTTTGTGTATTATGTAACTCTATTTCTCCACAGTCTATTAAAAAAACAAAGGCTGGGAAATATGTGTGCACACAATGAATTTTGGAACAATGGTTTTGTGCCTGATTACAACAACGGAGTCTTCCCATTATGCTGGGCTTTGGCCGGTGGCCCTTTCCATAGTAACAAGTGATGAGGCTCTTTGGTTTATTTATAACTGATGGAGATTCCCAAGGTTTTTTTTGTGTGTTGACTAACACACTAAGGCTACAATGAAAAGTAAACTGTCAAATGTGAATTAACAGTGTGAGGAAATACTGCTGGAAACAGCGGCTAAAAAAATGTTCTAAATTATATAAATATAGCCTCCAATACATTAGTGCTTATGCTGTCCTCCTTTTCTTGTTTGCTTTGTCTTCTGTCAATGCAGTCTCTTGTTCTTTCTCCAGCAGACACACAGAGATAAGCATGCTCATGCCTGGAAATAGAACATATAGAGGAGAGATAGAGAAAAGAGGGGAAACAGAAAATTATAAAGAATGCATGCAGCCATAATAGAGGAGGTGATGAGTTGAAACGATAGAGGAGACAAGAGAAGTGTTTATGACATTCAGTTACATATAGAAAACACAGCTTTGTTTCAGGCAGATCAGTGTCTGGATTAGCAGAAGTGACAGATAAAGAAATGGGAAATTTCATTGTACGCTGCTATCTGGGAAATGGATTTCGTGAATACTGAGCTGGCTGGATATAAGCTGTTATTCAGTCTTTTACTGCCTGAGTCCTTTTACATTTACAGGCTCAGGTTGTACCCACTGGCTACACTGAGGACTTTTTCTCTGGTGCCACAGAAAAATATATTACAGGCTCCACAGGTTATGTAGAATAGGACACATTCACAAACTTCTTGTGCACTCCTTCACCTCAATGGGCCTCATGCGTGAACATTTTCATATCTTCTAATCTGAAATGTCTCTTATTTTCTCTCTGTGAGGCTTGCTCGTGTGAGTGCTCCAAGTTGAACTGAATGTCACCCGTTCATCAGAAAGTGTGGGTTTGTAAGATCGTCATTAGCATTATAATTTCAGGTCAAAGTACTGTGTTTTTTTCTTCTTTGGAAAGAGACAGACTGTATGTGACTCATACCACAGGCATGAACCGCTTGTGAATTTAATTTGTGCCTTGGAGAAAATTTAAAGTATGACAAAATTGCTAAATGCCACAAATTCTTCCAAAACTCTCCTCTGAGATACTTAAGGAACAAAATTATAATTTGTTTATCAGTTACTCACACTGTGTTACGCTGAGTTTGGGAAGAAAATTTTATTTTTCTCTCATGCCTCTGGTGAATGAAGAATCCAGAAACGGAGAAAATTCTTGATGAATTGGATCCCATGCATTTTTACTAAACCCTTATGATTTATAACACTTTGTACAGACAGTCTCAGTGATAGGCGGGTAGCAAGCGCATTCCAAAATGCAAAAATACAAGTGTTTGGGAAGTACCGAGGATGTGACTGGGTAAATGAGAGATGGATTACACTGCATGAGATGTGTGGGAGTTTGTAAATACGTATTTTGATATAGTTTCGCTGTTGGTAAATGCTGTTTCTTTTTCATAACAAAGGTTAAATAATTGATATACAAATTATACGGGGAAGTAAAATATTCCTTTAAGAACTAAACCATTTGTATCAAAGCTTCATGCAGTAGGCCCATAGTCTGTGTGAGTTAATCTTTTAAGCACTTGACATTTTTGGAAATCCACTCATTTGCTTTTCTGTCAAGAGTAACCCCCAACTTCCACATAGTCCGTCAGTGGCGTGCAGCTCAGCGACGTGGATCTGGAGCGACCGACGACGTGTACCCTCGCCTCCAGATCCATGTCGCTGCGCGCCGCTGACAGAGTATTTGGAAATTGGGGGTAAGATGAGAAGGTCAAAACACATTGGCCCTCATTTATGAAACAAACGTATGACAGAAAACTGGGCGTACGGTCATTTCCACGCAAAGCTCGTCATTTATCAATGTAGACATGAGTGTAGGTTACGACGAAATCTCACATCAGGTCTCACCTCATGTACGCAAGTTTGAGTCAGCGTGGATTTGCTGTACAGCGTACATATAAATGATGATTGTTTTCACCCACCACATTTATTAACACCCAGTCATTCCTACGCTGTGATTGGTGAGATAAGAACATTTAATGAATTACACAAGAACCTTATCGTAAGATGAATTCTATGCTCGGATCTGTTCATGATCATCATGTTTGGTAAGATAGATTAATAAATGAGGGCCATAGATAGGCTATGAAGTTACTACCAGCAGCCAGTTACGTTAGCTTCCCACAAAGACTGGGAACATGGGGAAACACTAACCTGGCTTTGTCCAACTGTAACAAAATCCTCTAAACACTATATTAACACTTCATATCAGCCTTGTTTAATCCAAATAAAAACTCTAGTGAAAACCACATGCTGTGGTTATGTGCCGAGCTATTTTCATGGCCAGCAGCCATGTCTTTACGCAGAGCTAAGCTAACGTTTTCCTGGCCCCAGCTTCATATTTAATAGACACATGACTCTAAGCAGGGATTTAAACCGAAAACAACCAGGTGTTACAAGGGATAAAGATCACGTTCCTGGCATGTTGCTCTGTAAAACCTTGTCAAAGCTTTTGAAGGTGTCCAACTCTTTGGGATTCATAATATCACTGCTTAAATCTGTGATTTAACAACAAACTAAAGTGTGGGATGTGAGTATTAGGCTACACACTTCAATGTGATTAACAGTATCAAGGAAGACATGAAATGAAAAAAAGTATATACGTAAACACAAACAACTTACACTCACTCATTTTTTACTTTTCAAACCTGACTCCCATATTCATGAACTGTAAATATATGCACATTTTAAGAGCCTTGTTAGACAAATTTTGTTTTGCAGACACTTAATCGAATTCTATTTTAAAGCATTTCATGCAACACATACCTTTTGAAAATAGCTTGAGTTTCCTTTCAGTCACTGAGTGCTGCTCAACACATTTAGGGAAAACTCTTATGTCAAACTCTAATCAGCACACAGGTGATAATGAATATGATGATTCCCTAAGTGGCAGCTTCATGTTGTATCTTAACTTGTGTTGACACTAAAATTTGATATAATTCATCTTTATTCTCAAGGAAAAGCAGAGACAGTCAAATCAAAGTCGTGAAGACCATAGTGCCTATTATGCCATTAAGACACTTAAATAGTCGTCTGTACAGGACACATTTCTTGTGTCTCTGAAGCCAAAGTCCGCAAAATATGGTAGCACACAGATCCTGCTGAGGCCATGCAGGGACTGACAAAAGTCATAGGTTCACCTGTGACTCTCAGACGCAATAAGACTGAGTGTGTTTGACAATCCTTACTTAAAATAATAATGGAGGGCTGTCAAAAATCAAAACAACTTTGCTCCTGCAGAAATCTTCATGTAAGTAGCGTAAGTAATTATAATTTAAGATTCAGTTATAACATTATGTCAACAATAATTCCAGTAACCATCAAGTACTTCAACATTTCGTGGGTTTAGCTTGCATGCTGTCTTACCGTCACATTCGTTCAATTGAAGCTGGTGCTTAAAATGTTGGCGCAGGAGCTAATGCAGGGGGAATATGTCTTACAGCAAAGCCAAACTTTCTTATTTACATTGTCTGGTGGCCAACTAGCCACTGGTCAGCCTACATCAAGGTTTTGTTCAGAGTTTGAGGTTGTGTGAACCCACGCAGTGGCGCCAGTGTTTCGGATTTACTTGCGACCATGTTAACTGGTGACTTTAAGCCAAATGTGTCTGTGGTTGTCGTAGTGACAACAGCGGTTTTTAACCAGGAGGAGAATACATAGCTGTCCTCTTTGTTCAGTTTGTTATTCAAATTTTCATTACATTGTCAAACATAGCCAACCAGATTCGTCTTTGGACTCTTGTTTGAGGAATCCAGTCACGTACTAACACTCATCTTGTATCACACAGGAAGAAAGTAAACTGCTTCTCCTGTAAATTTAACTCTTTTCTTTAATACATTTTCTAAATAGGCCTACACATTTTCATCTTTGGTGCCTGTTTAAACACGTGCCATGCTAAAGAATTATTAAGCCCTTTTAAACGTAAAAAACATCTTCAAGGGATTAAAACTCACTCCATTATGGGAAAATAAATAATTATCTGGGTGCACCACTATCTGAACAAGTCAAGGAGGTCATATACCCTCAAAATATTATATATAATTAGAATGTATAATTATAATATAACAATATAATGCATCAGTATCAGCGCCTCTCTGTACTCACTGAATCCGTTAAAAATGTACTTCTGAAACATCATGTTAAATTAACCACTGTACCAATCAGCTGTGTGCTCATGTAAAAAAAACACGAAGGATGTCAGCTCTACGCTCGAGATCATACATAAGACGTAAGATGGGTGAGTACTTGCTTTCTTTCTACGTTTGCACTTTTTAAACAGAAAACACGTGTTTTATGTTGTGATATTTACTGAGAATGACACAAAATAGCCAACAGCAAGTTGTTTGCTAGTGATGGTCATTACTAGAAATTTTCAGCTCCGGTTTGTGGGTTTGTGGGCTGGGCTTGGGTCACTGATTAATGCACATGTCAGGCAGGGCGGATTGGGTCTCATAAGGGGTCAGGTTAGGGTGGGCTTGAAGAAACTCTGATCCATGCATCGCTAGTCCTAGGTTTCTCAGTCAGATCCACCAGATCCTCAACAGTTCAAGCCTCTCGTCCATATATGGTCACGTCTGGCTTTAAAAAGCCAAGATGGCAACATAATGTCGAATTTAAGGTTTCAAAATGGGAGTCCATCATGGTGGCTTCATCCATTATTTTTACAGTCTATGGTAGTGACTGACTGATTGATCTGTGCAGTATGAACATAAAAGTTTTGGCAGGCTGAGCATATTGTGAGTTAATGTACAATAGCAATACAAATGTACAGTGTTTTATTATTAATGTACAATTTAGAGTGAGTTGCTAACTCCAGTGCTTCATATCTCTGCCTTGCAGAATCACAGCTTATCATATGATGGATTGTTTTTAAAATGGATACATGATGGAAAGTCTTGTTTAAGGTCTTTGCACAACACAATGAAGCTTGATATCTTATATCTATATATCTTATATCTTGAGCCAAAATTAATCAGGGAGAGATAATGATTAACAAGTGAGAGACTGATTACGTTCCTGCCTAATCGTAACCCTGCATTAATCATGATAATTTCCCTCACCCTGACACCTCAAGTGAGCGTGCCCTATTTTGCTGTGATACCATCAGGTTGTCATCAGAATGGCATTAACTGGACCCCGGCTTCCTGTCTGATATCAAAATGAAGGCAGTTTGTTTTGTATCCAGGCCTTCTGACATCCTTTTAAACCCACAGCAAACCTGTTTGTCCCATTTTATGGAATGTCAATACATCTGCACGGGACATCTATCAATAGAAACATCTGCTAACTGGCTAAACAATAAAAGAGGATGTGTTCAGACACTGCAGCTCACGTGGATGTAATCACTTCAAAATGTTTTAATTATACTAATTAACGTTAAGTAAATGAAACTTGGAGCAGGATATAAATTTTTTTTTTTTCCAGTGAAGCAGGAAAGATTTAAATGTATGATCCGTAATTATATGATTGAAGCTACATACCCTCCTATAGCTTTCTATCTATAAACCTCAAAGCCAGCTTGTTGGTCTGTTACACACACACATACACACACGCTGAGTTGTGCTACCCTATTCTTCCTTTAGAGGATCAGAGGTTTTGTCGCTGTAGGTGTCGGCGATGAGTCACACCGGCAAATTACCGTGTTTCAAACGGCTTTCAAATTACTTCCCTTCCAGTCGGGTGGTGCGCTGATAACCGATAACAGTTTTCATTTCAACAAGGAGTTTTGGAGGACTCATCTTTCCTTCTGTTTGTCTGCCTCAGGGTGAAGCCTATATGTGTGTGGCCTGTGCCTGTTTACATTAGGCCTACAGTGCAGCACATGCAGCGAGGAGGCCTCCGACACACACAGGCAATCTTAGAGCAGATAGAAAGATTGACAGAAGCCAGAAATTCATGACCAACACAAGTGTTTTCTATATTTTACTTTCTCTCCATCTCAAACTTGTTGACCCCGGGGCTGATGTAAAAAAGCTATCCATGATCCCTGTATACTAAAGAGACAAGTGGGAAAACATTTTAGGAGAAGCCTATTAAATCTTTGCTCATAAAAAGGCTCATTTAAGCTGACAAATGATTATTGAAGACATACAGGGCATCCCAGTCACCTACCTATTTTCATTACAGTAACATCACAGGAGCCTGGTGTAGCGATGCTCAACGCACTGTGCCTTAAGAAAACGCACACAAGCAAAAGAAGAACACATCTTCACCTATCTGACAACATTCACGTTGCTTTAGCAAAAGGCAGGATTAGTAGATGACAAGCGTATTGAGAAACACATGCACCACTTTCACAACTCAAAGAAATGTGCTGTATAAACACAAAACACATGCACAGGAACGCTTCATACAGAGAATAGAGACACACCAAAAACTAATAAATACACCAACCCCTCGTCAATGATGTTAAAAAAACAAACTAACGATGTTTACGTTAGTTTTAACATTCTGTCTGAGTGACTGTGATATTACTGAGGACTTTAGTTATACTGTAGGGGAGACTGGGTATGGTTGTACCCAGAGGTGGGGCCAACTCATTGTTTTGCAAGTCACAAGTAAGTCTCAAGTCTCTGCACTCAAGTCCAAAGTCAAGCCCCAAGTGTTAAACTTTAAGGTTAGAGTCCTAAACAGTGTTGGGCTCATAACATTTAAAGTGTAATATATTACTCATTACTCTTTTCAAAAGTATCACTTTACTTATTACTCTTATTAGTCAGATGTGTGCCTCTGTGTAAATGTCAGGGTAATCACTGTTAAGGCTAGATAGCTTGTAAATTATTATTATTATTTTTAAATGGGGTTTCCAGTTGCTTGTGACCGGTATTTTTTCCGAGGCTCTGCCTGAGTCACTCATGGAGCAACATTACATCCACCTCATATCCGACCACAAGCTTCATTACTTCTTTGTAGCTGTAGCTGTCCACGAGTAAACTCCAGTTTTGTTTGTTTAAGCAGTGTAGCACTACAGCCAAACTCTGCGGCCGAGAAGGGCTCACCTTTGGTGGGGTGTATTTCCTCGAGCTCCACGTTGATGTGCTGTCGGCCATAGTTAGTGTTTCAGTCCAGAGGTTTGAGGATGTGTTTTTGCAGTTGGAAGGAGTTTTAGTACCACTAACTGCAGCCATGATGTCCTTGTCATATTTCCTCCGGAAAATCAAAGTAATGGGAATATTTCCAGCTGCTAAGGTAAGTGTTTCCTTCTTAAAAACTAGCTTGCTGCGTAGTGATGTGCCTGTGAAGTGCAATGATTAAAAAAATGAGTCAGCCACTGTTACTGTTGTATTTCAAGTCAGTAGTGATGCATTCTCGGAACCCTAGCACTGGAAACCAGGGCTCTTCCGCTCTTCTTCCAGAGGCAAGATCTCCAGGGTTTGCCTACAGACTCTACATCCACTGAATGTAGAATCTGTATAGAGACTAGTAGTGATGTAATAACCAAAAGTAATGTAACAAATTGTTTGGTTTTGGGGTAACAGTTATAATATTACTGACATTTTAATAGTAATTATTTACAGGACGTAATATTATTACTGGTCTTAAACAAATCATAATTCACTCTTCACGAAATGTAATGCCATTTTAACACCAGATTAATAATATACTATATTTTCAAAATTCTTGAATACTTCTATAAGTTTGTATTTACTTGTTAAAATAAGTTTGTTGAAAGTTGTTTCATCTTGGTACATTCTGACCTGCGTGTTTTGTATACTGCCAATTGTTTTTTGTTGATTATTTTTTCCAACTTGCACCCAGTAATGTAGTGTTATTTCTTCATGGCTCTCCTCTGCTACTTCACTGGACACTGTCAACTAGACACTTTTTACTCTTTAGGTATCAAATATTTTCAAGTCAAAAGGCTCAAGTCCAAGTGAAGTGACAAACCACTGCTGTTAAAGTCCAAGTTGAAGTGCAAGTCTTTTTTGATTTTGTCAAGTTGAGTCTTAAGTCATCAGATATGTGACGTGAGTCCATGCCTCTGGTTTTAACAAAAGGATGGTTGCAACAGCATCCCTTTAACCAAGAAGGGATGACCTGTGATGACCTACCTGATGTCATGTGACCACTTTCTTCCTTTGCATATTTCATAGCTGGACCAAGTTTATATTTTGGTTTGTACTGATGCTGTTGAAATTAGAATTATGTAACTTGTATCAGATTAGAGAGTAGGCTCTTGGGTAAATTGTGAGGCATGTCATCTTAGCTCACGTCAAACAACCATGCTGCTACAGCTGGCTAAACAACGGCTGACAGGGGTGTGAATAGTAGTAACACCTTTTAAAGAAGTGTTAAAACTAACTCCATTGACAACTCAACACATTTTATCTATCTTATTCTTTTTTTTTAGCATGCGAGGAGAGATGGTGAGAAAAACTGATCTGGCTGTGCTTGTACACGTTCTAAAGTAAAATCAGATGAGGTGAGGCGGAGAAAGACTGTAAGCTCTATCCCCAAATAATACTCTACCTGCCATGTGACACTGAATGAAATGAAATAACAGGTTTAACACAGCTGAAAACATTTGGAAATAAAGCGAGAGCTAAGAAAATTAAAAATAATTTGTTAATATTGTATCTACCCAGTAATGAAAGCAAAAAACCAAATCAGCAGTTATTATGTCTACAGTCCACAGGGTGTCAAAATAAAAGCATCAACTCTGAAAATGGATTGTGGAATTTATATATTAAATAAAATACTGCATATTTGCTTTACAGTCCAAAATAAAAAAAGCTGCTGTTACAACAGTATTATGGTAGTACAATTAAATGCTGTGTAATGGTGTGGTGCACATCGCATCAATGCAGGGGGATGCATGGGTTTATAAATTTGGCTCATGTTATAGTGAAGGTCTGCAAAAGCGTAGTTTCCCTGCCATTACATCTTTAGTCCGTAGCTTTGCCATCTGTGCTCTCTGGTGCAGTGATTGCAAATGATGTGGATGCAAGCTATTATTCTAATGAAGTCTAGGTTCTACTGTAGTACATTAAAGTCAGCTGGCTGCAGGCCGAGCGTCTTGTCCCGAGGCCTCCAGTGTGCAGCATCGCCTCTGAAACCGTGTGTATGTGTGTGTTTTTGTCAGGGTTGGGTTCAATTCACTTTCAACAGTGTGTTTGCTGATGCATGTGCCAGATGTCTACAGGGGAGAGGGGAAGAGATTGATGGTGAGCGCTGATGTCGCACGCTCTGATATGAGTCGCCTCATCAACCTCAAATTCATTGGCTGCTTCTGGCCTCCAACACCATCCGTCACTGACGCCACCAGTTTCTCAAAGGTTGCAATGCGCATTTTTACAGCTAATATTCAGGGGGGTAAATAATTTCTGAGCAGCAGACAATGAGAGAGTATAGGACAACAATCACCACAATTCGCACAAATTATTCACACAGAATCCACTTTTCCCGAGGGTTCCATTGACTCCCACCATAACTCTTCCCACAGGCCTAATTTACGCGATAGACGTTTGGCATCTAGCGGCTTTTCCGAGCTGATTCTCTCACATCATCTATATTGGCTCATAGATTCAAATATTACACCATATTCATCAGGGTGGAGGGGTTAACCCATTACTTATGGAGGGATGGTGTTCATTCACAGTGCTGTACGGTGTGAACAGAAAGATTTTTTGCAGCACTGTAAAGGATTTAGGGGATCTGAAAGGATGAAGGCAGCATGAAAAATTGGGAACATTTCAGTCTGTATCACTTTAGAGACTTTTTCTTTTCCTGAAAGCCACAAACATCTTTGAATTTTATTGATTCATTCAGTTTTCTGTTTGGTATCTGTTCTATTTTTATATCACAAGATAGAGTTTACATGCAACTGCCTACAATGTAGTTGGCTTTCTGTTTACAAATGGTCTCAGACTATATCTTCCCAGTATACATCAGCACACATTAATCCTGCATTGAACAAAGAGACCAAACATGTTTCATATTGGCAGATGTGTCCTCCCTGGAAACAAGTAATACTGCATAGTCAAAACATACATAATCAAGACTTTGAAATGTTGTTGCTGTCACAGCTCCTGGTAGTTATTACAGCCCACATCACACACTCTGTTTTCCCACTTTAATATTCAGGTGTATTTGTAATGCCACCTTGATTCATTATCATATTAAAGACAAGCATTTTCATATCAGTGTGAATGGAAAAACATCTGCAGTATGTGTATGGCTGTAGATTAGATGTGAAGTCAGCTACATATTACATATTGTGTATAACATCATGTATATATTAAGTATAATGTTAATACTATTAAATACTACTAAAAAATATCACTGCTGTCACCTTGCTGTACTACATCACTCTCCAGATGTAAACACAGCTGCTTAACGATAAAAACCTACAATAACAGTGCAGCGAAAAAGTCTCAGTAGAGCAGATGTTGTCGTGCAACAACGTGTTGCACCTTCTGACACGAACAAACAGAGAGCAACCTGAGACAGAGAGAGAGAGACAGAGAGAGAGGGTGATTCAGCTCTGGTGGTGAAAATGGCTTTTTCCACAAACCTGAGCCAAAAACTTTCACTTCCTGCATCTGTACCAAAACACTGACAAACATCAGTAATGGATAAAAGATTTTCCTTATTGTATAATCGTGAACAGATTAGGTTGTAAATCAGGCTTCATTTTTTTCCACCTTAAAACAAATTTTGACCAGGGCTGAGTATTGTTTAAAAAATACAGATACCAGCATCAGTACCCTTAAAGTAATACCAATACCAGCATGTAGTACAGCAACACATTCTCACTTCAACCTCATCACATATCAACGTTTGGTCCAGGACTTTCCACATCCAGATATGATGTGCAAGGTACCACGGGTGCGTTGGTCGTTGACGTTCAGGGACACTGTGTCAAGTTCTGCCTGTTACATGCATTGTCTTCTTTCAAAATACACTTCCGTTTACACAGGAAATTCACCATTTACATACAGTCTCTTTCAAAATAAAAGCACTACCTCAGTACAACACTGTGAATCTTACAGGACACGAACGCCGCTCTCCCAGGTAAAGGTTGGTGTTTGTTGGACCCATCCACCACTCCTCCCACCTGCCCGCCCCACTGGAACCTTTGCCACCTTAAATTTCGTTCTTGTCCTGCAGCAGTTAAACTATAACCATGACTGGCTGCGTATCTTGGCAACATTAAAAGATGGCTTTGTTCATTGGTGTCTGATGCCACAAGTCACTGCCTATGCACCGAATTTCAATGACTTTCAACGGAGTGAGACAGGGGTTGAGTACAGCCATATTTTCAAACATTTTGGTGGCATCTCTGCACGCTGAACTACTAACCCCTTGAAATACAACACATTCGACGTCAACACACCACAGACTGCATGAGTTGTAGCAGCGGTGGTAGTGGGCCAATCACACATCGCATTAAATCGCGGAATGCTAATGGCGCCGTGCGTTGAACGGCAAAACCATACAAATTGTGTTTTTTCTAGATCTGGGTACGAAAAGGATCAAATGCAAGTATTGTTTAACTGGAGAAGAATCAATATTCAAGCTGTTCTCATGCACTGTTAGTATGCAAACCTACGAAAAGTAAAGCACCAGAATTCGTGTGTAACCCACATAATCGAGAAGGCTGCTATCTCAACACCAACGCACTGACAGGAATAAACAAGGAAGTAGTTTGCATAAGGAGGCAGGTGTCTTGTGTTTTTATGTTCTTTGGTGGAATGAGTGTCACAACTAATTTTGTTGTATTCCTATGCAATGACAATAAAGGCTTTCTAGTTCTAGTTGGGGTGGTTGATGGATCACAAAACACAGGACTTTCCTTCAGGAGACCGGCGTTTGGAAACGTGTGAAACCAAGTGAGCCTCAAGTGACCTTCTATAAAAAAATTTTTTTTAAAAATGAACTGCTTGGCAACCAGACCAGGTGTCTGATTGAGACAGGCATTGGTTTGTCAAAATGTGTAGTAAAATGGACTGGGTGTTTAATTGGGATTAGGCTTTTAATTTAAGTTTTACAGTACGTAATTGTATTTGCCTAAACCTAAAGATGCCAAACCATGTTTTTTTTCCTAAAACTAACTTGCGTAACTTTGCATTAAGTCCATCCATACATCCATCTTCTAACCGCTTCATCCTCTTGAGGGTCGCGGGGGGGGGGCTGGAGCCTACCCCAGCTGACATTGGGCGAGAGGCGGGGTACACCCTGGACAGGTCGCCAGACTATCGCAGGGCTGACAAATAGAGACAGACAACCATTCACGCTCACATTCACACCTACGGACAATTTAGAGTTATCAATTAACCTGCATGTCTTTGGACTGTGGGAGGAAGCCGGAGTGCCCGGAGAGAACCCACGCTGACACGAGGAGAACATGCAAACTCCGCACAGAAGGGCTCCCACACCCAGAATCGAACCAGGAACCCTCTTGCTGTGAGGCGACAGTGCTAACCACCACACCACCGTGCCGCCCCACTTTGCATTAAGGACATAATGTAATTTGTGGGGCGCTCATTCATTAGATATACTATAAACAATTGTATGTGCATTTTCGTAAGATATAATACAAACTGTTCTATGAGGATATGTTGCAATTCTACTTGGTACAGAGTTATTTCAGTCCACACCTTAAGGATATCAAGTACTGTTACCCAACCCTACCTCTTACACAAACACACAACATGCATATTATGAATGTGTCTAACAAACATTGCTTGCATGGAATTCTAACTTTTGAAAAGCACGTATGAAAAAAAAAAAACCCTAGCTGAAACTGTAGATTATAGTGTGGGCGCCAGGGTCCTGCACACATCATCAAGTCCCAGCTATGCATTGTGTTGTAGGAACCTTATGGTGCAATTACTTGTCCTTCCCTCCCCTGACAAAGTGGCGTGGGCGGAAAAGCTTCTGTTAATCATGAGCTCTATTTTATCACTTCCAGGTAGGGTCCCTTTGCTGTGTGAGGGAGCTGCATTAGCACACTCGCCGAGAGATCCCCAGCCTGCATTACCATAATTGTGGCCAAAATGTCAGTAAAAAAAAATCAGGGAATTCATCATCCCCTATCTCCCCTTCTTTCAAACATGTCGATTTTTCTGCTCTGCCAGATGACCCAGCAGCCCTCCTCAGTCCAATACCGACAAAGGGAGAGTTAATTTAATGGAGCAAAAAACGTCCACATGTAGTCATCGCCTCTTGTCTTGGCAGTTTGTACGGGAAACCATCAGTGACAGCCCACCCCAGCCTCCTCCAAAGGTTCATTTGTCTGTAATGTACATTACAGTAAGAGTTTGTCTCTGTGTATGTGTGTGTGAGAGAGACAGAGCGCATAACGGAGGGAGAAATGGAACTATTACTGCAAGGTGTGTGTGTGTGTGTGTGTGTGTGTGTTCTCCAGTGTGTGTATTCCATTAAATGCAAGCACGGTGTACCAGTGTTAATCTATGTGAGTGGCCAAGCAGGCGGCAGAGTGTGAGTCAGTGCGGGGGTGCGGACATGGAGTGAGGGTAAGGGGCCAACTAATGCTGAGTGGCAGTTGATAATGCCAGACCGTTATATCAGCATCTGCCCTCCGGCTCCATGCTTACCTCTCCGAGCCTGCTGCTGCCATCAAGCATTTCAACAAAGACACACACACACACAATGACACAACTGCCTTGCAAACACTCCGCATTCTGCAGCAAACAGTCCCTTGCACAAAATCTAATCAAACAGAGGTTATGTGGCGCCTCAAGCCATCGTAACAAATTACAACTTCATTTGATGTGTGCATATCTCGCCTGCTAACACAAAACAAATATTTGCACACACAGACGGAGTTGAAACCCACCTCAAAACAGAAACAAAGCGCCATTTTAGTTCCCACGTAGAGAGCGAGCACGTTTCTTCCCCCTCCACTTCTCTGGAGTGTATAATTGCTGCGGCGTCACTGAGAGCTTTTGTATGTTTATTTTTGAGGAGCTTAAAACCCTTTAAAATAAGACATCAAAGGGGATATTTCTGCTCATGCACACATATTCCTCTGATCAGATAAGAAGTATCAAAAGTCTAACATTCACATCAGTGGAGCGTGACATTTGGAATCAGGCCACACAATAATGGCTTAATAAAGTTGGCCCTCGTGCGACTCTGACGTCTGCAGCTAATATCCAATTAACCTTAGAACATCGCTGATAATATAGAATCCCTGTCTGCGGCTAACTGCAGGTACAGTGCAAGTATTAACACAGCACACACAGACAAAGAAAACCATAGACACACACGCACACACACCTGGAAATAAAAGCCTTGGTGCAGTGGGGGAAAGGAAGCCGTATGAGGACTGACAGCTGAATTTAGTGGCACACAAGGCCAGAGCGGAGGCTTGGCACTGACAAATGAAGAGTATGGAAATGAGGTTGGCTTTAACATTGTGAATCAACTTGTTTCTGCATTATCCAGCACATGAATGCCTGTAATGTCTTCCTTTAACTTCAGCACGACAAGAATATAAGACATGGCTGTGTACATATTTGCCCTTGAACCATAATGTACAAAATGCTCCATTACAGCAGACCTTGGGAATGACTGGTTGACAGTGGAAGTGGTTTTTATTTTATAATAAATAGAGCAGAGGGAAAAGTCAAAAAAAAGAAGAAGAAGAACAGAGGTGAATTCACATGAGTAGGTCATGTAATCAAAGCATCCCTCTACAACCCAGAGTTGTTTACTTCAGTGAGCCTTTGATTCTTATCCTGTTGCAGGCAGGACTAGTGAGGTTTAAAGCCTTAAGGCAGACTCATGTCAATTCCACATCGCTGCTTTTTGGCAAAGCAGCTGAATTTTCCGTCTTGCCTTGGTATCGATAATGATCAGGATAAGAGTCAGAGAGCATAGAAGTAATCATTAAGAGAAGCTTCTTTGCTGTAGCAGTAGTTCATGCATTGATTTGTGGGTAACACTTTCTGATAAGGGTACAAATCAGGTTCTTAAGTAACTGATGCATGAGTCATGACGAATTAATGAATCATAAATGAATGCAGGGTGCATCGTGAATTCCTGTTGGTAACTTTTAGGAATCATTGAGTCACAGCCCAGTCCCCAGAAGAAAATGTTCGCACCATGAATGCATTACATTTGCATGTCTCAAATGTATCATATCAACATTTCTAAAGTGACGTAATATATCAGCTGTCTTTAGTCATCGGGGGGTGGAGATTGCTGCATTTTGCGATTTTCCTGCCAAGCTTCAGTCCACTGTTCAAAACCAACAACGCCAGTTTGGTGACCCTGTGTGGCATTTCCACCCATGTTTGTGGCACTGAACCTTCGTATTTTTGGCAGCACACTGCAGCGTTTTCCAGCGACATTTGTGGCAACGAAACTGGATATTTTTCACAGATAGTTGCTGCGTTTATCAGTTTTCCTGCCAAGCTGCAGACCACTGTTCAAAACCAACATCACTGGATGTTTTTGGCAATCCGTTGCTGCATTTCCACCAGTGTTTGTGGCACCAATCCCAGGTGTTTTTCACTGACACGTGGCATTTTACAGCAGTGTTTGAGACACTGAACATGGGTGTTTTTCCACGATACATGACGGCGTTTCCCAGCAGCAATTGAGTTACCGAAACTGGGTGTTTAACCAACACATAACAGCGTTTCCAAGCAGCTTTTGTGCTCCCAAATGTGGGTGTTTTAAGCCATAACAGTATCTTTTTCCAGCCATAACCAAGTGAATTTTGGGCCTAAACCTAACCACACCTTCACTGCAGCATTGTTGAGAACATATCCGTAGTTTGCATTTTATATATGCCACTAGATTAGCTGGTTAAGTGATACAGAAAATAGAATTTCAGACCCATTTGATCATGCAACAGTGCCAATTCTCATCAAAATATGACGCTGTTTAATCAAACTGCTAATCACATGTAAACTTCTACATGTTTCTACAATGTAAACTGTTGCCGTATATGCTCAAACATCCATTTTCTCTTGGTTTATAAACCGGCATTGTTAGATTTACTTGGTTTTAGTGCACCCCTACTGTGCCACACTCCACTACAACAAACAAAAAACATAATTAAAAAGAAAAAACATGCCACCCCCTCCTGTGATATAGATGTTTGCATCTGACTACCATAAAACAGCATCATATTTTTAAGAGAATATAGTGTTCTGCTTTTCGAGACGCCGATCCCATGCATGGGTCTGAATAACCCTCCTCTAACTGGATTCTGGCTAATCTGGGGGCATATCAATGTATGTAACTAATCATATAAACTCACTGGGACTTCATGTCTGAATGGTGAGCAACAAGAATTCATGCTACATCCTGCTTTCATTCTTGCATTAAATCATTGTGCATCACTTGAGCATGCAGCGTTTATTGTAAAGTGTTACTGATTTGGACACAAATGGTTACTCACTTGTGTCTCTGTGGTGTGAAACAGAACGGTGATATGTTAAGAGCGCAATGTGCTGCTGACAGATGGAGAGCAGCCAGAAATGATGTGAGACAGCGGGTGGAAAATTGTGCAATCCCTGGAAATTGGGCAGAAATTGAGCAGCGAAGCACGGCTGCTCCCGTGACCCGTGAGCCATGTAGCCACAGAGGATCAGGGCCACCTCAGACAAAAGCCTAACAACCAGGCAGCAAGAGAAATCGGCCCTTGGAGTGCACACCACTTCTATGTCTGAAGCTGCAGATGCAAGTCAATGATTCTTTGGAGCATGTCACCAAATGACCCTAATTGATAGCCTGTGAACGAGGTCACTCTATTTTTTTTTTTGTCTCTCCCCCCAAGCTCCTGAATCTGAAGCAGAGGAAGGAAGGAACAAGGGAGGAAGAAGCAACACACTAACCTTTAATATGTGAGAAGCAAAATGGCTGCGTACCAGCTCTATCTCTACAATTTTCTCTTTTCATTGAGGAAAAGTACTATTTCATTCATGCCATTTCCGTTCATTCATCAGCTGGGGCCAGCCTAGACTCACAGTGCCATCTCCACACCAACATTCTTATCAATGGAAGTGACGTCAGCACTGCCTGCAGCTGGGGGGTGGTGGTGGGGGTGGTCACGTGGTTCAGTCAGGGGTATATACAATAAAGTTGCGCTGACAGTGGAGCTGAAAACATTCACTCAATTGTACATTAGCGCCAGGGCTGCTGCCATACAAACACACCACACCACTAAATAAAGGTCCGACAGTTTGATTTTTTTTTCTGTCTTGATGTTGGTCACAGGCTGAAGAGAGAGGGGGGAAAAACAGAAATTCTCTCAGGTGATCCACCATTCATGAAATAATCTTGGCTTTACCCGCGCTGTGAGTTTCACCACTTCCCCACCCCCCAGTGGGACTCCAGGTAAGTGGAACGAAATCTCATTTTGGATCATTCACAAGCCATAATCAGATAGGTCAGGCCATTTATTACTGCTATTTGTTTAATCATTTTTAAATTCTGATTTTTATCTGTAAAAAAAATGAAGAGAGGCTTGTTTTAGGCTTGAGTGTGGAAGAATTTTGTCACAACGTCAACTTTATCACTAGGATTTATCTGTTTGCTGCAACATGGGCGATTGGTGTTTGTCTAATTTTAAAGTAGAAGTGCACTGCGTCTGTTTCTGTGATTTATTTTTAAGTAAAACATTTTTTTAATTTAAGCTATTTTAGAAATATTAAGTTATTTTCCAGATTTTTTTTTTTTTGCTTTTTACTAAATTAAAATATGAACACATGTTCTACAAAAAATACGTTTTTTATGAATGTATTAATGTGTAAAATGATTAATAATTGTAACAGCAAAAAACAATACAATGTTATTTTGTATTTATTTGGGGGGATAATGTGAGAATCAAGGCTCTGTAATTATAGATAATTATCTCTAAAAAATATTTCTATGTGCAGTTGCTGCTCAAGAGCCCCTTTAAAAATTCGGTCGATATTATTCAAACGTGAATGTACCAAAAATCGTGCCATTTTGGGAGATTTAAAAATCCACAGTCAATTCCTTGTTATCAAGTTATAATTAAATTAGAGTATAAATCACGTCTTCTGCAGGCCAGTTTCATTATAATGTGGATTTGTTTCGTTTTCCAACTTACTGATCCAGTTTATAAAAATTGAAATAGTTAAAAATTTGGGCTGCACGCTGTGCTGTGCTGCCCAAATTTATGCTTGTCTGCATTCCACCACTGCCACTGAGGGGAAACATGCCCACGCCACACAAGGACAAAGCCGTGTTACTTACTGACTGCTCACCCCCTCGTTCCTTGTGCGCCCCAGAACGGCTTTATGCGCTAAAATCTTAACACTGGGCTCATTTACAATTTCGATGGACCACTCAGGGACCGTAGGGTTAAATAACTCAACCGTAGCCACCAGCTTTACGCATGACTTCCCCGTGCGTGCCGCCTTTATACCGGTGTCCTGCTCATGATCGCTTTGACGCATGGAATACCAAAATCACAGCTAATACAGAGGCAGAGCTCGGATCAATTTGTGCTTTCTGTATTTTTCTCATCAAATAGGCATTTTGCGCTTAAAATGGCAAGCGCGTGCGCTCCGGTTGGGTTGGCTTGGAGACAGAGGTGAGACATTATTTTTTTTTAAATGCCAGAAATTCAAACTGAAAATTCAATACGTGCAGATTTCTTTACTGTTGTAACAGTTTATTCGGTTCAATCTCACCAGGAGACGAAAAATATAAGAGCATACATCAATTCGTCCGCGCGGTGGAGAGATAATGACTGGGTTAACGCACGACCACAGACAAAAAATGGCTCACGTGTAGGTTGGAGGCGCAATTTATGTATGCAAATTATTGCCTTCCTCTTAACAGACATGGGCAATTAAATATCGAGAGAATCACGACTGGCTTGTGCGGTCAGATCAGACCTTCATCTCTGTGTTTCTAGACACATAAATGGCAAAAAATGACATAAGAAATATTTTAAACCAGAATTTGAATTTGCTTTAAAAAAAATATCCATAGTTAAATTTAAAACAGACATGAGAATGGGAAGCGTGCAACTTTCTTTGTTGGATCTGGCATGGCTCATCAGACTGCGTTTGGCTGCGTGCTTTGTTCTCAAACGTTTGTCACAGTGTTAACTGCTTTTGTATGGTGGCTTCATGGTGGAAAAAATGATTTGTCTGTAAATTAGGGACAGGTAATCTCTCTAGTATTTTACATTTCTGGCAGTCTGTGTGCCTTAATCATAAGTCTGAAGGGAAGTGTTCTTTTTTTTTTTTTCAAGCCTGGCCTTTTTACAACGCAGCTGTATATTATTAAATGATCCAGATGTGCTCACACTGCCATTTAATTCAACATAATCTTGATTCCAGTGGGAAAAAAACAGATGATATGTGAAACATTTCTCATGCGTCTTTTGTCCTTCTCCCTCTTCCGTCTTCCTTTCTTCTTCTTCAGGTGCTTAACCTCCCTCCTGCCAGTTCTGCATGGTCATGACCTGTCATCACGCCCCTTCCACAGCCCACCTCATCCTATTGGTCCTGCTCATTGTCACTCCACAGCTGGCTGGCACCGCCCCTGCGTGGGGTGAGGGAAGGGAGGGAGGGGTGGAGGGGCGCACCCGGACAGACCTTAAAGAGGACAACCTCGCCCCCTTTCTCTCGCCCCCACCCCAGAGTCTCTCCAGCCCTGACAACTCGTCGCAAGACCGGGGCCGGGGCCCGGGTCAAGATAACCAGTCAGATAAAGTGACGGACCCTGCGCAGGTGCTCGCTGTTCTTTTAGAGGCCCTGGACCACCCGGGGGAGAGTGAAATCCAGGCGAGCAGGGACAGAGACTTGGAAGAGGATCAGAGTCACGAGCTGCCCTCCATTGAAGGCTTGGAGGGTGGTGAGATAAGGAGAACGGGGGAGACAGAGGGAGAGAGGGGGGTGGAGGAGGAGAGGGAGGGGCCAGGGGCTGATAAGGCTATTGAACAGCTAATTGTAGGCCATTTGACAGCTGCTCAGGGTGATGACTTAAAGGAAAGGGATGAGGAGGATAAAAACACAAGGTCAGAGGAGGATCAAGGGTGGTCCGTGGAGGATGTGGGCACTGATAGTGTAAATGAGGAGGAAGGGACAGAAGAAGATGAGAGGCAGGAGGAGGGGAATGATTTAGAAAGTTTCTTATACAAGGCCAGAGCAGGTTCCACCTCACAGGGAGATGATCCCTCTCTGCAGCGCAAAATAAGAGGCTACTTCCAAAACATTGACTTGGGTCTCCAAGATAATGAGATCCTGCCTCCTCTGAAGGGCTACAAGGCATACAACACTCAGCTGGCACGAGCCGGGAAGAAGCTGCACTGGGAGGAGAACCAGTCCCGCAACCGACCCGTCAAGGGGGGCAACTTCATGGATGACTTTGAGGATGAAGGAGAGGAGCTGGAGGAGGAGGTGGAAGAAGAAGAGGAGAGCCTCTCCCACATGGAAGAGGAGGCAAGAGCGCGCGCAGAAAAACAGGAGGTGCTCCGGCAGCAGGAGGAGGCGGAGCGAGCCAGGGAGGAGGAGCAGAGGCTGGCAGACATCGCCTCTGACATGCTGCTGCAGTACATGGGGAGGAAGCAGCAGTCCTACATGAAGCCCCGGCAGAAAAGCAGCATGGGGGCCGCCAGCAACACGGCTGAGGACAAGCGCTCAGAGGAGGTCATCCCTGATGAAGATGACCTGGACCAGCAAATGATCGACAGGCTGATTGAGATCAGCAGCAAGCTGCACCTGCCTGCTGACGATGTGATTGAGATTATTAGTGACGTGGAGGAGAAGAAGAAAAAAAGGAAAGAGCTGCAACAGCTGCCGACCAACAGCAACCCTGTCGCCCCGCGCTTCAGGCCTCTGGTACCTCCGCCTCTGGCTGCTCCGCCTATCTACCACTACACAGCCTCAAAAAACCCCAAAAAAGCCCCTTATAGGTACAACAAGTCCAACAAAAAGTGGCACAAGGACAAAGTCAAGTCATACAAGCAGGACTATTGGTATAAGCCTCAGAAGCAGCTTGACTACTGGTACAAACCCCAGAAACAGTTTTTAGCCTTCCCCTCCTATCCATACTACCAGAAGCCATATCGGGCATACTACCCTGTTTATTTCCCGTATCCTAAACCACAATATTATGGCAAGCCCTCCCCCTCCAGAGACCAGCCATTCGGCCCCCAGGAACTTGACCTCCAGGCCCCAAGGCGCAGGCACAGGGCTGGGGGTAAGAATCGCGGACAGGGCTGGAGGCAGCAGCCAGCGCCGCGCCTGCCTCTCACCCCTTATATCTCTAACTATATCCTCCCTCACCCACGGACCTACCAACCCCTACCTCCGCCCAAACCAATAACCACGCCCAGGAGAGGCAGGCGACCCCCGTACTACTATCAACAAGTCACGCCAGGAGATGACTATGAGGAAGATGGGCTGGTGCCTCAGCTGGACAGTGAGGAGGAGCTGGAAAACTTTATTGAGAGGATCTACATGAAACGCAGAATGTATTGAGAGACTTTTTGGACATTTTGTCAGATCAGAGGGACTGACAGAGGTGGGATAGAATTTACAGTAGCTGGAGAAAAGAGGGGTGAAAAAAAAGACTCGGAGGAGATATGTGATTTGAGCCTGATGGGAAATTTAAGGGTCAAGAAGTAAAAAGTTAGATTTACGTTGTTTTAATCACTGTATCTTTCGTTGATTTTTCTCTGTCAGGGAGAGGATGAAGGGGTCCCAGTTTAAGCTCCCTGTAACCATGTTCAGCCTCTTGCTCAGTTTACATTTTGAAACAGAACATACCATGGTGTATGTTTGCCTCCATTCAGGTCAATCTCTGATGCTCTTGCATTTTCAGAGTTTTCTAGAGGGCACACACACACACACAGTTACACACACACACACAGACACACACATACATCAACACACCTACACTTAATCACATATTTTGACACATTCACAAGCAGATGTGCCCATTGTAAGAGAACCATGTTTACAACATCACTTTGTATCTTTTGTTTTATATTCTGTATGTCATATTACAAAAACTAAAGTAGTTCAATGACTTCTTAGCTACACGAATTTAAAAAAACTGAACACTGCTAATGTCGAATATTCAATGACAGTATATTTTTGTTGTATTTGATGTGTGTACTTGCCTTTCTTATTCCCGATTGGATTGACTTTAAGCAGCTGCAATTTGCAAAGGTGCCAAATACACACATTTCAGTTTTTCTTTTCAAACTCAAGATTCAGATTTTTGCCTTACAAGCAGCATGGTTCTATAAGGGAAATATCATAATGCATAATATTATCATCGCAACCGATCCCAGTGTAGAAACCCTGTGGACTCCAAAAGCACAAACTTAAACACTAAACACTTCCAACCTGGTGGACGAAGGGTTTTCAATCATTTTGGGATCTAGAGGTTATTGTGTCTACATATTTATGGCCACCATAACACCATCACTGCCGCCATACAGCACTCCTCGACCTTGTAGGAGTCCTTCATGATTTCTCTCATTGTTCATCTCAAATTCACGTCTTCACCCACCTATTTATTTTTTCACACGTTGTTCTTTTGCCATTTTTCCGGGATCATCAATTATCTCTATTTTCCTTTCTTTCCAAAAAAAAAAATACTTGAAATCACACTTATCTGTTCTGCAGCCTTTTTAAACAGATTTCCACAAAGAGGCTACAAACATTTTGTTCATTTTCAGAAGAAATTCATTGAAAAGTTTCAGGCCGGGGAGTCAGGGATTGTGCTTAAACCGTTAAATGCACGTCTTTCTACTTGCATCTTAAAAAATGAACAAAAAAAAAAGAACAAAAAAAAAGATAAAAAATAAAACAGTATAGGGAATTCAAGATGGTTGTTTTCTCTGAATAAACTGTGAACATAAAAAAAAAAGAAATCTCAAAGGAGGAGGGCCACTGTGTCCACAGTGAAGCCATCTGTCTTGTAAAAGGAGAGTGTTGTTGTTGATGTCACCTTTAGCATTGTAAGATGTACAGTGTGAAATAAATATGCCCGTGCAATGTGTAAATAACAGCATGATGATTACTAGTTTTGCTATATGATAAAAAATAAAAGCAATTATTTTATTAAAGTTCAGTTTTTTAATGGCTTTTTGGCGAGTGCTATGTTGTACTTATACAGCAGCAACTATAGCAAGAACACTTGATTCATGAGTAACGAACCCAAACACACAAAACAGGAAGACAATCAGTTGGAGATCAGCGACAGCACGACTCATACATAACACAGTTGCATCAGTGTGGAGGCAAATAAAGAAAAACATATGGAGGGGGTTTAGTGTGTTTCCAGACAATCACAATGAACATGAGAAAAAAAGAGCAAAAATGTAAATGAAAAAAGGGGAGGAATAACTGAAGAACGGAAAAATTCAGAAGGAGGGAGGGAAATGGTAACTGCAGTGATTGATGAGTCACATGATTGGTGGATGAGTCATCCATCTGTACACTTACTGCGCAGGACCACACACTCACACACACACACATACATACATACACACACACACACACACTCACATGCACATTCTCTTTGAGCTGTATAGTAATTTAGCTGCTGGCATTCAAGATAAAGATTGAGTCATGTTCGCTCCTGCCTCGAGCCAGCCAATCGGCCACTGGAAAGGTGTTTGGTAGATAGGTTTTTTGCCATATCTTGTTTCCACACCTCCTCCTCACTCTAAATTCACACAGGCAATATGCCCTTCTGCTATAATTCCTTGAAGTGCTTCTGGCTGCCACTTGTTTGGCATCAAAACAAACCTGATGTATGCTGCCAGTGGTACAAACACTGACAGTGATTAGCAGGCTGTCAATATGGTCTAATCGCATGTTATCTCGCCAGCTTGCTCACCAGTTGATTAGAACGCTACCTTTCATGGTTTTATCTTGGCTTGTTGAGTGATTCTTGGACAGCATGTTATGAATGCAGGTTTTTGATTACTGCTTGTACCTTCTGTGGGACAAAGAAGGAGATATAAGCAGACAGCTGCTGACAAGAAAGTAAGTGACACTGTCTGTAACATTTATCTGTCCAGCAGTGTAATAATATAACGTGCTGTGGTTGCAGTTTTGTGAAGCAGGCATATTCAAAGTCTGGACCATGGACTATTTGTGGCCTGCGGATCACTTTCAAGTGGCTTGGAGCTTCTCTCTCAAAATGGCCCACCACAGAAGATTGGTTAATCTCATCATTCACCTGATGATGGCAGGATTATCATACAGCTTGTCGACATGCACCAAGCAGGAACTACGCTGGCAGAACTAATGTGTTTTCATAAACAGATGGTAAACAAGCAAACGAAAGGTTACAAAGCAGCAGACATTTTCTGGTTGGTAGCAGACATGGTCACAGCAAAGAAGCATGAAGTCAGCAGCGAGGGCCTTCACTTTAGGGAGTGATGGAAAGTTGAATACATTTTCACTGAAAGATGAAACAGGTGCACTTTTCTTATCTGTAGTGATTCTTATTTAAAGTGTGGTATAAGGCATATAGGGTAATATGTTTATAACATTATTTAATCTGTTGGACACCCCTGTTATTAAGAAAAGGCAAAGGATTTGTTTGACAACGCGTGTTGTTTAAACAACAAAACTACTTGGTTAGGTTTAGGAAAAGATCCTTGTTTGGGTTAAAATAAGTATGTTTGTTACATAACTTCATGTTACATAGCCAATGGGACATGAGCTAGTTATGTTACATAAGTTATAAGAGCTAAATGTTGACTTTTCGCTTCACAAGAGACATGAACAGCGGGCTCTAGGGTCAAAGTCCTGTGTTAGTTTGACCCAATCACCACCCCATACCCACACTTTGTGGGTCTTTATTGGATGTCACCTGACTTCCTCCTTTGCTATTATCATAATTACTACAGCCACTAGAGGTCGCTGCCTAATAATAAATGTAAATATGGGTTGTAGTAATTGTTACAATTGTGTCAGGCCCCAAGAAAATGCACCGGGCTTTGAGGGCATTTTTGTGCAGTGACCAAACCGTTGAGTTACAACCTATGGGTCTGTTACGTCAGATGCTATTTGGTTTTGAGCGTCACAACCCCCACAAAATGACTAATTTCACTATGGGAATTTAATCCATTTGGTCTGATAACATTTTGATAAGAGTCGCATTATTAAATCTTTTTATCCCCATTCAAGTTAGTGGAGGGCTAAACTAGCTGCTCGGCTTGCAAGTCGGTAGTGCGCTTGTTCTGCGAGCACAACAATGCGCAAAATCTATGAAATTTTATACCCAGGAAGTCGAACTTTTTTGGCTTCAACCACCTCCAACCTTGTACCCAGCTCTCTCATGGCTTGTACAAACAGCCTATGTGGTCATATATTGAGAGAAAACAGTCTTGATGATCAATACCCCTCTCATGTCTGTCAGCAGGCAAGCTTAGCAAAATCACAGAATGATGAATAATAATAAATTCCTCAGCATCTAATTTCCCCTCATTTATTTCTCTTTAAGGGGATCGCCACACATTTTACATCACAGTCTGTTTGCAGGTGTTGGGGAGTACATCTGAATTGTGAAAAGTTATATAAAGCATTTTGTGGCTCCAGAGGGAGCTGTGCAGAGTCTGGTAAATTGCCTCATGCAGCTTGAGTCAGTGTTGATTGGGGCCAAGGACTAAATATCTAAAAGGTGGATATATATCTGGCTGTTTAGCTGCTAAATGCCCACCAGCTAGCTGCTAACTTTGTCTGTCTGCCGTCAGTTGCTGAACAGGTAGTGTGCAGTGGGTTGAAAACAGCAAAATCCTAACCAAAATCATCTATCTTAATTGAATTCAATTAAAAAGAGCATATATATGAAGAGACATTCTGTGCTGTAAGGCAAGTCATCAGACATTTCAATAAAGTTTTCTCAGTAATCGTTCTATATGTTACACGAATGTCTCAAAAGTGATGGGTTAATGGTAATGTGGGACGTTTAATGACAGGTACAGCCCTTAGCCTGCATTACAGTAATGACTCATACATGACACAGACACACCTGCATAAAATCTGTGTGATATAACACATAATGTAACAGTTATTTCTGTTGTTCTCCCTCGCACAGTCTCCTTGAGGATGTGGCTGAGCAGGTCCGCTGTGATAATGCACAAAGTCCACGCAGAGGATGCTCACACACTGTTGCTCATGAAAAGGAGCCTTTCATAAAGTCCTCCGTCACACCTTGTTGCCAAGCCGTGGACAAAAAAGAGCATTGTTGAGAAGCTGCTGTTTACATTCCCACATTCATATTCTTGCAACATACTACACAATCAAGATTTTAAAATTTCCCAGTGGGACACAATGGGATAATTGTGTGTCAAGCTTTAGATCACATTACGTCCTTATAGTAATCATTTATATTTTGCCTGGTGGGTGCGCTATAATTAAAATGCAATTTGAATTTTTCAAAAGGCTCCAACTCTCACAGGCACAAGATTTGGTATACATCCAGCTCCTGGCACAAAAGAGTCTGACAGCAAAGCAATTCATCAGTAATGGCCCCAAGAAGCCCGTGCATTTACAGAAGCAGAAACACCAGGAAAAATGTCAGCCATTAGTAGTGTGAATATTGAATTAATACAGCTATAAGACCTTCAAAATCTGATTAAATAATGATCATGAATGTCTACAGCAGTGGGACTGTGGCTCAACCTTTAACTTTAAATGTCAGTGTGGTATTATCTAAACACAATTTACGATGCATATCTATGCATACAAAGTATAGAGTTACACTACGTCTACAGCACACTAGAAGTGCAGCTCTGGTTCTGTAAGAGTTGGTGCAATAGGGTGGTACAGGCATGGTGATTTTTTTTTGTGCAGGCCAATGCAAAAGTTAACACAGCCAAAAAAACAGAGGGAATTTTCCATTAGATTTTGGATTATTGCAGAAAATAAGCTCCGTGGCAGACAAGCGTTTATGATACTTTCACGTTTTGTTCAGCAAGATTATCTTCACAAATTAACACAATTTTATGATTTTGGAAGCACAAATACAATCATCAGAAGTAACAAGCAAATGTAAGGCTGTAAAAGAACTACACCGCAGTTGCATGACTTAATGTCTCCACCACAACAAGACTGTAAAGCTGTGTTTGGCATGACGACATTCCTTTTTTAAGACACGTAAAAGCTTCAAAATTCACAAGTGGGGTATTTACTGACATGTTTTATGTTGTAGAGCAAAACTTGAGAACTTGTGTCAACCTCAGATCTTATTTCGGGCATCTAACCAAGAACTCATTCAAAAGCCATAAACTGTATACAAAGATGGACTCGATCGTCTCCAGGTGACTGCAGTACAGGTCATATAAACCCCGCCCCCTCCATGTTAGCAGATGAGACATGAGACAAATTAAAAACTCAAAGTACCAAATAGATTTTTCCCAAAGATGGTTTCTGTCATTTTAGGTTATTTTTATAACACTGCTGTACGCTCAAGTGTTCGTTATTCTGATAGGTTTGGTTTTATTAGTTATTTGATACTATAAAAAGGGGATTTGACATCATGATTGACAGGTATGTGTGCCAATCTGTGCGCTCGAGATGGGTGTTTGGGTGGGAGCTCAACAACATGGACTTGCTACTGTGCAGACTCTGGCTCAAAATGACGTCACCAGCAAAAGATTGCAGCGGCTGTATCTGGGATATTTCTGCTTCATTTTTGTACATTAAGTGCAGATGTGTCATCCATCTTCTTTATATATAGCCTATGTCAAAAACCCATTGAGTGTAAGACCAGGGAAGCAGGGATGCTTTTATTGTGTTTTTATGTTCACTAAATGGTGTATTTCTATGCCGTTTTGATGCTGTCTTTTCTTTGCTGATTGTGTCTGTGCGTGTCGGCTCTGTGTTGGGTTGTGTAGCATAATTATGCTGTTATTTTGGGCAGGACTTTTTTAAAAGAAAGTGATTTTAAGATTACTCGGGTTAGACTAAGATTAAAGTTTGAAAAAACAGACAGTTGACAGTGTATATGCTGTGTATGGCCATCACACTTTTCTTGGTTAGTTTTAACATCATGGTTCTTCTTTTTTGTTTTAATCCATTTCTGCTGATTGTGATATGACTTTGGAGTTAAAGACCACCAAGGCATGCCAGAATGCCTTTTCTGATGCAGTGAACTCTAGTACTATATATCTGACAAATCATTACTCAGCAATGTTGTCGCTATTGGCGATGAACTTTAAAAGAATATTTCACCTGCAAAGTTACCATTTGAATATTAGTGACTCACCGCATATTACCTTGAATTTGTGAAGAAACCTGTGTTTTTTTCCACAGTGAATAGTGAACGGTCCACAGTGAATAGTGAACGGTCAATATTTTTCAGGAATTTAAGTCATTGGGAACCACGGCTTACAACAACAAAACTATCAAAACATCCGTTTACAAACTGTCATACAACTCATGCAGCATAATCCCAGTCTAACTGCCGTGCTATATCAGTTTCAACACACTGAAAAAAAGTTGTGTTTTTTTTCTATCTTCACCTGAATATTTTCTTGAAAAACAATGCTGCAGATGACTAGAACTGGGAGGTATTAGCAGAAAACCACAGCAGACAGAAATTTCTATTTGGGAGCTTACTGTAAATAAAAATGCTTCCAGATATTGATGAGAGATTTTTTCCCCCCTTAAGACAACAGAGGAGCCATTTGTTAACAGTTATGTATATTTATAACAGTCTATGGTGCCTGTAAGCAGTTCAAAAGTGTCAGAGACTACAAGACCCATAAGGCTTTGAGCCAAGTGTTGGCTCTTTGATTGGCTAGAGCCCCTGAAATGTGAGTGATGTACATCCCTTCAACACAGGCCCTCGCTGGCTATCAAGGCCATAGCAACAGCATTGGAAGCTCCTATTGGCTCAGGTGAGGTGTCAATAAAAAGTCCAGGAGTTTGCCTACATTTTGATATCCATGCGATCAGTTTGTTTACATGCAGAATGGTAGAAATTATGGATAACGTGGAGAAATATGATCATAGGCAGTGTTTGAGAACTGTAGGAGGACGGTTTCTTTCAGGATAATATTGAATTGTTGATTAAAATGTGCTCGACAGTTTGTTTTTTGTCTGACAGAGGCATTTTTTTAACCTGCTGTGATGGTTGTATCTTGAAATTGTTAATCAATTCAACCAGTAAATTGAGCTGCATAGCTTTTGAACGATAGGTCGCATTTGTAAACCAATAAAACAACAGCAAATACAGCAGTTGTTTACATATCATTATCATCAAATAAAACCTTACGAGGGATTTCTTGATCATTTAAACAGCAGGGTTAATTCATTTGATTGATTGATTTATACGTGAAATGTAAAGTGGCATTGTCTCTGGTACAATAAGGTATTTATTTTAATAATTTTTATACATACTGTACTTGTTTTTTTACACAGCTCTATGTAGTTTTTACCTGTTGGAGGGCTGCGGAGCCATGCCCAAAGAAATACAAATAGACCAGCCACATGAAGTTAGCTTTGAGCAGGGTGGCACAGGAGCTCAGCAGCAAGCATGCAGGCCGGGAGTGGAACTGCCGATTTGGTCCATGTGAACGATGAATCACTCGCAAGTTGCGAGGCAGCCAGGGCACAGGGAGGGACTGCCTACCGCTTGACGAATCACTCGGTGAACGAATCACTCGGTAAACCACGTAACCCCGATCCCTGAGTGATTCAAATCATTTCCTGTCAGTGATACACTTTCATAGGGACCGTTTTCTCCAAGCTAATGGCTGATGTAGCCAGGAGTCAAACCACATGAACACAATCACACACCTTCCCACTGTTATAACAGACTTAGCTTCCAGACAAACAAACTTAAAATATTAGGCTGGCCAGTAATGAGACTCACCAGTGTCTGTCTCACCAGACGCAGCAGCAGCTCAGCCGTTTATCAGTTCAGTGAGTCGTACTATGCAGTACACAGTCAGGGCTCCTCCTGCCAAGCACTGAACGATTCGGTGAACGAATCTTTTGAACAAATCTTTCTATTGAACTGATTCTAGTGATTCAGTAACATCTAAAGAACTGCTTTGCCCATCACTAGCAGAGATCTAACATTTTAGTGCCAGTATCACAAAATTACTCAAAATGCTATCTAACCTAGAAATACAGAGGACCACACTTTAAAGCACATGCAGCAGATTTTATGCCATGCATCTGTACTGTGATTTTAGGTTGTTCAGCAAAAAGTTAATGGCGCATAAATAACTATACATGATTTCATGAAAGGCGCTCCAACAGTCGAGATGCTTTAACTTACCCATATAATGCGGCTCCTGACCTCAAACTGCTTTTCAGATCAAATATGAACCACATCACTGTGGCTCTCTCCCCGTTATGTTTGTTAAATTTGTTGTCTGTTAAACTACTATTGTTGAGCATGATCTTTGCCACATAATATGCCTCATCATCCTTGCTTTCACCAGCCATTAGGACAACAGAGGCAGAGCAGCGAAGGCCTCTCCCTTGAAAATGCATCCTTTGTTTATGATCTCTGCAACCCTTGTCTTTTTGCTCCCTCCTTTCATCTCTTCCTCCCCATCCTTTATCCCGCTCCCTACACTCATTCCCATCTTCTAGCTTTTTTCCTTCAATTATCCATGTCCCCTGCCCCCCCCCCACACCCCGCCACCCCCAGTCCTCCTTAATGCTCCCTAACACCCAATCTTCCTCTCCTTTTCTTCTTTACCCTCTCTTCATTTCTTGTTTTGTATGCAAGCCCCAAGGGAGAGAAATGAATGAAAAGCACTCTCTCTGCACCACTGTCACAAAAGACTGGTGAGTCATCGCCACTTATGTTCCTGTCTCCCTCCTCCCACAAAAAAACACACATATACAGGAAAAACACTCAAATTACTCCTTACCTGCCATGCACTTACAGGAAGACACATACAGATTGCGCTCGCACACCAACACACACACACACACGCACACACGATTATTTCACAACTCTTCAACACGACCCTGAAATTACAGCCAAGGTCACAAAATTTAGTTGACAGTTGTGGCTGAAAATGGCAGTCAATCATGTGTGCTGCCTATCATGTCTTGCATGTGGAGTTTGTATGGTGGAAACTCATGTCAGTGAAGAAGTTAACATGTACGAATGGAGACCTGAATAGAGAGCCCCTCATGCAGGAGACACTCCTGGACTGTAGGAGACAAAATGAAATAGCCAGTAGACAAAATGGACAGAAGAGAAAAAAGACAGAAATTCCCTGTGGCAGTGATGTGGCTTTGGTCTTGTTTGTCCACTGACAGTTTATGAGCCACAAAGCAAATGCTCTGCCTCCATCTGCTGGAAGAATGAGTCACTTACAATGCTGTCATGTTGCTGTCGATAGCACAAGATGGCAGTCGTGGAAGAACACAATGGGCCTCATCACATACTCAGAAAGGTTTGGTGCATTTGGAGTTGACCTCTCTTATTTTTTTTTCTCTTAACAGAAAATTGAGAAAAAAAATATAAGAAAAAATTCAAAAGAAAAATTCAAATCTGCTCTTACCCAGCTGTATTGAATGGTGAAACGTGCAAAGACTCTGGCACATGCACAAGAATTGGAGAGGTGCCACGAAAAAAGGCTGTAAGATTAAGAAACAGTGCAATGTGAAATGGACACACTGTTAGATAAACTTAAACAAAGTGAACATGATTTTAACATGAGTGTCAGCACTGGTGTTACAGGAAAATCAAACCCAGCGATGACAAAACATTTGTGATGGTGTAAATGCCGTGTCAGCAGCAGTGATGGAGAAAGTATTCAGACCCTTTACTTAAGTTAAATTACTAATACCACACTGTGTCACTTGGCAATTATGAATCTGTGCGAACAAAGATTACATGTGGAGTTCCTCAAGGGTCCATTCTTGGGCCTCTTCTGTTCAACATCTATATGCTCCCTCTTGCTCAGATTATGGAATATCATAACATCTCCTACCATACTTATGCAGATGACACACAACTTTACATAACAGTGTCACCAGATGACTACAGTCCCCTATATCTACTAAATAAGTGCACTGACGAAATCAATACGTGGATGTGCCAGTATTTTCTACAACTAAACACAGAAAAAACTGAGATAGTTGTTTTTGGCTCCAAAGAACAAAGATCAATAGTCAGTGCTCACCTTGACGCCATGACACTAAAACCTAAAAATCAAGCCAGAAGTCTTGGTGTAGTTCTGGACTCAGACCTAAATTTCAATAGTCACATTAAGACAATTACTAAATCAGCCTACTACCACCTTAAAAACAGCAAGAATAAAAAAATTTCTTTCTAAACAAGATACAGAAAAACTTGTTCATGCTTTCATTTTCAGCAGGCTGGACTATTGTAACGGTGTCTTTACAGGCCTGAGTAAAAAATCAATCAGACAACGGCAGCTCATCCAGAACGCTGCTGCCAGAGTCCTCACCAACACCAAGAGAGTGGAGCACATCACACCAGTGCTTAAATCACTGCACTGGCTTCCTGTGTGTCAAAGGATAGACTTTAAAATCTTGTTACTTGTCTATAAAGCACTAAATGGTCTCGGGCCTAAATACATCTCTGATATACTTGTACGTTATGAAGCAGCCAGACCCCTCAGATCATCTGGAACAGGTTTACTCAGTGTTCCCAGGATCAAAACCAAACAAGGTGAAGCAGCCTTTAGTTTCTATGCTCCCCGCCTGTGGAACAAACTTCCAGAATATCTGAGGTCGGCTGAAACTGTCAACTCATTTAAATCAGGGCTTAAAACATTACTATTTACTGCAGCTTACCAGTGAACTAGATATGTAACTTATTGTTAGGATAATCAGTAGCTATTGCTTTTATATTTGTCTGCTGTTGCTTTTGCTTTATGTTTGCTTTTTAAATGCATTTTCTGCACTGTTTTTCTTGCTTTTAGCTTTTGTTTTTAATGATCTATTGTTCCTTTAATGTTTTATCTTAACGTATTTCTCTTGTAAAGCACATTGAATTGCCTTGTGTATGAATGGTGCTATATAAATAAAATTGCCTTGCCTTGCCTTGCCATTGAAAATGTTACTAAAGTAAAAGTAAGTACAATAAGGGAGTATTTAAGTATTACAAGCAAAAGTAGTACCCGTACAGAAAATTCAAATAAATTTCCATCCATCCATTTTCATCCACTTATCTGGGGACGGGTCACTGGGGCAGCAGGCTGAGAAAAGTACTCCAGACGTCCCTCTCCCAGCAACGCTTTCCAGCTCTTCCTTGGGATCGTGAGGTATTCCCAGGCCAGATGAGATATACAATCCCTCCAGCGTGTTCTGGGTCATATCACTTAGATGTGCCTGGAACACCTCTAACGGGAGGCACCAAGGAGGCATCCTGATCAGATGCCTGAACCACCTCAACTGACCCCTTTCGACAAGAAGGAGCAGCTTCCTCTGGATGACTGAGCTCCTCACCCTGTCTCTAAGGCTGAGCCCAGCAACCCTCCAAAGAAAATTCATTTTGGCCACTTGTATACACCATCTCATTCTTTCGGTCACAACCCAAAGCTCATGACTATAGGTGAGGGTTGGGACAGAGATGAGCTGGTAAATTGAAAGCTTTGCCTTCTGGCTCAGCTCCCTTTTCAACACAACAGTGTGGCGCTACACCCACATCACAGTTGATGCTGCGCCACACCGCCTAGCCATCTCATGCTCCATTATACCCTCATTCGTAAACAAGACCCCGAGATACCTCAACTCCTTTACTTGGGGTAGTCGCTGTCTCCCAACCAGGAGAGGGCAATCCCGCTGTTTTCTGGCAGAGAACCATGGCCTCAGTCTTGGAGGTGCTGACTCTCATCTGAGCTGCTTCACACTCGGCTGCAAACCCAGTGTATGCTAGAGGTGATGAAGCCAATAGAACCACATCATCTGCAAATGCAGAGATACAATTCCGAGGTCCCCAAACTGGATCCCTTCCTCCCCTGGCTGCGCATTGAGATCCTGTCCATGAGTATCGCAAACAGGCTCAGTGACAAGGGACAACCATGGCAGAGTCCAACACCCACTGTAAACATGTTTTAAATAAATTTTAAAAATCAAAATGATTAAACTAATTATAAGGAAAAGCAGCAAATCCTCATATTTGAGAAACTGAAACTATTAAATGTATTTTCATGAAAAAATAGTTGCCAATTAATTTTCTAATCAATCGACATCGCTGCATTTAGATATTTTTTTGTCATGTTTTTTTTTTTTTTAAACCAGTCTGCAACAACTAGGCTGCAACTATCATCTTTGTTATCATAAACTGATGATATTTTCTCATTGAATCAACTAATTTTTGGCCTATAAAATTCATGAAATGTCCATCACATTATATTAAGGATATACTACCCAGGATTTTCCTAAAAAACAACTTATACTGAGGTAATCCTTCTCAATCATCACCTATGACCCAATAGAATAGCAACCAGGTGCTGGACCATATGCAGCAGGCATCCAAGAGACACAGGACTGGGAAAAAACCAAGAAGAAGCAAATATATTGAAGCGAATCTCCAAACGAGAACGAATCTGGGATTGACATTTTGCTTAGAAAATGAAAAAAACAAATAATCAATTATCAATTCTTTAGCTCTAAACCAGCCAACAATGAGAAAACATACAATGCACATAACACAGGAAACAGAAAATGTATAGAGAGACAGAGATCAGATGGTCATTTATTGACTTGTCCTGAATTTCAAGTAACATTTTGAGTGACAAAATAAATATATTTGTATTAGGGGTGCTTGTTCTTGTAAGACACTTACTAGGTTTTGAATTCGCAGAATTTGTATTCAGTGTTATTCTTAGCAGCCTTGCTTATGTCAAAACAGAGTCCACCACAGAGACATTAGAGCCCTCACCTGATTACTCTTTACAGAAACCTTCTTGTGAGCCATTCAGACACATCAAATATTGAAAGCCTGGAGTTTCCGTTTCACACACCGAGAGGGAGGGGAGACGGCAGAGAGGCAGACAGAGGGTAGGACACACAGGGGCAGAGGAAGAAAGGGAAAAGTCAAAGAACGGTGGGATTAAGAGGAAATAAAACATCAGGCACCCTGGGAGGGAGACACATGAGCAGGGATGGAGGAAGAGAAGGAGGAACAGGGAGAGAGCACCCAAAGGTAAGGCAAGGAGAGTGTGAATGTTTATGCCTAATCAGGTGCTCGCCTTGAGTGTAACAGTAGAGGCTGCACGGGTGTAATCAGCTGAAGATTGATGGACTGATAACCTTCTAGTCAGGCAGTTAGGAGGGCATGTTTTCTTATTCTGCTCCTTCTCTCTTAAACTTCAGTGGGACGACGTCTACCCAGGCTGACACAGTGACTCAGAGCTGCAGTGAGGAGTGCGGCGAGGCCCAAAACCTCCAGCAGCCAGAGGAGGGCGATGACCAGGCTGACAGTGGAGCCTGTGATGGAGAGGTAGAGCCCAGTCAGGTCAGATGTGACAGGAAAAATAAAACTATTACTATTCATAATATGTACTGTAAAAGCTCATCCAGCATAGTTAACTCAACAAATAGAAAACTGTAATGTAAAACTTTTGCACAACATTTTGGTGTGTCCCTTGGTTGGTGTGATTGGAGAAGGTCGGGGAGGATCCATGTATCAGTGACACAGAGACATTACCACAGGAGTCTCTGACAACCACAAACACACAGGACGATGCCGACTGCCTCCCATTGTCCCCCCTGCCAACAGAGGAAGAGAGTCATCAAATGTCATCTCATCCCTCCAACACACAGAGTAAGTCACACACACACATACATGATGGATATATGGGACCTTAAGTTGTGTCTGTAACCAGTACATGCTCAGGTGAGGCCATTCACTAAAAAGCTGTGTCACCATTTATGTTTGTGTCCTCACAGATCGGCCGTCTGAACCCTGCTGGTATTGCCTGAGGTCTCTTGACTCGGAGTATCGTCCTGAAACTCCTCAACAGGTTCAAACATTTTCTGACTAAACACACAGGAAAGTGGAAAAAGTTGTTCCTCTAAATAGCTATGTAAACTAATTTTCTTAATTTTGCAAACACAAGTCGACAACCTCTTAAACTCCTACTTGAAATTCAAAGCTGTAGCCATGAAGTCAACACTGGAGGGGAAACCCCAAGAAAAACCCCCTCAAATTCTGAAAACCTGTTTCCCTTTGTATTATTTATCATAAGCAAGTACATAATATGCTATACTAATGTGCAATAAATTAAAGCAACAACTGTCTACAATTACACATGCAGCACAACATAAATTAGCGACACATTAATCTAACTTCTGATGGGCAATCTGACAAATATAATAAGACATTAAAAATATTTAAACACTCCTGTGAGCACCATATTTGGTCACTGGCTGAATCTGTGGCTAATTAACTGCAGATAACTTAACTATAGCAGTTAACATTAATGATGGTAGATTGGCACTCGTATATCAGCTCATTTTCTCCAAAAACCATTTGTTTCCACTCCATGCTACAGACACTTTTTAACAATATATTATTATCACTATTACTTTTTTGACAAATAACATACACAACATACAGCAACACACAGCACGGTACACATACATATCTGGGGGTCACATAGTCATGGCTAAGCCTCCCACCAATTTAGACTTGTTGGCATGTTAACTGATTCCTCCAAAGCAAGGACCATAACATACACACATATACAATACATAAACAAACCCACTCCACAAATGTAATACATGACAAGCATACACATACACACAAATGTGCATTAAAAAGGAGTTCGTACAGAAGTGGGTGAGCAGGCAAACGCAAATAACAAAGTAATGTTGTATAGAGTAAAGTTAATAGTTATAATGATTGCAATAGTAATAAAGGGAAATATTCATATAAACATAATACATAATTCTTCATCAGCATATTAATGTGGTCCTGAATAGGCCGAAACTGATCCACTGGGCACAGGGCCAGCACTTATAATCAGCCCCGTTTCACCAAAAAATATTTGTTGACACTTGTTAACAAAGGGTTATTTATTTCCATAATTACAGACCCAACACAAAATTACATTTTGATGTTAACATTATTAAGTGAAGTGTTTTTAGAACCTGTAGGGATGAAAATGTTTATTCATGATTATGATTATGTAATGATTATTTAGGATGGCGATGAGTAGTTACCTGTTGTAGCATGGCAAATTCTTTTTTATCAATATATTGGCGGAGACATTTTGAGCATATTTGAATATCAGAGGGTAAGCGTCTCTTGCCCACTATATATTATAGTTACTCTTTTCCACTCTCTTGATGCAATCAAAAATAACATTAGTGCAAAGAAATGTTGCCATTTTAAGGAAATATAGAACAAAAAGCATCCTGATCTCACAAGGAATTAATATAGTCCTTTCTGAAATTAACCTTGGGCTTTTTAATCTGTTACCTAATGAGATCAGAGGAAATAGTGTGGTTAAAAACAAAAACTTTCAGTCATACAAATTCATAGTAACAAAAGAGTGTATGTGTGTATCAACTGCAGTTAAAATGCTTCAAAGGGACCATACTTTTACACAGCAAAGGCTCAGTGAGAAGAAGACAAGTGTACCAGACAGAGTTTGTATGAAATAAATTATTCATATTTCAGACATGCAATACCATGTGTGGCTGAAATATATCATGCACACGTTCATACATTTATTAATATTTTTCAGAGGTCATTTTTCCATTACGAGGGCTTAGAGCCAAATGGGTAGGTGCCATGTTGGGCCAATATGAGGATGAAAGCTCTCAGAGAGATTTTGTCAGTGCCAAAAAGAAACAACTGAGACCCATAGGTTGTGATTACAGGAAACCTGAAAGGTGTGACAACAAAAGTTGGGTTTTGATCTGTGCCAAGAAGATGTAAGCTCACCATAGTAAAGGAGTTTAATAAAATTCGCTGCATTTGACTGTAAAGATGAATATAAAAATGTACATTGCAAAGACTAATTAAAGTCCATCAGGCTCAAACTAGAGATCAGTGAGAGAGTGAGAAGGGGGTTATTGACTGAGTTCAGTATAAGTGGGTGGTGTGTGAGAGGGAAATCATCTCTTGGAGTTCAAAAGTCTGATGGCTTGAGGGATGAAGCTGTTGCAAAACCTGGCTGTTCTGCTCCTGATGCTGCGGTACCTCTTTACAGAGGCCAGCAGGGAGAACAGTCCATGGTGGGGGTGTGTGGCGTCCTTGGTGATGTTGAGTTCACGTGTCAGGCAGCGTTTGTGTTCAGTGTCCTGGATGGAGGGAAAAAAGGCTAAAGGAGAGGGACTGGGCCTCTTGTAAAAATGCAAGTTCCTACTTTCTTTTAGGATGGTTGATAGTGACCGAGGCTTATCAATTCACCCGATGGCTCAGGTGTGATAAGGCAACTTTGACAGTGAGAGACCCAACACTGCAGCAACTTGCGGCTTTGCCAAGTTTATTTTCTGTTGCCTTTTTTTCTTAGTTGTACAACACAAACCAGTGTTTGTCCCTGAGGTCCAGATCCCTACAATCTGCTGCTATGCTGTGTTGCAGGAAGACTCTGATCCTGTGTCACCAGCGCCCTCTAGCGGTCAGAAAGTGAGCTACCAGACAGACCCTCGGCCTCACTTTGGTGTAGCTTGGTCCTCCCGCTCCACGTGTCGCCCCCTGTGGGGCAGTGAGGGGCCCTGCCGGGGGCAAAGGAACCATGAAGCGCCTGATCAGACACACACCTGCCCTCACTGCCATCTGGGGCTGCCCCCTGACACACTGCGCTGGCACGAGGTTGGCATAAACACAGACACAGACATAAATAGAGACACGTAAGCTCACAGTCTCCACAAAACATACCACAGTCTTTTGTCACTCTGTTTACCCCAGAGCCTCTGACTGTTTTGTTTCTCTCTGCACAGGCCAAGTGTCTACTGTTTGAAGGGCTGAGGAGCTTAAAGAAATAAAAGGAGTCATCATCAAACAAAAATGTTGCTTGTACTTAAAAATGTTGCCGTCTCCTCTCTGTATTAGTGCTCTCAGGAAATACTTTGCACCTAAAAGTCATGTGCAATATCTCTTTTCTGCTCGTAAACAACTGTCTGTTTACACCTAAGCTTAGCCATGTCCATCCCTTATTTCATTTTGACTTTTTTGTCATTTCTGTGATATGTTCAATGATGTGTCAGTACAAATAACATGCATGTGTATAAAATCAGACTGTCTTTTTATATATGAAATTAAATACTCTTTCTCTCTATTGCAACTGGAGCCTCTCTTTGCAGAAACAGAGAATAAAAAGAGGAACATTTTCAAAGGAAAAGGACAATATTGGCAAAAAAACAAGTCCTCAAAAACAGTTATCAGTGATTCCACATATTTACTTTAAAGGTCCAGTGTGTAGGATCTTGGGGGATATATTGGCCCTTTATATCTACATGGGGAGCAGGTCTTCCTCACTGCTAGTCGCCACTAAATTCCCCTAAATCCTACACGCTGGACCTTAAAGCTAATGCCATCAGAAATGTGACTGATGTGACTAATGGCTTTGTTAATAGATAAGTCATTTGCGAATGCTTTGTAGATTATTTATAGAACACATTTAGGGTTGCCAGGCCGAGATAAAACCCTCTGGCAGGTGTTCGTCATTCTTGAAATCCAATACATAACTATCTGTGGCAGTGGGGAAAAAAGAAACAAAAATGGAGGAGGCACTTGTGCCATTGCAAAATAGAAAAGACAGCACTCTGTAGGAGAGCTTTGATGGAGAAGACAGTTTAAGAGGAGTTGGGTGAAGATCTCAGTGATGCAGGTCGTGCCTGTAGCTCAGTGAGCAGTTGGGGGTCACTTCTTGATGTGTGCTTGCGCCACGTGTTTGGATTTCTTCCTAAGTGATCGTAGGAGTGCAGACCTGGTTTGCCACCACTAGCACAATGTCATGCGTTCTCCCTCTCTCTGGTGCTCCCACTATTACACTTCAGTGGTCGGCTGTCTAGATTCAGGCAGTCTGAATACTACTCTGATTTTGCCAATGTCCGCTGTTTGGGGGTCCAGCTGAAGAAGGTGGAGGTGTGTGTCTTTTTCAAGTAGGTCCTTGGGACCCCGGTGACTGGAGCAAAGAATCGGCGAACTATTTTCTGAGCTTACCAGATAAAGGAGAGTGTTTCCATGGAGGTCCACTGTGTATGATTTAGTAGTGTCTAGCGGTGAGGTTGCAGAACTGAAATCTCTCCTTTGTGCCAAGAGTGTAGGAGAACTACAGTGGCCGACACATAAACACAAATGGCCTTATCTAGAGCCAGTGTTTGGATTGTCCATCTTAGGCGACTGCAGGACAACCTGGTGGACAACGTGGAAGTGAATTGGCTCTGAATGTAGATATAAATGACTCATACTAAGGAAATGAAAACAGAATTATTATTTTCAGGTGATTATACAAGAATGAAAACATAGTTATGAATATTATATACTATTACTGCCAATAGATGCCCCTAAATTCTACATACTGGACCTTTAAGGCCCATCTAAAACAAATCTAGGATTATACAATTCAGTACCCCAATTAATCCCCCATTAGACTTCAGCTGACATCTCCCCAAACTGAACATTTCACTGACACAGGTGCATCACCAAAATGCCAGTGATAAAGAAAGAAGTAAGATCTCATCAGCTGAGCACACTTAAAAAATGTGATCCAATTCTGATTCCTGATCCTTTAATGGTCAAGGTCTGGAGCTGCTTTCCACCTACATTCTCAGAAAAGGTGGTCCTACCCTCTCTTCTTCGGACTTGAAAGGGTTCTTTACTTGTGATGTACAAGTCCATCTTTACTCCAGCATGCTCCTCATTCTCACCATCTGCTAGGCCTAACCAGCCTGAGCCAGCGTTATTCCTGCACTCCAGCACAGACAGCAAGGATGGCGAGATGTCAACCCCCCTGCAAACATTTTCACTGCACTGCACTTTGAATGAGCCCCATGAACAGGTAAGCAAAAAATAAATAGATTAGTGTTATTTGCTGAATTGCCAGGTGGGACTCAGCCATTAGTCCAGTGGACTTTCCCCAAAGAAAACTCCTTAACTGCTTACACAGGTGGCTGAAGTGTGATGGCACTGAAGGCTATCATTGAAAAATCATAGATGTCATCTCTGGGGAGCTGAGTGTAAGGACACATGCCAGTGAAGTGTTCCTCTTGGCAAGATAATAGTGTAGGTGCTGTGAGGTCTGTGTAAGAGTCCTGGATGTGAGCACATGCTTACAGAGCAAAAAGTGAAGAAAAAATAAGGTGCCACTGGTGAAAATGAAACCCCCTCAGGTTTCCTTTGTTCATTTCTGTCTCTGCTTCATCTTCTCTGTCAAGGTGGTGTGTGGTGTCTCATGGACAACTTGTTGATCAGTTGACCAAATCATCAACACTGAGAGGCTCACATTGAAACTGCTGCCTGAGATTTCCCTGACAGAAAACACCATGACAGCTTTCTACTACCCCCACGAAAACTGGAGCGCCAAGCCTCTCCTGTCACATGCTGCTTCGGTATAGACAAAGTGTTGAGGTGAGCAGGCATCATAGAGCGATGAGACACGATGAGAGATGGTGTTAAAAGGAATGTTTAACCAGAGACACATTATGCGACATACAGTTTATTATTTTAGGAGGTTCTGGTGTGATTTGCTGACATATGGAAAGTAAAAAGTTAAAAGTAGTTCTCAGTAAATGAGGCGATGGGGGGAGAACCCAAACGCAGACAATCAAGGCAGACAGAGATCATTTATACAGTCCAATAATTTCCTGTCAAAGTGAATGTATAGGCTCACAGGCAGGTACAGCTAAAGGGTCAGAGTAGAGGTCAGGTTCAGGTTCCAGTGGGTCAAAAGGCAACAAGCAACGTTGACTATCTGGCAATGAAGGGGCAAAAAGAGCAGGGCTGATGATTTAAAGTGGAAACAGGCGAGCAGGTGGGCAGGGAAGGTCAGGTGACTGGGGCTGCTTCATTAGTTGTTCAACATGCTCCTGTTGACTCACCCTCGGTCCTTGGGGTGAATCCTTGCCGCCATCATTAGTGCCGTTTCATTTGTCTGAACAACTGAGTTGACATTGGTGAGATCGACCCTTGGAGTGCTGAGAGAGCAACGATGGTCATTTCAGAGGTTGTTACACCAAAATACCTTCATGGTCAAGTGGCAGTACTGTACATGAAACTCCAGTTGCTTACCACTAAAGAAGCAGAGGATGAATAAATTGAAAAAGTCGTGTCACCAATTCAGTATCTGGCCAAAGTTCACCTCTTCTGCTCCTGAGTTATGACGTTGAATAATGGCTAGAAAAGCGTTTTTGCAGAACATTATGATGTCACTGTGAAGTTGTCCTTTTACCAAAAACATAAACCCTTGAGCCATGACTATCTTTATTCTAAACATTCTCTGTAAATGCACAGAAAATTGCTGCGTTGCAAGATGTCATAAACTTGTAGCAGTAATAGTAATAATATCATGATTCACATCACGAACAAAAATGTCTAAATCAGAAAGTGATGAAGCTGATTACCAAGTGCTGACATATTCGATAATCCACAGAAGATGCCTTCACCGCTTTGAAATTAGCCTCCAGGTATTTCTGATGATTTGTAATGAGCAGTACAGCCCTCAGCCTACACTTGGTATTCGAGCATGAGGGAAGGTGCGTTCCATTTAAATTCCCCAGTCCTCCCCTCAATACCGAGGGCTGAGGCAAAGTGAATGAGATAGAGTGCTACTACTAATGAAACGCAGCATGGGATGAGTGGAAAAGTCTGGGGGCATCTGGTGGACAGGTGGAGAATGGCAATGAAGGGGTTTGCGCAAGTGGGAGATGTGGGATGTCAGTGTAGTGTCTGTAACATTTATCTTAACTGTCTGCTGTAACTGACCCTGGACCTGAGCAACTGTCTGCAACCAGTCACTGAATGAGGAGCTGCTGGAGCTGAATAAGGTGTGTGAGCATCTGGAGAAGGATATACTGCCTGAACCTGCACACACACTGAGATATATGGGCCTATACTGTGACGGCCTCCCTCTGTATCTCTAGTTCTGTCCAGTTGTTTGTCTTCCAGGAGAGCCAAGAGGTCTGTCACCGCTCTTTGGCCAGACCTGGAGAGAGAGACACCTAAGGATACAAATTGGCTGCCAGCCTAGGAGTCTTCCCCTTCTTGCTGAGCTGTCAAGACGCCTTCCACATGGCCTTCTCTGTTGCTTAGTTTGTTTTTGTTACTTTGCTTTACTCCAACCATCAATACGTCACTCATTCACACACGATTTACACTACTGACGCTGAGTTTTTATGCTTAGTCTAATAAACACCTTTTGTCACCTTCCATTAGTGTGTGGAGTCTCTCCTTTGTTGCAAATCCTGAGGCTGGCGAGCAGAAGACCAGCTGGAGGAAGTACTGTCTTCCTACCAGCTTCTCCCTACTGAACTGGATTTGTTCGCTAAAGTCTGATCACACATGTTCGTGTGCTTGTAGACAATTTGTCGCCGAAAATACAATAAAAAGAATGAAGCATGAAATTCATCATTTTTTACAACCAATTAACCAAAAGAAGAACAATTGGTCGTTGTAGTTTGGAGTTTTGACACTGACTGGCTCTCTCTCAGTGTGTCTATGTTTTCCTCAGAGGGGTGGGGGTTGTGGGTGGAAACACTGACCTAGTTTCATTGTGAAGGGTGATCGGGGGAGGCAGTGTGTGTGTGCTCTGGCATGTCCAGAGCACTATTTAAGGGAACAAGGATTAGAGGGCAGCAGCAATAAACTCTTAATTTGTGTGGGTCGTGATACATGAGACTATTGCATGGTTTTAATCTTATTCATTTGATATCTTCTAATTATTATTGTTATTACATTACATGGCTCTCAGAGTTTAAGTATTAGTGTAAATCTCTGTATAATGATGCCACAGTGTCTTTCTATTATTACATACTTGTACACACGATACATACCTCTGCATACTTCAATTTTTGATGTGAATATAATGTATGATCCAATGCACTGTATCCTTAACTTGCACTTCTAATGTGCCGTGTATTATTAGGCATTATATTAAGCATATATTTGGCATATATGACCCTAGGTTTAGTCTCTTTACAAAGATTTTTGTATATTGTTATATAATTTATAAATGATTGTATTTTGTATTTATTGTTTGATTCATTTAGGTGTGAGGGGGACATATTAAGGTCCAGCAGTGACTGTGTTGAAACAAGGAACCAATCAGGCCATCTAATTCTATGGGATGAATGCGCTGTGCAATTGGTACAAAGGTGAGAAAACCTACTGACTGCGAAACAAAATCTGATGTCCCTGTTTTTTGCCCAGTCTTCCTTTTTCCATCCAATGCATTGATGCATTCTCCTCCTATTTCCTTCCATTCTCCATGTACCCAACTTTTGGATTTGGCCTTTAAGGTGACGACCCCAGATGAGACACGCACCCAACTGGATGTGCCGAATGTGCATATTAAGGCAGTACAGGAGGAAGTGCACATTAATAATCCTCCAGGACTGTAACATGCTCATGTTTAACCCAAACAATGTGTAATGTGACTGCAGTTGGTTCAGATCCAGGTCGGAACACGTTCTCACCACAAACGAACCGCACCAGAGTTCATTTGTAATCAGATGGAGACCACCTCTTCAAGAAGGTCCCAGTCTGGTTGTTTTGGTGTGAACCCAAGTGCAATTGCTGTGTTCACACCTGCTCAAACAAATGTCACTCCGGGGTGAATAAACTTGAGCTCAACTGAACCTAACCAAACAAGGCAGGTATGAAAGCATCCTAATTTATGGTGGAGCGAGGGTCATGCATTTTCTGCCAGTCATTCAGGAAAGCTCATGGAAAAATATTGAAGCAAAAAAAATCAAAGTCACACCCCTCCTGTGATAAGTAACACTCCCTAAATGATGTAATGTTGTGGATTACCAAAGCACTTCACAGCGAGGGTCAGACTAGACATTACCCGAGCAGCATCCTCCACGTTATTGGTGGCCAAAAGTCATGCATGATCACGTGACTGACTAATGACATTAGGCAGCATGGTGAGCCAATGGCCTGCCCCATCACCTGACCGCTATTTGAATATTGATGCTCCCCCTGCCGCCACCCTCCAGTGTTGTTGTTGTCTGACATTGTCCGAGTCGTGGGACCGTCGCTACGGTAGGAGATTTCCATAACCGGACTAGACGATCGAAATGTCTTCGTTGCTCAAGCCTTTTTCAGTGTGTGAAGGACCGTGCGAGAGCTGCGGTGTGAGGAGAGGATGCCCGAGCTCAGCTCCTCATCGGCAGCCTTCATCGCAGCGTCTGGCAGCCGCAGCTGCCGCGGCGGGGCTGGGCTCTCTGCCGACCCACCAGCGGTCGTACGCGGCGAGGAGAAACCTGGCGGCTGCTGCAATCGGAGGGAGGAAAATCACCCATCCTGGAAAGGCCATCCTTGCAGGTTGATTTTGCAGATATTCATCCAGCCCCGCAGATTTCCCCCCTCATAGTCGCCTATTGCTCTCTGCACAGCACAGTCTAATCTCAATCTGTCGCCCATTAAGGCTATCCATGCAGAACTGGGTCAAAACGCACTTGGCCAGCAGTGATGCTACAGCATTTGCATGATGTAGTAGTATGGTGTCTTTTCTGCATTTATTCTTTACTGCATTCACATTTTATTCCTTTTAATGAATCTAAAACCATCTATAAATATCCTATAAGGTTGATGCTGTAATGATTAGAGGCAGATATACATTCAGTAGACCTCAGCTTTTCTTACAGCTCGGAGGAGGCACTGCTGTGTAATCACACCACATTAGCATTTAATTAAAACACAGATATATGCCTGACATGATCAAGCATCAGCACCACTCTGAATTTAATCTATCGCAGGTTTTTAAAGTGGTATAGAAATGATGGCCAGCTCCTCCTGCTCGCAGAACATTCAGGAACAATTCTGCACAATGAGTCAACAAATCCTCACAGCCATGTTTCTCTGCTTCCTATACCCAGGTGGCATTGCAGGAGGAATAGAGATCTGTATCACATTCCCCACAGAGTATGTCAAGACCCAGCTGCAGCTAGATGAGAGAGCCAACCCGCCGCGATACAGAGGGATTGGTAGGTCACTGGGACATGTATGACTGCTGCCTGGCTGCACGATGGTGTGCTAGTCTTCTGCTGGGTTACTCACTCCTGGATGCTCTGTGTGTGTGTGTCCAGGTGACTGTGTGAAGTTGACTGTGCAGGATCACGGGCTCAGAGGGTTGTATCGCGGTCTCAGCTCCCTGCTTTATGGATCAATACCCAAGTCTGCAGTGAGGTAAAGATGCACAGTAGCTTTTAATGTACAGATTTTTTGCACTTCTTATTTTACTAAAGAGAACGGAGCTGCAGTTTGCTTCATGCATCCTTTTGGTTTATGCATCACAGATCAGTAGGGTTGTAAACTTGAAATTAATTTAACATCTGAGTGACATCAAAGCAGTGACACAGCATTTCTTGGTACTGAAGTTAAAGGCAGCCAAAATGTTGTATTTTCTTAAATTACTGACTAATTGTCAGAGGTGTGGACTGGAGTGACATGTCTTCAAACCGAGTCAGACTCGAATCACAAATCTGAGACTTTAGACCAACAAAATCATTAAAGAATTGCACCTCAGCTTGAACTTAAACACCAGTGACTTGGGAATTAACTTGGACGTGAGCCTTTTGACTTGAAAATACTTCCCCCCGACATTTCGCCTCTCGTCCAAGAGGCTTCTTTAGTTCAGGTCGCAACCCTTTCAGAGTCGTTGAGGTCACATGTGTGTCGTTGACCCACCCGGCAACTATGTGTCGTTTGGGTTTGATGAGTCCAGGTGTGAATGAGTGTTAAGTCATCTGGGGAGGGATCCCAAGGCTGCATTCCTCAACGACTCTGTAAGGGTTCACAACAACACAGAGTTCAAAGTCTGCAGCTCCACTCTAGTCTGTTAGAACTAAAGAAGCCTCTTGGATGAGAGGTGAAATGTCCTCAAGAAACTCAAGCAAACCCAGTTGCCTATGTTATAGCTCTTAAAATTATCATGACCTGGATGGCTGAGAATCTAATCTTCACTGACAAAGGATGAGTCCTAACGACGTCTAACAAACTACACATTTTAAAAACAATTATGAGTTTTGTAAATTTAATATATTATTACTTACTTGTTGAAATGGTATTACATTTGGTAAAGAGAGCATTATGACTAGCTTAGGGCGCCAAACTTCACTTGGGACATGAATGCAAAGACTAGAGACTTGCAAAACAATGACTTGGTCCCACCTCTTTTAAATGTTTGGTCTGGGCATCACAATTTCCAAGATCTCATTAAATTATATTTTGTTTTGTCCAACCAACTGTCCAAAATGTAAAGAATGTACTAAACTTTGATTTCAAAACAAGAGAGAGAAGGTAATTCTCAAGTTTAAGAATATGGAACCATCAAATGCTTACAAAATCCAATCAAAAGTCAGTCAACTACCCAATTAATCGACTATGTTACTGCTACTTACAAACTTAGTAGAGTTGGCTCACTGACCATTAAGAAAATTCTAATTTGGTCAATGAACAAACTATTGATAACAGTGGAATCCATCACACAACTGTTCGTCTGTTGATGTTTATTTTGACCTTTGTTCTTGAATGCATCACCTTCCTATTTTTCACAGGTTTGGCACGTTTGAGATGCTCAGCAACCCAATGCGAGATGCCACAGGTCGCTTAGACAACACGCGAAGCCTCTTGTGTGGTTTAGGAGCAGGTATAACGGAGGCAGTCATCGTCGTCTGCCCCATGGAGACGCTCAAGGTCGGTGGAGCTGGATTTCTTTGACTACAGGAAGCTTTTGTCAGCAATGATCTGCATAAACTGACATGGTGGTTCTTCCCATGTCCTCCAGGTGAAGTTGATCCATGATCAGTGTTCCCTCAGACCTCGCTACAGGGGCTTCTTCCATGGAGTCAGTGAGATAATCAGAGAACAGGGTAAGAGAGCAGGGTGGGTCAACATGACACAAACAGTTTGGAGTATGTGCAACATCTTTTGTTGAGTTGTCACTTTGGCCCTGCTCCTTTTTATTGGCTACCGGTAATGATAACTGAGTCTGTAACTATCAATATGGATGGTTTGACCTCTATAAAGAAACATGTGTGACTCATTTAGGTGTGAGGGGGACGTATCAAGGTCTGACAGCGACTGTGCTGAAACAAGGAACCAATCAGGCCATCCGATTCTATGTGATGAATGCGCTGCGCAATTGGTACAAAGGTGAGAAAGCTTACTGGCTGCAAAACAAAATATGATGTCCCTGTTTTCCATCCAATGCATTGTACATTCTCCTCCTATTTCCTTTATTCTCCGTGTAACCAACTTTTGGATTTGGCCTCTAAGGCGATGACCCCAGGCGAGACATGCACCCAATTGTCACAGCAATGTTTGGAGCGACGGCGGGAGCAGCAAGTGTTTTTGGAAATACACCTCTGGATGTGGTGAAGACCAGGATGCAGGTAGGAAACACCCTGTGACCATTTTATTACTGTCATCAAGTTTGCCCTTTTTAACACACACTGTTTCTGCAGGGTTTGGAGGCCCACCGCTACAAAAACACAGTGGACTGCGCCTTCCAGATCTTGAAGCAGGAAGGACCACAGGCGTGAGTAACCCTGATCCAGATAAATGCTGTGAACTGTTTAGTTTTCACTACTGTAGACAAACCATCTGACCTCATCTCATCTTATCCCCAGGTTCTACAAAGGAACAGTTCCTCGGCTTGGCCGCGTATGCCTGGATGTTGCCATAGTCTTTGTCATCTATGAGGAGGTGTACAAACTACTCAACAACGTGTGGAAGACTCAGTAGACCGGCTGGACGGTTACAGAGATTCAGACAGAAGCACAGATCAGTGCCTCATGCTACGCACAACTGAACACCTCTATCCTAGTTCATACTTGCTCTCAGCATTTACCCTGAGCAGATGACACTTCATCATGACAAGTTTGCAACCTTTTACATAAAATAAACGCAGGATGTATTCCAAAAAACAATGATTAACAAAAAGGACGGAGAGTGGCTGATAGCACAAACAGCTCAGTTTTGCATTTCTCCTTAAGGCCCATTTATGCTCCCTTTACGTCCGAAAATGTATATGTCCGTTTCAAACGATGTTACCATCACTGCCCACGTACTTCCATGTGTCCTTTACGTTGGCATGGATGTTAACCAATATATCCACCAGGGGGCAGCCCAGAGTCAAAAGTTTGACAACAACAAACTCAAAAACAAACATGGCGACTGTGGAGGAGATATTGATAATGTACCTCTTGCATAAAAGACAAAGCCTCTAGTACTGCCGATGAGAGAAATTGACGACAAGCATCATTTCCAGTACTTCAGGATGGCAGCAACACTGCCCCCACGGTTTCCGGTGGTACTGCTCCGTTCGGCCCGTATCCGTGAGCTTTATGGAAACGTGCAGAAATACGGACATATTGAACGCGGAGCATGGACAGAAGGCTCTGTCCATATCCGGATCCGTATTTAACGTTGAGCATAAATGGGCCTTTATTCTCTCCAGTGGTCAAACTTAGAATTTTATTTTGAAGAACAAGACAAGGCAAAGTCAAATGAAGTAATGAAATGACCAAATGTGTGGACTTGCTTTCTTGAGTCTTATTTAACATGTAGAGAGTGTACGTAGAAAAGAAACACACATTATTATTAACCAAAGTTTCTTGTTAGAGGGCCGAGGAAAAGAAAACAAAAGTTAGGTTTAAAAAAGGGATATTACGTAATCTTTTAGCTTTCCATGACTGTTGTTACGGTACATGTTGTGGAGTGAACACTTTGTACTGAAACCATAAACGTGTCTTTTGATTCACTGAGAACTTACTATACTGAGCGAAGAACAGAGCAGCTACTGGACACAAACCAGCTCTCTGCAGTACTTTCAGATGTCTGTGCAGTACTTCAACACATCTCTGTGTTGTGATTGCTTATCTGACTGTGCTTGTGGTGTCATCACACTAGAACATTTGCAGTATTTCCTCGCTGTACCTTGGTGATGAACTTTAGATACTGTTCATTGTGCATTTCATGGCCCGCTGCTGGCAACTGCTGAGTATGGCTGCATGGATCTCGATGTGGCATCTGTCCTGTTATGCGCTGACAGTGGCTCGCAGGCTTGTCAAGGCTACGCAAAGTGGTCTGGAGTCAGTACCTTGCTTGCAAATTTCCTTCAGAGTGTTACGAACTGACACAAGTAGTCGTTAAGCACACGCAACAGGAGACAAATCCATATGTAGCACAATCTTCACATGCAGTCTTAAGATAAGGTGTGAGTTACTGATAGAAGTTAGTGAGCTCATTGTTACATTTTCAACATCAGACAGGTAACTAAGGTGTTCAGAAGGTGGCTGAGTTCTCTGATGCTGCATGTGAAGGCTTTATTTGGGAATATCTGACCAGTAATGTGTTTGAACAGACCCACAATCAGGCTGTTTCCAAACAGGTGCATAAAGAAGCCCATTTCCACCTGTGTGATGACAACAAAAAGATCCTGTAAGTCATTATAATGACTATTTTTTTAAAAAAAAATAATGAATAAGTGTCATTATCCCAAGGATATTAAGTCAGTGTTTTGAGAAATTTTATTACGTTGAGGTACTAAGTCAAATTTTTAAGATAGTTTCATTATTTTCAGATGCAAACTTATTATTTTGAGAAAGTTTTTCTTTTTTTCGTTACTAAGTTATTATTTTAAGAACATTCCTTAATATTTTTGACGTACTAACTCATAATTTCGAGAACGTTTTTTATTATTTCGAGACACTAAGTCATTATTTCCAGATACTGAGTCATCATTTCGTGAGACTAACACATTATTTTGTGAAGGGTTTTAATTATTTTTAGATACTAACTCATTATTTCCTGATACTGAGTCATTATTTTGAGATATTAACTCATTATTTCCAGATACTGAGTCATTGTTTCCAGATAGTAACTCATTATTTCCAGATACTTAGTCATTGTTTTGAGATATTAACTAATTATTCCAGATACTGAGTTATTATTTTGAGATACTAACTCATTATTTCTAGATACTGAGTCATTATTTTTGAGATACTAACTCATTATTTCTAGATAATGAGTCATTATTTTGAGATACTAACTCACTATTTCCAGATACTGAGTCATTATTTTGAGATATTAACTCATTAGTTCTAGATACTGAGTCACTATTTTGAGATACTAACTCATTATTTCCAGATACTGAGTCATTATTTCGAGATACTAACTCATTATTTCCAGATACTTAATCATTGTTCCCAGATAGTAACTCATTATTTCCAGATACTTAATCATTGTTCCCAGATAGTAACTCATTATTTCCAGATCCTGAGTCATTATTTTGAGATACCAACTCATTATTTCTAGATACTGAATCATTATTTTGAGATACTAACTCACTATTTCCAGATACTGAGTCATTATTTCGAGATACTAACTCATTATTTCCAGATACTTAGTCATTGTTCCCAGATAGTAACTCATTATTTCCAGATACTTAGTCATTGTTCCCAGATACTAACTCACTATTTCCAGATGCTGAGTCATTATTTTGAGATAGTAACTTACTATTTCCAGATACTGAGTAATTTTTTCGAATATTTACTCATTATTTCCAGATACTGAGTCAATATTTCGAGATATTAATTCATTATTTTCAGATACTGAGTTATTTTTTTGAGATACTAAGTAATTTTTTTTATGTTTCTTAGAATTTTTAGACACTGACTCATTATTTTGAGAGTTTTTGTTATTTCAAGATACTAACTCATTATTTCCAGATACGGAGTCATTGTTTCCAGATACTAACTCATTATTTCTAGATACTGAGTCATTATTTTGAGATATTAACTCATTATTTCTAGAGTCATTATTTTTAGATACTAACTCACTATTTCCAGATACTGCATCATTATTTTGAGATACTAACTCATTATTTCCAGATACTGAGTCATTATTTTGAGATAGTAACTTACTATTTCCAGATACGGAGTCAATATTTCGAGATATTAATTCATTATTTTCAGATACTGAGTTATTTTTGTAGATACTAAGTCTTTTTTTTTTATGTTTCTTAGAATTTTTAGATACTAACTCATTATTTTTGAAAGAGTTTTAGTTATTTCAAGATACTAACTCATTATTTCCAGATACTGAGTCATTATTTTGAGATACTCATCATTTCCAGATACTGAGTCAATATTTCGAGATATTAATTCATTATTTCCAGATACTGAGTCAGCATTTCAGGATACTAACTCATTTTTTTCAGTATCATTAATTTCAGATACAAAGTCATTATCTTGATTTTGTTTCTTTTTTGTGAGACTTCCATTATAATGACTTTCAATTTTTTTATTTGTTTTCATCACACTGGCAGAAATGGGTTGCTATCGACGCTTGTCTGCAGCCTGAAACATGAAAGTGAATTCACTTCTACTTTAGATGACAACATGTCCCGACTATGTAAGCCATACGACTTCAGTGCGCTTGAGCCATCAGTGGTTTTCTTGGGCTGATTGATTCACTATCCTCTAGTCTCATATGTCACTTTAATATTCTTTGTTTACCTCAAAGCTAACCTGCTTCACAAGCCTTTTGTATGCTAACTAATGAAACGGTTCATTAGCCGTCTTTGAATGCACTCATTATCTAATATAATGTTTACAGCGACAAGAGGGCAGTAGACATGTCAGAGGCTCTATAACATAAGGGACTAGTATTGAAGCAAGGCTTGGTTTTGATTGACCGTGTTGCGCCATGCAAGCCTTGCACAGAAGCCTTTTACTCCTCTTTGCCAAACTACTTTAGTAGAATCCCGATGTAATATCCCTGATAGGAGCAAATCTTTATTACATGTTAAACAAAGAGCAACAGAATATTGTTTAATCTTTATGTCTCTACTGCTTTCTTTTCATTAACTAAAGCACATCTTTAATGCATAGAATCTTTGTGGTTATGCTTTGCTGCTTTTCATAAACAGGACAACAGCACGTGTACATCATCGTACAGCATATCAGATTTGATCTGTCACCTTTCACAAGATCCTGTCGGGCAGAGTGAAGGATCTATGTGAAACATGTTGGGATGACATCAGAAAAAAATACTGTTATAAAACATCAGTGCTCCGAGAATGATTTACATGATCAGATGTGGAAACCTCAGAAGAAACATATTTAGACATGACATTGTTTCAGTGGTTTCAATAAACTTGTGATTGATAAACCTGATCTGTGTGTCTCTGGAGATGTGTGTTAAGACATCAGACATTAAAAACACCCTGTAATTTCTTCTAAGAGATGTATGTGTAAATTATAGATGAACAAATGCTTTTATTTATTTTCTTATAGGCCAAAGTAGGACCGAGCAATACACTCACTGGCCTCTTTATCAGGTACACCTGTTCAACTGCTCGCTAACGCAAATAGCTAATCAGCCAATCACGTTGCAGCAACTCCATGCATTTAGGCATGTAGACATGATTGAGACAACCTGCCTAAGTTCAAACCGAGCATCAGAATGGGGGAGAAAGGTGATTTAAGTGACTTTGAACGGGGCATAGTTGTTGGTGCCAGACGGGCTGGTCTGTCACCAACTGCTGATCTACTGGGATTTCCACACAAAACCATCTCTAGGGTTTACAGAGGATGGTCCGAAAAAAAGGAAATATCCAGTGAGCGGCAGTTCTCTGGGTGAAAATGCCTTGTTGATGCCAGAGGTCAGAGGAGAATGGCCAGACTGGTTCAAGATGATAGAAAGGCAACAGTAACTCAAATAACCAGAAGACCATCTCTGAAGCAACAACACGTCCAACCTTGAAGCAGATGAGCTACAGCAGCAGAAGACCACACCGGGTACCACTCCTGTCAGCTAACAACAGGAAACTGAGGCTACAATTCACACAGGCTTGAAAAACAGGATTGGAAAAACGTTGCCTGGTCTGATGAGTCAAATAATGTAGACACAATTTCCTTTGTTATGTCACAAAGTAAAAGTTGTGATGTAAATATTTATTCATATCAAATATTCACAAAGCTGCATAAATACAGAGAATAAAACAGGTTACTTTAACTGGAATGGTGAACCTGGTTTTTCCTCAATGGGATGGAGGATCAGAGAGCTCAGAGCTGGTGACACTTGGCTTCACCACAGCGCCAGAAAAAAATCAGTAGGCTGTGGCTTTGCTGACTGCAGGACAGAGGAGATTAAAGGCTGAAGTTGCAGGGTGAGGGCGGTCGGCATTAACATCACAGAGGAAGGTATTAAACACTCCCACCTGTTGCCTTACTGGTCCACCTGTCACCTGCAGTATATAGTTCATCTTGTAAAGTTAAATCCTTTTATTTAACTCAGTGTGTGCCTCTCATTTCATCTGTTCTGAATATGTGTACAGAAATTTAAGTGATGTATTCATTTTTAAATACAAACATTTCTGCATATGGACGTGGCACTATATTAAGGCAGTCTTTACATACCAGGGGCCCTGGTGTGTACAAAACAATATACAGATGAATGGAAACCCTTTCAATTTGAGATGCTATTACTGACATACATTTCACAGTGTAGCTTCCACTTGCAATGGTGTCAATGGATTGATGTTCTGATGCTTATAAACTCTCCCACTTTACATTCCCACTCAGCTAAACACTTTCACAGTGTTACATCGTTAACATTCCCACATGGGTTCCATACCTGGAGAGTGCATTTGCATCTGACTGGGTTAGAGCTCCTTGACACAATGCCATTGTTGACAAGACAGTGTAAAGAAGCCAAATGGGGGATTAGGTACAGCCAGGCCACCAATGCTCCAGCTGTCAGGCTTCTTGATAGTAGAAGACGTGACATCCTCTGCCAAAGTTAGGAAGGGGAACGGAGGCGTGGCTATCTTCTCCATCTGGAAACACACCACGAAGCCAAAAGGTTACGCATTAGGCAACACTGGTATTCAACTTCAAAAGGGTAACTCCAGTATTTTCAACCTGGACCCTGACCTGCTTTTGTGTTTAAGTGACTAATGGGAAAAACAGTTTTTAAAACTGGTCCAGTATTGAGCGAGAGGGCTGCAGCCGCAAAACAGTATGCAATGTGCTTACTTTGCCACTGACAGGCTCAAACTGTCTGACAACATTATTATAATGGCCGTTTCAACATTTCAAAGTTCCTGCGCCACTTAGTCTGCAAGGTGTCTCAGTCTTGACTCGTGCTCCTGTTCCTTTTGTGAAGATCCATAGTTCTCACACAAGGACTGGAAAAAGTTGAACGAGGTTTATTGAGAATACAAAAAGGCCAGCCAGTTCTTTCCAAAATTAGATCTCGCACAATTCACTACCGACTTGATGTCCTATTTCTATATATTCTCACTTTTCTATAGGCTATAGTAATAATACAGAAACTGTTGTGCAAACTTAAATAATAGCAGAACCTATATGATATGCCATACCAACACAGACATTTTTTTACCAAAGATTAATATGTGCATAAGTGGCTCTTACAATTATGGAAAGGATCCCTACAGAGACAGACCTTTTGTTAAAGAGTTAGATCCTTTTTGTTTAACCAGAAACTGCCCCAAAATTGCTGTTTCCAAAGCCACCAGACTCAATTGAAATACAAAGTGATTTTTATCATTGTAAAACTCACTTAGTTGTAAGTCCATAGAAACAAAATAAAACTCACAAAAGCTGTCTTGATTCGTCTTTTATACAGTTTCAACAATGACCAACTCTAGTTTGGTTAAATAAACCCTTAATTCACCCAATTAGATGTGGAAATATGCTGACTCTATACATGCTAAATCTAATGTCTATTCAAATGCAGTCTGGTAGGTTTGGCAATACCAATTTCAGGGCTGTTTCTGGTAAAAGAAAAAAAGAAAAGGGATCTTGCTTTTCAACAAAAAGGTCTATCTCTGTAGGGATGTCAGACACTTACAATAATAATCTGCGCCTGTCAGTGGCAAAAACAAGCACCTTTAGTGAACGTAATTTGATGGTGTCCTGAATGGTTGCGTTTCAGCCTGTTTAATGGCTGTTAGCTGCAGCAGTCTTGCTCAATACAGGACCAATTGCAAAACCTGTTGCTCCTGTTAGTGACTGAGACACAAAAACGAGGGGAAATATGATCCAGGTTGAAAAATACCAAAGTTACCCTTTAACTAACTGACAAAAAGATGAGCATGGCTTCTTGGCATCTCACTCACATTCTGAGACATTTGTCTTTCCCGCCACTGGCTACTCTTTGTCCATCGGGACTCCAGTCCACTGCAAAAACCTGCACACACCAAAAACAAGGCATAAGAAAAAACATACAAACCATACAAAACTGTCAGGGAGCATCACTTTCTCCTCCCTCACCTCATCAGCGTGGCCAGGCAGGTCCATGTTCAGCTTCCCGGTCTTTATGTCCCAGACTTTAAGTGTGCTGTCGCTGCTTCCACTGACCAGCAGCCTGCTGTCCGCTGACCACGCCACTTGATACACAGATCCCACATGGCCACGCAGGGACATTAAGTACCTTTGGGGAAAGCAGACACACAGGCAGAGATATAATTACACAGTGACACACAGTGTAATCACATTACATTTGTCTGTAATGTAGTAACTTAATGTATTACTGGTGATAAATGTAGTAATCACTAAATAAAGATAATTTAAAAAATATATAAATAAAAAATTTCTCTCCAAACCCAGAGGGCTAGTCTCTTATATTACATGATTTATGCCTATTGATAAATTATTTTGTGGCAATGAATATTTGCACTAGGCCTTGTTAGGAAGGTCAACCTCTTTTATATATTATATATATTAATATGGTTTTCCACCACTGCAGAGCCATTTTGATTCTCCTGAGCCTTGTTTGTGGTTGATAAGGGGGCATATGTAAGGGTTAACAATATATTGTTAACTTGCAATCAGTTACATGACAGTGCATGTCAGGTGATGTTGTGGAATAACGCCGATGACCCCAACACTGGTGACACACATACATAAATCTTAGGCTTACAGCTCCATCGCCTGGACAATAGGAGTATGACACATGGATCATTCATGATAAGAGATTTTCTTACTTTCCAGTGCGTCCGTCCCAGATTTTAATGGACTTGTCGAATGAGGCGGAGGCAAGAAGCCTGGTGTCTGGAGAGAAGAGCACTTCGTTGACCAGAGCGCTGTGGCCAGTCATCCTGGCTAGAGGCTTCTTGTCTTCTGCAGGGTTCCACAGGAACAGGGTGAAATCATCGGAGCCAGACACCAAGCGCTCTGGAGCTGAGCCCTGCAGCGTGACAAAAGGAGTGAGGGCACTGATACGAGGGACATACAGACTTGAACACATCAGAGCAGACAACAAACAGTGCTTACCCTAACTTTATTATATCTCTGCAAAGCTTTCTCCTTCAGCTCTTCCACTGGGGGGAAGAAAAAAGCTTGTTACATGAAACATCTTCACCAGAAAGCCTCTTCTTCAGAGAGTAGCAAATGCTCCCACTCACACTGTACCCCAAAAGAAAGTAACATGATCCTTACATGGTCCAGAGAGGTCCTGGGGATTGATAGTGGCAGTTGCAGGTTCAAAAGCTCCAGTGCGCAGGACGTAGTCTGTGCTGAGAGCCAGGGTGTTCACCCAGTGGGCGTGACCCTGCAGAGTCCTGCACTGGACACCCTTTATCCACAAAGAGAAGTAAATACACATTAAGTCTTGCTCTTACACACAGATGTCTCTTCCCTCTCATTCATCTCCTTCTGTCCATGCCAGCAACATTTAAAGAAGTGTCACACACACTTACATCTTTGGCCCTCCAGACTTTGACCGTTCTGTCCTGTGAGGAAGTGTAAAGAAGTCCATCTCCACCCCACTTCACACAGGTGACTGACTGAGTGTGTCCTGTCAGGATCTTCTCACAGCGTCCCAACACAGTGTCCCAGATGCGTATTGAGCCGTCCTTAGAGCTACTGGCTAAGTTCCGACACTCTGGGTTACTGAAAGGGAGAGGAAGAGGTGGATCAGAACAGGCACGTGCTACAGCAGGGCTAGGGGGTGCTATAGCCAGGTCACAATCTCTTTTTCTGGAAAAAACAAAACATATTCCTGTCCATAGTCTAAGACAATATCCACTACAGCACAGGTGAAACATTCACATTTTTAAAAGTTAAATCATGAATAATTAGTTAGCACACAAAAGCTACAACTTATCAGTGTGCCAGTGCAGGTTCTTTGTTTACTGTAACTCCGGTTTATCGCCTGTTGCGAGGTGTTATAACATTATACAATGATTATATATAACATTAACAATGACTCCTTTCTACTGGAGTGTCACAGTAAGTCATGACAGTGAGCCTGCATGCACAAGACCAGGACCCTGAAATTCAAGCCATTTTCTTGAAAATGGCCTAGAATTGTTGTAATTTTACAATTTCATGAGTAAAATATATATTAGTGCAGAAGCTGCAACTGAATGGGATTTCAGGTCAGCAGTAAAAAAGGCAGAAATGTATAGAAATGCAAAAGTGATGAATCGGGTGCTCACAGATGGAGAGGTTCCCAGCTGAGCCAAGTGATCCATTTGGTGTGTCCGGTCAAAGTCTTTCCCATCTGTGAACCTGTCACTGGATCCCACAGACAGATCTACAGAAAGAGCACCACAAAAATAAATACATTATGCTCATAGGATACATCTTAAAACTATCACATTGTATGTGTGTTAGACGTTCACCTGGCTGTTCTTGCACCCTGAAGCCAGCTTCTTGCCATCTGGTGACCAGGCGATGCTCAGTACCCAATGTGTGTGTCCTTCAATAAAGCAGAATACAGTTCAGTTGTGTCTATGACCATTAATCAAACATTTATATCATAATGCATAGGACGCTGCCTTGGAGAAGGGATCTTATACCTCTGGCAGTATGATGGGGCGTTTCAGTCATCAAGTCCCAAAAGCGCACTGTGGTGTCACCTGAACCGCTGGCCAGATATCTGAAACAAACAAGGACAACTGATTAACAGCATGTTTAAGTCTTCAGAACATAATTTTTAGTTTCATCCCTCCTCTAGATGTTGTTATATTAAGAGCCCTGTTGGATAAATGAGAGTACACAAAAGCATGACAAGCAGCAGCTGTTCATTCTGCATCGGAGTTACTCACTTGCCGGTGGGGCTGAAAGCAGTTGAGATGACAGCTTCTGTGTGCCCCTGTAGTGTGCTGGTACAGCGGGCCACGGCTCGAACCCTGAACACAGCCTGAGGCTGGTACACCACTGGCAGAACTTGCTCTGTTTCGACGCCAAGAGCCTGCACACACGACCCCAGACTGGACACCACCTCAGCCTCTCCACGCACAAAAAATGCCAGTGGCACCGGCTCCTCCTACAGTGAGTAACAGCACAGAAACAAGACGTTCACTGGATTTCAAATTTCAGCTTTATATAACTTATATAACTAAGTGACGGGTCAAAATAGAAATCAGTGATTGGCCTGTGAGGTCTTTGAGTGATGATGGTGTTTGTGGGATATTCAAGTGTTTGCAAATTCAGTAATAATGAAATCTGTATTTGGTTTCTATTTTGGTATTACAGTGGGTGATATTGCCATTGTAACATACACTGTATATACACAGTAATACATCTGGCACTGAATGCTAAACCCCACTCTCTGAGACACATAGCTAAATATATATAAGTGAAATGTTTTCATGTGCAGATTAATCACAATTTCCTACATCCATGTTATTTAATGGCAGCTGGTTACCTTCTGAAGCAGTGCATTGCAGACCAGCTGTAGTTTGTCTGGGGTGATGTCTAGAGGCACATCAAAAGGTGAACCCAGAACCTCCCCTTCTTCATCCTGGAACTGGATCAGCAGCCGCTCCACGTCCCCACTCGTCATCCTCAGATTTGGATCTAAACCTAGAAACAGTTAGGGTTAGGGTAACTTACTAACCCAGTAAGTTGTCTTTACATTTCTGGAAGTGGAATCAAACTTGTTATACTTATATAAGTGCACACTGTAAATAAATAAACGCCTACAGGCAACTGTCAATAATGTTTAGTTTCGTTTTAGTGTTTGGAGACCTCTGAATGACAGTTCCCAGCTGTAAAATGTAAAACTTACTTTTGCTTAAAGAGCAAATCCAGTCCTTCATAAGACAGTAAAGATGGATACATTATGTCTGGCATGTTGGGGCTCAGGGATTATTTAGAGCCCAGACCATGACGTTGTATCTGCATGAAAGTGGATTTTGCAGAATTAAGCAGTTCTTCCTTTTGAGTGAAAATAGTTCACTTTGAGGTGTTGTCAATTCTCGTTTTGTCATGAAGGCAACATTATAGCAGCTAACGTTAGCTGAACTACCTGACAGGATATCCATTACGTTAACTCAATAATATTATCATGGAAAACAAAACTAGGAGTAACACACTGTAGGGCCATGGTTAGTATTGTTATTCTATAGATCTGGGCCCATATTACCACCTGAAATCAACTGTTTAGCGGTTTATTTTTAGCTAGCCAATGTCAACCGTAGCTATCAACGAGTAAAGCTAGCTCAGCTAGCCTGCTGTTAGCTAACAGTCTGGACACCTAATTCCTCTAAGCAGCGATCACAGGTCAGTAAGATATTTGTCACTTGCTCTCACAGCTGTGTCTACTTTCATATGACGTTAAATCGGCAAGTACATGTATTTTAACATTACCTTTAGCGAGGTAGCGATGTGTTCAAACTCCCCACGTGTATAACACCGAAGAGCCTTTAAAGAGAAGATCCTCCAAGAAGCCGGTGTTGTCATGCCAATGAACGGACTCGCGCAAGGAATTGTGGGAAAGTAATGTGCGGAAGATCCGTCGTCAGTTGTTGCCTTTGCTGGTTTGCCGTACTGCTTTACTCATCTTCACTCTTATTATGTTTCTGTAAGTCTTCTGCTGACGTCAACCCTCCGATAATAATAATAATAATAATAATAATAATAATAATAATGATAATAATAATAATAATAATAATGATAATAATAATAATAACACTTCTTTTTGGATTAATAGAATAAAGGATATACTGTATGTCAAATCAATTCATTAAAAATTAATTAAATAATACTGTATAGTAAATGTAAAAAACAATTATATAGATAGATAATTTTACATTAAGCTTCCTTTGACTTTTACACATTTTTATATTCTATAACACATGCACACCTTCATCACTATCAAAGTAGGACCATTACATCATGCCTTTCTATCACTTAAAATATGAAACTGACATATTTTGGCTACCCCTTAAAAGTATTAGCTTTTCCAAGTGAAACAGCATAGATGCCGATCCATGACTTGTTGTGGTGTGTTGGCTCCAACTCACAAGTACCCACACGACCCTGATCTGTATCTTAAATATTTTGAATATAATCTACCCCTGGAATGAGTGTAGACATACAAGCTGAAAGAGAAATTGAACAAAGCCTTTCTTAAATTAGAGGCTAGTAACCACGTCCCAAAGTCACTGTGGTGTTTATTGTAGGATATGTCATAGTGTGATATTGTAGTATACTAGTACTTGCTAGAAATTTGACTCTGTGTGGTGTTGCTGCAAAATAAAACGTTAAGCTATCTGTTACAGACCTGTAATCAGTCAATCAAAAAGACACAGTTTCATTGTAACACTTTTTATTCTTTGACAACATTCATCTTTTTTGCATTGGAATAGAAAAGGCAGCCTGTATGTTACTATTATGAGAAAGTACATTTAAGAAGTTTAGAGAAATAATTAATTGAAAATATAATTTTGTCATGATTCTGTCCACTGCTTTAGAGTCTGTCATAATACACATTAGACTTAAATGATCTCAGATACTTTACACATATTTGTTATAAAGCAATATATGACTCAAAACACCTCACTGTAGAAGTTCACATCACCAGCTAACATTATATGTTCTTAGAGGAACTCATGCGTACATTAGATTTTTAAATCTTTCTCCCATCTTCATCATTTCAGCCTCAGATACTTGGGTCCAGTAATCCAGAATTGACTTCATCAACATAGAATTTTCTATACAACAGTTTGATTGGCAGATCTTTCTTACACTTGCTGTACAACCCTCTGAACTGGAACTCATGTAGACCCAACCAAAACACAAACATGTATTTTCAAATACAATTTGACCGAGGGCTGTGTTGACCTGCAGTGTATGACCAAACAAAACTTAACTCACTCTTTCTTTTTTGTTTTTTTTTGCTCTAACAGGCAAAATAGGCCTGTGGACAAGCTGGAAGGCGTCTCATTACAGCGATAAACCTTTTGTGTAGAGAAACTGTTCCACCAAGAGTGAATCTGTTTGCAAAGCTGAAAACAACAAACTGAAGTTTCCAGTCCATGTGATAGTGCAGTGTGGTTGCCATTAGTTAATGAGTAAATTATCTGATCCAGCAGATGATGGAGTCGATCTTATGGGGCATTTGACAGACTGAATCAATTCAGTGTAAATTTCCGGGGGAGAGGAATAAGATGTGGCACTGCGGTGAATTTGTTCTTATTAGTTGAGTCCATTGATGTTCTCAGGAACAAGACCTTCCATGACAGCACGCTTTGACTCCAGGATCTGCAAGACCAAAGTAAAGATGAGATTATTAAACTGAGCAGCCCAATGCCACACACATTTACTACTGAAAATATACCTGCAGTGGCCACCTAAGTTTACATCTGTACAATCCATTGCAATGCTATGGAAGCCCATTTCTACCGGTGTAATAAAAAAAGGAAAGATCCTGTAAGTCATTATATTGAGAAATTTTCTCAACATTATGACTCAGTATCCCAAAATAACGACTTAGTGAAGACAAAGTGAATAATGACTTAGTGTCTCAAAATATTGAATTAGCATCTAAAAAAAAACCACTTAGTATCCCAAAATAATGACTTAATGTCTCAAAATAATGACTTAGTATCTAAAAAAAAAACACTTAGTATCCCAAAATAATGACTTAGTATCTCAAAATAATGACTGAGTATTTCAAAATAATGACTTAGTATCCCCAAATAATGACTTAGTATCCCAAAATAATTACTTAGTATCTCAAAATAATTACTTAGTATCCCAAAATAATGACGTAGTATCCCAAAATAATGACTGAGTATTTCAAAATAATGACTTAGTATCCCCAAATAATGACTTAGTATCCCAAAAATAATGACTTAGTATCTCAAAATAATGACTTAGTATTTCAAAATAATGACTTAGTATCCCCAAATAATGACTTAGTATCTCAATATAATGACTGAGTATTTCAAAATAATGACTTAGTATCCCCAAATAATGACTTAGTATCTCAAAATAATGACTGAGTATTTCAAAATAATGACTTAGTATCCTCAAATAATGACTTAGTATCCCAAAATAATGACTTAGTATCTCAAAAAAATGACTTAGCATCTCAAAAATAATGATTAAGTATCCCATAATAATGACAAAGTATCTTAAAATAACGACTAAGTATCTTAAAATGACTTAGTATCCCAAAATAATGACTTAGTATCTTAAAATAGGATTTTTGTTTTCAAAATAATGTGTTTATATTCCAAAGTCCTGAAAAACTTTCTTAAAATAATGACTTAATATATCAAAATAATGGGAAAAGATACTATGTCATTACTTTAAGAATGTTCAGTTATATAGTCAGAAATGTGCCTTACTTTTGGAGGTGTTGCAAAAAATTTTGACCTCCCACATGCACAAAACAGTTGGGATGAGAATTTACTTCTCTAGTTGTTGGTGTTTTTTTTTTAGTAACAATTACTCACAGAAATGTTGTACTTTGTTTGGCATCACAGATTTCAGTGCCAGTCAATCCTTTTTTTTTTTTAATTTATGGCAATACAAACAGTAGTGGATGATCATAAGCATAGACTGAGGTGTCATTGGGCAGAGATGATACAAAAATCTTCTGAGTAAACAAATCATGATAGAAGGTATTTACATACAATAAAGAATAAAGTTGTGATAGTGGTACGCTCACCTGGAAGCTAGCACTGAGTCCGATGATGCTTTGCATGTTTGTACTGAAGTAGCCCAAAACATATTGTCCGCCCAGCAGAGGGATCTCGTCCTTATCCACAGATATCTGCAACCCAAACACACACACACATCAAGCAAACAGTAACATAGTATTCAGCCAATCATGATATAAACATCCCACTCGCACTTTACCTGTATCACTTCATTTATCTCTGGCAACTCGTCCTCTCTGACCCAAACAAAGGTTTCATAATCAGACGCACTCTTGAATCCCACCTGCAGGAGAACAACCCCAAGAGTTTAAAAGTTTCTTGTATAACAATGTTTGTTTTTCCTCCTTGTCTGTCGCAGTACCTTGTACAGGCCGATCCAGTCCCATGTGGAGGACATGAAGTCCTCTTGGACGGTGTAGTTAAGAAGTGCGTCATGGTCGGCGCTCCATACACCCAGAGGAGATACATGCACCAGTGGTGTGTCAAAGCACTTCCTCAGCTGTGGGAAAGACAGGAAGAAAGAGAAGGAGCTACGTAATGCAGAAAAAATATGCATCAGCAGAAGTAGATTTATATGTACTGATGAACAGTCCTAGAACTTTACAGTGACCCTGTTCTCACCTCCAGACTGAAGGTTGCAATCACAGGCTTGTGGTCACTGACTCCGTAGCTCATGTCACTGGTGTACTTGTCCTGAGTGACCAGGAGTGGGTACTCATTGAGCCCATCATCAGTAGAAGTTGATGCCTTCTCATCATCATCATCATCATCATCCTCTGATGGCGGGGCTTTGGGTTTGATGCGCCAGAGAATCCGGTCGGTCCAGGCAGGTTTCCTCTTCTTGCCACTGAGCAAAGCAAAGACAAGCATTGATCACACAGTTTCCTATTTGGGAACGAGTTGAATTCTCTGTTTCTAAACGCTTACCAGATATGTCACATTCCCTTTTGTGTCAGCCTGACTAACGATGCTCATAATAATCATACAGACATGTTAGAGACAATGCTGTTGAAGAACACATCCCCAACTGACATGGGATTACAGCTTATGTATATGCACATAAAGCCATGTATACATTATGCCAGAACAAAGAGGGGAGTGCTGGGTGCAGGAGGAGGTTATCTCAGCTGTAATGAATTTGCAGAGCATGTCTGAAATTCATCAAGGTTATTATGTTTACTAAACCTCTTTGTGTCTTGTCATTTATATCAGTGTCTCCAGTGATTTTGTGATTGTCTTAAACCTTCATGGAGCCTATTCTGTAATATGGGGCCCACTCTTATTCGTCTTATATCTATGGAGACACCCACCTTGGCGGGTCTAGCTCCCTGTACCAGGCCCCCAGCCACACAGAGAGCAGCCCCCAGGTGAGGGAGGTGAGGAGGAAGAAGAGGGTGGTGCTGCAGCGCTGCAGGGGCCTGGGTCTGTACATGGTTAGGGGCAGTGCCAAAGTGCTCTTTCTGAGAGAGACACATACATGGTGCTAGTGTCAGGGATGGGTATGACTCACAAGAGGAGCTGCTCCCAGTGTTATTTACACATTACTGCTGTGGGTTCCTGTTTGGTGTCTCAGGGGTTACATGTGTCGTGTCAGCTTAAGATGTGGTGGCAAAAGCTTCGGGGGAAAGGACAGATGGTGCAGTGGCTAAGAAATAAGGGAATGTGGGGCATGCAACACAAAAAACTTAGAGAGCATCTTACTTAAAACCCAACCATGTCTTCGGGGTGCTGTACAAAATTCAAACGGAAACAAGAGCACAGATGAAGCTGAAGAAATGTGTTGCGTATTTGTGTGTGATATATTTGTTTGTGGCACATGTTACCTGGTATCATAGGTGTCAGAGTTACGGTCGAACTTGTAGGTGGGCTTAAAATTTAACGGCCCTTCCTCAAATTCCTGCAGGAAAGGCTCCTTCTTCTTCATCATAGTGAGCTGCAGGGACATTAAATAAATTAGTGAGTGTGTGATACTGTGTGTGTGTGTGTGTGTGTGTGTGTGTGTGTGCATGTGGGCATATTCTGGTATATTACCTGGTCCTTGCCCCACAGTAAATTAAGGCGTCCGCTGTTGATGGACGAGCGCAGGAAGTGCAAGCCATGGTCTGCAATACGGAAGTTCAGGTCACCAAACCAGAACACCACCCTGTGTGAGAGGGACGGAGCATTATTTTATCTGCTATACAATTATCCTCAGTGCTGTGTGTGTGTGTGTGTGTGTGTGTGTGTGTGTGTGTGTGTGTGTGCACCTCTCTGTACAGTAGGTGTACTGACTTGTGATCCCGGACTTGTGGGGTGTCAATGATGTCAAAGTCTTGTGTCTCCAGGATGTACTCAATCTCATCAACGCGTTGCAGGGCGTAGTTCACGTGGGCTGCTAGGTGGCAGTTCAGGAAGCAAACCATGTGGCCGTAAAAGGAAAAACGCACGGAGACTCCTCCTTTATTTCCCTGAGATAACAGAGGGAGGAATACGTCATATTTTTATCTTTTAGAAATAATGAATGCAGACTATACATAACAAAAATACATTCATTTTACTGCAGTATTTATTAGAAAATGAAATATACTGTGGTTAAAACTCTTCCACTGTGGGAGTAATGTCTTTCAGGGGCTGAATTTTAAAGCTAGAGCGAAGATGCTGGTATCATATAAAAATAAAAGATCTAAGGAATCCATTGTACTAACCACGTCATAGCTTTTTGGGAAGGGATTTAAATAATGCTTCAAAGTTAGGCAAAATTTTAGCGAGGGCAAAACTGGCATGGCCATTTTCACAGGGGTCCTTTGACCTCTCACCTCAAGATATCTGAGTGAAAATGGGTTTTATGGGTACCCACAAGTCTCCTCTTTACAGACATGCCCACTTAATTACCTATTGTGACCTCTCGTGTAATCACAGCCTCATGAAACTTTGCAGCCACAAACAAGAGAGCCACAGCATTCAGAAAATGTATGGAAAAGGTAAACTGACAATAAGGGAGTTTCTCAGCAGTTTCCAGAAGAGAAATGCTCACCATCCAGTCGTTGAAAAATGCAATCCTTAGAGAAATGTTTAATCTCTATGATGTTCCTCAAGGTTTTGGTTTCTGAATGTAGTATTTTGGGGGGATTTTTGACCATTTCTATCAATTATTGAGTGATTACAAATGCTTAAATTAAGCACCAAATCTGTCTAACAAATAGTATCAACTCCAAAATTGCTGCAACAACTTTGAAACATACTGTGCATTCCAAAACCCATACTACCGTACCATATGCCAGAAAAAGATTTAGTATGTCCCAATACATAGTATGTCAGATGCAATATGCCAAAAATACCAGGATGTTCAACTACATCCGGTCCGACTTTGCAGTCTGCAAGCCAGCATGTTTCTCTTGCTATTCTGACCCAGAATCCTCTGCACAGCATATGATACGTCACATTGACTGAGCCACAAACAGATGACAGCTTGACGGCTGATTGACAGCTGTCAGAAGTGGCAATGACAGATGACAGCACACTCAAGTAACTGATGACCAGTCGAATGGTAATAATAGGAATATTGATTATTTACAAAATAATCATAAATATTGCAAACAGCAAAAGGACATAGCTATGAAAATGACAATGACAGAGAACTGCAGATGTAAATTCACTGTCACAAATATAAAATGTTAGATTCTACAATCTGTGTAAAAGTTAAACCACATACATCACAAAGTAACAGCAGCAGAGCTCTTTGGGTTGATCTTATCTCTGGTGAGCTCTGTAAGTGGCATTTGTTTAATGTCCAAGGTAACGGATATATAAGCAACAGGGTCAAAGTTCAGGGTGTAATATTACGAGACAGGAGTATGTCCAGATTGTGTGCACGCTGCATGCAACAGTACATACTTTTTAAAAGCAGCTGCAAAGTAAAAAGTATGTGATTTGGCATCATTCAGCACGTGAATGGCCGTCATATACTTTCATCATAATGTTTTACTCCCTTATACACTAATCAGTAAAATGTGAGTAGGTGCCTGACAAAAACACCCCTTTGTTTTACTTTGGATTAAAAAAAGTTTGGCCTTTATCCAGTCAGATGGTATTTTTCCTTGAACTCGGATGAGATTATTTGTCTTGCAAGTGTTTGCCCCGGTGTACCGCACCAGTGTTTGTGTTCTTTGCTCGTCAAAGCTGCGGCACATTCCACTAAACAAACACAAAAGGCCTTTCATAATGTGTTTAAACTCCACAGCATCTGATGCCAACAGGATTCCTGGTGTGCAGAGTTTAACCGTCCGTGTTGTTGTCTGTAAGGTTCAGGGCTGACCAGCACTCCCATTGTGATGACCTACCCAGTAGCCAAAGATGCCAGTACGAGTGTAGGTGGTTTGGATGTTTCTGATGTAGGGGAGATGGATTTGTTTGGCAAAAACCAGCAGCAGCAAACCCTGCATCCTGATTGATTTGACCTAGACAGAGATGGAGGTAGATTTTATTAATCATTTTAAAATGTAATTTTTCAGTATTTTTAGAATACTTTCCTTTATTTCTACTTTAAAATCTCTTAAAACTTGAGTTTATGTATACATGTAAACATAAAGCTAGAAAATGATATTCCATTTAAGATAAAATCAAATGAAACAAAAGCTACACGTCTCAAACTGTAAGTTACACAATGTCAAAAAGAAATAAAGTATTTAAGGATTTTTATGCGGCCCCTTAACTTTTCGGAGACATACAGTAACCTTTAAGGCACTGTTTTTCCTTTACACACACACGGAAATTCACAGCACTCAAACGTGTAACCGCCCTCTATCCTATCCCACCTTAACAAAGCCTCTGGGTGCCAGTGTGTCCATAAAGACGTGGCTCCAGGAGTCCTCCGCTAACAGGTCAGAGATGAACCTTATAGGGGTGGCATTCACCTCCTGCAAGCTTACACACACCAGCACAAACAATTTTTTAAAAAAAAACTTGTTGTTGTTTTTAATCTTTTTTTTCTTTTCTTGCCAAAGCAGTAGAAGAGACACTTTTATCCATCACTCCCATTAATAGCAGAGTTATATTGTTATTTCTCACCCAATCACATAGAGGTCTGTGGGGGGCTGGACGTCTAGCTGCAGCAAAGAGGTGACGTCCTCGGGAGGCTCAGCTGTGGCCACATTCCAGGTCACCATGTGCAGCCTGTCAGTATTTGATGATGACAATAATTGACTGAGGTGATGGGAGAAGAGAAAATACTGACAAATATATGTTGCAATACTACATTTTCCTTGTTGTAAGTAGAGTACTGAAGAAATGAGTTCTCAAAAAGCTGAAATGAGTTAGCATGTTAGCACACATGGTTCTCGTCTTAACGTTAATGGGTTTTTTAATGGGTTTTGTTTAGATGGCTGAAATAAGGTCTTTGGTTTTCACAAAGTTTTCTTCTGCGACCTAAAACAAGTCAGTAAGTACCCCACTCGTGAATACTGAAGCTTTTACACACCTTAAAAAATGCAGTTGCCAACAAGTGGCTAAAACTGGAATGTCATCACGCCGAACATGGCTTAACAGCCTCGTTGTGGTGGCGAGGTTTAAGTCATGCAACCATAGTGTAGTTTGTTTATAGCCTAACGTGAGCTTTTTACCTCTGGTGATTGCATTTACGCTTCAAAAATCACAAAGTGGTGTTCAGTTGTGATATCTTGCTGAACAAAATGTGAAAATCCAATGGAAAAACCCAATTGTTTTTTTGTTGAGGGAACTAGGGCGATGCTAACTTCTGTGCTGGCAAAAGACATCATCCCTGGAGCACTCTAAACACTAGTGTAATTGATAGAGTTATTGACTTCCATTATTGGTGGTGTGCAAATTTAATACTACAAATACTTATACTGGAAAACAAACCGTTTCGTTCCTAGCCAGTATTAAGTTCTGCTTTATTTTTTACTTAATTTCTATGTCCATGTTTTCTACTGTCATTCCAATTTCATTTCATTCCCTGTTTGTTCGTGCCCTTGGACAATGGAAAGCTAAAGTAAAAATAGCCAAAATAAAGAGGAACATTAATAATAACATAACATTAATATCATATTTACTTTTGAGTGTTTACATTTCTTTAATCTTAAATTAGAAACCAATAAATTCAAACACTTCCTGCTTCCGTATCTGCAAAACTTGTACATGTACATGTCAACCTGAATGCGTCTGTGGGAATGAAACGCTCGCAGAGATGAAACGCTTCTTCCAGCGAGCGGGACACTTCCTCACTGGCTTCATCGTCAGAGCTCATGTCCTCTATGCAGGTCATCAGCTGAGACAAACGTTGGCGAAGAAGCACCTTGGTCCTCGAGCCCTGAGACGCTGAGCTGCTCATGCTGTCTGAACGCACACGTGGACTGTCTATAAAGGGGTCCATCTTTGGTACCTGGTGTTGGCTTTGTTACCTGTATGTCTGAAAGGTCAGGAAGGTTATTTATTCAAATAGAAAATGAAGGCGCTGTCCTTCTGGGGCAAACAACAGAAATCCAGTGGAGAAAATTCCCTCGGCTTGTTTTCTCTCAGACTTCTTTAGTTGGTTTGGTTGCATCCATTTGATGTGGCCAACTCTGCTCAGGCCACTGGAAGTAACGTGAACAGATTCCTTGTTAGTCAAATCTCTCTTCAGGCAGCTTGTGATTTAGCTCCTCCAAACTGGCCAGGATGAAAAGCTCGAAAGCCCAGGGTGACGTTTGTCTGGACTGGTGCAGCCCTCTCTCTGGTAGAGTCCCGTGTGATCAAGCAGCGATGGAGCAACGACTGACAAAGCAGTGGGGTCGACTCAGGAATGTGGGCAAGAGTGAGTCAGATTTGGACGTTAATCGCAGGCAGGAGACGGGCATGTGAACATGCGTGTGTGTGTGTGTTTGTAAGTGTGTGTAGTCACAAAGAATAGCACAGGAGGACTGGAGGCTGACCCTCCATCGTTGTGAGTAGTGTTGCAAGACTTGAATAACCCTCAGATCCCTAAGAGGTTTACTGCCAGCGCTCTCTCTATCAGCTGAGTCCACTCAACAATGCATGTAACCCTGCAATTACAGTCACGCATTAACGAGAGGACGACAGCACACAATGGCATTAGCTTCTTTTGGCCTCAATCCAATCTCTCCTCATATAGGTGAAAGGTTATCTTTGTAAACCCAGAGAGAAGCGGGGGGTTAAATGCCATTTTGTAAGCACTGACACTGCTGGGGTTTTTTCCCCCTAAGAACAAAAGCTTAAATAATTCTAACTAACAAGTGTTTCAGAACAGTTAATGGTGGACAAATTGTATAATAGATTTGGATTCATGAAGCAATCAGCAATTCCAAAGTATTTCCGGTAATCCTTAAATGGTTTAAAGATTTCCACACCCTGAATGCAGTGAGGTATTTTTAACTTTGGACAAAGAGTTTAGTTTCAGAATTAAGTAGCCAGTATTGGCAAATGTGTCTGTAAGAAAATGACTAGGATCAGACACAGTACTGTTTGACTGTTTTGCACACTGGCTTCATTAATTCAGAGAACTGAACTTTTTATAAGCTATGATTGTTCCCAGTTTGTGTTTGGCAGCCTTTTTTTGGAATAAAATTCCTAATATATTCTCTTCCCCTGAAAAATCGTCATACCTACACAGAGGGCACCCTTTGCAGTTTCTATGAGAATCACTCTTTCACATCTCTATAGCCTGTTTCACACTGCCTTTTCAAGGCAGAATTTCACACCGTCATGCAGTCTCGCTGTTCTTTATGAAAGGTACTATTGCGAAAATAGAGGGACAGAGTTGTCTTGCCTTTAAGCTGGCATCGGATGTAGTAACAGTGCTGAAACAATGTCTGTATAAGCGGGACAGCCGGTAGGACGAGATCATCGGTGGCACAGGTGTAACATTTTAAAAATGTCTTCAAATTGGGAAAACAATGGCGTCTGGCAGCTCCCCACTAAAGGGTGCCTTTGGCGTCAGTTTTGCACACCAATGGGTGTGACAAAGCAGCTCACTCTGAAATCGGCAAAATCTGACGCTAGGGCAGTGACCTCTGGCGTCAGACACCAACGAAAACAGCTGTTCTTGAACTTCAGCATGTTATACGGCCAGTTGCAGTTATAGTTTACTGGCAACCGGCGGCGTCAGGGGGAAACGCGGCAAGACAAGAACCAAAGTTAAGGTGGTGAAAAGTGGGATTGGTGGGAGGTGCGGTGAATGGGTCCAACAAACCGTGAGAGAGGTGTTCGCAACCTGTAAGATTCTAAAGCCAAACCCTGTTCTTTCTTCCTAACCACGTGTTTTTGTTGCCTAAACCCAACCATGTGGATTTGTTGTTGGAGGAAATAAAACTTCTGTTTGCGGTGTTGTACTGACGTAGTGCATTTATTTAGAAAGAAACAGCATGTAAACTATAAATTGAAAAAAGACAATGCATGTAACAGGCAGAACTTGACACAGTGTCAATACGTCAACCAAACGTCAATATGTGACAAGGTTGGAGTGAGAATGTGTTGGACAAAGCGTCGGTATTTGATGACCTACAAATAAAAATGGGCTCAGAAAACAGTCTTTAATTGATGGATCTTTGACTCTGTCACTATGGACGGATAGAATAGAATATTATATGGTAAAATGTTATAAAGGTATTGTGTTGATTGTTGTCATGTGGGTAAATTATTTGAAAAGAAATGGACATTTGTTATATTGCATTATTTTGGGGATTACAAAATTGAATCTAATTTTGGATAGGTGTGTATCCTTCACTTTATATGATTAAACAACTGTATAATCTATAACTACTCATATAACTTTTCTGATTGAGTCACTGGTATGGTGGCAGCATTCAAATAATAACTTATGGCAAACAGTCAACAGCGTTTTAATTTTTTGGAGTGCTGTGGGGGATAACAGCAGACAAAACAACCAGAAGAGATTGGCCCTTACAAAATAAAAAATGCTAATCTTGGGTGCCCCAGTTCTCCCTGCCACTTTGTGTAACAGTGTCACATGCAGAGACTTAGGGCACATTCTTTAGCAAGCAGGAGTGTTAAGTGGATAACCTGGGGGGTTCACCAGTCCAGTGAGAAATGATGAATGGGAGGCTATTTAAGTTTTATCACAGACCTCTGGAGAAAGACTCTGAACCTGCAGCCCCAAAGCTACTTATGAAGGTTAGGCAATTCAGATACTGCGCAGGAGGGTTATACACCTTTTTCTGGACTCTCTTGGTTTCTACATACACTCATTTGAGACTGAAGTCTGTGTTTTCTCTCACAATGACTTCCATCACCATGTTCTCCCTCTTGTTCTTTCTCACTCTTTACCCTTGCAATACCATGACAGGACAAACGAGAAGAGGTACGTATGGGATTCTGATCTTACCTGCACTTGTCTTTCCCACCACTTCGAAATCTTCCAGTGCTCATTTCCTCCCCTGTAGGAACACACAAACACATGTACGCCTGAGCAAAGTGTAAACAACGAGGAAACACACATGCCAAGATAAAATACTTGCTTCTATGGCAGCCAGTTTAGCATGAGCACATACCAGGGTCCAATAAAACAGACCTGACAGAGATGCCTGAAAGTCATTTCTGAAATGGCTTTGTAATCATGTCAAATCACGGTTAGCTTCATCCACATTAAAGTGGCAGTGCCCCATAGGTCACATGTAAAAACAGAAACACCTTACCTAGGAGCCATTTTGTAAAACTTGATCAAAGGATTCTGATGCATCAAAAAGACTGGATTTTTATACCGTTAAGATGAATATCTGTCAGTGGGATTATCTGATTAATTTAATATTCATCGGACTAATCTATAAAAACAGATATCAATATGTGTGTAAAATCAGTAGGCAACGTTCAAGAATTTGGTAATTGAAGCGTTCTTTTTTCTGTTTGTTGTCCAAGTAGTAATGATCAATCACATTTGAGCTGCAAATAAACAGTTCGTGTGAAGAGACGAAATGCAGTGTCTGAACCCATCAGCTATTGTCTGAACCCATCAGCTATTGTCTAATGACAATTTAGCTTTTTATTGGCCTTTTAAAATTGATCTGCCTTCATTTGTCTGTTTATAGATTTTAGTCAAAATGACCATCGCAAGGCATACAAAGTCTTGGCCCAGATGTCCACTGGCTACCCTGGAACCCCTGAAATATTGGCCAGTGGGTTCCCACAATTAATTCATGAGCCTAGCATTAAAATCCAAAGCAGAAAAGCAATATTTTGAGACCCTTAGGCCTTTAAAGTTTTACAATTACTGACGAATTATCAGGAAACTGCAGTATTTATTATTGTGACGAGTCTGTAATGCCGTTGTTTTTGTCATTTGTGTGAGGACATCATGTTTTACATAAAGCTGCATTAGCGTTAATATATTTTTTGTCCACTTGGGGGCAGCACAACAAGATGAAAACACATTGACATGACATGAACTCACCTTTCGGCTAACATGTTAGCAAACTAGTTGGCTAATTGCACATGCAGCAGACACTGGTACATTAGCATTCATTTGGAGTTTCTGGTCACCTAACAAATGTCCAACATTGAATCACTTTTTAGCTTGAGGGAAATATGTTTAGCTCCTGAATGCTCTGCTATGTCCACTAGCCGTTTGCTTTTGATTGGTGCTGGGCAGGTAGCGTAGAGATGGGATTTGGAGCTTGTTTGCTGATGAAAATGAGGTTAATGAGAGCAGTGAGGAGGAACCAAAACAATAAAGATGTGAGCTATGAAACCAAACTGATGATCTGAAACTTGCTAAAACGCTCCGAAGAACTGAGAGCAACTACAAGATGTCTCAGGGTTCATAATTATGATTCCTATCACTCCTTTCATATTACCGTACATACAGTAATTTCATACAATGTTAATATAAAAGTATGAATTAGTGTGTAGCTTTAAAGGGATGGTTTCCCCCACAATCAACAATACATATTTTTCCTCTTAGCTGTAGTGCTATTTATCAGTCTAGATTGTTTTGGTGTGGGTTGTCAAGTGTTGGAGATATCAGCCATAGAGATGTCTGCCTTCTCTCGAATACAATGGAACTAGATGGCACTCGGCTTGTGGTGCTCAAAGGGCCAAATAAATTACATTTAAAAAGCTCAAAGGCAATGTCTCTTTCCAGATATCATGATCTGGTTAGTCAAGATAATCCACAGACCTTGTTGTGAGCAGTTTCATGTAGGAACTAGTTTCTCTCTACCAAACTACACCCGCCAATTGCATTGCCACGCAGAAGGAAGCGTGCATCTACTGCTAGCTCATGTAGCACCACTGAGTTAGTGGATGTTACAGATCAGCCAAGGAGGACACCATTAATGTTTACATCGCACGAGCCTGTCGTCCATGAGTGGATGTGCATTAATGCTAAATTGTCTTAATACTGATATTCTTAACCCGAGAATAAATGATTTACAGAGACATTGACGTTATGAGGATTAAAATGTGGTCTCCATAAGGTCAGTCTGTGTGAATCCTTGTGAACAGGTCTTTGTACACAATATTAATAAAACACACAGTCACACACAGACTAATTGAGACATACCACACAGGCATCTGAGAGTGGAAGGATTTCAGAGGAATATAACAGAATTGACTCTTACAGTGTCCCTATACTAGATTTTTCCTAAACCAATTTCACAAACAAGTGTTCCAAGATTTCCAAAATAATTCAAGGGTTCAACCATTATAGACTACACTTGTACCTATGTCTGTGACCTTTGAGACCCTAAGTTATCAACTTCGACAAGGGCAAGAAAATCCATGTGTCTCTATGAAAGTGTCCTTTGTGTCAGGAAAATTAACAATATCACGAGTGCTCCTTGAATAATTGTTTCTTCTGTCTTGAGTACCTGCTGAGAACACAAAAACAACATCATCCATTCAGTCCAATACCTTTTTCCGTGTGTCTTTCCTGTGGTGTTCGGAAAAAGCTGCAGACCCCGTGCGCACAGACGACGAAGTCCTCCGAAGGGGATTCAAGAGACTGGACCTGCTTCCCTACAGTGAGTCCCGTTGTTTGACTGTTTGTTCTCTTTTTGGTACCCTCACTTTGTTCTCAGCCGTTCCCCTTCTGGGTGCAAGCTGCCTCACAAAACCTGCTCTGGACTTAAAGCGTAACATCGGATCAAGCTATTATCCCAGGTTGGTTAACAAGCCGGTGAGAAAGTATTATCTTATTTATGAATGGACATGTCTGTTTATTGAATGTCACCATGACGCAAGGTATTTGTTGCACCAAAGCCTTCTTTGTATGTTCATAAATAATCCTTCACTTTCTTAACAATATGGAATGTGTAGGGTGCTCTCTACTTTACTGTGTGCTGTTTCAGCTCTATTGATCGTTAAGTGACATGTAGCAGTTGAAAGCATGTATTGTCTCAGGTCTGAATTTAAAATATTTCAGTATTAAACGTCAAGGATTTTGTCAGATTTTTCTAAACTCAAAAAGGCTGTCAAGAGCACATTGCCAATTTTCTATTTTTTGTGTGTGCAGCATTTTGTCAGTCCACTGGACAGTCAGGCTCCCTGTTTGCCCCTGTTTCTAGTCTTAATGCAGAGCTAAGCTAAATGGCTGCTGGCTCTAGACTCATATTTAATGTACAGACATGAGTGCAGTATCACTCCTCTCATCTACCTCTCGGCAAGAACACACAAGCATGTCTTAGAATGTTGAAAAAAAAAATCAAATCACAGTTTAAAAGCAAAATTTACTTGTCTTGTTGAGTCCTGTAAGATTAGAAAGTGCTAGAGATTGGAAATGTTTAACTTTTTAAAGAGAACATGAGCTAAATAAGCTACCTAAAGGTTTGAGGTTTGAAAAGATGTCCTCTCAGACACCCACACACTGTGTAGCGTCTCATCAACATCTCACAAAATGTGTTGCGTCTCTCTGTCCTCGCCCCTCCTCTGCCTCATAATCAGGATTTAAAGTAATCTTTGCCATCCAAACCTGATTAATTTTACCCTGCTGACAGTGTTTGTGTGTGTGCACTGCTGTGTCTTTTTTCATACTTACACTGGGGGTGCCAAAGACAATTATTCAGATTCTACATATAGCAGCTTCCATTAACCTTTGTTCAATTCAGCAAATTATTATTTCGAAACGTCTTTTTATTACCTCCCTCAAGGCAGTCATGTTCTCAGTTTGGATTGTTTGTTTGGCATGGGCCAAGGCACAACATTAAATTTTGGAGTGGATCCGAATCACAAATTGTTTTTCACTTTTGTTAACCATGTGAGATCAGGCATTTGGCCTTAGTGGAGGTCTGCACTGTCCGACTGCCCTTCTAGTTTGGATCTTTCAATCAATGGACAAATTTATTCATTTAATGTACATATATTTTTTAATACATCTTTGTATTCCTTCCAGTCACTTAATTGATTTATTTAAATGTGTTTATATGTCATGAGTAAAACCTTTTTAGAGCTCTCTTTTTACTATCCAATGAATTGCTGTCAAAGCGTCACTCTCTTCTTCAGACCACTCACAGTGCACAGTCACCAAGCAGTAACCACTGAAAAATGAAGCCAAGAACTGCAGTTCCTCTGATGACCACTCGAGGCTGGATTCAAGAACGAGTCAATCCCCATAGACCCCCATGTCAAAATGCCCAACTTTACAGCAGAAATAAACACTTTTACAGCCTGCTAAAAACAATGGTTTTGGTTTCTACAGCTTATTTCAACGTTTATGACATCTGTCTGGGGGTGAATTTTTATATTACTCACCTGCTTACATAGTGTCCTCGGCTTCTCAGTCGCCCCGCATCCACCATCCATTCTCATCCAAATATGGTCACTTCTGGCTCCAAAAATTCAAGATGGCGACAACCAAGATGCCGAACTCAAAGCTTCAGAAAGGGAGTCCACAAACCAGTGGGTGACGTCACGGTAGCTACATCCATTATGTTTTACAGTCTATTGTCAAGACCTCTTGCATTATTGTTTTTTTTTCCCCCACCAAATTAGTGGACTTCTCAGTCTCCACTCAGTTGCTAAATCTGAGTTGCTTAGTTGTATCTCAGTTGCTAAATTGGTTAACTAAAGCCACCTGTTGGGACATATTGCCAGAGATGTGGAACTGCTTACTCCTAAATCCACCAATAAGTTGTTTTATTGTTGACTTTTTCTAAACAAATATTTTTAAGCTTCTCAAAGATATCCTGGAAAAGGGAAGATGACCAATTTCCAGGTTTCCCATGAGGGTAGGAAACTAATCACATAGCTTTTGTTAATTAAAGATCCTGTACTGAAACCTGGATCATTTCTCTTTTTACCTGCCACAGAGAGGATTATTGGGTGGCACGGTAGTGCAATAGTTAGCATTTTCGCCTCACAGCAAGAAGATTCCTGGCTCAAACCCGGGATGGGACGGAGTTTGCATGTTTTTTCTGGGTGCTCCGGCTTACTCCCACAGTCCAAAGACATGCAGGTTATTTGGTGACTCTAAATTGTAAATGTGAGTGTGAATGGTTGTCTGTCTCTATGTGTAAGCCCTGTGATAGTCTGCCGACCTGTCCAGGGTGTACCCCGCCTCTCGCCCAATGTCACCTGAGATAGGCTCCAGCCCCCTGCGACCCCCAACAGGATGAGTAGTTACAGAAATTGAATGAATGAATGTTACAGTAGAGTAAAACAAAGAAACACTCACGTGAAAACATATGTACAGTTGCTTTGCTTCTTTTTATTCATTTCTTTACGTCTCCAATGTACAGTAGTGTTATTGGAAGATAAGATGACAAAAAGGCACAAATTCACAATAAAAGAAAGAAAAACAGGAGACAAGTTAACAGGAGTGAGAGATAGAGAGAGAGTCAGAGAGAGAAAGAGAGAGAAGAGAGTTTTAAAAACAGTTTGGGATTGTGGAATCATTTGGTTTCATATTCTGATTATAAATCGAGGAATCTAACAACAGATATCTATGAGATTGTCTCTGTTAAACCATGTTCTCTCACAGGTTTGTATGGTGTCTTCAGGCTCAGTTTCTGCTTTCAAACAACCACATCGAATTGTCTTTTTTTTCTGTGAAGCTATAACTCCAACCCTCCAGCACCCAGTGCACCTAAATGCAGGATAATTTCCCCTCGATTCCCCATCGCAAACCATGAAAGGGGGAAAATCTTACTTGCACCGAGGCTCCACTTACTGTAGGGCTGACACCATCAGCTAATTATGTGGATCAATGAACTGACCCAAGCTGCCGTTTATATGTTCCTTTTCAGTGAGAGAAGCGAGTGTAGTTTAGAGACTGACAACAGAGGTACAACAACACTCAGAACAAAAATATATATCTATACACTGTCCTGCCAATTAGACGTGGTCCCTGTGAGGGAAGACCGTGAGAAGGAGAGGAAATAGTGAACAGGGTTTTTGCTTCTTTTTTTTTTTCCCTCCAACTACAAATCACACGGCAAATCTTCACTGCTTTGCTGGAGCATCCTAAAATCTGCTGCAACATCATCTATAACATTATGTGAGAATGCATTTTTTTTTTATGTCTACAGCTGACAGTGTTCCTCAAAATGTCTTATCAGCACTAAAGTTCAGCAACTATAACTCTACATTTCTTCACGATAATACCTCTGTGAGAGCAACTTGGTCACTGTGGTCTGTGTGATGCTGAATATTTAGCGATGGAATAAGAGGACTGGGTGTCAGGAAGGTGTGTTGTAGGCCTGGCAGGACAGTCTGATCTATATATATGTGTTCATCTACATTAATTTATTTATTATTTACAAGGTCAATACATACAGTACATCCACAAATCTCCATGATTCAGTTGGTAGCCCCACCACAGACAGTGAGTGAGATGCTCGATGGACACAGAGAGAGGTGGAGAGAGGTGGAAGGGTTGGACATCCAGGACCAGCGCTTTCTTTAAATAGGAGGCAACAGAAAATGTCTTATAAAATTAACCTGACATATAGATATACAGGGACATGAAGATGAGGCAATCCTAAACTATTATGCTTGAATGGTTGCCAATAATGCCCTGAGCAGGTTTTAATGGCCCTTTTTACGCCTTTAGTTTCCTTATGGCCAATAAAAGAAATTTGGATTTATTGGCTAATGTGCTTGGGCTTAAGACAGATCGCATAAATGTATAATGATCGTACAATGACGTTACTTCAATATTATCCTGTAAAATGATGCATAAAGTAATTTAAATTCTCCATTTCTGTGTGTAACAGAAACACAAAGGTCTGAACAAACTGAACTGATGAACATAGTTTATGTTCCTGCTAGAAATCACCTGAAAGACTTTTAGGAATTAGTTTCATCATCACTCAAATAGCCCTGGAAGACTTGTGTCAGTGCTGCTCTCAAAACAAAATTCACCCCAGTTCTATGAGCAACTTTAACAAGTATATATCAATATAACGGCTATTTATTTAAAGGTGCAGGTGTGTAATGCTTGGCCACATGCTCCAAACTAATGGGGGCAGCATTTCACCTCCAAGACAACTAATAACAAACAGCAGGGCAAGACTATGGATAATTTGACCAAACTGCTGAAACTCTGAGAACCAGTGAAAATAACACTGCAGTCTTTTAATCTCCACATGTGGCAGTTTTAGCAAGATCTTAGTCACAATTAAAACCATAAATTGACGCCATTTGGAATGTTTTCAGTTCAGTTTGTGTGTGTCATTAGTTGCACTGTCTGTGTTTCATGTATCTCTCGGCTTTATGACTTTCTTTGCCCAAAAACATCAGATTGTGGACTTTGGATTCAAACAAACAACAAATGGTTAGCACAGACTTGTAGCAATACCTAGATACCAGATGCCAAGATGGCATCTATTCATTCCAATTCCAGTTGTTCAACGGGCACATACGCCACAAAAAAAAAAAACGTTTTAAGCTTCTGGGTTTACTTCCATGGTATGCTAGCCTGGAAATCCAGACCCAAATCTAGAAAGATTTAGGGTCTGGCCATGAGTAATGAAAATGGCCCAACTCGAGGAGCGGCACCAAGCATGCATTTTAAAATATCACTGCACGCAATTGGATAACACTGGGACCAATCAGAACAATACACGGGGTGACATATACGCTTAGCTACCAGCGGAGCTAACTGGTAGATTAGACTCTTGCCGTATCCGGTTGGCAAAACAGCAAAAACGTCCTTCTTGCAAAGGAAAGATTCGAGCGCTGTCTTCTGTTCCTCTTTTAGAGAAAAAGCCAAGTCTAACTCGTTCATTGTAGCGGCCAAAGCCTTTTCAAACAACTGGTGTTCATCCGTAGCCATCTTGCAATGTTTACTGACTGATTCCGGACTTCGTCGTCGCAGCGCTGTCGTCATCTGTTTAGCTCGCCTCTGGCCCGCCTATATCAGATACACCGATGTGACTGGTGCAACTCGGTTTCATGGGCATGGGTAATGAGCATCATTACTGATTGCCAGAGTGACTCGCTGAGCAAATTCAAATTGTGCTCTCGCGAGAACTCTGGATTTCCAGGGTAATGGTATGCAGCAATGTCACAGATTTTTAAATCACTTTTCTTGGCCTCGAGAACATTTTAAAAATATAAAACCTCCATGAATAAAATAACATAATAGAAAGAGTCATGATCAACCTTGTTTGCAGTTCGTGGTGTCCTGTCAACAGTATTACAGACATCCTTTTCATAATGGCAGCCTACGAGGTAAAAGTTTTTTGGGCCGCAGGGGATTTTTCTGCCGTAATACCGCGAGCTGCCACTGGAAAATGTTGACTGCAAGGTTGAGCAGCATTTCTGGGTGCCTGACAATAAGCCTGCAAGCTAGTTTAGCCTAGCTATCTTAGCTTGGCTGTATACTGCCTGAATCAGCCGACCTAACCACACCAGTGTTGCAGACCTTGGTTTGTTTGTCTGTCTGTCTGCCCATCATGGAAGATGAAATTGACGGAGAGATCAGGAGAGATCACAGGTAAAACAACAAAAACTAATAACGAACTTGATCTCTTTGTCCTCTCATGTTGGACTGATGACAGACTGGACTCTGCAGTGACTCACTGTCGGCTCTCGAGGTGCAAACTGGTTAGCATGCTCATTTCAGTAGATATCTCTGCAATACAACACATAGATGTCCTTGACAAAAAGTCAGAACTCCTACTTCTTTACATTCTGTTGATGATGTTAGTTCAACTTTTGAATGTTTTATAACAAGAATTCTGGCCGTATCTTACACACTGCACCTTTGACTACTGCCTTAACTCAAAAGTTTAGCTGTCTTTGTAGCTAGAGTTGCTACACACCAGATACATCAATAAAATGTGTTAAGATAACAAAATAAAATCTAAAAACAAAATAAAAAGTCCTTTAGCGGAAGTGATATTCAAACTGTTAAACATTTAATCTAATTCTGTGTGTGAATGATTATGCTTTTGTAATTATATAAACTGTGTACACAACATAAATAAATCCTCTTCAGTTTATTGATTGCCCAATTTGAGATTTGAAAACCATCCAGTTTAACGTTAATTACTATGAACTCAATCGTGCAAAAGGTTTGCTTATAGCATCTTAAATGCAGAAAATGTATGTACCTAAAACTGATCAAACCCTTGTACTTTAAGTGCCTTGACAGGAAGGAAAATTATAATTATCTACTTGTCCTGATGGCAGTTTTTTGGCCGTGACACTCTTTTTTATGATCCAAATGTAGCCTATTACTGTAATTTCAAGCGACCTAAATCATCATTGTGATTTTGGTCTTCTGACATTATCTGTTGCTTGCTCTTTAAAGTGTCGACACTGTTATCGGATGAGGAGGGAAAGTAAACAGAAGATGGAAACGAGGATAATCCAAGTAACTGAGGACAAAGGAGGCCAAACAGACGTCAACAAGAGGAAGAAGGTAAGTGCTTGCTGTTATCGCTCCTCTAGCTCCATTACTTCCTCCCGTCTTTATCCAGCCAACATCAGATCTCTTCAAAGACACGCTACTGTACATCACTCATGTACACTCATGCATATACCGAGAAAACCACACTATTACACATGACAGGCTTCAGAATCCAGCAGGAGAGAAATCCGCCTCATCCAAAGACAAACACAATAAAACCAGCATTTAATAAATAAATAATCAACAACGGAACAATCCTTGACTTTCAGCTCGGGCTCTGCTTTGCTAAAACTGTTTTCAGGATATAGGAACAAACAGATTAGATTTGCGATGATAAAAAGGAGAGACCAACGTGTCATGGTAGTTATTGCTATCGCTGGATAAGACCATTTATCCACTGGAGGTGACAGAATGGGTGACAGGGCAAGAACTGATGCAGATCACATGAAGTTTTACTTTCAAAGACCTATTTATCTATCGACAGCGAGCGGGAGGAGCTGTGTATCCATGATGGCTGCTAATGTTAAAAACACTGACATGGTAACAAGATTGCAGCCAAAAGGATGTTAGGTCTGTAGAAAGAAAGACTCATTTATGGCTGATCTTGTGTGCATTCCCCTTTGCAGAGTGATACGTCTTACATCTATCCTTATCTGTGTCTGTATGTGTGCGTATGCATTACTGTATGTTTCAATTACTGCACTTTCAAGCGGCCTGTTTGAACAGCCTGATAAAACTGAAGAGTTAAAAATCATCAGGAGAGAGAAAAATGAAAAACATTGCTGGAAACCTTGAGACCTTACCACGCTACGGAAACACACACACACACACACACACACACACACACACACACACACACACACTCACAAAGCAGCAGAAAAGCCAATGTATGCCTCAACATATTAAGGGAGATTCTGGAAAGAAATCCTAGGTATATTGGAGTACAGCAGAAACAACGTAACACTCTCAGCACAATCCCAACCTCGCAGCTGCGGTTTGTAGATTCGCAGATTGATTTTGAACAACAAAAGGAAACACTGCAGAAAGCATGACACAAATGGAGAAGAGGAGGTATTATGACAAATAAAAGAAACAATCACAGGATCAAAACTCAACACTGAGCAGATACAGCTTGGTCTGGAAAAAATAAACATCCACAGACAAACTTACAGACAAAATCCTTTTTAAAAACCCTGTTTATATATATTTATATATATTTATATTTATATATATATATATTTCAATACAATTATTCAGCTCCCCGATATACGGTATACTGTATATACACCATTGGGATATCTTAAATAGAAATAAATCCTAAATTGCAGAGACACTATTCTCTGTAGTTTAGAACGGTTTAGAGACTGAGAGAGAGGACTGACTGACAAGATCTATAGTGTTGCTACTGGAGGCCTCAGAGCAGTTAATGAGATGGGGACACTGGATGGAGAAACAAATAAGAGATGGATGGGACTCAAGGGAGGCGGGATGTGGTGGAGGAGATCAGCTTAAAACTGGGAGTTTACTGGGTCCAGGTCCCTGAAAACCAGATTGTACCAGGGGAGAGGGGCAGGGGGGAGGGTGTTTGGACCGGCCGGTCAAGTGTTGAGTCGGTTGGAGTAGGAGGAGGATGTGAATCCGCTGGTGTCTGGGTAGTCTGGTCTGAAAGAGATAGAAAGAGTGAGAGCATTAACAAGAGGAACTTTCTACTGTCTGATGTGACCAAATAATCCATCAGTCAAAAAGGCCAAAAAACCCAATGCAGCTATTTACACCCTCGTGTATATTAAACCTGGTCTCACACCGAAGTCGTCTAAATCAGTGACAGACACAGACAAAAAAAGCCATCCTTTAAAGTTGGCATGTTATGCAGCCAGTAGCAGTTAGCCCTTAACGAAAGTAAACGCGGTGAAAGTCCGAGCAGGGCAAGCATGAGGGGTGGCGAATGGGTCCAACAAACACCAACTTTCATCTTGTCAATTTGCGCATTTATTTTGAGGAAGACAGTATATAAATGGTACATTTCCTGTGAAAATGGAAGTGTATTTTGAAAGAAGACAATGCATGTAACAAACATTACTTGACACGGCGTCCCAGAACATCAACAACCATCATACATCATACCTGGATGTGAAAGGTCCATGACCAAATGTCGATAGGTGATGAGGTCGGAGTGAGAATGTGTTGGTATATTCCTAGGTGTCCTAACGTCGTTAACTCAAACAGGTCTATTAAGCTATTCTGCTGACGTTTGTGCACAGTGTGCATTCAGCAGCTTTATACATCCTGAAAACTGAGACAGTCTAAAAATAATAAGCCAACATTGACTCACACAAGACTCAAACTGCAGTGTCCTGTGTGAAAGTCCTGTGCTTGACCCACCACATCCTGCTCCCCTTGTAGTTTTGCTCTTTACAGTATGTCACCTGACATTCTGGCAGTGCATTTGTGAGTTTTTTCTTATAATTTTACCACTTTTGTCTAAAAAAAAATCCGAGATTGGAAAGTACTAGTCCTAACCATGACCTCTTTTGAAATTTACTTTAAGAAAGGTATTGTGCATGCTTTTAACTGGTTATTAATATTGCGTGTGCGTGCATGAGTATGAGACAAATAATCTATCAGTACGTCTGACTTAACAAAATCTTGTCTGCCTCTCTCAGCACTGTTTCCTGAAGTATGGAAAATGTCACATTCTCATGTTTCTTGTCTTGCGTTTCCTATTTTATTTTGAAACTCACGTCTTGTCTCGTTTCAGGTCTCTTCACTTCCTGCTCCCCTGTGTTTCCCGCCTGTTTGATTACCTGCACCTGTCCTAATGTGTCACACCTGTGTCTCGTTGTCTCCCCTATTTAGTCTCTGTGTTTCCCTTTGTTTGTGCCAGTTCATCTTGTACTTTGAGTCAGCGTTCCAGCTGTTTCTTTGTTAGTTTGTTTACCTTGTGATATTGACCCACTTTTTGGATTTCTGGATTTTGTCTAAGCCTGTCCTTTTTGGATACCTTTGCTTGAGTGACTGACATCTGTGTACGGAACCTAGCTTGAAATTAAAGGACCTTGTTTTGAACTGTAGTCTGTCCCCGAGTCTGCATTTGAGTCTCTTTTGGTTCAGTGTGATAGAAAATAGTTGAAAATGAGAAGCAAGTAAACCTCTCTGTCTCCCACATAGGACATGGGTTAAAATGTGTACTTTGAAAGGCTTAAAACTAACTTACACTTGTGATTTTAATATAACAAAGGCTAAGACTCTCATAAATAAAAACCATCATCCTCATGAAGAACACAAACTATATGTCTTTGTAAATTTAAACACTTATCTCCCTCAATGCTACAAACTTTCTTCAGTTCACATTTTTGAAAAGACATAAGATGTGTTCTTTTGTGCATTACATCACGAGAAAGCCCGGCATGTGCTCCTCACAGTACATCAGGACTCAAATAAACAGCATGCATGGTGCATGGTTTGTCTGTCTATGGTGGTGCATAGACAAACAAATACTAAGGCAGAATGAAATGTCCCACAAAACAGTTGAACTCCTCTCACCTGATGAGCAGCAGCATTCACGGTCCAACACAACCTCAGTCCTCTAGAGCCACCATCCCTTTAACTGGGTCCTTCACTCTCATCTGATGCACACAAGAAAAACAAATCACGCGCAGAAATGTTGCAGCTGAGTTATAATTCACATTCCCAATCAAACATGAGAGTGTGCATGTCCTCAGAGTTTGTCCTGTTTCAAGACTCTTAGATTATGGCTGAATTACTTAGTCTTACTAATATGTTTACTGACATACAAATACATGTTTGCTCACCTCATCTAGCTCCCTACGTGTCTCCTCCTCCATGCGACGAATGTCTTCCATGTTCAATTCAATCCATTTGTCGATCCAGCAGAACAGCTGACGGTGGAAATTAGTGAACAAACGCTTCTCTTGCTGTGAAACAACATATAAGGAGACAGTCATGTTGTAGTTGAGGAAAGAAAGCAGATTTTTTTCCAAATTATAAAATCAAGTTGTTTGACTCTAAAAGATGTTGCTTTACCCTGTTTATCCACTAGAGGCTGGTGCAGCCCATATGTACAGAGTCATAGTGGGTGGTACTTTTCCACTATAACCTAAAGCTAACAAGATGTGAGACACTGTGTGTGCTGTTTGCATGCACAGGATATGAGACACTATGGCCCAATGGCCCTTAACATACACAACCAAGGACTGTCCAGAAAGGGGAATAACACAAACACTGCGTTCATATCATGTTAAACAGCTTGTCAACAATCCCTCCTCGGCAGCTGACACCGACCTCTGGCTACCTGGATGCCATATTGATCATAAAGTGACAAACCACAGTCTGAAGTGTAAACAAACCTTTTGAATGAAGTTCTCCACTTTATTTTGCAGGCCCCACCACTTGAATTTGACAGTGACCAGTTTGTAGGCACACATGTGTGGGCAGTCTGTCTTCTTATGAAGTTCTTTCTGCGAGTGCACAAACATAAATACAGGGATGTTTGAGTTGTTAACAAAGATTTCTGGGTTGTAAAATATGCTGCACAAAGGTTCAAGATTTTCTATTTATTTTTAGTTTTTAATCTGTTACACTCAGGGCCATAGCCACAGTTTTACAGATAATTAGGTACTGAGTCAGCCCCTAAAACTTTACAATTATTTGGTTTTTCATATTTTTTAAATTAGTGTTTCAATGTTTTAATTCTAATGTTAGTAAATTTAGTAGCACCAAAAAATACAGAATACAGAAAAAACTAACAGCAGTTGCTCATCTACAGCAAATCTGAAACATACTCTGGTTGGCTGCAAGACAACCCTGACGCAAGGTCATTATACCAATCAGGTGCTAAAGTATCTAGCAGCTACCTTGGAGACCAGACAGACATCCATCAATGCCCCACCTCCTCCATCATTCCATCCGGCAATTACAAGAGGGTTTGTCTGCGAGGGTGAGCTCACTGTGCCCTGGGATGATGCTGTGGAGGAGGCCTATGAGCGCAAGAGCCTTAAGTACACCGAGCTGGCAGCTGACGTCAAGCCCAACGTCAGGCCATCAAAACTCTTTGGCGCAGGTGAACAAGCAAGCCGGTGGCTATGGATCAAGAGGAGGGACACTACTACGCTACTCAGCTGGTCCTAAAACACTACGAACAACAGCAAGGCTCAAGGGAGTTAAAGCAGAGAGGAGTGCACCCGGGACACCAGGTGAGCCCTTTGGAGGTGTTGTGGGCCTATCATCTGGTGATGGTTCTGCCTTCCCTATGCCCCTTCTTACTTTTCTATCTACCAGTGCTCTTTCCTACTTCTCTATCCACCTAACCTTAACCCTTTGGCACCCGCTTGGAAATCCCCAGACAGCAGTATTACTCCCACTCATGGCCTCAAGCATGTCCATCAAGGGATTGTAACATCTAGTCCTATAATTGAACTCTTTCCAGAAATCATGAACCCCATTTCTCAAGATAATCCACAGACCTTGTTATGAGCAGTTTCATGTAGGAACTATTTTCTTTCAACCCAACTACACCTGTCAACTGTATCACTGTGCAGAAGGAAAGGGACATTGCTGCTGAGTGTCATCTAGTTCCATTATACCGAAGAGAAGGCAGACATCTCTACATTTAATATCTTCAAAACACAGCTACTCACACTTTCACGATCATAAATAGCACCACAGGTAAGAGGAAAAATATGTATATTTGATTTTAGGGTGAACTGTCCCTTTAAAGTCTTTCAAAGCTTTCTACACACAAAAACAATAAATCCTTTTTGTATTTATCTATTTATTTATTTGTTTTCTTGCATAAAATAGCCAAATTGAAATATTTTGATCACAATGTTTGTCCTGTACCAAGTATTTCAGCACAAACTAAACATCATAGTTGCTAAGCAACAAGTGTCAATGGGAGTGTTTTTTTGTTTTTTTTTTGCACATTAATAATTAACAATAATGTGGCTGGAATTCTGTGTTTAGTTCAGTGGCTTCGAATGTGTCTAAATCTACTGAGAAATTAACAGCAAGACGCTGTACCTTCCAGTCTGGTCCTAGAGGGCCCCGTCCTGTCTTCACTGACTTGTACTTGCAAGGGTCCTCCTCTGGCTTGTAGTCCTGGAGAGAGGCAAGAGAAAATAACAGAATGAACATCATGGATAAGGATACGATTAAAAAAAAAAGCAAACGATGTGGTCTCTGTAATCAACTCAGTGTGGATCTTGAGGAAAACATTCTCACCTTCGGCTCAACTTGGGTTCTGTCAGCAATATCGATATAGACTACATCCACCTTCTTCCAGGTTTCTGGATCCAAACCGTGTACCTGAAACAGAAGCACAGAGCACAGCTGGATACAGGCACAAGTCTCTGCAGGCAGCTCACATACAACAGAGGCGAGAACACGGTGCTCAGGGGGAACATTATTTTGAAAGCCCATATGATGCAAGTAAAAATAATACATGGGCGACACATTTCTCTGGTAATTAGCAGAGCTCTTTTTTTGCACTTTTGCATGCTCACAGTTCATGATCATATTCATTTATATATAGAGGCACTATCTCAAAGTAATTATAGGGGATGGGATTGTTCTTGTGCTGCACACGAATTCATAGAGCAATTTTAATTAGAGGACAAGTAGAAGTGGGGAATCTTACTAAACAGCTTGCAGTAGGAAATGCATAATAAACAAAAAACATCCATACAAGATTCAAGATTCATTTTATGATATCAAATCAAGCATTAGTGGTGTAAAATGAGCACTTCTTTGCCATGTGCACTGTTTAAAGTCATCCCAAAATGTACATTAAAATGTCCTCATGCTGCTCAAACACATGCATGCACCTGCTCAGCTCATTTCAGTCTTTGCTAATTACATTTTCGAGGTGTCCCATGTCAGGTTTGTGCCATGTCTCGATCTTGATCAGGAAGTTTTCTTTCATATACTCGTTCTGCAGAGAAAACAGAAATAATACTGAGTGAAGAGGGAATCTACAGAATAAAATTTAAGCAAGTATAATTGACACAGGTGGGTCTCCTGCTCTCATACACACACACCAACACAAACACATAAACACAGTAACAGTGTTTGACTGTCGCTGCTGCTACTGCTGCTGCTGTGTTGCTGAAATAGATCAAATTTCTTTCTCAACTTTCAGGTTAATGTGCTCCTTCTATGGGCATCACAGTTTCATACATGAAGTCTGTGAGCGTAAAAGAAAAAATACTTACAGTGATTACTGCAGAGCCAGATGAAAGACAGCACAGGAGCAAACATGGAGAAAGAAAAAAAAATGCAGTTAAGGAACATATGAGAAAATATAATAGCATTTACAGTGTTGGACAATATACAGAGGTCAAGGGGAATCGTTCAGCAATATCTGTAAGTGAATAGTGTGTGTGTTCAGGTTGTGCCTTCGACTGTTCCGTGTGTTTCTATGAAAGATGGCTGTCGAGCAGCTGCTAGTGCATGTGTGATCTCAGCCTGAAAGGCTCGAGTGATTGCTCGGCTCTTCTCACTGGACATGCGGTTAATAATTCAACTACTCCTTCAAAGTGACAGAGATAGAGAGAGAGAGAGAGGTGCTCAAAGAAGGACAATCCCTTTGACAGATCAGCATCTATGTGTCCTCTGAGTCATTTGAGTAAACTGTATTCACACAAGTGCATTGAAATTGTTTTCTGTGGGACAGATCTCAAACACCAAATATATCAATACGGGCATGGTTGCAGCATCCAAAATTATTTTTGAAGCATTGTAAAATAGCTAATGCTCCATATTAAAAAAATGAGTGCCTGCAGTCGTACAGATAGATCCTATGAGTTGACGCTCAATAGACTAAAAGGTAGTTTGGAAGATGGGACTTCTTCCAGGGACCTCTGTTTGACTTTTATATTGATGGAGTGCCTGTTAAGATCTAAACCATGGCCAAAATGTCCTGACTGTGACATATTTTCATTTCACTGTGGACTGAATCTCTCCCCTCTGTATGGGCTACTTATTTTCGTTCATTAAAATTGTGTGTCATTTCCTACACCATATTTTGATACACTGTCTACCCCTGTAACCATAAAATGATATGATGGTTACAACCCTTTCCTTAAATTAAAAAAACAAAACAATAACTACTTAAAGGCCAACAATATCGATGACACTATTTTTGGTGTACCACTAAAGCCTTAGTATGAAAATAGTATGTAGGGTCACTACGGAAACGTATTGCATTCACTTGACAAATAAAAAAAATCTGTTTTATTCAGTAATTTTTTCTGTTTTTCGGAGTAATTTTTTTATTTTTCTGTTTTTCGGTGTATTTTTTTCTGTTTTTCTGAGTATTTTTTTCTGAGTTAAGAGAGCAATAGAACAACAGACGCTTTCATTCCTTTCTTGAGAGCTCGATAAAAGACAAGAGTATCTCCCAGTGTCTCAAACCCAAAACAAAGTAAAACTGGATTAAACTAAACAAGTTGGTCATGTTTGCTTCCATTATATCAAGCTCTCAAGAAAGGAATGAAAGCGTCTGTTGTTCTATTGCTCTCTTAACTCAGAAAAAAATACTCAGAAAAACAGAAAAAAATTACCCTGAAAAACAGGAAAAAAAATTACCACGAAAAACAGAAGAAAAAAATACCATGAAAAACAGAAAAATAAAAAATTTACTCCGAAAAACAGAAAAAATTACTCAATAAAACAGATTTGTCAAGTGAATGCAATATGCTTCCGTAGCGTCACATAGCCTATATGTCACTGACTATAATTGCTTTTCCTCAGCCCTTTCATAGATGACGCTGCCTGCATTTTTGTATGAGGTTTATGTGTATGTGCAGAATGTGTGTTTGAGTACAGTATGTGTGTGTGTTTGTGTGTGTGTGTGTGTGTGTGTGTGTGTGTGTGTGTGCGTGCTACCTGTGCGACAGTATGGGTATGCGTTCCAGGCTTTCTCGTGGATGTTGAGAGCTGAAGCTGGAGCCAACATTCTGACGAATGACGGCACTTTACTGCAGGACACAGGAGTGAAGACAGAACAGACGTAGATAAGTCTAATGGTATTTTAACAATTGTATTTTTTTTTTTACTTATTTAACAATATTTCAATATTACAGACACAAAGCAAAGTTAAACTACAGTTACAGCCTCACGATTGTATGCCTCTGCGTACCACTCAAGTTGCACTTACAGTTTCCATCCATGTCTGTGAAAACATGGATGCTTCACACACTTCCCCCTCCCTGGCAGCACAGAAGATCTACACAATCAGTAAAGTTTCAAGGTGGACACCCAAGATTAGTGTCACCAGTTACGTATCTTAACAAATGTGTCCCCTTCTGTAAATGAGTTATGATGCTGACTAATGGCCAGAAAAGTGTTTTTGCACAACAATATGATGTCACATTGAAGCTGCCCCTTGACCTTTTGGATATAAAATGTTATCACTTCATCATTTTATTCTATAAGAGTTATGGCCAAAAACAGGTTTCATGAGGTCATGGTGACCTTGACCTTTGACCTTCAACTACCAAATTGTAATCAGTTCATTCTTGAGTCCAAGTGGACGTTGGTGCTGAATTTGAGAAAACTGCAATGGACAAGGTCACAGTGACCTTTACCTTTGACCATTAAATTCTTATCGGTTCATCCTTTGCTCAAAATGGATGTTTGTGCCAAATTTGAAAAAAATCTCTCAAGGTGTTCTTGATATATTGCATTTATGAGATTGTGACAGATGAGGTCAGAGTGACCTTGGCCTTTGACCTTTGACCACCAAAATCTGATCAGATCATTGTAAGACTTTTGACAACTGTAGATATTTGTGCCAAATTTGAAGAAATTCCTTCCATGTGTTCTTGAGATATTGCGTTCATGAAAATGGGACATCAAAAATCAAGATTAGACTTTGGTGTACACTGTGTGATTAAATGGTGATTAGCTGAGCTTATGTTAGCTTAGGTTAGCTTAGCTTAGTTAAACCTAAAAACTGGAAGCAAGGGGAAACAGCTAACATGCTAAACTAAAATGGTAAACATGGTAAACTTTAGGCCTATACCTGCTTAGCATCAGCATGCAAGCAGTTATTGTGAGTTTATTAGCATGTTAACGTTAGCATTTAGCACAAAGCACCATGTCTGATTTAAACTTTAATTTAAACAGAGCCAGGGTAACTGTTGGTAAATAAGCAAATAAACCTACTTCTTAAAATATCTAACTTTTACTTCAAAAGTAGGTTTTTGGCTTACTAGACGGTTTGGAGTGAACCAAGAAGAAGACTTTAAAGTGATGGGAAAACAGACTGAAGCAGAGAAATGTATAAATGGACGGGAGCCAAGAGATGTGACCTCAAGGGAAAGATAAATGAAGTAGTCTTCCCAAGTGAACTTTTGAACCTGTCGGACAACCACTTACCTCTGCAAATGGTAAATTTTGTGTGTGTACTGTCCCTTCTCTCCCTCTTTCTCGTAGGGCTCATTTTTTAGCACCTCCACTCCTTCTCCTCCACCCGTCTCATTCTTACTGGCCTCGGCCACAGAGTACAGCTGGCCGACCTGGTACTGAAAAAAACAGAGAAGAAAAAAATCAGTTAGACTGAGGGAGAAAGAGTGTTTAAAGGAAGAAATAAGGAACTGTGTCCCAACATGTATTATCCTCTAGATGAATGAGCTTTCACAGTCACGTCTTTTTTCATGTTTATTTCATCAGCTCATCTATTTCGGTCTTAAATAGTGGATTACTTTTTCTTCTGATCCTTTTCCTAAACTCAACCTTCTCCTTTCCGCGTCCCTGAATCCTCATAATCTCTCCCGTACACTCTTGTTCTTGACCTGTCAACTTTTTTTGTTGCACCCGGCTTGTTTCCTCTCTGTACACTTCCTCCTTCTTTCATCCCTCTCTTCCTCTCATTCCCCATCTTCCTGGTCCCGCGTGTGCATGCAAGTTTAAAAACAGGACAATGGCTCCTTTCATTTCTTAATCACCTCTAATCCGCAATGTAACCTCTGCACAAAGCTGAACCAGAGCGCAGACACACGTACAACATCACAGAGATGGAAGAAGTTGATGTGTTACTCATTTTCACAGGAGAGAGATTACAATTATTCTTTCTATTCTATCAACTTAAATATATTAATGTAGTATCAAACCATGAGAATAATATAGGTTACCTTCTTACACACATAAAACAATGCAACGACGTCCCCAGACAAACCCACAGTCTAGGAACCAGAGTGGATTTGACACTGAAATGTCTGCATTAGTTAAAAGCTCATTAGTCATGTTGAAGAAATACACACAGTGTGATGAGCCTGTCACAACAGATTTTTTTGTAAAGTTTCTTGATTGCGCACAAGTCACAACTAAGTTTGACAGAACGTCTCTCTATGGAGTTAAATGGTGAGTGAATGCACTCCTGCCGATTACTAAAATATGGAAACAATAACTGAAAAATCAGAAATAATAAATCAGTTAATGTATAAAATAGGGCCCGACTGATTTATCGGCCGGCCGATTATAGCCATTAGAGAATAATCGGCAATCAGCCAAAAGTTGGCCAATTGACGCCAATCTTAACACTTGTATATTTTCATCACTAATAAAATGCGAACAGTAACTTTTACCCATAAAATATAAATTCACTCTTACAATAAGAACTCTGGTACTGTGAACATACATGTGAATGTCTTAATTCATATAGACTTTGCATGATTATTTTATTTCCCAGAGGTTTACTGCCTTTTTGCACATGATGATTTATTTTGTGTTCAAATTGTTCATATGCTGCTTGTTCCACACATTTTCTGATAATAAAAGTATTTGAAAATAGTAAAATGTAAAATCTTCAATTTATATCTTTGTAACGAGTGTTTGAACTACATTTAAGCCATCAAAAGCAGGTATTTCAGGGGTTTTTAAATTGAAAAACGTAAAAATTTAATCAGCCGATATATCGATTATCAGATTTTTTAATTTCATAATATCGGAATCGGCATCTGCCCCAAAAAATCCATATCGGTCGGGCCCTAGTATAAAAATTAGCAGGGACAATAAATGAAAGAGACAAAATGAAAAATAACAAAAATGTATATAAAAAAAATTAAACTAGTTAAAGTTCTGGTACTTTAACTTTTACTTAAGTAAAAGTTTAAATAAACTACAATAGAAACAATTTCTAAAAAAGTCTTGTGACTGTAATTACTTGTGGACTGTTGTCGCTACTGTCTATGAGGACATTAGTTTATCCACCCCACTTTTACTGAAAAAACAACTACATAGGTCGTCTGTGCAAGAAGCTTATTACGAACCATACTTAAATTAATGTAAAGGCGGTATCCTCTTGTGACTATAGTAATTATTACAGAGGAGGAATTGAGGTGATGCAGTATAAAAAGCGACAGTGTGTGTAATGTTGTATAAAGAAAAAGGCCCTATAGGGTGGGGGGGAGGTTTGGTGAAAGGGTCAATAAGCACAAGACTTTTACCTATGAGACCAGTGTTCATAGCAGAGTACATTAGTATGTGTAGCATACTATGCTAGTGACGTATGTGACGTATGACATTCGTCACTTTACATTAGTAACAACAGTACCTATTTAAAGTCAAACCTTGATGTTTTTTCTAAACTTAACCACCTTGCCTAAACCTTTTTTCTAGCATAACTGTGACTGTTTCATTATGTGTTTAAAACAGCAACCCTTAGGACCGTAATGTAGGTCATTTCGAAAGGTGGTCATGCATGTTGTCATGGAAGTCAGTGGAAGTTAGGGTTGCAACATTATACCGGTTTAAAGTTATACTGTGATATTAAAATTGATGGTAATCATATTGTGTGCATTTGCTTATCTGCGATATTGAAAAAAAATGCAACTGGACAGAAAATCTCAACTTCATTTTAGGTAATTTCAAGAGGGGGATTTTTTACATATACTTCCTTTATCAAAACTGTTTCATGATTTAAACATAGTAGTAAAATGTTTGTTTAACCAAAATTAACCCTTCTGATTTAATTCATTCAAGGGTCATTCTGACATGTAATAATAATTCTATAATACTGTGATAACGTGAAACCGCAATATTTTCTGAGGCGGTTATTGTACTGTGAAAATCTCATAACATTGACACCCTAGTGGAAATGTTTTGGTGTGCTGAAATGTTTTCTATCAAACACCATTGAAGCAACAATAACTCTATAGTTTGCAGGTGCAGGCACTTGATTAAGCCTACAGCGGAGGTCTTCACCTTGAAAAACTAGAATACATAAAATCATCTCCTTTATGTACTGAACATATGCAACATAATTTCAGGTTCAGATTTTGCAATTACAGCTGCCAAAACATCTTCAACAGATCTACTTTAATATTATTCAGTGTTAAGTTGCTTTTCCTCCATAAGGAACATACATATCAGTTAATTTGACTGTCTGAGGGAAATTTGAAAGCTCTAGGAGCAGATTTCCCTGAAATTTGTGAGACCAGTAACTGGCCGTAGGCATGCACAGAACTGATTAGACTTTGGTAGTAATTCTAGATAACTCATATGTCATTATAGCCATAACTACGGAATTAAGAGTGATAGTGAATTGAGGCCAAATCCTAGATATATATGCAGTGGGACTGGATGGTTACACTTTGATCAATACCCACATCCAATATTTAATGGCAAGTACTCGCTGTGTTCAGAATAACAGTGTCAGATGTAAGTCCTGTATCAACTGCATCAATTGTTTTAGCTACCTTACAGCCCGGTTTCAAAGAAATACATGGAGTGGACACCATATTATGTGGTGGTGGGCATGAAATGTGTTAAATCATGTGCTGGCACATAAAAACAATGCCAATGTAAAGTCAATGAGGATGTTTTGTCATGGTGGACACAAAACTTCAGTATAAAGAGCAAGAAAGTCCACGTAGGGCTGGTAGGAGAGGTGGTGGATGGGTCAAACAAACAACTGGACTTTCAACCAGGAGACAGCTGTTTGTGTCCCGTGTGAGACCAAAGTCAATGTACTGACATGACTTCACAGATTTATTGTAACTACACAAAGAACTCTGCTGACATACGTTACATAACTATGCAAAGTACTTCAGTTCACATCATTTACTTACTCAGTACTTAGTAGTTTTTTTTAACCGAGTTTTTTTTTTTTGTTGTTGACCAAACTGTGACCATAGTTTCACAATTAAACAACAACCGTTCATAACAAACTTTGCATTGGCATTGTTTTCATGTTGCCAGAGAGTAATTTTAACATATTTCGCACCTGTTAAGAGGTTGTGTCCATTTCACATGTTCCTGTGAGACTGTTGTACTGTAGGACTTTTGGATGTCAGGGGACTGACCACAGAAAATCATCATTGAACAGAAAAGTCACTATTCAGAGATTGCTCCTTGTAATTGTTATCTTTTGACCTTTTGTGTGTGTTTAAAAGGTCACTCCTCCACGCCAACAGCAATGAAAGACAAAAAGACAAAGACCCAGAGGTGCAGAACTGGTTTAAATGACCTTCACATAATGTGAACAAAAAAGTTATAATTGTGACCATGATGGTCTATAGATTGCATTACTCGCCAAACCTGGAGAGTAATGGAGAGACTGTTCCCTCAAGTGAGCTGCAGACACCGCAACTGCCGACTAAATAAATGGGATGCAGGAACAGCAAAGCCTCCTGGGTAACAGTGTTGGACAAATATAATTCAACCTTGCCCTTGTGAGGTGAGTCCATGTTGGGTTATACCAGAACTTTCTTCTTTCACAAAAAGAAAACACAGATAAAGCTTTGGTTTCAAATCACCTCCCGGGAGGAAGTTAACAGACAGGAAATTCAATTCAGTTGACTCTCCAGGGGCTTCAACAGCTGGAACAGCCTCAGTCAACATGTACTCCCCAAAATAAAACCTTTGTTCAAAGAGATTAATCCATTGTCATCTCCAGGGAGGATACAACTGTTGTGTTTTTTGAAAGTAATCAAATTTAATCAGTGAAACAATTGAAAAGGAAGGAAATCAAATTGCTGATGGATTGAATCACGACACCCCAAGTGTGGTTTGGTGGCACATTACTGAAAACTTCAGAGAGATGGGAAGTAGAGAGGGAGACAGATAATAGAAAAGATGAAGCTCTGGAGGGATGTGATTCAAGGGCAGAAGGGGCACACGTGGTTCAAGAGACAGGGGACGTTACTCAACTGTATTCAGGCTTTTTTGCTCATATTTTAGGCCCAATGCCATTTCTGTTTTCACCCCTTCCTTTCATTTTTGAGTGCTCCTTTGCCTCTAAGAACAGATTTGTTCCAAGAGGCCAGACTGCAAGAGTTAGGTCTACAAGGGGTAAGGGTTAAATCTTATCCTGCGAAATGGGCCAGCCCTTCAAGACCGTGACACGTCATCGGTAGTCATCGATGCCAGCAGATGCAACAAGTGTTGTCGGACATTGCAAACATGCCATCGTCTTCTTTGGTGATTTCTCTTATGTAGGCTATAGGCAACCTTCAGCGGTTGACAGGACACTTGCGTATTGTTCAAAACTTCAGTTTTATGCTACCAATCTATTAAACAAGGTATCAAATAAAGGAATAAAAAATAATTAAAAAAAAAAAACACTGCTTAATTACCAGGCCCCCAGGATAAACGCCAGGCTCTGAAGCCAGTTTTCGTAGTGGCTAAACAGTGGTACTGCTATTTCCGGGGTCTGTCAGGTGATGCCCTACGGCCCCAAAATACTTTTTCACATTGACTAACATTGGGAGAGAGACGCAAAATCAGGATTTGATCCACTCAGTCAGATAAAATTTCGGAGGTCTAGAAGAGCTGCAAGATTCAATCAAGATTCAGTAAGACCTTTGGCCGCTTTCAGTAGCACAGTGCTTCAACAGTGGAAAGAGCCGAACATCCCCGGATCATCCATGTAATTTTCTACACAGCAGTTGTGCTACAGTATTTTTGCGTCATGTCTCATAAGAAAGAACGGGACCCTACTGCCAGTGCTGTATCCAGTTCTCCATACACAACAATGTTCATTATCAGGCCACTAGTGGTGCTCTGTAGGCTAACGTTAGTGACCCCTGCTCCTTTCCTACCATTCTGCAATGATATCACAGAATCTGTAACAAGTGCACCAACTTCGCTGCTGGACTTTAAATTTCAGGTGTCATATGCCATCAAAAGGGGGATGAATGCGACATGCAAATATGTCAGAATGTGAAACTGTCATGCACAAATCAGCAATAGCAATGTAATGTTAGCCAGCTAGCTAGTTAGCTTCTGAGTCATCAGCAAACTAGCGACTTCTATTGTCATACTTGTTATAAAGAAAAGGGAAATAATACATTAAAACAATATTACATTAAGATAATGGTTATCATAATTTTAAAATCTGTATTAACAAAGAAAATACATTTGTGGGTTTCTTTTGTTGATGGTCCAGCCATCTTGACAATGATTTCTCGCTCAAACGCTTGGTTTGGAGTGTTCTTTTGATGGGCCAACACTCCACAAGAGTTGGGAAACCCTACTCCTACACATGATCATGCAAAACAATGGAGGGGTAAGGGCTGAGTGGTTGGGTAAAGGGGTATATTGGGATTGGGCTTAAGTCTCTTTTACTGTGTTTTCCACTGTGACATAGCATGCTGACTGTCACACAGTTTCTAGGCCTCTGGCTCTAGAGGAAACCCTCATTATGTCGAGATATGATTAAGATAAAGGCTACAAACACAAGCAACGTGTGTAGATCCAAAGCCTCTATGAGCCAAAGGAAATGCAAGCGGAAGCAATCATGGCCATGTGGTTTTGAGCTGGAATAAAAATGAATACACAAAAGTATAAGCACACATCTGAGAAGTCACTAGATATTCCTCAGATCAGCTTCTTGAGATCCTGTGGCTGATGTTGCATTGATGTGACACAACAGGCAGTTGTTGCAGTTACTGTGTCTCTGAGCACTCACTGCTGCTTTACACTCATACTTAAAGCTGTTTGCTGTGTGTGAGAGCAGATTGAGTGCTTGTTGGCTACAGCAGTCAATATTTATTCATCAGTAATAAACAGCACAAGTCAAACGTCAAAAAGTAGATTGCACTCATGTTAGTGCATAAATATGAGGCAGACAGCGAGGTGGTTGGGTGGGAGTGCAGAGGAAGTCATGGCAGTAGTTTCAGGTGACTCATTTACGATGCTCATCTGAACAGAGGAGCAAACTGCTATGGAAATGAGGATAGGAGGGGACGGAGGGACACAGAGAAAAGAGGACGAGGACAGTGAAAGACTGTGCTGACTGTGTCGCTTCAAAGCTCTATCTGATTGAAAGGCTCTTTACAACACGATGATGAGTTTTGCTCACAAGGTGATCCCTGCTGCACTTTTTTGAAATGCATGAAGTGGACATGTGATATATCACTTTTGAAAATATAAAAGGTTTTATGTGTGTATTAGAACATAAATGTAAACACATATTAAAGTCCAAAGGCCACTCCAAAAAGGGCAGCTTTACTAATGGCAGGCAGTTCACTTTGAACCAAAGTGAACCAAAGAATGAGATAACAAAAGCTGAGCCTTGAGCCATTTTAGCTAACACACACACACACATACACTGAAATGTACCGAAATGAAACTTACCTCTTCCACAGAGATAGGAAGAATCACTCGACTGTAAGAGAAGGGGAAAAAAGTAAAGTTGCTTAAAAATTAATAAAGTAACAATCAAATACAGTAATTCAACTTTAACCAAATACAGTAATACAGTAAAGAAAACTTGATATTAAGATACAAAAAGGTTGTTTTTTTTGAAGCAGTGTGTAAGATTTAGGGGATTTAGTAGCATCTAGCAGTGAGGACTGCAGCTGAAACTTCTGCCAGTTAGGATTCCTTCAGTGTTCATTGCTCAGGAGGTTTTCAGGAGCCGAATTATCCATAGAGGTCTCAAAACATTTCCAAAACATACAAACCAGATGATTTAAACCGGTAAAAACACTGAATTAAGCAGTTTCATGTTGCAAATCAATGTTTCTGAGACCCTGTTCGGGATGTCGGAGATAGACTCCATGCCCAAGTATCCATAGAGGTCTCTTTCTCTCCAAAACAAATGGACCCGGTGATTTAAACCGGCATTAACACTGAAAAAATCTGATTCATGTTAGAAATCTGTTTTTCAGATGCTACTCATTGCGGAGGGGCTGCTAACTACTGTTACCGGTGGCCTTGTGGGTAAGCTGTGAGGATGTGACGTGTACTTCAGTGTGTGTATAGAGGGAAGCAGCTCTCTCTCGGGGTGTCATGGTGAAGACGGCAGGAGGCAAAGAGTGATGATAGTTAGCAGAATTAAGTGTCTAGATAAGCTCAGGGTTACTGTTTGACCTCATGAGAAGGCCATGTTTGTTGTTTTGCGGTGAAGACTGCAATAAAGCCATTGTTGGGAACAATGTTGGCATCCTAACGCCTCGCCATCCTTCCCTCTGCAGAGAGGTCCGGACCACTAGAAGGTAGTTACCAGCTAAAAATGAGCCAAGCTAAATTAATGTTAATAAGCAAGCGTGTTCCCAACTACGGTTTGGAGTCAATAAGTTGTCACTGACAGAGGTAACATTACGGTGGCCAATGCAAAAATGCAAATGGCCCTATCTAGAGCCAGTGTTTGGTTTGTCCGTTCTGGGCTACTATAGAAACATGCAACATGCCGATCTCTCCATAAATGACAACCTGCTCCCTGAGTAGATATAACAGCTTATTCTAAGGTAACAAAAACACAAAGATTATTATTTTCAGGTGACAATGGGCCAATGTATGCCCCTAAATCCTACACTCTGGACCTTTAAGATTTTGAACCAGCTCAGACTCAAGATGTCCGTTTTTGTTGTGAACAATCTGAAGATGTGATGTTTAATTCTGTAATACTGTCTTTTCATACTGATTAATTCGATCCCATAACACCTTAACTATTCAAATTTCTTAGATGTAGTATGACGAGTTCCTTTGGTTTCACTGTACATTCCCACGTGGACAAAAAAAAATCCCTAAAAACTGTACTACTGAATTCATTATTGACATTATAATATGACATTCATCCTGCTTTAATTTGGTAATAATGGACTTTCTCTGTGAACTGGATTAGCCTGGAGAAATCCTGTGAGTGACACGCTGACAACATGAACTGACATCTTTAACTGTTCAGCTCGATGAAGATCTGGACACCAATTATCTGTCTAACATGCGTCTGTCCCATGATGAGCTGAGCTGGAGTAAGCCCACAGGGATTTGTCATAAGGAGTATATAAGCTACATGAACATTACATGTCAATCGGACAGCTGTGGTTCTGACAAGTTACTTCTTTTTAGAGGTATTTTACCTGTTACAGAGCAAAGAGTAGACTGCCTTTGATGTTTCTGAAAAGTAAATGACAAGGCCACTTCTGTATTCTTCAGCATGACACATCTTTTATCAGCAATAATTATTTGATAATAAAATCTAACGTGGATTCCAAACTGAACAAAAAAACAGGCCATCAAATATGAAATTCACGTATTTCACTTTGACGCTGTAACACTGAGTCATCATCAGGAGAGAATAAATGATCTATTCTTTGCTATTCTGAGGAGAAGATGAGAATATGCTTCACTGAAGCAGGAAAACAGCCAGACAGAATACAAAAACTGAGCTGTGAAGCCTGAATTTTAGGCTGAGCAGTTCTTCTAAGGTTTCCACCAGAGGTTATACTTTATATGAGGAGAAAACACTGATTTTTAATAGGTTGTCATTATTATTATTATCATTATTATTATTATTATTATAATATCATAGAAACAAGACAAAGTGTGGATAAGGTACAGGATTATCACTTTTCTTTTACATCTCTGTATGAAGGGAGTCATACAAATAAGGATTACTTTTTCAAACTATTAATTATAGCAACATCTGACTTATTTGTTATCATACAGAAAACGTCATAACTTAATAAAAGTTACTGTTATCTACAAAGGCTGCTCTGTCAAGATCAAACGAACGAGCTGTTTGCTCTCCGACCGCTCGTCGTCCTCATCATTCTGGTGTTATCAGTGTTTGTTGGTATTTCTGCTGAAGCCCAGCTCTGTGCTTATTATGTTCTGTACGTTTCATGGCATTTTTCAGATTTTATAATCTTTAATTGAAATTGTTGGAAATGTTTTATAGTAACAAAAAAAATGCCTGAATGTTTTTGCAGGTCAGGTGAACACCGGCACCGCCTAGTGGGTAGAAACTGGCTACGTATGAGGCCCACAGTGTTTGTACTGGACTTAAAACAGTGTAAAGTGAGGGCGTTCTCACACCTATAGTTCCTTTGCTCTGGTTCAAATCGGGGACCAATTTGTGACAGTGTTGCATATTGTCTCGAGTTTGGTTTGTGCTCACAAGTGTGCTCACCCTTTTTCCCCCTTAAGGGCGGTGGCCTTGTGGGTAACCTGTGAGGGTGTGACGTGTACTTCAGTATGTATGGTATGAACCAGCGGCAAAGAGTGATGATTGTCAGCAGAATTAAGTGTCTAGATAAGCCCAGGGCTACTGTTAGACCTCATGAGAAGACTGTGTTTATCATTTTGTGGTGAAGACTGCAGTAAAGCTATTTTTATGAATGGCACCCGAATACCTCGCCATCCTTCCCTCTGCAGAGTGGTACCCGCTAATAACAGGTCACGCTAATTTAATGTTAACAAGCCAGCGTGTTCCCAACTACGGTTCAGAGCCGGTAAGCTGTCACTGAGAGAGAGGTAACACAAGGCAGCATTTACAAGTGGACCAAAATTTGTGATGCGTGAAGTTCTCTCTGATTGGTCACAAGTTCCATGCGAAACAATCAAGGAACCCATCGGCTATCGTCCGACGACAATAACGCCTCTCGGGGGAGCTTTAATATTAGTGGCTGATACAGTGTCTCCAGTTGATATCTTACCCAGAATTCCTCTTCCGTGCACTGGTCATATAGTCATATCTACAATAGCCGATATGTTACATTACATTTCGGTCAGCACCTTCTGCCTTTCGACATGGACTGTCACCTGCTATTCAAATATGATTGATCAAAACTACTCGGACTGCAAACAGACAACCAACGAGAACAGTTCTGTTACCAAAATCTTGTCCCGTCACCTACAGATTACAGGTGAGAAAACTTTTTGCGGTCTGCGTGGTGCAGATGGCGCACATGGGGGGGCAGCTGTGGCGCAGAGGTAGAGCAGGTCGTAAACTAGGCGGAAGATTGGTGGTTTTTATCGCCGGCTCCCCCAGTCCGCAAGTCCAAGTATCCTTGGGCAAGATACTGAACTCCAAATTGCTCCCAAATGGCTGTTCCATCGGTTTGTAAGTGCATGTGAATGGTTACTGAGTAGCAGGTGGCACCATGTACGGTATCCTCAGCCACCAGTGTGTGAATGTGTGTGTGAATGGGTGAATGTGCAGTCCCTGTAGCATTTACTTGGTTCCTGTGAATGTCTGATCATTCATACTGATTGCAGTCAAAACGGTCAGGTTATCAAATTTTCAAACTTATTTAGCCAATCAAAGAACCACCGTGAAATTTGAATCGACTTTTACACACTTCCAGGTCTTGTTATTAGCCAATAATTGCAACACCATCTGTGCAACCTGGTCTGCGCTGTTACGTAATCTTGGAGGTGTGCAGATCGTGCAAACCACGCCAAGTTCAAGAACCACGAAACAGCAGTTAAGCATAAAATTATTCGTAAACAACAAACATTTTATAGTTAGTATTTTCCTGCTGTTTGGTGCTTTGCCATTTTTTGTTTGGTGTCAAACATCTTTCAGTTTCACCACTATGTTTACAATAGAGTGTTGGGAAATGGAGCTGGCTTACAAATGGCCACATAAGTCCCACACCGCTAACAAAATGATGACATCGGTGCCAGCAGTCCTTCAGAATGAGCACAGAGCAAATTTGTCTTTGTGGGTGGCAGCAGGCCCAGTGACACTAAAATGAAAGATAAAGGTATACATACAACTAGGAGTGTGTGTATCGCATGTTGCATTACAGAAACAATGCAAATAGGAAAGATAAGTGAAAAGTGACTCTTATCAATTTTCAGTGCAGTGAACACAAGGAAACAAACTCTACTGTTATTAAACTCTCTTTAATGTATATGTATGATGTAAGGAAGCAAAATTTAATAGCCATTGCCTGCAGTATTTTACTAAGAAATCTAACTAACACATTTTCCATTACGATGGGATGATTAGTGTTTTACTTTATAAGTAATTGATCTCAACAAAGTAGGTTAATGTGTTGAATGCCTGTAACTCCTATGTGTAATGTAATCAAATATGTAACCTACTTTAATGCAACAACCCCCCTCCTGCAGCTTTGCATAAACTACAAAGGGAATAAAGTAAAAATATTAATATCTTGGTACAGTGTACAAAAACAGTTTCACAAATCTGTATTTATGATAAAAAGCATAGCTGGTAACAAGTATTAATGTGGCCATAGTACACTTTACAGATCCACCCACACACATAAGCATGTGAGGAAAGACTCATTTTGGTACACACGTGCACACACACACTATTTCTGGGCTCTTTTATATCACCCAGATGCACGCAGCATCTTGAACACACTGCACTCTGACATGCGTGCATTTCGTAGCGCTTAATGCACATGTACAGTATGCAGCTTTGTTGATTGTTTTGTAACTGTATGATGTATGCCCAAATTCAGATAATCCTGCATCCCACTCGCAGCTGAATGTAATCTGGGTCTGAGTCCTGGCCAGACATTGGATGGGAGGCCAGATGCTGCAAGGAGGGCAGACACACTGAAAAACTATCTGTATGTCAAACGACAGTGTTAAAAGATGGTTGAACTTAAGTATAGATCACTCAGAAATAAGTGTTTTGTGTATCTTAATTTGAGGTAAATGTAAAAAAGAGCCAAATTTAAATACTTAGTGGAATAGAGGCTTGAGTAAAACAAGGAATAAAGTCACCTCAGTGCTCTGTCTCTCCCTCTCTGTGCAAATCTCCTTGGTCTAAAGGTCTTAACAGGAAGATCAGGTGTCTCTCTGTTGCTTCAGGAAACAAACACCCCTCTTCTCTTCTGCATTGTTCGTCTTCTCTGTCCTCACATCTTGTCCCCTCTCTAGTCTGTCTCTACTCTCTCACTGCTTCTTCTTCATCACACCATACTGTACATTTCACAGTGGCTCTTGTGTCCCTGTGCACCTGCCAAAGCACATTGAAGTAAAGAAAAAGTGGACCAGGAGTGATTTAGGTCAGTGGTTCAGGTGAGCAGCACAGGTTAAAAAAACAGCCTGCCTGTACTACATGGATCAATTCACTGTCTCTTGACCCCCGTGATGGCATCTTGGTGTATATGTGTGTGTGTAGGCACGAGCCTCTTCCTGTGCCCGTGTGTTGACAGCGTGTATAAGTGCATTCAGCATTTAATCGTGACCGATTTAATTAATTTCCAGGCAGACTGCTGAGACCCAGACTCTCCCTAATCACTTCAGATCTTTAGCCATGCCATCACTCTCATCCTGGGCTTTTTTTTAATGCTGGGCCATTAATTGATTGAATACATGTGGTGAGAAATAAAGACAATAATAAATGATTACTGTATGCCCATTTAAGCCAGACTCTGGTGAATATGGATTTTTTTTCAAGATCAGGGTGTTATTTTTAAGCTGAAGCTGCCAATAGCTGAAAATGTGTGCAGTTTACAGAAGCATAGCTCTGACCTTGTCATAGAATTACAATGAAATGGGGATCTTAAAAATACATGCACATATTTTGACAGAAAAGAGGGTGCAAATCCATCACCTATATACCTACTATACTCTAACACAAAAACGTGGAGGTATTCAGACTTTTTACAGGTGGGTCACATGATCCTTGAGGCAAAATGAGTCTGGTGTGCAGCTGACACCAGTTAAGGATCCATCATCCTATCTGAAGTCGACATCCACGACTAATACCAGATTTTCTGAAGGCCAATATCATCCCAATTCATCTGCAATCTGTCGGCCTTACCCTTATTCTAACCACCAGCTGATTCTGAGCAGGCCTCAGTCAGTTATCTTTACAGCACACTGAGGCCTGTGCTGAAGTAACGTGTTAAAATCCCCCAGATCTTTCCGTTTGCACGCACGATCCCACTTGATGTGCCATCCCGTCCCTTCGGCCCAGCTGTCAAATTCTCAGAAATGTCTGACTGGTGCGTCAAAACCTCGCCATTTGCCATTTTTTTGCCAAAGCTTTTGCAACCACCTCCCCTGTACCTGCCCACTCCCACTCCCACCCCACCCAGGTTCCCCATACACCTCGCCATCTCCATTCCTCCAGAGGTAAATGCCGGAATGCTCCATCAGTCGTTTCACCTTCACCGCGCATCAATAACATGGCCACAGCGGCTTTACAGGGATGGACGCTGGCACGGCACCGCACGCCACGGCGCGGCTTACACCAGCCATTTCTCCCTCAGCACCACCGCTCCTCTACAGCATCCGTCATTTTTGCACCAGAGCAGAGGACATTTATTTATCCGCCACAGCGAAAGCCTATCATATCACTTCAGGGCTCGTGATGCAAAATGTGAAGGGCACAGCCATGCCTGCGCCGGCTGCTGATGCAACTACAGCCGCCAGCTTTATTATCTCTCGGTTTATTCGGTGGATGCTTTGGGCTGATGGTGGTGTCGTATGCATGAAAAATGATGACGGACACGCAGTCAAGCAGATACGGGATGTCGACATCACCCTGGCCGCACTCTTGTAATTCTACTCTCGGGCGACTGGCCACAATGTCAGCGCTACGAAACCAGACGGATAAACGCGCACACATCCTCCGCTCCTCACACACACTCACACACACGGATACTTACAATTCCTTTATGAGCATTTTCTTGTTGGCGGTGCAGTATATATCCAAGAGGGGAGTAGCTTAATACAGGTCCAGAAACAGGGTCGATCCCTCCCTCCGTTCGTCTCTTCTTTCTCCGCTTGCTTCTCTCCCACCTCTCCCCCTCTATGTCATCCTACCTCCACAGTCGCTTATTTTCTTCAGATTCACTTCCTGATCGGGGCCGCGGCGCGGCGTTGCTGTTGCGCGCAGAGCACCGAGGCCTGTGCAGAGCACACAACACACAGAAGAAGGATGGTTCACCTGGGGGTGGTTTGTGGTCGCTGTGGTGGTTCCATACAGCCTAGACACAATGACTGAGTGGGACTAATTGAGACAACCAGTTAAATTACATATCTGTAAAACTGGATGTCTCAATTTATTTTTTGATTCCAAAAGCATATTAAAAAAGCATTAAAAAAGCATATTAACTGATCACAGTCTGTGATCAGTTAATATGCTTTTTTTTAATATTTTATTTTCAAATTTTCAATTTAACAAAACATACAGAACACACACAAACATGACTCCAGATCTCCTCCCTGACCCCCCAACACACAAACCAAAAGAGGACCCAACTCAAAAGGAGTAGGTTGGAATCAAAAATTAAATTGATAATACAAATAAATACATACTAAATTTTAAAACTGAATAAATAAATACAACATAAAGTAAGATGCTATGCAAATAACCCTAATGGTGTATCTGGTATCTTTTTTATAATCTGATAGAGGTGTTGGTAAAGTATCAATATGTCAAGTAGAGCTGCCAAATCTTCAGAGAGGTGTTGTATTCATTTCTTCATTCATTCTTCTCAAGTGGAATGCAGCTGTTCACCTCCAAAAGCCACTTGTCTATGGGAAGATGGGAATCAGACTTCCACGCCACCACTATGCAGTTCTTGGTATTGACAATGCATGTGTATTTGTTAAGCTAACTGTACAAACCATCATTTAATAAAGCTGAAATTAAATTTTGTTTAAATTAGAATACGGTATATTATATATCCAAACTTTTGTAAGACAGAGAAGGACCATGCTGACATAAAATATGATTTATTTTAGATATTTTATTTATATTTCTCGCACTTATCTTTCTTCTATAGTACTCTATTAGGAACTGGTTTACTTTACATCTTGTATATTTTGCTTTTTTAATGATATTTAATACCCTGGGGTTTTTTTTAGTGAACATTGATTGTTGTTACTGTATTTTGTGTTACTGTAATTGAAGCATTGTGGCACAAACATTTCTTTTGGGTTAAATAAAGTTCAGTTGAATTGAATTCAATAATCTTTTTCAGGAGTGGCCATGGCAGCAGCACCAGAACACACAACACAGGTTACAAACCATATAAAATGTATTATTAATAATTAGATTGAGTAAGGGGAGGTTAATCAGTAATCATAATAATAAATAAATAAAATAAAATTAATAAATAAAAAGATAAAATTAAAAACAACAACACAACATCAGACAAACTATAAAAAATTTCAAAAAATCCACAGCTCAGATAAAATAACATCGCATCTCTGAGATTCTCTGAACCATTTCTCTTCAGAGTGTGCTACACCCTCTGCGTCATCACAGTCACGGTGACGTAGAAGCGTGGTTATTCACCATCAGAGTATATATGGGCATGACACGGGGACCACCACCGCTGGCACAGACGCACGGTGCGTCAGCTCTCTAAGCCCTTCACACAAAGTCCCCGCATCTAATGTGATTATCTGCCTCCAGAAATTCCAAAACCCGCTCATGTCCACTAGATATCTGCCACTGATTACTTTATTTTACATCACAAACACATTTCTGGGTGTTTGTCCAATCACGACCATGTGCGTTAGAAGATGAAACCATGGAGGCAGGCTTACATCCATCCTCATACATTCACAGAGGAATTGCAGGCTGACCTGTTATTCTCCCAGTGACCCCTCGAGGTCCCCCGACCACGCTTTGATCCACCACCCACGGCTCTATAAGATTGTGTTGGCGCGTGACGCGATGACAAGGCATCACAGGTCCCTAATCCAGCCCCACGTCCCGGAGATGGCGGGATGTGAGTGCGTGTGTGTGAGTCTAAAATTATGTAACAGCGCACTGCTGCTGTATTTATAGCGCATCTGTATCCGTCTGCCAACATCCGCTTATCATTCCTCTGTCTTCTCATCTGTAGGACCCCATCTAACTCCTGCCTCCTGTCTATCTATCTATCTATCTATCTATCTATCTATCTATCTATTGCATATGTCAACAGGAAGTGTTCCTTTATTTGTCTCATTGATTGGGGATAAATTGAAAGTGTATGCAGTGGCTGATCTTCCTAATGGGGCCACAGGCAGCCCCCCACACCCCCATCCTCCAAACAAAAAAAGCAAAACCCATCTGGGGTGCAAAATGTGCTGGGTCTGGTCAAGTAGCTCAGTGGAACATGATGTGACTGGTCCACTACTTGCTTTACAGTGACTGCATAAGCCAGTGGTCTCATGTTGCCTCTTTGAACTGTGTACCTGAACACACCGCAGGGGTCTGCCAGCCAACAAACAGTTGCCTCCCCAGCAGCAGCAGCAGCAGCTCCAGGAGCCACTGTGCCTGATGTGATGTGACGTTCTCAGATCTATTCTCAGGTGACGGAGGAGGCCGAGGTGTCAAGTGATAACCATCTGCCGGAGCGTAGTATCAGATGGTAGAGCAGAGTGCTGACAGACCTGGTGGAAAACCAAACGTGTAGTGAGAGTGTGTCGGGAACATCTGGTGATAAACTGCTCAGAATCAGTCTTAATCTCGCATCTGAACAAGCTCCCATGGAGACATGGAGTCAGGCAGAGACACCTTGCTCTAAAACACTGGTGTTAAAGCAGATTAGCATTTCACATGTGGGTACTCTCAGGATAAATATAACATATGTTATGTATGAAAACTGTGGAGTTATACTGAGCTGCGTGTGTTGAAATCAGTCTCAGTGTTTAGATTTTTGTAGGCTGGTTTAAATGTTTGGGAAATTAGGTTCTGTACTTTGTCAGCTTGTTTCAAATCCTGGTGCTTGTGTATCAAAACTTCACTAAACCATGACTAATTCTGCTGCAATTAGGCCTAAAATTTGGACAAGAATGTACCCTTGATTTTTCACTGAGTGTGATGGCACTCAAAAACATGCTGCTATTACTGACATCTGCTGGTTGGATGCATAACAACCTAAAACTCCATCAGTTGCAGATTTGTTTCATATTTATTTTACACCTTTTCAGAATTTTGTGACACCTGTGGCATGAATGTCAAATACAGGCACAGATTGTAAAACACAAATCACTAAAACTCAGTTTTGTCCTCTCAAACCTGAATTTCAAATCACAGTTACAGCCTAACAAGAGATTGTTAAAGCCCAAACTTTTCTGAATGGGGGCCAGATTAGATGATGTGGAAAAACCTGAGGGCCACCAGCTGCTTCTTGCATCATATGAGTTATTTAAAACATACAAACAAACAAACAAACAAACAAACAAAAATCACCTACAAATGAGACAAATGCAACTTTTTTGTAATCTTGTAGTGAAAACGTATTCAATTTCCACTGCTCCTGAAAGCAGCGGCCGTCCCTGCTGACTTTATGCTTCTTTTCTGTGGTCATGCCTGGTAGTGATGGGCAAAGCAGTTCTTTAGATGTTACTGAATCACAAGAATCAGTTCATTAAAAAGATTTGTTCAAGAGATTTGTTCAGTGCTTGGCAGGAGGAGCCCTGACTGTGTACTGCGTAGTTGCTTGGCAGGAGGAGCCCTGACTGTGTACTGCGTAGTCTGACTCACTGAACTGATACGCGGTTGAGCTGCTGCTGCATCTGCCCTGCACTGGTGAGTCTCATTACTGGCCAGCCTAACGTTTTAAGTTTGTTTATCTGGAAACTAATTCTGTTAAAACAATGGGGAGGTGTGTGATTGTGTTCATGTGGCTTGACTCCTGGCTAGAAGAAATTATTTGAATCAATCAGGGATAGGGGTTACATCGTTCACCGAGTGATTCGTTCACCAAGTGATTCGTTCACCGAGTGATTTGTCACGAGGTAGGCAGTCCCTCCCTGCACCCTGGCTGCCTTGCGACTAGCGAGTGATTCATCGTTCGCACGGACCTAATCGGCAGTTCCACTCCCGGCCTGCACACTCGCTGCTGAGCTCAACTAAACTCAGAAATAAATGAATCAATTCCGGAAGTGATTCAGTTCAGTACGTTCACTCGACAGATTCGTTCTTTTGAATGATTTGTTCGCAAACGACACAACACTAATGTATATAGCAGGAAATGTCTGTTGCTACGTAACTGTTAGTTTCAAGTGGGTATATCTGCAGCTGGAATAGCTACATGACTCACCGACCATACCTACACGTCAGTCCATCAGATCCCCTCGCTCTTTGGCCCGGAAGCGGGAGTCCCAAAGAAACTGCTAAGTTAGCAATTAGCTATTTATGAAGTAGGCTATTACGTTAAAAGAGAGGCAGTAAAGGTTAGGATAAGGGTAATGGGAAGGCTACATCTAGTTACTCATACTAATGAGTTAGCAATTAGCTAACGTTAGCTATGAAGTATTACATTAAAGGAGAAGTGGTTAAGGTTTTGGTAAGGGTAATGGGAAGGGTTACATTTTATTACTTCTAAAGTGAATCACATCTTTATGTATTATGAATGAAAAAGAGGATTATTGCTACATTTGGTCTCAATTATTCACCACTGCGTGGCATTGAAGCAGGGTTCAGATAACCGTTGCATTAGTGGGTTTGTCCTGTAGTGGTTTGTAGGGACTTGTTCGTTTGCTTGTTTACCATCGTTCTGCTTGCGTAGTTCCTACTTGGTGCATGTCTGTGAACTGCATTGTAGTGCTGACATCCTGAGGTGAACAAAAAAAAATACAAAGTGAATATGCTTGATAAACCATTTTTGTGTGGCGGGCCACATTTAGTACATTTTGAGAGACAAGCTGCGGGCCATTAAAATCATTCTGTGGGCCACACTTTGGACAGCCAGTTGCAGCCTTATGCAAGACACTACCTAATTTTTATCAGTGGACTCACAACTAAGCATTTTGAAAAAGAGGTAGTAGAGACACAATAAAATCATGCAGCCATAGCAATGTCCTTGCATAAGCTACTGCTGGGTTGAGATCTGTTCTGTTATAATGTCCTCACACTCAGACTGTGAGTGTTGAATAGCCACAGGTAAGAATTACACAGATACAGTTACACAGACACACATAATGTGGTCTGATGAGCACTGAAAAACAAACAAAAAAACAAGCATGAACGAGAGCGACCATTTACAGAGATCAACTCATTTTTATTACACAGATCCTTCCATATTTAAACAGAGAACACCTGCACAGCAAAACACCTCTGCATTACCTTCCACAGCAGAAGATAGAGCTCTATGGGAACAACAAAGTATGTGGTCAGACACATGAGTCGTTGCCAGCACAGTATGCTTCAATGTATTCTGGAAAAGTGAGTTTAAAATGAAATAAATACATCTATGAAGGAAGGAGGAGCTCAAAATGAAAGCAAGAGAAAGCAGGAGCAAAGTGCTTCAGTAAGCTGATGTGTGCTGAATTTAAAGGGGTTTACAGGGTATAAAGTGCTGGACAGTATGTACACAGACTGAATGAAATACTGACTTTAAGATAAGGCATCTGTATAATGACTTTGTGGATACACTTAATGGAGACTGTGATGTTTAAATGGTGTTACCATGTAATGCAAAGTTGAGACTATTTTCACTCGTGTGTAAAAAGTTCAACAGAACATGCTACTCAATGAAAAATCTTAAACCTTTACAGAAAGGTATATTTAAAAGGCACCCCTGGTAAAGTAGCTTATAAAAAAAAATGGAAGAAAGCAGAAAATAAAATAAATACTCTAACGTACATGAACATTTTGCTTTTAGCAAAACACACTGCTGTTTCAGCCCTTAAAAACACTGAAATTCATCCAGTATATTTTACGCTACAGCATTTTCATACTATAATAAGATGTTAGCCAGGTAAAAAAAGAAAAGTATAAAAGAAAACAGCCCCATAATTAACCATAATAAGTCTACCTTCTACTCGCCCAAGAAACATTAGCGATATGGCTCCTCTCTCCCTGCTGTCGCTCATTAATGCCATTTAGTCCAGTCTTACGCCATCTATCAAACGTACGAATAGCACCACGTCATGGGAATTACAATCAGGAGGATTTAAAGTCAACATATTAAACAAAAAAAAAGACTTGTAAAAATAATGGAATCACTCTAACAATGGTGAGGTTGCTTCTGAGGGTGAGCTAAACAAACTCTCCGTTTGTTTTTCTGCTCATATGTGGAATATTAAAGCAGTCTTATGTGGAACAGAGCTGCACTACTGTGCCGCTCAGAGAGGAGGGAATAAAAAGAGAGGTCAGAGGATTTGGGGGAATGCAGAGGGCTCCTGCCGCTCTTTCCTTTCACAGTCTTTCCTCTTGTTTTTCCTTTTTCCCTCCATGCTTCACTTTCCTCCTCGGCGACTGTCCGACTGACTCGTTTCTGTGACAGCCGCAGCATCACTTTACCTCGGTGGGATTTTGGAAAATGGATATGGCAGTCTGTTTGTGTGCGCACTCAATGGAGTACTCAATATTACTGTAGGTTTAAATGTGATATTCTAAATAAGTAAGATTTCAGTTGTCCTTTTTACATGCATGTGAATGCATGCGTTACTGGATTGCAAATTTTTCTCAGGAAAAAAAAATTCTCTCCAATTCTCTGCATTTCCTTTTCTCTAGACATAGGCCTCAGGGATGTCAGAGCCGTTGATTTTGATGTAGATCTTAGCGTCATCCTCCCGCTCCTGTTGCTGTCTGTTGAGCGTCCGTCGGTAGCAGATCAGGTAAAGAGGCAGCAAGAAGCCCAGCATACTGAGAGCAAAGAGTCCAATATTGACCTGAGGGAAAACACAAGAATTAGCCATGCCTGAAGGTTTAATTTGTGAGAGTTTTCGAGCGTGTCTTGATGTCTGTTTGTGTGTGCGTTCATACCCAGAATGGGTCTCCCTCCAGGGGCCCCATCATAGCCAGGAACAAGGGTTGCTGCAGTAGAGCAAACACAGCACTGACCAGAGACTGCATGCCTGTTAGACTGCCAAACTGGGAGGAGGGATACCTGCAGAGACAGGAGAGGTAAATTTAGGTTCTCAGCTTGAAGCTGCATACACATGCAGAGGGCAAAGGTGACAATGATGATGTGTTTGCGTTTTTTGTGTGTGTGCGAAGAGGCACATTGAGACTTACACGGCAGCATAGAGGCCACCAACAGCGGAGTGAATGAATCCTCTCACCACAGTGTGTAAGACGAATGACACAATCTGAGGGAAGATGAAAGAAGAAGAAATTAGTATCCATAATCATTTCGTCCATTTCATCAGTTGGCTTATGAATAGTTAAACATTTTGGGAAATTTGGCTTTCTTGCCAAGAGTTAGACGAGAATATAGACACCACTTTCACGACTTTCTGTTAAATATGAAGATAGGGCCAGGAGCCAGTCAGCTGAGCTTAGTGTAAAGAGAAGGGGGGGGAACAGCCAGCCGGGGTCTGTCAAAATGTAAATCCACTTACTGGCATCTAAAACTCTTTCATTAACACATTGCATCTCGTTTGTTTAATCTGAATCCAGTCTATACTGAGCAAAGATGGCTGGTATAGGGAAACAGAACTAGGCTAGCTGTTTCCCAGTCTTCTGTTACATTAAAGGGTAACTACTGCATTTTTCAACCTGGAGCCTATTTGTCCATGCTTTTGTGTCTAAGTGACTGATGGCAACAACATTTATTTAAACTGGTCCAGTATTGAGCGAGGGTGCTGTAGCCAGCAGCCGCCAAACAGGCTGCAAAGTAACCACTTGGGGCATTTTTGCACTGTTTTTTTCCCACTGACAGGCTCAAATTGTTATTCTGAGAGTCTGACAATGTTATGGAAAGGATCCCAACAGAGATAGACCTTTTTGCTATTGAATAAGATTGTTTTTGGTTAACAGAAACAGCCCCAAAATCACTATCATCAACGCCACCAGACTCTATTTAAATAAACAGTAATTTTAGCATGTAAAGAGCCAACCTATTTTTACTTCTTACTGGGTACATTAAGGGTTTATTTCAACCAAGCTAGAGCTGGTAGTTATTGGAACAGTTGAAAAACTAAACCAAGACAGTTTTTGTGAGTTTTATTTTGTTTATGTCAGCTTTGAATAAAGTGTGTTTTAAAAGGCAAAATTTATGTTTATTTAAATGGAGACTGGTGGGTTTGGCGATGGCGACTTCAGGGCAGTTTCTGGTTAGCCAAAAAGGATCTTACTCTTTAACTAAAAGGTGTACCTCTGCAGGGATCCTTTCTGTAATGTTGTCAGACACTTAAAACAACAATCTGAGCCTGTCAGTGGCAAAAACAAACATGGTGTGCAGTGGTTTGCAACACTTCAGCCTGTTTCGCAGCTGCTGACTGCAGCCCTCTTGCACAATACTGGACCAATTTCAAAAATTGTTGTTCCCATTAGTCACTGAGACACAAAAACAAGGGAAAAGAGGTTCCATGTTAAACAATTCCAATGTTACATTTATTGTGTGTAGCATTCATAGTGAAAAACAAGATTAAAATAAAAAAATAAACTGACTAAAACACGATAAATGTACAAATACTGTAAAAAAAAAAGATTTGCAAAACAGTCATCTGTCGAAGGCCTGTGTGTATCCACTCACCTGCAGGGGGAGATTGGGCACTAGGCAGGTGATTCCAAATCCCACTAAAAGGATGTTTGTGAGGACGAATGCTCGCAAGGCATTGGTCACCTTTTGGATCTTTTTGTCTCTGCGCTTTTTCTTTATCTCCCCTCTAGTGGTCAAGAAGACAGAGCGATCAGACTAATAAGCACTGATATCACAACTCTGTTTTACAATAAAGGTTCATATCTTATTCATCACACTGGCAAACAAACATTGCAGTGATGTCTGGACCTATAAATGGAAGGAAGTTCAGGCGGTCTAAGGGATAAGTTGACTCACTTGCCGCAGGGCTCCTTTTCCTCCTCTCCATCATCACATTCCTTCAGCCTCCAGTCCATGATCTGACCAATCACAGGAGTGGTCATCAGGCAAAGCAGCTGCAGAATGCCGAAAATGGAGGAGTACAGACTCACTGAGAGAGGGGACAGAATGAGGACAAAAGGTTGAAAAACAAATGCAATGAATGTTAGAAAATGAGGACAAAAATAAGAAAGGGGAAGCTTTTTAAGGGAGGGATAAAAATATGACAGGGATGGAGGGTTCTGGACCTTTTTCTACCTGGTCTATGACTATGACAGTACAGTTAAATATTAGTTTTAGGCTGTAGAGCCATACTGAGTCAAACAACAGTGGATACGGAGAAAGCAGCTGCTCAAAAGTTAATTTGAAGCCGTTATTAGGGGATATGAGGCCAGAGGAGAAATGATAAATGAAAAATTAGTCATGTGAAACTACTTGGCTTATGATGAACGCTCTTTGCTGGTGCTGAGGGGCAAAGTTAGTTAATAAGTACAACGAGTGGTTTCAGATTAAATCTAAATGACAGCTAAAGGACTGGGTTATTGACAAGGACAACAGGCAAGGTCAAATGAAATAACAACACTAGCTATGACAAAGGCTAGAGAGTAGTGGTGGTGGATTAAGTGCTACATTGTGATGACAAACCTGGGATGGAACGTTAACAGTCTAATACTTCAGTAATCTACTGATACAACTATAAGCTTTCTGTCTTACCGACTTCCATTCTCTCAACTGAAAATTAAATTAAAACCAAGTAAGTCCGGCTGCTTAAGTCATGAATCAGTTATGTCATAAGATACAACAAGAAACAACTTCATTCTATGTAAAGAACAAAAAAGTTTTTGTCCACACACACACTCAGAAACTCGAAACAAAAAGTGGAGCCACAGACCTGTGTTGAGGTCTCCGTCAGTAAGCGACTCCAGCACGCTGTTCATGGCCCCCATGTAGAACAAGAGACGGAGCTGAGTAATGGACATGGTCACCAGACTGAGCATGAAGATCGGGGTGGTGAGGGTTTTCAAGAATGACTGGGCTGCAGAGGGATGAACAGGAACAAGACAGAGGTAAACAGCATGCAAACAGAGTGAGAGGCACAGTAAGAGGAGGTCAAAGCCGGGGGCTGAACTCTTACAGTCTTCATCTGACTTGCTCTTCATTTCCAGGTCCATGGTTGAGAGGCAGAGCATGTGTCCATCCTTAGTGGTCAGCTCCTTCTGCTTCAGGCTGTTGCCCACGCTGAGGCGCTGGCCCACTGTGGTCACTTGGCGGTAGAACTGCTTCCCTGTGATTTTATGGTCAAAGCCCAACCAGCTGAACTTAATCTTCACACTAGGAAAGCAGAGGAGGAGAGAGGGATGGAAAAAGAATGGGAGTAGAGGGCAGTGTGTGGAGGAGGTCAAGGAGGATAAAAAAGTGAAAGAAAATGAGTACATTTTTTAAAAAAGTAACAGGAAATGAACTGAAAACATGCATGTCCAGTCTGGTGGAAAAGTTTTCCGCTGAACAAGCAAGTCATTTTAATTAACAAGGATTTACCACAGTGATGAGTACAGATGAGAGTGTGATCGTCAGCATATAGACTTTGACCTGGCAGCATTACACTGCACATTTTTGCTCATATTGCATAATTATTTCTAAAAACAGTGTCAATGCTGTGATTACTTCATATACTTGGAACATACAAGAGACTTTTATTACTTTATTACTCCACTAGTTTTGTTTGTAAAACCCTAAGACACTGTCTGTAATGCAATGCATACTGTGACATCTGGAATAACACCATATATGGGATTTATACTGTCAGTTGTATCTGTGCACTACTGTGTGTGTCTACTTACGTGTAGTCCATGTCCTCTGGTCCTGGGAATGGCTCCAGGGGCCAGTTGAAGAAGCAGTTCAGGAAGACCAGTCCAGCACAGGCGGCCCACACCACAAGGATGGTGATGAAAGATATGCCGAGGTCATAGATCACCTGTGCACATCAGAACATGACCAATAAATACAAAAAACAGAGAGGGCGACAAACACCTGACATCAGAATCCCATGGAAGGTGCGGATACTTCTGTCAAGGCTGCACAAGTCTCTAAATGTGTTTGCTGAGGGTAGAAGATAAATGTGATTGCACAGTGCATTCAAGAGTTAGGAAGGAATAGCAGTATGGAGTGAGAACAAAACAACAATATTTATAGAGGTGTGGATGTGTGCAGGGTGATTCAGTGTTTGCTACCTTGACACCTGGGAAGGTGACAGCAGAGGAGGCATAGGAGCCGATCATCAGGGCGATGAAGGTGGAGCGGAGGTCTCCAAACATGTTAGGGAGCTAGAGGAAAAGAGAGAGAGGAAAAAAGACATCACAACCTGTCCTCATTTAACTCTAGAATTGTGCAAACTTGCAAGCAAATTATGATTATATTCTATTGTGTATGTAAATATAAACTATCTACTGCCAAGATCATGGTGAGCTCAGCTGCAGTGTAGCCGCTCTAAGCTTGAAGCCGGGGACAGATTGGGGACACGGTGAGGATGGTGCCTACTGACACCGGGGTCGGAGTGGACAGTGGGGAACCAATTAGCAAGCAGACATCAGAGAAAATAAAACACAACAAAGTGACATGGAACACCAGTAAAAGACACAAACGCGGCGCTGCCGAGAGGGGGTGACTGAGGTGAGGTGACATTTTCTCTGTCTTTTTCATGTTTTACTCCCGTTTGAGGACAGAGAAAAGAGGGCTGAGAGAGAAAACAAGAGACAGTGGGTGGCAAAACATCCAAATACAAAGGCATTCACAAGCTGTTCTGTTTTCAAGAGACTGAACAACAACAAGCACATCCAATTACATAAGCTTAGGGAAGCTGAGGAAGAGGTATGTGTTTGTGTGTGTACTAAATTGTGACAGTATGCATATTGCAGCACCCAGTATTTCCCAGCAATGTCACTGGGAGTACTTGGAAAACTGTTTCAATAGTTTTCTTTTAATGTTGCAGATACGTTAGCAGCTGCTGGGTAAACTTGAAGGGGAAAGGTGACCTAACAACTGACATTGGCAGGAAGCCAATGGTGGCCGCTGAGGGCAGCTGAGTATTACCCAACACCCCTCAGCTGAGAATGAATGCCTGTAGGTCTGAGGTGCAGCCATGATCAAGGAGTCAAGGAGCAGTCTAATCATTAACCCAACACTAAGGCCTTCAAGTATATCGGGTTGTGAAGGAGATGGAGTGAAAGGTGGTATAAGGGGGGAATGTGGTTTTATGCAGACTCTGTGGGGCCTCCGTCACCAAAGAACAAACAAAGTCCTAAATTATGTTTTTACTACATCACTGACATTCAGGCCAGTGGCAGCAACTAATGAGAGATTTAGGTAGATGTGACAAATAGCACATAGCAGATGTATATCACAGTTACAGCCCGTGGTGGTATAGAAAAGGGGCATTTACTGGGAGATTTAGTGGAATAGAGCCCCTCTAGTGAACAGCATCACCATGGTACAGCCCAGGACTCCGGGGTGAGTCACCGTGAGGCTGAACCGATGACAAGAGGAGGGAACAGGAGGATGCAGGGCGAGAATGCAAAGGAATGGTGAAGGGTTGACCCTGCGAATCCTAAAGAGGATCAGTTGTTTTTCTGTTGAGTGTCTCTGGTTTTGTGTCTCAATCTTAAAGGGCAACCACTGATTTTACACATCAAAGTCCATTTACAGATCCTGGGGAGTACTACTCTGTATGTTCCTTTTCCAAAGGAAGCTGCACAAAATCTTTGCTTACCAGCGATGGTTGAGCCTGAAGACTACAAGTGTGAAGATGAAAAAATCTGGGGATGTCGAGTGGGAAAGAAGCGAGCTGACCAGATCTCTGTAGCCCGCTCCTTGATCTCTGTATAAAGCTAGTGGTTCCAGGCTACATTCGCAGCTACTAGTATAACACACCTGAATATCCGACTCAACTGTTGAGGGTCAAGTTTGCATTCTGGGTAACGTAGGCACAACAAGGAAGAAGAATGATTGGCATAAAAGAGATGAAACATCTGGTCCTGCTGCACTGATTTTGATACTTTACGACTTTTAAACTCTCCTCTATGAGCCCGATAATGTTACAGGGGCGCAAGTACAGAATTGGCCATTTATCGATGGAAGACCGATGATGTTTCGGATTATTCTTTCATTTCTTTTCATTTGCTATACAATGTGAAACTGCTAGTTAGAGCTGTAGCTCTACATAGTTCCATTTAGCGAGGGATGCTGCATTGCTAGTTGTGCTTGAGTGAGTTTGCAAATATTAATTTAGCGTGCGTTTGTGTAAAGAGAGGAAGACAAGCAGCTCAAACGCCCAACAGTTGCTATGATGTTCTTGCTGAGGCACAATTATAGATGCAGCGGAAAGTTATAATGAACCAGTTACTGGAGTTATTCCCTCTCTCCCCAATAAACCCCTCCACCCCTCCTGCTAGGAACACAGAGTGCCGTGTAAGAAGCCAAAAAAAACCAAAAACTAGAATGCTATGAGGGAGGGAGGATGGGAGGGAGAGCAGGCGAGGAGCCAGCAAATTATTATAACAGAGCAGTAACAGCGAGACAAAAGACCTATGACGATATAAAATATACATCTGGACAAACATTATGCAGCAGGTGCAAAGGCTCTGCAGCAGGAGGATCACAAAGCACACACTGTGGTGTGCACACACTTACTGTAAGTGAGGTGAAGGTCATGCACATGCCCCCAAAGCCATTAAAAGTCAGGGCGATGAAGATAAGGACGGAGAGTTCTGCAAATGACACACATGTTTGCTCATGACTGATGAGGTCAACAACCAAAGTAATGTATTTTGTTTCGGAGCAAAAAGGTACACATGAGTACTCTTCAGGCGGACTTACCATTTGGATTGTAGGCTCCATAGGCGATGAGTAGACAGGACAATCCAAAACACGTGCTGAAAATAAATTATGACAATTCAAGTTGCAGCCTCTCTCTACCATTTAAGTACTTCTTAAATGATTCTACATATTCCACAAACAATGGTAGTGATTAGAATTTTCTTTATATAAGTAATGTCATTGTTAGTCTGGATAATTTCTTCTCTACTGGGCTTACCTGCCCAACAGTCGTAGCTTGCGAGGCCCGTATTTATCCATGACGATCCCCAGTGGCAGTGTGATGGCGGACAGCAGGAAGGAGCCCACTGTGAACGCCAGGTTCAGCATCTCGTCCTGTTCTTTACAAATCAGCCAGCCGTTCATCCTCAAGGGCCCATCCACAGGGACCAGAGGCCTCATCTCCACTCCGTCGCCCAGACCGACCACGCCACCCACACTGTCATAGTAGTCAGCATAGTCGTCAGGCGTCTGCGTTGCCAGGGGTTTGGACAGATTGTAGCTGGAACTGTTGCCTGGAGAACGTGATGAAAGTAGGTAGAAGATGAGGTGTGAGATACAGTTTGGAGTCTGATGAATAGAAGTTGAGACAGGGCTGTAATGAAAGGGGAAAACTACAAGTCTTATTACTGATACACACACAAAAACATCCATATAAGCTGAGTGGTGTGAATAATCACATGGCTGTGTCAGGCTGCGCGCTCCTCTAGATGGTTTGATGTATAGGGAGCTGTGGCTTTTTGGCACATAGATGGAATTTGAAGGTGGCAGTTCTGCTTATTCACAGCATCCTGATACATCAGCACATAGTGGCCACATGTGCACTGAGCACGTGCAGAGTTAGAACTAGACACCTGTGTATAACATCATATCAGGGGCGGGAGAAGAATCAAAGACTGGATTTTATTAGTACATTGAGATGCAAGGGCTAAAAAGTGATACGCTGGCAGTGGCAATCATCTTGCATGGAGATAAAGGTACAAAAGTCCAGGAGAAGTCCATGTGACTGAGAGAAGGAAGCAGAACTTATTGTTCATGTATGGGGTGATGTTTTTTGGATTACACTCCCTTTCACCTCTATGATATCAGCCTACGTCTTTGTAGTCACGTGAGGCAAGTATGTGTGTGGCATCCCTGTGTGAAACACCATGACGTGCTTCATAATAAAGTGTTAAAGTCTACTTCAGGAAACTAGATCAGACAAGTATATGTCTGCACGTGCAATACTTGAAACTGTGGCACGAGTTGCAAGAAAATCTGATGCTGCAAAATGAACAGCTTGCGAAGGCTGGTTGGTTTCCCATCCATGGTGACTCATGACCCTTATGCACAATAGCCTAATCTGTGCTTTATCATCATTATCTTTTTTTATCAACCATTTTGTTTTTACTGCCAACCTCACCCACCAGTGATCTGATTTCTACTGTTCATCACTTCTCTATCAGTGTTCTCCTCCCTCCCTGTCCTTTATCAGTGGACTTTAAACTTCCATATTACCAGTCATAAAATCTGTCCCCTCTATCACTTCACATGCCTGAAAAGAGCTGAGCTGGTCCTGCTGTCCTCTCCCTGTTACATCATGAGAACAAGATAAGATGGCAGGAAGCCACCCACAGTCATGGGTGCTCAATTGTTCCTTGAGTGGTGGGTCTGCTTTTGTGCCGACACATCACAGCTGAAACATTTACAGTATGCTATAAACGTGACTGGAATTGACCTTGAGTGTGTGAATGTTCGTGGTTGAATGTCAGGCTACTGGTGATGCTGATTCTGAACACACTTAAAGAACAAACAAGAGAAAGTTGCATCAGTTGCAAATGAAGATTAAGAGGAAGACAGTTGGAAAAACATCCTCCTACAAATCAGATAACTCGATAAAGTAAACTCCCCAGAAGATAAGGTGGCTACCAATGAGAGAGACAAAACTGAATCCAGCCATTAGTGCAGTGTATGTGGGATTAGCAGGGCTCACCACAGTCAGGACATGGGGCACGACACAGTGTCACCCAAGGTCCAAAGGATAACGTGACTAGGGCCACTGTGTGCATCAATTCCACCTTTGTACTTAAAAACACAAAGCACCTGCCTGACTTTTCTAAAAGCGAGGGATGAGGAGGGTAAAGGGACAGCTGATCCAGTCAATCATTGGTTTATCAGTTCCCTCTCAATCCGTCTGCTAGCGCCGTGTCTTCAATTTAGCTGGAGCCACTGAAAGTTAAAGCTCTCTAAGGGGCAAGTGGAACAAGAAAGATACTGAAAGTCAAAGTTTATGAGACACTAGACCCCTTTTACTCTTTGACTTTGGACCACTTTGCCAACCTACAGCCCTGCTCACTCTTTAATTTAACCGATCAGGTTTAATCTCCTGAGTCCCTAGAATACAGCCCATGCTCCCCTCAGAGAAAACACTTACTCTTCCTAAAGAATGGAAGAGGCAAAAAAGCAGCCGTGTTAGGTTACATGTCCTGAATTACACCTTCCTCCTTTCCTTTACCTTAACTCGTGATGACACTGACTGACTGTCAAGGGCACCTCTAACAGTTTCATGAAGAAAGACAGGACACATCTGAGCTCTGCACTATGACCTTAGAGAGGCAAGATTTTTTGCTTTCCCTAATGTGCAATTGCTTCACCATCAGGGCAAACTAAGGCAAAGTTGAGGGAAGTCTACAGATAAATAATGTGAAAGTTCTTCTCAGGACAGACACACAACAGTTGTGACTCACCTTCCTCGTTGCACATGTAAGAGTAGAAGCCTTCTGACTTGAGCATGATGAGGAGCGATCCCCATCCCAGCAGCACGGCAGAGAAGAGCAGATTCTCAATGATGGCAGTCACTGCCATCCACCAGCGCCTGGCGAACGCTGTGGCCAGGGTTGGAGCCATGGTTGAGGGAAGTTACAGGCACAGAGGGATGAAGAAGCACAGGAGAAGAACGCAGAGAGTAGACAGAGAGAGACCACCAGAGAGGAAAGGAAAGCACAGAGAGCCTCTCTGACTGACGCTCAGGGTGAAGGATCTGTGAAGAGAAAGACACAAGTGGAAAGGGGAGGTTTTATAGTTGGCCTATCACTGTGGTTACTAAAGGTCAGGAAGGTTCAGCTTTTATTAGATCACAAGATAAAAGCACTTAACTTTGAACCTGACTGGCAGATAACTGATTGTACTGCGAAAGTGAATATTAACCTTTATAATCATGATCTGTTCGCGTCATAACTTTTTGATTAATTTAAAGTCTCCCTACGCATCAGACTGAGTAGAGGTAATGGCAGTTGCTGTAAAGAACTAACTAATGGCGAATTATTAACTCTCGTGCCAGTACAAAGATCATTACGTCACTCTGCTGCTGGGACAAAGATCTTACATCACATCATAGGGCCCTATTAATGATAATTAGAAGGAGAAGCATCCATGATGGCATCACAGAGTTTCTCCTGTTTGATGGAAAAAAGGCAAACTGGTCCAAACTGGACTCTGGGAGGAAAATGGGTCTGTCTCGCTGCTCCCTCACCCTGTGGCCCCTCTCTTTTTAACACAACCCCTAAAATGTCCTCTCAGGCTCATCCAACCGCAACCTTCCTCTGCAATTACTGTGGTGCATCCAAAACATAAAGGGGCTGCCAGACAAACAATTCACAAATCAGCTCACACAGCCAACCTCTCTCTCTCTCTCACACACACACACACACACTACTGCACATGCACCCACACACAATCTGCTCCACCAGTAAGATAACTGCAGAGCTGGCTCTATGTCTCATGGAAAATTAATAAAAGGCAACAAAATATAATCAGGGATGGCTGTTTCTGTATATCTGTTCTCTCCTGTAACTCAATTACACTTTTTGCCTGCAATAAAATACAACGCAAAGTTATACAGGTAAATATCTTGTGGAGGCAAATGGCAAACTTTCTTACCTTCCCAAGCTCTAAGCAGCAACATCCAGCTTAAAGCAACCTGATGAGCTCTGGTTGGCTTTAAATGAGCAGTTATCTGTGAAAAGCCACGTTTATATACCCAGTCAGTCTCCACGTGGCGCCCCCTATTGACCACTGGCTGACTGATGTCTGCACCAATCAGCACCCAACAACATTGTATACAGGCTTTTACATTTCCATTATAATATGATCTTGTATGGCAGTCAGTGTGATACAGGTATTTTGTAATATATATTTCTTGGAATGACTCACTAGTTTGATTTTATCACAGTTGTTGTGCAGTGGGAGGTCTGAAAGCGCCTTAACTGGCTGCGTGGAAAGGATTAATCAAACCAAACAAAGTCTGGCTGAAAAACATGATGGACTTGTGCAGATAAGGATGCGTGATGGCTATCAACAGTTGTCTGGATCAATAACGAGTATTGATAGATTGCAGGAGGCAGACTGGAGCGGTGACTCCCCTGTTCCAATTGTTGCGTAAAGTGTTTACTGATGTTTACTGTGTTGTGTGCGGTGTTTACCTGGATATGTTTTGCTGAGGCTGACGTGTGAACACACACACTGAGGGAAGAAGTTATCACAGTGCTTCTGTAAATGATTGAAGTGGGTAATATCTAACGATATTATCATTTTAATGTGCTGCTTTCTCAGCATCTTGCACAGCCCTTAATGCTGCGTTGACGTGATGCCAAAGTCGCATGATCAGTATTGTGCCTGCTGACTGGTATTTGGTTTTGTGGATGTAGCTGAAATAATGCAACAGGACTCTTGTCTGATTATTTTATTTTATTTTATTTTATTTTATTTTATTTTATTTTATTTTATTATTTTGTTTTGTTTTGTTTTAATTTAATTTAATTTAATTTAATTTAATTTAATTTAATTTAATTTTATTTTATTTTATTTTGGCCTTTTTCTCTTTTTTTTTTAGCTCTGGAAGTAAGTTTACATTAAATAATTCGGGGGTTACATCATCATTTAAAATTAAATCCTGTTTTCCAGATTGCCCACTTGAAGATGCTGAAACAATGCGATCAATATGCAAATGAGTCTGTGAATGGCCAACAGTGACCCTTTCTGAATAAACGCTGATATGGTAATTTGTGCTGTTACAGTGATCACTATCTCAGTTTTGAAATTCAAATTCGCCTTTAATCTGCCAGCCTTGTAAAACCATTCGTGTTGATGGGGAACTGGACCTATCAACAGCCATTAACTGATCAATTGATCTCACAATGTCAGCGATGCTACAAGTGCATGTGTCCACCCTGATCTAGCAGTTATTGACACTCATTACAAGACAAACACATCAGCTAATCACTAGTGATTTGTTTATTTCCTGCACCTTATCAAAAGCATGTATTAATCTGATCAACTGCTTTATATTACAGAGGATGCCACAGATTTTCAAGACAGGATTTAGTTGCCTGAGATGTAAACACATGACAAGTTATATCACTGAAAACCTTTAAATTCTGTACTGTTAGTCTCCCTGAGGACAGTTGAAATGGCTGTCATATTGTTTTACAGATTTCCCTGAGTGCTACACACATTCCTTTGTATCCATTTAGTTATTTTATGAATATTTTCACGTATTTTCTTTTCCATATCTCTTTTCTATCTTTTGTGAACTTACACATACTGTCATTGTCTTCCTGTTTTTAGGAAAAACTAATAAAAAAGAAAAGAAAACGAGTGGTTGATCTGTTCTCTTAGCAACTTGCACTTTGAAATTATAACGCCACCTTGTGGTTGTGGGTGATCCTAGCACATAGAAGGAGAAACAGCACTGACACAATTATCACAACACAGTTGAATAAATGTCTTTATTGCACATTCATGACTGGGAATCAAATTTTTGGTACAGCAATGCTTTGCCAAACTAACAGCATCAAACACAGTGCAACATGCCAGAAAAGGGCAAATAGAAACAATCAAAAAAAGTATAAAATGCCTTTTTTAGTCCTAAGAAATAAAATAATCCTCAACTTTATACACGATTGTACATCCCTTGATATATATATTTGCCTGCTCTGATAATTGCTTGATATATACATACATAACCTCCACCAAACACACAATGCAACAGTGATTCTGTCCCTGGAGTGCATTATTCACCCCAGTTTTGTTTACATACACACACACACACACACTCTTGGCTCAGTGTCAGAGTCCCTTTGTTAGTGCAGTCCGCCTACAGCCACGAGACCAAGCGCCAGTGAGACCAGCAGCGTCTTTATGGAGCCTTCAGTTCCTGACGCTGCAGCAAGGAAAACGAGGAAATGAGAGTGGAGGAGGAAGTAAGACAGGAGGGACATGATAAATAAACGATGACACAATTTACAGCAGGGGTGTCAAACACACGGTCCAATCCGGCCCTCTAGATGACTAGACTAAGAGGTGCCAGGTTTCAGGAGCAAGTTAAACAATGTGGTACATACTTCATGTAAAGCCCCGTTTCCACCAAACACTTTCAGTATGGTACCTTTGGAACCAAATGTAACCCTTCAGACATGGTACCTAGACCCTTGCGTTTCCACCGCAAACTGTACTCTCTCATGTGGGCGAGGTTGTTGTCACTCACTGCTCAAGCCAACATTTTCTGAACAAAATAAAACAGGCTGCAGTGAGAGTCTCTCTCCATGGGATATTTAAAAGTAGTGGGTTTGTGCATTTAGTCCTTCTCAGGCAATGCTTTGTTTTCTCCAAGTGAGGATTAGAATATACAGTTAACGTAACCTGGTCAAAATTAATATATATACAAACACTTGAAGATCCACTCATTACTAAAAGTGTATGTCATATAAAAACTAAAGTGATGGTCAAAGTTGTTACAATGAAATTTAAGGTGTGCTGATGAATTCACATCGTCAACTCATGCATTGAATAACATAACAAGTTAACGTTCCACCTTAAAAGTCGCCTTCAGTCGGCCCAGTCAATTAAGTTAGTTTTTATCTCAGACTGCAACTGCTGCAAGAGGCAGCAAAACATCATTTCATTGTATAGGTAAAGTCTACTAATAAAACTCTCCACGGTATGAACAGAGGTTACATGAGCCTCAAAACCAGCCACAACTCAGCCCTGAGCAGAGTGACCGTCCGCTACTGACCAATCTACCGACTGCAGTGTTCACAGCTCCACCTTTTAGTACCAGATCTGTGTGCTAGGTACCCCAACAGAGGGGGGACCAAAAATGGGGATGGTAAAGAATGGTTCCATTGGTACCATCCACACCTTTTCACAGTGGAAACAGGGAAAAAAACATAAGCCATCAGAACTGTACCGTACTGCTCGGTGGAAACGGGGCTTAAATTTCTGCTTCAGAAGCTTTTCCACCCTGACCAGAACACAGCCCTCTGATACAACAATGAATACTTACTGTGATCATGTTTAAAGATATTGAACATCGTGCAAATATTGTCAATCAGCAGCTTCAGTTATAAAGAATCTGTATCAATAAATGTGTGGATAAATGCACATGTAATGACAGTGAGAAGTCAACTGACTGAATGTGGAAAAACTGAGGTATACTGTTGAAATTGCACTTAATTTTCTTAAGATATCTCAGGCTGTTTGTCTGGTTTATAAGAGGATGATCGTCTACACAATGTGCCTGGATTTGATGGCACTCAGGTTATTGTGCAATGATTTAATTGGTGCGGCCCATCTGAGATCAAATTGGGCTGTATGTGGCCCATGAACTAAAATGAGTTTGACACCCTGATTGACAGGCTTCTGTACATTCAGTGTAACTACAAAATCTGTTAAATGCACAACCTCAGTCAAAACCTAACCTGCGTATCTCTGCTATATCCTTTAATTCATTTATTTAGTGATGCTTTCGGTGTTACAGCATTACCCAAAAAATCTCCTCACCTCACACGTACTGGCTTTGAAGCACTAACATCATCAATTTCCTGTGGAATTTCATGCTTATCAAAGTTTGTATCATCAACAATTTATCTTCTGCACTACATCCTACAACAGCGTCACAGCTCTGAAGGAATGCCTGACCCAATCCATGTTTTGTTTCTCCCTATAACCAATACTAACTAAGCAAATATAGATAACATTCAACAAAACCATTGCGTCATGGCAGAGATGAAAGTCCAACACCTACTGCCCCACTTTGACCTGAACTAGACAAGAGAAATGAATGGTATTCCATCAGTCGTCTGGAAGAGAGATTACAGTGTTTGTGCATGTTTTAGCCTATTTAGGACAAATCACATCACAGCTAACAATTTTACAAACAATGCTATCATGTATTGGAAATTTTGTTGTGCTATATTTTGTGTAGGCATCTATTGGTGTCTTTTAATTTCCATTTGGCTTGAAAATGTATTGGCACACTCTTGAAATATGCTTGAGATGTATACTTAATCTATTATGTGTTTAAGTTTAATGCTTTTCATACAATTAGTGTTGTAGTAGCAGTGTTGTAGTACTCGAGATCAGTCTTGGTCTCTAATCTGGTCTCGTGACTAGTTCTTGCTCTCGTCTTGGACTTGACCAAAGTTTTGTTCTGTCTTGTCTCGGTCTCAGACAAAGAGGAGTATGGATTTTATTTTAAGACCAGTCAAGACCGCACCTGCATAGATATCACTAAATTGCCTGTGCAAGAAAGGAGAGTTGATTACAGATGATTAAGTTGATTTCAGCCTCTTACTGTTTATTTGCGAAGAAAATCCCTCACATAAAATTCAATTGTCAAGACATTTCTCATGGTACACATACACTCATACAGTTCAGCAATAAAAGAGGTGAATTCAGAGGAAGCTTCATTTTTTTTCTGCAGGTGTTTTCATGGTAATGTGGATCTTTCAGTCCATTTAGAGGTTCAGATGTTCCACATTTTATCGTAAGTGTGTCATGCAGAGAGCGACTCACACTGGTCTGGTTTTGGTGTAACTCAGTCTTGCTTCACTGTGGTTTGGTCATGACTCTCCGTTTAGGTGGTCTAGACTACAACACTGCTTAAAGTCAAAACATTTGCTTAAAGATCTCAGTTAATTTGATTATTAAAGCCATTATGTGTAAAATTATATGTAATAATGCATCTTTATAAATTATTCTGATGATTTAAGTTTTAGATTAGGCAGGGTGCTGCATTACATCAAATTCATGCTGAACTGAACTGGCTTTGTAATGAATGAATAGATTTAATATTATGTAATCATGATGCAGTACTAAGATACTGTAGCACTTTTTGACCCAGGCCGTGCAGTGGGTCGATAATGTGCCTGCTGACTGATATTTGGGTGTAACCGAAATAATTTAACAGGAAGTTTTTAATTAGCTTTTTGTTGTTGGTCAATCTTTAACCATTTTGACTTTCTTTTGGTCTGGAGGGAAATCTCAAACATTGAATATGACTGAAAGTGGGGTTTATAACATCAGTTAAGACCTGTTTTCCAAGTTTGCAGAGCACTATCCTGAAACTGCAATCAATATGCAAATCAGTGGCTGAGTGACCAACAGTGACACTCTCAAAAATCAACACTGATATAGTCAGTGGTCGAATTGAGGGGGGATGAGGGGGGATGCCATCCCCTTTGTTAGAAAATTGACCAAAACGCATCCCCCTTGTTAATCTAGAATCTATGTGTGCAGGCACAGATGTAATTTGAAGGGGGGACACAGGGGACATGTCCCCCGAATTCCCGTATCTGTGCCTGCTGTCCCCCGCACTTTTTATAGCCGTTACAACCGTTCAATTCGTTTTTAACATGTGGTAACGTGTTTTTCCGAGCCGTCTTTAAAAACATGTGGTAACGTGTTTTTCCGAGCCGTCTTTAAACACACCAAGAGTAGGCGGCGCCAGGCGGCAGACGCACGCTGTCATGTTGTGATCAACCGCTCACAGACGAGAGGTGTGTCGCTGGGCAGAACCTCTGTGTTAACTATGTTCAGCAAAGCAGCCAGCAAGAAGCAAAAAACCTTGCACAGTTTCTTCCAAACAAACCATGTAAGTTGAGTAATGCTGTTGCATGTAGATAATGTTAGCTACTCCTTAATAAGAACTTGTGCTCACTATTGCTTTGCACATATTTTTTTAATCTTTATTGCCACAATATAAAGAGCAGGGTCAGGGAGGAGACAGTGGACCAGAGGCCAGCAAGGATGATCATGCAGGGTCTTCACAGGAGAGATTATAACTGGCTGAGAGAAAATATCTAGAGCACTGTGTATTTATGAATTTTGCTTTGCACATTTATTATCTATATTATTGCAATAGACAGAAGAGGGCCAGGGAGAAACCAGGCAGGTATCAGGACAGGGACCTGACAGCAGCACCAATTATCAGCCCAAGGCTTCACAGGTAAGGAGAAATTATAACTGGCTAAGGAAATGTCTATAGGATAAGAGTGACTCTAAGATTAATTTTCACAGCTATTTCAGAACTACTCTTATTTATAGTCTAAAATGTTTTTTGTCTGTACTGCATTAGCAATACCACTGCATTATTTGTGTTTTTAAAAGGCAGCAGGTATAGGTCATGCCATTTTTCTTTATCTTGATTTTGCACATCTGTGCTGTGTCATATTTGATTATGTGTGCACGCAAAAAAATCAAAGCTACATTACATCCCCCTTGTTAAAAATTAACAATTCGACCACTGGATATGGTAATTTGTGCTGTTACAGTGATCAATATTTCAGATTAAAGGTCTGTAATTCAACTTCGCTTTTAATCTGCCAGCCTGTAAAACCTTTCATTGGATCTATCGACAGCCATTAACTGATCGATTGATCTCACACTCTCAGCGATGCCACAAGTGGATGTGTCTGCCTTGATTTACTTTCTGACCCAGGCTGTTCACTGTCAGTTCATTTCAATATGTGTCAATAACTTGTGCATTACTTGGTAAAGGAAACAGATCTTACCATGTGAGGACTTTTCTGGAAAAGAAAGACAGCAAAAAAGCGAGATGTTAGTCAAATCCTCTTCAACAGATGTTTAGATTGGTGTACATACTGAATATGTCCTTGCACATTTACATAGCTAACTAAAACTAAATGAAACTAAAACATTTTAGCTTTCCCGAAAAATAATGTTGAAAACTAGCATTTAGATAATAGTTTTAATCTTTAGCAATTTGGTTACACAACAAATGTGAGGAGGTGTTGGTTCAACTGAGACTGAGATGTCTTCATGTCTGTGAGCCAACTTCCTTCACAAAGTGTGGCGTTTCTATTGCAATACCTATTCTGAACGTCTTACATCTTGCCCCTGACAAATACTTACCCATATTAACCCTTTGAAACCTCAGCAAATTGGCGTTATATCTTTTAAAAACATGGGAAGAAGGAAATGAGCAATGAAAGAAGAAATGAAGAGGTGAATTAGCAAGAAATTAGTAAGAAAGAAAATTAAAAACAAGAAAATTTGTTTGAATAAAAGAAGAAAAAAGGAAAAGGAAGAAAGTTAAAAACAAACAAACAAGGAAATTATATGGAAAGGGTGCTTAATAAATATAATAATTCTGTAACATAATTTAAAAATGTAACAATAATAATAATAATAATTTTTTAAAAAAATAAATAAATTTCCAAATCTTTTTAGTTTTTTGCAATTTGTGGGACATTTCTTACCAAGTTGCTGATTGCCTTTTTTTTTTTTTTCTTAAGAAAACACACACCAATTAGCTCAGGCTGCAAAAGGTGTCTGAAAGCGGCACAAGAAAAGTGATGTCGCTCCAGGTTTTAAAGGGTTAACTAATACTGAATCTAACAAAAATGAAACTAAAATTTACCATTTTTAACATAAACTGAACCTAAACTGAATTGAAAACAAGAATTAAATGCAAAAAAACAAAACAAAACAAAGAAAAACATAAAACCATATTAACTGTGGTGCACACACACCTTCAATGGTGAAAGTGGTCTCCATGCCGGCGTGTATGTGGTCAGTCACGTGACAGTGGAGCAACCAAGTCCCTGGATTGCCAGCAACCATCTCCACAGTCTGGAAAGTCCCGGGGAAGAGATCAAAGACATCCGCCCGGTGCACACGGTCCGTCTAACACACACACACACAAACACACACAGCACAAACATTACACGGAGGGAAACAGAGAAAAGGAAATGAGAAGTGAGTGAAGAAACCTTTTGTGTGTGCATGTAGAAGATTTCATTACAACGATGACAACACCTGACATCACAATTGCACTCACTGGTTTAATTCAAACCAGTTCTCCACTGTGTCAGTATGAAATGATGGGACATTTGTTAGACCTGTATTGTTTGTATAAAAATAATTTGCCTGCTAATTATGAATAATGAGAAGCTTGAGTTGTGGTGACGAGGGTTACCTTGTAGGTAAAAGTCTCAGCGTGGAAATGAACGGTGTGCATGTCCACTTCGTTGCCCATTCCCAGGAGATACCAGTCAACTTTCTGTCCTTGGACCATCACCAGTCCATGGAGGTTACCGTACAGCTCACCATTGATCCCTTCAATAGACACATTCACACCATCACACCATAGAATCAGACAGAGGCATACAGAGGCAGGAAAACCATAATTTATACTTCCTCTTGGGACAACATAAAAAAGGAGGACCATCATGTTCCGCTGATTCGACTGATGTTGGGTTTATGTGTTGAGCAACATACAGTTTGCATGTTTAGAGGCTGCATTTAAAGATGTACATTGTTTTATGTGAGCTTGCATGGTGGGTTTGACCAGTTTTTACTATGTGTTTCATGTATTTTATTATGTTTTAGTACATGTTTATGTTTGAGTCTGTGTTTGTTCTATGTCTCATTTGTCTCTAAGATGAATTTCCCCTTGTGAACAATAAAGTTAAAGGGACAGTTCACCCCCAAAATCAAAAATTGAGCAGCATGTTAGTTAAGGCAGGACACGATGTCAAGCTCAGCTCACATCCCAGCTGATCTCAAACAGCTCAATCAACTGATGGAGCAGCTGATTGATGGAAGGGAGTCAGCTGATAGATCACATGATTCCCTTCTATGCAACCAATTGGCAAATCTCATTCAGGGCGCTCTATTTAAACTGCTCTGGCCTGCCTACTGTTGCTGCTTCCTCTGCAAGCTGCTTTGCAACCCGCCTCCACCCCAGCTCCTCCTTTTTATGCTGTGTTTGACTTATCAATGTCATTTCTGTTTGTCATTGATGCTGCTCTGTTCAGTTCCTGGGGGTCTTTCCTGCTGCTTTCCATGTAGGCGCATGGAAGGGCAGGGAGGTTTGCTCTCTCTGCTTCAGGCTTTCCTCCTTTGCACATGGAAGGGCAGACAGGTGCGCTCTTTCTGCCTTAAGGCTTTTCACATAAGCGCATGGCTTTCCACACACCTATGTGGAAAGCCTAAGGTGGAAAGAGCACACCTTCTCCACTTTAGGCTTTCAGCGTAGGCCTAGGAAAGTCAGTGAGACCCCTGAACTGCCATCTTGTTCCATTAAATTGGAGTGAAGTTTATAAGTTTTAAGTTCTTTGGCTGATATCTCCAGCACTCAGCAACTCACATTAAAACAACATAGACTGATAAATAGCACTACAGGTACAAGGAAAAATATGTATTTTGGATTTGGGGGTGAACAAAAGTATCAATGGTTTTACGGTCAATTCTAAGCTGAATTTTGCTCATGTTTCTATCTTAATATTTTTCAGTTCCATCCTAATCCTTTTAATGCCAGGATGACCCCAGTTTTCTCACCATCAATAAATCTCAACTTCAGTTTGTTCGTGAATAAGACAGGCCTTTTGTGCCTCCCTCTCGTCTTATCTCGTACCATGCATCATGTTACTCTCCTCAAATTCTTCGTCAGGCATGAAGATATCAGGGTCGACGCCGAGGTATGTTCTGATGTTGTCGTCCAAGTACCAGGACTGGTTTTCATCATGCACCATAAATAGCAGAGCAAATTCCTTCTCCACGTCGCCCCTCTGTCTGTCAGGCCCCTCGCCGTGTTGCAGAGTCCCAGGCCTGCATATCACCAGAGGCCCCAGGAGACCACTGTACAGATCCTGAACACAAACAATTAAACGAACATTTTTTTTATTGCGACATTGTGATTTATGCGCTTCCTTGAGACCACAATTTATACAGGGAATGTGTACCTTAATGAAATCAACATTGGAGTAGTAGGCGTAAGAGATACAGTTAGGATCTGAGACCCCTGGACCAGAATCTTTAGGAACATCCCATGTCAGCTCCATTATGTGGCCTGGAGGCAAGAGACCGTAAAACAAAAATATCAATCCCACTGCTTCTGGGAAAAGGCCAGTGTTTTGTATCTCGTTACTTTTGTTAGTAAGTAACAATATACATTTTATTTTTTTCAGATTTGATTCTCACCAGGTTGGACAGGAATGTGAGAGCCGCTTGCCTTCACTCCATGCGCACCAATCGAGTATGGCCGGCTGGCTTTGTTCTTGAATGTGATCACGACCTGCTCTCCTACCTCTGCTTTGATTATTGGACCTACAGAGAAAAAGAAAACCTGTGTTGTCTTCTGTCTTTTCTCAGTAAAAAAAAAGGCATAAAGAGCAACTGAGCTTACCCATAATACCCAAGTGTTCTTCGTTCAGCTGCCGTTTCTTCTGGACTTTGAAGGCCTCGTCAGTGTATTCTCTGTACACCACCTTCTTATAGCGCGAGCCGATCTTGTTTTTCCCTTTCCCCACGAATACATTGCCTGGACTGGGAGACATGTACCAATTTGCTGCCATTAACAAACAGTAATAAGTAACGCCACTAATCACAGGCTCCAACACTGAAACACATCAGCCTACAATTATCTTACTCACACACCTGTTCTCTAATGTGGCGTGGTGTTTCTCCAGCTCCCAGTCTCTCTTAGGTGAGTAGTCCCACTCTATTTCTTCAGCACTAATAAAATACTGCACAGTCTTGATTGGCCCTCCTGTGCGTGATGGCTTCAGTTTGCGTTGCGGGCAGAGACGTACTTCGTACTGTTGCCTCATGCCACCTGAGTAGTGGTCTGTTACTCTGCAGCTCACCTCAAACACACCTGACAGGGGAATGAAAAGAGGTTAAGTATTTGGGCACATGACTGGATATGTTTGTGGCTTTACAATAGGTGCAGGCATTTGCAGGACAAACACACAAATCCCCTAAGCATTTGTACTGTCGCTCTCTGAACACACATCAGTGTGTTTTTGGGAGGGTTGCGCTTCTAATTTCTCATGACATCTAACTCTTGTTCCTGTTTGAATGCACACAGTGTAATCAAAATCAGTCTCATGTAATTTATTGTAATGATTTTTGGACTTGATGTTATTGACTCAGACTTGAAACAGAAAAGCAAATAAACAAAAATACATTGCGATTTTTCTTTCTTTTTTTTTTGCTTGGCTAGAAAATAAACCAGTGCCCTGCTTTTCTTCTGTGTGCTGACTTGTGGTTTTGCAGTTTGTTGCAAATTTCTGCATGTTGGGTAGGCATGAAACACGTAGACTGCATATTGTCACACCACTTTTGTGCTTTCAGAGAGTGTTTTGTGCTATCTGAGCAATTTTTAAGCCCCTGCTCCACTCATGTTTGAGCTTATCTGCCCAAAATGATGTATAAGCAGAGTTTAAATTTGTCTATTTATAGATTCCATATGTTTCAAGTGTAGTTGTAATTAATAAGTTTGGTGGATAAAAAAACTGACACAAATTATTATTCAGAGCAGATTATTTTTCTGTCTTAAAATATCTCTGGAGAGGATTTCAGATCATTACTTTAAAGGGACAGTTCACTCCAATTGATTTTCAAGCGCTTATCCAAAGCCGGGTTGCGCCCCAGCAACGCTTTCCAGCTCCTCCGTTCCCAGGCCAGACGAGATATGTACTTCGTCCAGCGTGTTCTGGGTCTGCCCCGGGGCCTCCTACCAGTGGGACGTGCCTGGACCACCTCTAACGGGAGGTGTCTAGGAGGCATCCTAATCAGATGCCTGAACCACCTCAACTGACCCCTTTCAACATGAAGGAGCAGCGGCTCTACTACAAACTCCCTCCAGATTTCCTTTAAGGCTTAGCCCAGCCACGCTTCATAGGAAATTCATTTTTGTATCCATGACCTCATTCTTTCAAAGGCAAAGCTTTTGATTTACTGGTCCGTCTATGTTCCAACCCTCACCTATGGTCATGAGCTATTGGCAATGACTGAAACAGCTTACCCAGAAATCAAAAATACATAGTTTCCTTTTATCTTCCAGTGTATCCTTAAACAATGGGTCGTATGATAGACTACAAAAATGCAAACACAGCGGTTCACATGATATCCTGCGAATAAGTGCCTATACCTAATGTTTTGTACTTAACATAAAGTTACATACTTAATGTAGGTTTAGGAAAAGAAACGCGATAACAACCAATCTTAAAATGAATCAAAGTGCCCTCAAAGTTCACATGGTTCCAAACACTGGTGTCCTGAGGGAAAGTCAGGTGTTTTGTGACCTATCCACCACCCCAGTCTGCCTCCTCACTGGACTGCTCAGGACCACTTCGTTCTTTACTCCTGGCAGAACATTGGTCACTTGATCGCAGCCTTAGAAAATACATGGGTTATGCACAAATACTGGCTCATGATTAGGGATATGTACCAACTGTGGTGCGTTACTTCTCGTGGGAAAAAAATATAAACAGTGCATGAGAACAGCTTGTATCTGTAGTGCTATTTATCACACTAGATTGTTTTGATACGAGTTTCCGAGTGTTGGAGATATCAGCATGCACTCAGCCTGTGGCGCTCAAGGCAACAAATCAAAAAAACTGTTGTGAGCAGTTTCATGTAGGAACGTGGAAATATGGTTGGCTGGTGTAGTTCTGTAAAAGGAAAATAGTTCCTACATGAAACTGCTCACAACAAGGTGTGTGGGTTATCTTGTGTAAGTGAGTCATGATTTCTGGAAAGAGACATTGCTGTTGTGTTTTACAAGTGTATTGTTTTGTTGGTTTGGGCACCACAAGCCGAGCTCCATCTAGATCCATTATATTGTAGAGAAGGCAGACATCTCTACGGCCGATATCTCCAACAGTTTACAACTCACACCAAAACAATCTAGATTGATAAACAGCACTACAGGTGAGAGGAAAAATATGTGTTATTTATTTTGGGGTGAACTGTCCCTTTAACATTTGGTATAGCTTACCACAAAATCTTTGTTGATCTTTGGACTTTAGGGAATCCATGCTTAATCTTTCATGGCATATTTATTGCACATGTACAATTTGTATTTGTGATTGAGGCTGTGATGGCAAAAGGCATTCAAATGTAGAATGGGAATTTAATGAGTCACTTAAATGTATCCAGTATACCAGTGGTTCCCAAATGGTCCAGCCACAGCGTCATGATTTCTCTTTAGTCATTAGTTCAAGGTCCACACCGTTTATTACATTCACAGTCATACTTGTGTCTGGCCATGCTGTCCAGCTTGTTTGCTGTCTCTGTCACGTAGCTGTCTGTTAGTCACTCACTCTACAGCAGGAAACAGCATCTATCTATCTATAAAGCTTTTCTTTTACATACCTAGACTCCATAGCATTAAAAAAACAGTAACTTTATGAAGTGGTATAGATTTGTAAATTACTGTGTAATGTTCCTTTCTCTGTGCTGGGAAATGAAGCCCTCAAACATATCTCAGGATACTATAATTAATACAAATCCTGCAGATAGTTTTGACCTTTCCCATTTGTACTGTAGTTACTGGTGTTTCCTGTTGTTAAGTGTTTTGATCAGTGTACGTGTCACAGGAAAAGATTTGCACAAGGTTATCTTAGCGTGTTGCTGTTCTGTCAAACAAAACATAAGTGCGGATGAACACTGACAATGTGTGCAAGGAAAGGGATGTGGTTTTGGAGTGGCAGCACAATGCATGTCTGTGACTGTATGTATGTGTATGTATATGACTAACCAGGGTTGTTTGGCTGCATAGCAGCTGTAGCAGTGGTGTGAGGGAACAGGCTGACAGTGTCTCGTGTCGTGCTCTGCTTCTTGAAGATGTTCCCTTCAAAATAAACACCATGGATGTCCACCTCTGTACCTAACCCAAAGGTGTACCACATGACTGTGTCCCCGGCACACATTTCCAGTCCATCAAGGTTCCCATACATGCGTCCGTTTACAGCTGAAAGGAAAGGGAAGATTTAAACAACAAAAAACAACAGACACAACAAAGAATATACTAAAGAAATGCCAGAAATGGAGCTCAAAAATCTGGTACTAATGGTGAGGTTCAGTATCAATCAGATAACATTTGAACTTTGCTCTCTTTGCTTAACACACTGGTTACCATGCATCAGGTTGCTCTCCTCAAATTCCTCATTGTCTGGATTTGTTTTGTTGTTGCCAAAAAGGTCAATATTGTCCTCCAAATACCAGCTCATGTTTTCATCCATGACGGAAAACAAGAGGAAGAACTCCCTATCAACGCCCCTCTGTAAAACAATGCACATACAGTAACAGTGAGGACCTTAGGGGCTACAGACTGCAGTTTCAGTTTCAGATAAAAAAGTACTACATTGCTTTAAATGTCAATGCCTGCCTACTGAAGATCTAACATTAAATTAAAAAACAAACATTTACTGCATGAAACTTCTTAAATGTGACTATTTCCTGCATTTCAGAGAGACAGTGTGTGTGTGTGTGTGTGTGTGTGAATGGATAATAAAGCAACACCTGGGCTCCGTTCTCCCCCAGCGTTCCCTTCTTGCACACGAGCAGAGGTCCCACCAATCCAGAGTTGGTGTCCTTAATAGGATCAGTGGCGGAGTAGTATAGGTAGGGGATACACGCAGAATCGGATGAAGATGGACCCTCTAGCACCTGCCAGGTGTAGGTAAAGTTCTTCCCTGGACCGACATGAGAGCCCGGCTTGTCGACACCTGCAGTGTTGCACACAAAGAATTAATGGTTTAGAAAAAGGCATTGCAGTCAAACTCTATGCCTATAAATGAAGCTGTTTTTGTTTTTTAATTTGAGGTATTTTGAAATTCAAAGTGATTATATTACAAGACAGTCCATACATGACTTAAATTTTTTAGTTGATGTGTTTAATTTAGTCTTTTTTTAAATGAGCAGATATTTATATCCTATCATGCTAAACCTTCTCAGCAGACAATTAGCATTTGAGCTTTGGATCAAATGATTAATAATTGATAATTACTGTATGATGACAACTGATTAATCCAGCCAACACCAGAGGCAGAGATAGGGATATGTTCTTCAGTCTGGAAGCAATAGTCATGCAACATCTATCCATCCATCCATTTTCCAACCGCTTATCCTCTTGAGGGTCACAGGGGGGCTGGAGCCTATCCCAGCTGACATTGGGAGAGAGGCAGGGTACACCCTGGACAGGTTGCCAGACTATCGCAGGGCTGACATGTAGAGACAACCATTCACCCTCACATTCACACCTACGGGCAACTTAGAGTCACCAATTAACCTGCATGTCTTTGGACTGTGGGAGGAAGCCAGAGTACCTGGAGAAAACCCACGCTGACACAGGGAGAAAATGCAAACTCTGCACAGAAGGGCTACCGCACCCGTGATTGAACCAGGAACCCTCTTGCTGTGAAGTGACAGTGCTAACCGCCCTAGCCATGCAACATGCATTTGTCAGTCTGAATTGTTGGCCCTCTGCTATTGAGGAAGTAAATCACAAGTTTCATTATGACAAAACATCACATCAATTCTTTGGACAATGATACAATATTTGATGATACCACAAATTCTGCCACAATACAATCTTGATTCGATTCAGTTCAGGGGCCTGCTATCAACATGACCTATATCAGTAAAAATCCTCATTGTCTTTTTCCTGGCTGCTTGCCATAGTCTGCCTGCCTACACATCATTGGCTATGGCTCAAGTTAATATAATACAGAAATCTACAGTTGTCAACAGTTGAGATTACCATGGATGAAGCGAAACCTATAATCAGAACAGTCACTCTTATGACTCTTATTGAGCTCACTTTTATACTGAATTAAAGGTATACTATGCAGGATTGTTGGTTACCATTCATAAGCACACTCCTTAGCCAAAGCCAAAGTAAAAGCCAACCGCAGATTCTTTCTCCTTTGGCATTTCACCTTGCTACATTTGCATTTTTTCAGCACTATGTCTCTCGGACGTTTGCTGCTTATGGTCTGGAACCTGGTCACTGCTTGATTAGAAAGTTCCAACCTTATCTGAGTGCTGTCGGGCTACACGCCTATAAACATCCCAAACACAGAAAATAAGAAAATACAGGCAGAGGGCAGAGTCTCTGCAGAAAAACACACCACGACACACTTCTAGTGGGTGATAAGTGATGATTGAGAGGGATTACCTCTGAATGAATCTGTCATTTTTTTAGGAAAATTCTGCATAGTTTATCTTTAAATAGTGAAAAAAAAAATCCCCATTTTTCTGGGGATCTCCTGGAACTCCATCCCTCTCCGGACCCCAAGCTGAGACCCACTGGTTTAATGAATCCTTGCCCCTTAATACCACTCAACTCACTCACAATATTAAAGCTATCATGACTACTGAAAATTTTTTGTGGCTGTGCAGCTCTGCAACTGGCCTCTTCCTCACCGTCCTCATAGCTGCTTCCCTGGAATCGTTTATCATAGTGCAGGCCGTGAGGCTGGATGCTGTAGTTTCTGTTAGCTTTGTTCAGGAATGTCACTCTGAGAGTGTCTCCTTCCTCTGCCCTCAGGACTGGACCTAGATAAATACAGAAGAACATTGTAACAAGACAAGGTGCTGAGAGAACTTGAGTATCAGACAGACATGATATCAGTGTACCGGTAAATAAGATACAAAAGAGCGAGATTTTTTTTTTTTGCCAAATCTGGAACTTAGAGGCCTTACCCAGGAATCCGAAATGAGGATCAGGTGTCAATTTCCTTTTGGTGAAGGTATTGTCTGTGTACTCTTGATATAGCACTTTCATGTAGTTACCTCCGATCCTTCCACCATCAGTGCCAAAAAACACCTCTGATGCACTATGAGAGCAGAAGAAGGGGTGGGGAGGGGGATACAAAGCATTAAATACTGTAAGTTGTTGGGGACACAGAGGGAGAGATGGGTTGCAATGAATATGTGGTGATAAAGCAGCTGTGTGTAATTTCTTACCACAGAAAAAGTTAACAGAGCAGAAATCTCTGCCAGTCAGGTCAGGGAACAATAACAGAGACACAATAACAACTGAGTCACTGCATCACTATCCACACAGTTTACTCTAGACACCACAGGAACGACCAGCTCACGTGTAATTAGTCTGACAGAGGCCACAGACAGGCAACTTTCTTCAGAGGTCTTGCCAAGCCTTAGATGAATAGCGATCATCTGCAGAATCAGTTAGCTCCTGGAATTATTTTACCAGGTTGTATTTGCCTATTTGTATTATAACAAAGTATGTGTAAATAAACAGTATTAAACTGCCTTCCATCTTACCAGCACTTTTTTTGCTCCTCTCTCAGCTCTTCACAGACACTCAAACTACAGATTGTAATTCCACATTTTCATATGCCCGCCACCACGGACACACAGAGTAAAGAAGTGGATCGAGAGAGAAATCTGTCCCTCTCTTTCTCAAACTCAAACCAAACTCAGACTGTAAAACGAGGCGGTGGTGATCAAATATAAATCAAGATTCTGTTACTGTATTGCCTATTTTCTCCACTAAAACATCTCTAGAAACATATTTGAGCTCACTGCTTAACTGTAATGGTGTGGCGCAGTGCATTCTGGTAGTTGTAGGTTTCGTTTTCTCAGGTCATGAAGCACCAATTTAAAAAGTATTTGCATCTTTCTACTGCATAGCCACATTTGATGGAAAGACCATCTTTCCAGCAGTGACATTAACATACATTTTCAATTCGTTACAAGAAAATGCATATTTTAGGATCCTACCAAGTATTGAAACATGACAACAGTATAGTCTACAACAATGGTTCTCGATTGGTGTGCCAAGGGATTTCGAGATAACCACACATTAGCCTATCATTTCAATATTCAACTGGGCCTTTACAAAAAGTTATGAATGAATTTTTGATTGACTGTATCAGTATGTCGTGTGCACCCATTAATAAAGAGGCAAGCTCGAGCTAAAAAAAAACTGTAATTTAATTTAATTTAATTTCAAAAACTGTCACAGGGAACCTATTTGTCACAGTTTGCGCGTAGGAATCATTAGTGTGTGACACATCAAAAGCCCTGATTGGCAGCCAGTGTGAGGGGTGATAACATTTAAAAGGAGAAAGCCATGAGTGGGACAATGGATCGCTTTATTGTACGGAGCAAATTACAACAAAGCACCAGCGAAAATAACCTACAACTGAAGAAGAAGAGAAAAAAACTGTCAGCAGACAGTATCACAAAACTACCTGTCTTATTTTTTACAAATTTTTATGGCCTTATGTTGTGATAAGAGCGATAACACATGTTATAGAAACTGTTGTCAGCAGATATAAATACAGGTGTGCCCTGAGATCTTGGCTTGTCCTTTAGTGTGCCTTGGGCACAAAAAGTGCTATGACACAGTGGAGGTTTGGAAACAACTATCTGCAGTTCAAATTATGTAATCAAAAGCAGTTCATGTTTCAACAACTGTGACCATATTAGGCATTAAAACAAGCTAAATAGACATAATAACCTACATAGCTGGGAAAAAGCTGGCATGCAAGCACGTGGGCTTGTTGTTACCATTGATTCAGTTGGATGCAGCAGTATGTCAAGCCTAATTTGATTAAGTGTCTGCCCACCTGTTGACTTCAGTGAGGGACACATTTTTAATCAGATCCCTTCCTGAAGGACCGTAGCTCCACCGGATAATCTCTGCTGCCAGGTAGTAATTCCTCACAACACCCCCCATCACTGTGGAATCGGCCTCACTTCCACATGACTTCACTTCATAGAAGGCTTGCATCCCAGCTGGAACAGATAAAGAGAAACAGACACAAACATTACAAACATTAAAAACTTCAGGAGCCTAAGGAAATTTGAATGGCAGCAAACAACCTGACAAGTCTAAAGGGTCAGCTTTAATAGTCTGTAAAATAATAAATATTCCAGGGTGCAGTTAACACTTTAAACTTCCTTATCTTTTCCACACAAAACCTGTAAAACTACCAAAGGTGTGATTTAGTAAATATACTGCTTTTATGTATGTTCCTAAGAATGCCACAGAGATACAAATAGGCTTTTATAGAAGGCCTGGTAGGACACAAAGGAAAGGAATTTCTCAAGTGTAAGTATGATTAATAACATGTTGAGCAAGTATGTCTCATTCAGTTCTTCAGTAAGTTCAATGGACTTTGGACAGTCTTAAAATGCAAGTCCTGGCACGTTTAGAGTAGAACTACAAGCTCTGCTGCTAAAAGACTGATAACATCACACTATGACATAATAACAGTGGTGTACCTCACAAAAAATGCATTCTTTAGTCTCAAAGCAGAGAGGTCAAATTTCACACAGAGGTTAAAGGTCAGGTGCCCTACCCTGCAAGTGGTCATTGACCTGGCAGGTCAGCAACCACTTTCCCGTTGCTTTCGGGACCATCTCAGCTGTGGCAAACGTGGCTGGGAACAGACTGAGGACGTCAGTGCGGTGGCCACGGTCCAGCAGTGTATTACCGTGGAAAAAGGCAGAATGAATGTCCACCTCATTACCCATGCCAAACAAGTGCCAGGCAACTGCACGGTGCTGGCATAACTCGATTCCGGGCAGGTTACCAAACATGTAGCCATTTATAGCTGTCACACAGAGAAAATACAGAGGTTAGAGGAAAGGACAAAGTGAACAACCTTCACCTTTAGAGGGACAGTTCACCCCAGAATCACAAGTACATATTTTTATCTTACCTGCAGTGCTATTTTGGTGTGAGCTGCTTGGTATTGGAGATATTGACCATAGAGCTGTCTGCCTACAGGATGTTGTAATGTTGCAACTGCAACAATTAACGCAACTTCAGCCAATCCCCATTAATTCTGCACAATTTGTTCAATCACTGCAACTGTACCGCAAATTTGACAACTTAAAAGGGGTAAAATCTCATTTCACTGAAGAGCTGCATGCAGCGTATTGATTCGCTCAGGCCATCTTTCTCTTTTTGTTTACTATGAGATTACCATTGTGACACTGGAGCTCTGCGCCTGGGACAGAGTCACACACTGTGACAGGGCTAAGTGTTAGCATCACACAGCTAACTTTACCAACGGTTACTGACAAGTTTAACGACAGAGTCGGGTCATTTTGGTTTCATTTTGGTGTTGGTACGAGAATAAAGTCTCAGTGCGGAGCTTCTGCCCAAGCAACAAAATATGAAGAGTAGGGATGACATCACATTGTACGGTGTTAGTTGCTAACCAGGGAGAGAGAGCAGGAGGCTCAGAGGAATGCTTATAATAATAAGCTCTGACTCTGACAGCATCGCAACTAATTTGGGAAAACTGCCTGTAAACACTGCAACATATGACAATTCTTTTAGTAAAGCTGCCATGAAATTAGGCATTCAAGACTGCAACAATCACAAAAACAGCCTGCAAAATCCTAGACACTAGACTAGCACTCGGCTTGTGGAGCTCAAAGTACCACAGGGAAAAAAAATAAATAAAAAATTGAAATCGAAAAACTAAACATCAACGTCTCTTTCCAGAAATCATGACCCGGTTACTCAAGATAATTCAATGACCTTGATGTGAACAGTTTAATTGAGGAACTATTTTCTATCTACTAAACTACATCCCGCCAACCATATCACTGCGCAGACCGAAGTGTGCATTTACTGTTAGCTTGACACCACTGAGCGAGCTAACAGCTTTTAAAACTGCTCACAACAAGGTCTGTGGATTATCTTGGGTAACCAACTGACTCCTGTAAAGAGACATTGCTGGTGAGTTTTGCAAATGTTTTATTTTGGCACTTTAAGCACCACAAGCCGAGTGCCATCTAGTTCCACTATACTGACAAAAAGGCAGACATCTCTACGGGTGATATCTTCAACACTCCGCAACTCACACCAGAGCAATCTAGATTGATAAATAGCACTACAGGTAAGAGGAAAAATATCTATGTTTTATTTTGCAGTAAACTGTCTCTTTAAGCCTTCTTTCATACACTTTAAGGAATTGGTCAGTTAATGTGAAGAGTAACTCACATAACATTGGAAATTAAAGAACGTAGGGGCAACAGGAAGCAGGGGAGGTGGGAAAGGACGAAAACTAAGATGAGTATTGTTAGACTTTCTGAAAAACTTAATTTAACAATTAATCTTCTTGTTGTCAGCCAACTTAATGTGTGTACAATCGTTTTAATATCAAAAAATCTGAGAAATTTCTCTCTCACCGTGCATCAGGTTTGACTCCTCAAAGTCTGGGTCTTCTCGGTCGACCCCAGCTGGATCAGAGCAGCTCTGAATATTGTCCTCCAAGTACCAACTCAGGTTTTCATCCACTACGTTGAACATCAGGAAGACATCCTGGTCCACATCATTTCGGGCTGACTCTACCACAGACTCTAGATCATTAGTCTCCTTCAAGATTCCTGCACTCACAGAGAAAGATGAGACATAGAGGCACACGCAGGATGGGGGTTAAATGTTTAACACAGTTATGCAGTCGTGCATAGATAAAGGAACATTTAATCTTTGCTTTCCCACCATGTCAGCATTCATTAAATATGATAGACCGGAAAGTGGTGTGACTTTCACACATTTCCCACCATATTTGTTTTTTCTTATGCAGCTGTTGGCAGTTTTTCATTGTAGTCATTAAGGGCTTAAGGCTAAGGGAGTGTTGGTGTGTTTTACTTTTTAAGCATGGGAGCAAAGAAGCCCTTTGTGATTGTAACTATGATTAAAGGAGATGAAGATTTGATTTGGCATACACATAACGTGTACAGAGAGGGAACCTAACAGCCAATATACAGACACACCATGAGAAACATGTCCTCTCATGTATTATCAGCATCTTCGCACCTTTCTTGCAGGTGAGCAAAGCCCCTATGAGTCCTGAGGCGATTTCCTTGGGGGCATCCAAGTGGGAGTGGTAGACCCAGGTCAGGCAGTTGGCATCGTCATCTGTGGGGGCAAATTCTGGTCTGACCTCCCAGCGGTAGGTGTAGCTGCCTCCCGGAGGAACAGAGTCGTCCTTCTTCAGCTTGTCTGATGTCCCATCTGGATAGAGCGCCCCTGGTAGACAAATACAAGATGTTTACACTGAGATCACTCTGTTTCCTCTGAAGTCTAGAGAGCAGTTGAGCCTGTGTGCTTTCACTTTCTGTCAGCAGAAAACTATTACATGGTCTTAACAAGCACAAGCCTTTGCCTTAACAGTTTGAAACTGCAGAACAATGATGTCGAATTTCATATGAAATCAATTATTCATTAACAGCAAGTATGTTTAATAAGCACATTCTTCAACGGAGGTTTTCCCCAAAACAAGGTCAGATCCATTTCCTTCATGGGTCTTATCTCTGTTAAGCTTTCAGCCTCCACGTCTGTACAGTAAGTGATCTTTAAACAGATAAATGACCTCAGTCTTAGTGATAGATGTCACGGGTATTCTGACCTCTGTACTACTCTGTACTCATCACATGACATATTTGAATGCAGATTTCACCAAATTTTATGTCTCCATGTTTTGACCCCACTCTCCTTTCTCTTTCTCTTTCTCCTCGATCTTTCTATCTTTCCATCTCTCTGCCTTCCTGCCCAGTTTGCTGTTTATAAAAGCTAGTTGGTCATGCAACAGGAATGTTCTGATGCATAGACAGAATAGTGTAAATTCATCCGTAACACAGGATATCAACCACCTTAATCTGTTTTAAGAGGGGAAACAAAATTTTAGTTTCAGTTTCAGTTCCCATAAGGCTCTGGAAATTCCAAAGGCAGGATGCAACTCCCCACATGAGGGGGAGGGGGGTTGTTGCACAATATAGAGCTGCAAAGCTCCTTCCTTCCTTTGGAAATGAATCTTCCATAGTAGTCCATCTCAGTTGCTGAAATTGTGCTGCGTCACTTCTTAGTTCCTCACACAGGCCAAACTGAACTCTTTTAGTCTGCATCACATTTGCTAGCCCTTCTGTCTTTTCAGCCTGTCAGTGTCTTGTTGTCAGAGAGAGTCTGGCAGTGAAGCAGAGGAGCTGCTTGCCAAACTTTCAGACTAGCACTACAAAAAGCCACAGCTTTCGGGTAAAACATCAGATAGAAAAAAATACATCCATTTGACTGAATAATGTATCTGAATGTAGAGACAATGCTGATGTTAAATCAATGAACCTGTGCATTTAAATTGTTCAGCTATTCATAAGAAATGCCAAACTTTTTTGCGATATATTATTTAAAAAACATATTTTCAGATGTATTTGCTGATTTTCCCATTGCCTTAATAAAACACTTAAAATAATGTTAGCAGAACAGTGTCCCTTGTTGAATGAATCAGCACCTTTGTAGGAGTCTTCAGACATCTGTATCTACATCGCTATCATTTCTGTAACCTAATATGTTGTTTGTGTAACACATATGTGCACAAACTGCATTTTATCTATAGGTACCTTGTAGCACTCAAGGACACCTTACTTGACACAATTTTGAAAAAAAAAGCAGCAATGTATTAGATCATAAAATCAAACAATTCTGTAACTTACAATAAAAGTTAATAAAATGACTAGACAAAAATCCTAATTATAAATATAAGGTGTAAAATCACCATCATCAAGTCATCAGTGCAGGTCACCATATCAGACCGAATATGCCACTTTGAAAAGGTGTGTTTTCGGTCGGGATTTGAAAGTGGATAGGGAGGCAATATTGCGAATGTCGTTGGGGAGAGAGTTCCAGAGGCGGGGGGGCAGAACGGTTGAAGCTCTAGAACCAATGGTAGTCAAGTGGGCAGATGTTGATGTGTGTTGGATTGTAGAAGAGGATCTAAGAGTACGTCAGAGTGTGTAGATATGAAGGATTTCAGACAGGTACGAAGGGGCTTGATTATGAAGGGCCTTAAAGGTGACACACAGAATCTTGAAATCAATGTGATATTTAACAAGAAGCCAGTGAAGCTGCTGGAGAACAGGAGTGATATGATCTGTGGAGGGGATTCTGGTAATGATACAGGCGGCTGAATGCTGGACCAACTGGAGTTTATAAAGACACTTGAGAGGGAGACCAAAGAGGACAGAATTGCAATAATCAATATGGGTGTAACCAAAGAATGAACGAGGATAGCAGAGCTCTGAGGTGTAAGTGATGGGTGAAGATGATTAATATTTTGTAGATTAAAGTATGCAGACCGAGTAACATTATTGATGTGGGCCTCAAAGGCAAGTGTACTGTCCAGGATGACACCCAGACTCTTGCCTGAGGGGATGGACAGACTTTGGAGTTGTCAATGGTTTAACCAAGGTGGATTTAGTACCCACAAGGAGAACCTCGGTTTGATCAGTGTTAAGTTTGAAGAAGTTGCATGAAAGCCAAGATTTAATATCCCCTAAGCAGTCAGAAAGGGAATTGGGGGGAAGAGCGGAAGTAGGCAGAAGTGGATAGATAGAGCTGGGTGTCATCAGCGTAGCAGTGGAACTGAATGCCAAATTTTCCTAAGATATGGCCAAGAGGTAGAAGGTAGATAATAAATAAAAGGGGACCTAGGACAGAGCCCTGAGGAGCACCACTAGTAACTGGAAAAGAGTTGGATGATTGTGATTCCAATGGTAGCTAGTCTCTCTCGAAGAGTGTTATGTGAAATGGTATCAAAGGGTGCACTTAGATGAAACAAAATAAGAATAGTTAAAAGCCCAGGGTCAGTTGCCATTAAGGGATCATTAGTGACGTTTACCAAGACTGTCTCAATACTGTGAAAGGAGTGAAAACCAGACTAAGTGGTAAATGGTGAGTGTGGACCTGAGCTGCAACTGATCTTTCAAGTATTCTAGAAAGGAATGTTAAATTTGAAATTGGTCTGAAATTGTTCAGGTTGTTAGGATTTGCAGTAGGTTTCTTTAGCACTGGAGTTATAGCAGCAGTTTTGAGAGGTGTGGGTAAGGGAGGTATGCATGATGGGTATTATTTTGTATTAGCAGGTGTTACTTTTGTCTAAGGGATATATAATTGATGTTGCAGGTCTGACTCTGTGTGAATACAGTATGTTGTCTCTCCGTGCATACATATGTATTATGCAGCACTATACCTTCTGCATTCTTCTCATAAAAAACTCCATGAGGATGCATAGAGTAGTTCCTGGTTGCAAAGTTCTTCAGATGGACCACAATGACATCATCAACCTCAGCTCGCAGTATGGGCCCGAGGAAGCCCAACCAGGCAGGATGGGGGACCTGGCGGCTGTACGTAGCATCTGTGTACTGTCGGAACATGGCCTTCTTATAAACGCTGCCAATACGGTGGGGTCCTCTTTCCAGGAAGACAGATGCATGCCTGAGATACAATGGGAGACAGGGAAGTGTGTAAATAAAGGGATTAAGTAAGAGGAGGAAGAAGGAGTAGGTCAAGGTCAAGTTATTGTCAAATCATACAGTAAAGGATTGCACAATTGCTGGCAGTTTAATCTCCTTATGGTGTTGCATGCATATTTCTGAATAAGTGTGATAAAATATAAGTGATATAAAAGAAATCACTGCAACAGAATGAAGATACTTGTAGTCTATAAATACAGGTGGGAGAAACACAACGTTCATTATATGCAAATGTCATGTCACCACCTTGACAACAAGGCAACTGCCTAATTATTGCCGAGACACATAATGTATGACTGTAACCAACTATACAACTGTATGTAATTACTCTAAAACACAAAGGAAATATTACCACTAAAAAGTTTTGCTAAAAAGGAGCAAAATGCAAATATGGCAAAAAAGTGTGATTTCACAAAATGATTTATCTTTGAGATTATTTAACTTCATTGCCAGTAACAGACTAAATTTCACTATAAAACATACATGAACTAGGTGATGAATCCTTTAGCTGGAGATGCAATGCTGCAGAACAAATTGCCTCTGGCTGCAACTCTCTAACAATTAGACTTGTCATTACTGTGATTACATGTTTCACCGGGCTAATAACGTGTTACCGGAGCTGTGGCGGACGCAGTTTTGCTTCTGTATATCCAACCCACAACCAAAGCAACAGGGAGGATGAAAAGCATTACGGCTACTTGATTCACAAATGGGTCGTACTGATAAGCTTGCTGACAGTCTGATAAAGGGGGTTTCACTGAGCATACAGGCCTATTTTCTATGATTATGTAGGCGTGCCTATTTCAGTAGCGATGAGATTTGAGATAATCATCTCTATGTTGCAGTCTCTGTTCATTTGTTACTGAAATGTCATGCAATGCCACTGTATAGTAAAAGACAACATCTTGGTTTTCCATTGGCTGATGTTACTAATTTTTCATGAAGGGCTACATTTGAGAGCCACCAACTGGATGATGTATCATTAGTAGAAGTTATCTGGTGATATCTGGAGAAGATAAGAATTATTGTTCAGTGTCAATTGCTTGGTTTGAGTACAACCAATATATATGGCATCACTTACTGACTGTTGAGTAAGTTGGCTGATAGAGTAAGTCAGGACATTCCAGCGTTGTGCAATAGAGCAACAGTGGTGGTATGCTTCGAAGTCATTAAGCTGTCTTAAATAAAGAGATCAAATCAGGTACCTGTCAGGTATCTGGCCCTCTTAGATGGAGAGATCCAGTCAGGTGCCATTTATTTGTAGGCTTTACTATCCATCTAAAACTCAACTGCAAAAACACAATAAACTGTCACAAGTGGAAAGTGTTCAAAAACTCCACGCTCAAATATCCTCATCAAATCCTTTTTCATTTTCACTTTGTTGTTGACGTACAGCAACTTTTAATCTAAAACTTGAGTTAAAAGCCTCGTCCTAATTAAACACCCAGTCACTTCTACTAGCCCGGTGTGGCTACACATTTTGACAAATAAAAGCTTGTCTCAGTTAGACGCCTGGTCTGGTTGCCAAGCATTTCATTTTTTAAGAAGTTCTTTGAATGTATAAAACAGGTATTTGGCTACCCATGGGAGCAAACATTAGATAGCTGCTTAGATCGCACATACAGATATACATGTTTAAACTTTTGTCAATACGGAGATTCTACACATTGTTAGCTCAGTTAGATTCTCAACAATTCAACTGTTAAGTTCATTTTCCTGAAACCATGAGCACAAGAGAAGACTGAAATTCATTCAGATTTACTGGTATGGCGGAAAACAAGTGGTGACTCCCTTCCTCTTAAGTGGTCATCCATTCCCTGTAAGTTATAAACATTCCTTTAGTCCGTAAGAATCAAAGGAAACAAAAGTTTTTTTCATGAAAATGAATCCAAGTTGTGAGTATTGTTTTAACAGGATAAAGTGTTGTTGTGTCATTTTGTGTATTGTGTCGTTTTCCTCCAGTGCTATAAAAAGATAACACTTTCTCTGATGCTCTGTCTGTCAGAGCGAGATTAAACCAATGATTTGAAAGTGATATGTTATTCGAAGCCTAATTTTTACACAAGTAATATTCATACTGGTTTAAATAACAATTTCATTGTATTTTCTGATCTTTGCTGAGCAACAAATTTATGAGAAAGCAATTAAAGGCCTGTCCCATATAGACACCTGTCCCTAATATAAGCCTGTTGACTTCAGTGATTTAAGCAAATAAAAGCCCAGGCTACTAATTGAAGTTTTACAGTATATAATATCACTGTATTGTTGGTGTGGTGCAGATTACTCTCTCTCCCTTATATGAGAGGTAGCTGTCTGTATTTCCTGACTTGATTTCAGTCAGTGTAACACACAGCAAAGGAAGTCTTCAGTCTCTGTAATAAGTCATTCACTGTTAGTCATGCAAGTACTGTCATCTTTCCTGTTCATCTGCCAAACAGACACACATCACTACTTTCAGAGGTCTAGACACGTATGTCACACCCTGACGAGATGACATACTGAAGCACTTTTGCCCTAAAACTTTTTTTTTAGTTTGAGGATCTTTATTTATTATAATCACTTTACATCTGTTAGTAATCTCGTATGTGTGAATTTTAGTGATCATATATGATGACATTACTTTGATTGCGATCACTAATCTCTAAATAACTTGACAGCATCACAACTCACTCATCATTTTCGACGTTTTGGCCGTTAATCAGGTTTTTTCCACTTGGTGCGTAATCCCACGAGTCCTCAATGATCCCCACATAGTAAACTCGCTCCCTGCTGCGCTTGCCGTCCGCACCGGGGCAGAGAAGAAACAGCAAACAACTCGCCAACAGCCCCAAAGTCCGTGTCATGTTCAGTTGATCGCTCCGTTTGATGCAGGGCTGCGTTTGTAGCGGATTTTGGTTCAAGAGGAACAAACGGAAACCTCTGCTGACTCTCCCATGCGGGCGCGCACTAACAGTGTGCTGTTGGGGCTGCAGCACTTATGAAACTGCAAGGGAAAACAGTTGGTCTATTCAGCCAGAGAGCGACCACGGTGTTACCGCCTCCTGCGGAGGTATCAGAGTACATGGATAATAACCACTCAATGTTCTCGCGTTAATTATTATAAAATGTCATTGAAACTGCCTTCTGGGAAATTAAGATAATTGATCCACTTATGCCAAAATGCAGACTCAAGCACAGTGGGTCGCCTGAATTGACTGTCACCTTTCCAGAGGTGATGAGTGTGCAGGATAGTCAGCTGCTGTCTGTGACTTTCACATTATGAACATCTAATTGTTTAGTTTTAAATCATAAATCAACAACTTGGCAGCACAAGTCACCCTGAAGAAGTTGGCTAATAAGTTGTTTACAAGGCCTGTGAGCCCATTAATAAGATCAACTTGGGTTTCCAGGTTGTCAAAACTCTCTCTGGCTGGTGTTTATCATCTTGTTAATGGAGTTATAAATGCTGATAATCCATGAATTAATACTATTTGTAAATTTTATTCTTATATAAGTGCGTCAAGTGAAGTTAATACATGGATTTTGGTACAGATTGTTCACTTTTTGGCAGAGTACAAGTATCCTGCTGGGGGATAAAGCAGCTGCCAGTGGACAAAGATGTTCATGTGACTTATACCTGATCCATAAATCATTATCAAATGATTTATTAACCATGCATAAAGTCACTTGCAGTTTACAAACTCTTTTAGTGGTGTTCTTGTTTGACCAAGATAGCCAAATTTGAGTCATCACATCCTGCTACTGCACATTCAACACATACATCCCTGCATCTTTGAAGCTTTGTGTCTTGCTTAGCCATCAAAGGGATGGGGCTGACACCTGCTGGCCAACTCTGAGCAGTACAACTGTAGAGACCAATAGGTGAACTGATGGTTCTGCCTTTACAAAGTAAATGCTGGTCACATTAGTGATATACAGACAGCATAACCACACTCTGATTGCTTTGGTCTTTGTTCCCGTCATTTGGGTAGGTGAGTGTGACCCTTTAGCTTGCACAGATCTCTGAGTAGGCTACAACCTGCACCCCAAGCACAGTTGTGATATGGTGTAAAAAAAAAAAGTGTATTGACTCATCAAAATGGTAGATAAGCCTACATGATTATAAACTTGCTCTGTGATTATGTGAACCTGTAGAGTTATGTATAAGGACATGTGTGTGACATGGTTTTGTTTGTGAGTCTGTTTTGTTCTCTTTCCTTCTAGACTTATTTGTTAATTTTTCTTCATGTACTGGAGTCCACCTCCATATCATAAAAAACATGTGCCTTGTATTCTTGTATGCCCGAAAACTAAAATATGTATGCCATGTACTGAGCCTTTCAAACCAATAAAAACTTGAATTAGTCTTTTATCATTATTTCTCTCCTAAGTGCTTGAAGGTCACAGGTTTTTTGTCTTTCAGCACCATGCTGCTCCACCATCCCCTCCAATCCACATCCATAAAGGAGCACATGGTTCCATAAACTCACCTGTAATTTATTCTTAGTTAGGCCACAGCCCAGTGCTTTACTGTAGGCTGGAAACCTCTAGAAATTCAGTTTGATGCCTGCTGGCTAATTTCTATATTATTTACATTTATTTATGGTAATGATTTGCAGCTCATCTCAATCTAAACTGTAAAATCACCATACCATTCTCAAGTTCCTGTGTGGCTCTGTCATGTTTGTGATGTTATTTTATGGTACAAAATAATCCAGATTTAGTGTGTAGTAGCTACACTACCACCAAACTGGCAAAATCATGCTAGTGTCACAAGTCTCCATTTGAGCACCAGCAGGACCTGGCACACTTTTTTGCAGTGATGGTTACCATTTTGGGCAGATTAAGGGTAGCCTAATTTGATTCCAGATTTAGGTATTTAGTTGAAGATTTAGGGAGATTTACGTAGCCTATCTGTCTTAAGTTATATCCATGGTGAGAGAATTGAACATTGCAGCAAAGAATCTCTTGTATCTTGTCACGTTTAACCATTTCTTTCATACCAGTTTAGCTTATTCTGGTTTTGGGCCTCTCTTTGTCTCTTTAATTTTCCATTTTGAGAGCTGAAGTTTAGAGAACTGGTACTGGAGGCATTTTGAAGGCTGAATCTATGTTCCAAGTAAACATTAATGAATTAAAGTTAATGGATTTAAGTAATAGTTTGTGAGAATTTAATTCATGGCACGGAGCTGTGGCCATTCTACATTTATTCATAATGTTTTCAAAAATACCCGTACACTCATCATTTCAAATTCAGTTGTCCCTATGTTTCGGGGACATATGATAGGACCACTGATGATTAGCTGAATAAGGGACTGTTCTTTACTTATCAGAGGAGGGGATGGCTGGAGTGTGACTTCATTTTTTTATTTTTTGTTTTTATTCTGACCCTCCCCAAAGTTATAAATATTTTTCCTTGAGCCTCCAGGACAAGCAAATGCAAGCAAATGAGGTTAAATGAGTGGTGCATATTTAGTTGATGACAGACTGTTTGTTTCCTTGAGGTATTCTGTTTAAACATGTGCTATCTAAAGATGCATGATATGGAACTGTTTTCAGCCCATAGCAATTACAGATAAGTGGTTGTTTCTCATGGCAGATACTGGTAAAATAAGCTATAATTTTAATTTTTTTTTGTATTTTCTGATTAATTCATCAGTACTGATATATATTTTGCATCCCTTGTTCTATCGAAATATGCTTGTTACCTTAAAGTGTTCTGCCTCAATATGTTGAGGTGGGTTCTTATGTGAAAAAAATATTTGCTTTAATTAACTTTTTATATTGATCTTTTAATTAACTGACAAGAAGCAAGTATTGTGTGGACAATTCTGGACAGCCCGTCACTTGGTTGGTACCCTTATAAGTACATTATAGTACTCTTTTAACGGATACGTTGCTATACTATAGTTTAAAGGTGCTTATATGTCTAGCAAGGTACATAATTGTACTTTAATTGGTACAGTTTGGTAAGGTACAAAAATGGACCAGTATTAAAGGGTACACAATTGTCTTTCAAAACAGTACCCCCCAGTGACAAGCATTTGTACCCTTTTAGGTACACGCTGGTACTTCCATTTTTGAGTGTGTGTAGAATGAGCAATTTTGATGAAAAATTGCTATTTTTTTATTTTGTGAAGGAAGTATTTGTTGCATGTGATGTCTCCAAGGACCGTTGCAAATTTGAAAACCCAATGATAATTTCTGTTTTTACATCTTCTGACCAGAAAATTTGGTGTAATTATGTAATTATGGCATTTAAAAAAAAATACATGCAGAGGTTTGAAATGTATGTTTTCTTTACAAAATCTGCAGTAAAGCAAATACAGTGTACAACCATTTAAATGTCTATACCCCTCCCCTAAACCAAACTAAAACATAAGTCAATTCCCAGTGCTTATAAAAATGTTTGACATGGCTCCCCCTTTTTGCACCGCCCCTCCACCCTCATAAGTAATGAACAGTCCCTAAATAAATTACTGTTTAAATCAGTGTTGTTTCATTTTGTGTAGTATTGGAAAGACTGACTTATATAACCAGAGGAAGGGCAGGAGAAGTTGAAAAAATGTGGAAATCTTTATTGGAATTTATTAGACATCAGGGTAAACAACCACTATGAAATAGCTGTGTGTAGAGTGTATTTATGTTTTTATTGTCTTTCATATTGTCCTTCTTTAGTCTGATATGTTTTTGTTATTAATTTATTTCTCTATCTTTAAATGTGTGAGGCATTGTGGATATTTGCTTTGTTGTCTCTGTGTGTGAAATATGTGGAAAAACCTAATAAAAACAGTTTATTCACATAACAATTCACAGATCTTCAATAAACCACTGACTAATAATACTTAGAGTCCACCCTATGGTCCAGTCCCGACGGCGCCGTGCACGTGCACACCTCTTTTGCGTGACCTCGCCGCACGCGCTCCCCATCAGAGTGAACGCGCACGGCAGCGCGTTGCCGCCTCCCTGCTTGTGGTAGCCCATGGTACGGACATGGCTGCTCTCAGCAAAATACCACACAACTGCTACGAAATCGGTCACACCTGGGACCCGTCGTGTGTGCAGTCTGCTGCGGACGTAGCCAGGGGTGCTCTGGAGGTCTCCTTCAAAATATACGCCCCTCTTTACCTGGTAAGTTTCGCTGCTTGACCTACAGTATGTGCACTTGTAGACTCTGAAGCTAAAGTTAGCTAGCTAAACCAAGTAGGGCTAACTAGTTCTGAGAAAACGACGAGAAGATTAACTTGAGCTGACCCGTCGCGAGCTCACACTCGGGGACTAAGTTCAAGTTTATGTGAAGGCACACTCTGTGAAGCAGGTAAGAATCATTGAACGCACCACGGTGCCCTTTGAAAACCCATCATAACACATTCACGAGTAACCGGCTCATAAACAGAAACGTGAGTCAAGTAGGACCCATCTGATAAGTTAATGCAGGCAGATTCCAGAGTAAACTCGTTTGGCTAGTTTCCGGTGCATTGTGCACATTCTTCACTGTTCAGACCATTATCAGCTTCACCGGGAAGTTTAATACAAATGCAGAACCATTGTTAAGTTACCTCAACTCAATGCAATGATTTGGCAACCAAATGTGAACATCTGAAACAGTGACAGCCACTTGACTGTGTGTGTTTCAGATAGCAGCTGTTCTAAGGAGAAGAAAGAAGGATTACTATATTAAAAGGCTTCTCCCAGAGATCCTGTGGTCTACCTCTTTCCTCACTGCCAATGGAGGTCTCTACATTGTTTTCTTCTGCGTCCTCAGGTCAGTAGGTCCAGCAAATATCACACATGTACTTTTCAGTTACACAACTCACCTTAACTTGAGATGCAAGGGTTTCTAAAGCTAAACTGATGCAATCTTAAATAGTTTAGTCAATATTGTCTCAGGGTCTGTTTTTCCCCTGTTTTCAGAGTTGCTGAAATGTGCCCTATGGAGTTTTCTTGTAAAGATGAGATAAGATTAGCCTTTATTGATCCCCAGAGGGAACATTCAGGTTTTGCTGCAGCACAAAACAAACATGTTTACTGAGTCAGAAAATGACTTAATCGCTGTTTTGGCTAACCCTGTACGCAGTTCTGTCAGATTTTCTTCCAGACTGTGGAACCATTGGCCAACGTGTCTGTATGTTAGACATTGAACATTGTGGAAGGCTTTGTAGTTTGTGTATCTTGTGTGTTATTGTTCTTTCTTATTTTTACTCTGCTGTTTTTTTTTTACTGTGGTTTTTTTTATTGTGATATGGGTCCCCCTGGGACTGAAATAAAGAATGAATTGAATTGACTTAAACAAAAGCTATATTTACCGGCTGTGACAATGTCGCAACAGCTGGCATTGTTTTCACCTTGTAAGTGTGTGTGTGTGTGTGTGTGTGTGTGTGTGTGTGGCATCATGGCCAAACACATTCCTGTAGACACCAGCCACAGTGAGAATTACCACAGAAGTGGCTTAGAGTGTTATGCCTGGTGTTTATATGTCTGTCTGTCTATATTTCGACAGATTTTGTCGACATATTAGCCTCACAATCATGTAAGATGCCTTCACAAAACTTGTGGTTATTCTTGATCTCCACAGGGTACGTTAAAGCTCAAAGTGCTGCACATACACGGCTCAAAAAATTAAGGGAATACTTGAATCTCATATCAGATCTTGATGAACGCATTATTCTAGTTGAAAATCTTTACTTACTTTAATTCAAAATTACACTGAAAATCAAAGGAAAAATGAAATCACAGGCTGGTTCAACTTGCATGAACTTAATCACGGCAACTCATAGTGTGACTCAGTAGTGTGTATGGCCCCGGCATGCCTGTACGCACTCCCAACAATGGCTGGGCATGCTCCTGATGAATCAGCGGATGGTGTCCTGGGGGATCTCCTCCCAGACTTGGATCAGAGCATCAGTGAGCTTCTGGACAGTGTGTGGCTGTGCTTGGCAGCATCAGATGCACCAATACATAAGGTCCCATAGGTGCTCTCTTGGATTTAGGTCAGGGGGAAGGAGAGGGCCAGTCATTGGCATCAATGCCTTCATCATCCAGGAACTGCCTACACACTCTGGCCACATGAGGCCGAACATTGTCCTGCACCAGGAGGAACCCGGGTCTGACAGTCACTCTGAGGATTTCATCCCAGTACCTAACAGCAGTCGGGGTACCGTTGGCAATGACATAGAGGTCTGTGCGACCCTCCAAGGATATGCCTCCCCAGACCATCACTGACCCACACCAAACTGGTAATGCCTGATGATGTTACAGGCAGCATAACGTTCGCTACACCGTCTCCAGACTCTTTCATGTCTGTTACATGTGCTCAGTGTGAACCTGGTCCCATCTGTGAAGAGAATGGGGCGCCTGTGGCGGACCTGCCTATTCTGGTGTTCTCTGGCCAATGCCAATCGAGCTAAACGGTGCTGGGCTGTGAGCACAGGTCCCTCTCGAAGACACCGGGCCCTCGTGACAGTTTGGTCAGAAACATGCACACCAGTATCCTGCTGGAGGTCATTTTGTAGGGCTCTGGCAGTGCTCCTCCTGCTCCGCCTTGCACAAAGGAGCAGATACTGGTCCTGCTTCTGGGTTGATGGCCTACTCTTGAGACTGTGCTGGGAGACATAGCAAACCTTCTTATGACTGCAGGTATGGATGTGCCATCCTGGAGGAGCTGGACTACCTGTGCAACCCGATTGGGCTGCAGGTTTCCTTCTCATGCTACTAGCAGGGACACTAGCAGAACACAAAACTAGAGTCAGGAAGGATAAGGAGACAGCAACTGTCTGTGGCCACCACATATAAAACCATTTCCTTTTGGGGTGTTGTCTTAATGTTGCCTCTCCATTACACCTGTTGTCACCTTCATTTGCACCAAAGGAGGAGAATCTGATTCACAATCACTTGTGCTTCCTAAATGGACAGATTGATATCTCTGACGTTTAACTGACTTGGTTTTATACTGTGACGATTAAGTGTTCCCTTAGTTTTTTTGAGCAGTGTATTTCAGACTTACTACACACCGACCAAAGCCGTACAAGTATTTTTAACATGCCATTTAGATCATATTTCTCCTTTTCAATCAAAAAAAGGAAAAGAAAGATCTGACCAAAACATGGAAAACCGGCGCTGACAGTGTGATTGAGTTCACACTTCAGTTGAAAAAAAGAAAATAAATAATGCTGAATATATTACTTATTTCAGGAAACTTCTTGGAGGGTTCTACTCCTGGTCTGCCGGGTTTTGGGCAGCACTGCCGGCATCCTATATTGCCATCCTCCTGGAGCGTAAGAGCAGGTGAGACTCCGGCCTGTTTTTCACCAAACTTTTCTTTTGTTTCATCTCAAATCTTTTAATGTTTTAAACTGTAACATGTTTGCCACCACTGCACAAAAAGGGCACTTACTTCATGGGAAGTTGTTGTATACATCTCAAATATCAGGTTTGGCCTTGTGAATACTGATTCTGTGATTACTAAGAATCAATATGTCTCCCTTCTTCCCCCCATCAGGAGAGGGCTGCTGACAATATACATGACAAATCTTGTAAGAGCTCCTCCATTCATTCAAACATTGTTGCACGGAAAGTGATATATCTGCTCTTTCTTGCCACATGATGTATAAGTGACAGTGTAATCTTGTTGTCAGGCCACTGAGACTTTGTTCCGCATGGCAGTGACACGAGGCATCATCAAACCCATCAAACATGGCGAGGTAAGATAAAAGGAAGGTTTGAGGAGATGACAGTGAAGGCAGCTAAATAATGGGGCTTGCTCAGAGCATTTAAATAACACGTTGACAGCTGTTTCCAGTATTTCCTTGACAACAAAGAGCAAAGGATATTATAGGATTGTTGGTTTTGATGGTGTGTTGTCAGTTTTCTTTCACATATCGCCAATCTCAAATGAGTTTTGCCGTTTCAAGGTAAGAAGGCAGATAAATGCGTAAGTGGTAGCACACGACAGGAAGTACTCAGATGATTTTAAATAAACTTTATAGTAGTTTGTGTCCCTTGAAGATTACATGTATATCATCATATCTGTAGGCAGCTTGCACCGATATTATAGCTTCACCATCACCTTAATTTGTAATACATGGTTTGATTATATGTTCAAAATGGCTCCGGAGTCTCGTAGCTAGATGCTCATGTTCCACCTGTTGTCCTAATGCCTTCCTTCTGTCTCTGTTTCCCATTAGGTGCTTTTGTTCTGCATAACTGCATCACTCTACATGTTCTTCTTCAGGTCAGATTCTCACAGTAAAATGTAAAACATTGGTCAATAGATCAAGAGCGAATGTTAGAGTTTGAGTTAAAGTTTGTGTTTTATGCTGCAGGAGTCAAGATGGTCTCAAAGGCTTTGCATTTTCAGCATTAAAGTAAGCTGCCCCTGTTCCCACTGATGCCGTGATTTAGATTAACTGATAGTGTTTTGGTAAAGCTGGTTAAGAGGTGGTGTGCGTTTTCTGTCACAGGTTCATCATCGGAAAAGAAGAGATCCCAACTCACTCTCTTGTGGCAGAGCACATCTACACAAGGCACCCTGAGAGGACAGCTGCTATAGAGACGGAGGACCCGCAGGCGTCAGCAGAAAGGCCCAGCTCCAGGAGGAAAACTCTGGTAGCCTACACCAGGGAACTGCTAGAATCAATGTAAGAGAACACACACATTTACACTGATGCCAAGGTTTATACAGAGTGCCCAGAATTAACTTGTTTTTTGTTTACTTTAAATAATCTAGATGCAAGAAGGGTCCAAGACACAGATGTTGTAAACATTACCAAGACAACTGCATTTCCTACTGTGTGAAAGTACGACTTTTTTATGATGATGGATTTATAATACTCAAATTATATATTATTAAGTACTAAAAATGCAGTATTAACTCTTTTTTCTTTTATTTTATGGTTTAGGGTTTTGTCAGGATGTTCAGTGTTGGCTACCTGATACAGTGTTGTCTTAAAGTGCCTTCAGCGTTCAGGCACATGTTTACCAAACCCTCACGACTCGCCTCGCTCTTCTACAACAAGGAGAACTTCCAGTTAGGGGCCTTTCTAGGATCTTTCGTCAGTATCTACAAGGTACATTTTTTCCACTGACATCTCCTTTTTTTATTTTTTCCTGCTTTACTATTTTTGTTTTCTTTCCTTCAGTCCCTCCAGGATTTCACAGGCTGTTTTGGGGTTTGTTGCAGCCTGAAATACCTGATTTCACTGCATCTCTTCTAAAACAATTGTGATGCATGTTGGGATCATTTTAGACATTTTTTTGCAGTGGAATTGTGGGAACAAATAAAAATTGCAAAAATAGTTGTGATGCTGTCTTGGACCTGGAGCCTATTATTATGAGCGTTCAGTGTTTCCCACAAAATTAGAATCTGTTAATGATTGTGATCGGCGATGGTCAGCTGTTACAGCCGTTTGATGCGGCACAGAAGGGCTGTTTCCAGGAGCCACTCTCCTCCTGGTCTCTCTGCCTGGTAGACACACGAGCTGGCACAGCAGCGGCTAACGTCTGACACTGTGCTGTTAAACAGTCCCATCAATCTCACATCAGTGCCAAAAAGGCTGGACTCTGACGTTAAACCCATTAATAATCAATGTGTAACGTTAGCTGTATGATGCTAACAGTTATCCTCGTCACTGTGTGTGTGACTCTGTCCCCGGTGCAGCATTAGCCTCGTGATAAACAGAGGGAGAGGGGCAAGGAGGTGCAGAGTGAATCAATACACTGCACACAGCTCTACAATGAAATTAGATCTCACTCATTTTAAAAAGTCAAATTTGCCGTAAAGTTGCAGTGATTAGAAGAATTCACAGGGATTGGCTGGATTTGTGTTAATTGTTGTGATCACAACATCCTGGAGGGACTGTTCCTTGCCTCTTTCCTTTCTTGTAATTTGGCAAAAAAATTGTACAAACCATTGTGCCAAAGTTTTAGAATATATAAGCTGTACAACATATATTTCTGTCTCCCACCTCCTTAAAGACTCATCCATTTGTAATCACTGATTTCTTTAATTTTCCCCCCACATATTTCATATTATTTTCACTCACATTTTCAATCTTTTTTTCCATCTCAGTATCTCCTGTCTGGTCATGTTAGTATTGTTTAATTTTTTAAATGTGTTTTCCTCTCACTCAGGGAACAAGCTGCTTGCTGCGCTGGCTGCGTAACATTGATGACGAGCTCCATGCACTGATAGCAGGTGAGACAGAAATGTCTCTGTCAAACAAAATCCTTGTAGAGCAGTCCTTCTCAGGATTGTCTCAGCTGATGTTGCATCATGTCTCAGCTGATTTAATCTGTCTAACAATCATGTTTTGTATTTTTCCCCTGTCGTTCAAGGCTTCCTGGCTGGTATCTCGATGTTCTTCTACAAAAGCACGTCAATATCCATGTATCTCTTCTCGAAGCTGGTGGAGGTAAAAGAAGATCTCAGAAACAAGTGATGTTACTGTAATCACAGTAAAAAGAAAATTACATTGTCAAGAAATTATACACACCAACATTAATCTCTTATCCCAAGGATATTTGGATTTTCTTAGGTTACTAAGAAAATGTAAAAAGATTCTTACATGCTCTGTATGCACCTGGTTAGTGTAAATCTGTGTATATTCTTGCATAGCCAGACCTATCTAATGACTGTGCCAGTGCTGGAGAAAGGTCTGGCTGAGCCCATCAGATTTCCACACTGAGGGGAAAAAACACTCTGAATTATTTGTGTTTCTTTAAACCAATCTTAAACCTCTTGGGCAGCACTAAGCCACAGTGTTCTTGCAAAAAAAGGTGGGAGGGAACTTGTTTTTGTTGGAACATTTGCACGTGGAGAGGTGATCCTATTGACCAGTGAACGGACTGCAGTGTTAACAGCTCCACCTTTGTAGCACCAGATCTGTGTGCTAGGTACTTCAACAGAAGGTTGACCAAAAAAGGGGACGGTACAGAACAGTTCCATTGGTACCATCCACAACTTTTCACAGTGGAATTGGGTAAAAAAAGTGTACTGAACTGCACCGTACCGCTCAGTGGAAACAGGGCTTAAATCTGGCTAGGTGAGACTACTTTAACGTAGCAGCAGGTCGTAATAAACATTACTCATCTAGCATTGTGGCTGCTTTTATTCACACTAGAGTAGTAGTAGTTCCTAAATTAGCATATAGCCAGAACAACTATTACAGAAAATATCTTTATCTGAAACTTCTTTTTATTGGACAGTTTATCATTAACAGCACATGTGATATTCTCTGTCTTCAGACCATGTACTTCAAGGGCATTGAGGCCGGTCAGTTCCCTTACTTTCCTCATGCAGACACGGTCATATACGCCATCTCCACCGCTATCTGTTTCCAAGCTGTAAGTATCCCGTAAACACTGGTTTTATACTCACATAAATGCTGAGTGAGGAGTTAATGGATGACTCATTACTGTTGCACAGGCTGTGATGGAAGTGCAGAACCTCAGGCCTTCATACTGGAAGTTCCTGTTGCGTTTAACAAAGGGCAGGTATGAATGAATTGTGTGGACTCTGTCAGCTGTCAAACGTTGTTTTATCAGTTAAATCCAACTCTGTATTTTTAGATTGTCTATAGCTGGACTGTTTCTGTCCATGTTAATGTCACCTGTTAATGAAAGTTGTTTTTGTCATAATGGTACTGAGATTATTTTCTGTCTCTTCTATAGGTTTGCCCTGATGAACCGACAGTTGCTAGATGTGTTCGGGACTCAGGCCTCCAGGGACTTTAAAGGCTTCGTGCCCAAACTGGACCCTCGTTTCACCACGGTGCTCCCACCGGGAGCAGACATCCAACTAGGCTGACTTGGGAGCAGGCTGTAGGAGGGGCTTTTAGGGTTACCTCAACGTGAACAGTTTGGCTGTTCTGAGTAATTTAAGGATTTTTTTAAAAAAGGTGTTATAACAGCTCAGAAGTGGTGGTGTTGTGTAATGAGACGGGATATGCTTTGGAGGATTTAAAAGCCTGTGATCTGTCCAAAGCAGGGCATCATGAGTGTTAAGCGTGGTGCTGCACAAAAGCACATTTACTGGCTGGGATTGTATGAATACAGGTAACCAGTGAAATAAATGAAGTGTACTAATACAAGTATTTCAAAGTCCTAATGAAACCCTAATAGCACTTGCTAAACTCACATAATAAGAAAGCCATCTAAATGATTGAATCATTTTGTCAAGTTGTTCATTTACATTGTACAGGTTTACATTAACCTGCTCTGCAAGATATGGATGGTGATAGATAACCTTACGGGGTCAGCACTTAAATCACAAAGAAAGCCTAAAATTGGATAATTGGAAAATTAAAATGATTTCGCTTTGGCTGCAACAACATTCCTTTTATCCTTTGATCATAAAATTTCTTCATTTTCCAAGTTACCTGTAGGTTTGTACTGACTGAACTCAGTTTGGTTATTTCACAAGAGTGTGAAACTAAAACAGACTCAGTGATTCTTGATTTTGACTGTGATTGAAGAGGAGAAAGAACTTGTGATCATTACTGAATGTGTACTTCTCTAGTGGGTGGAACTGATAATATATATTTAATTATGTAGCCTTATTAATGAGAGATGTATTTAGATTGTGGTCTATGATGTAAAACAGAGAGGTGGAAAGTCACCACTTTTAACTAGTTAATTGAAATTATTATTTATTTTTTTTGTCATGTCGTCATTGCGTTTTAAATGCAATTGAGGTTTTCTTTTTCTCCAGATCTCAGACTAGAGTGCTGTAAAATTTGACAATAATAATTGCAATGGATAATGTGGTAAAGGGAGCAACTTGATTATTGGAGCGGGACACATATTAAGCAGGGGGTCTTCCCTAGGAAAATTACAGCATCATACACTTTTATTTCCTGCATTCTGGTGAATTTGTATGCACCAATCTGTGCCTTTTCTGCATCAATTTAAACAAACAAAAAAATATCAGGCGCCACATTACCTTTCACAGTATACTGGAATATAATGCAGTGAGGCTCTCAGGCAGTCTGTGTTGCATTCAAATATTTATTCTGCTGTAAATCAACTGTTCTTATTTACAGTTATCCCGGCTGAGTCAACACACGTAGGCAGGATTTACGCTTGTGCGTCTAACTGTCTAAATGTGTATGTGCCACCTAAACACATCATTCATTCGAATTGATTCTTAAACCCCTGGACCTTAATTGCTCATGTGTTTCGGCAGGATATCTGCTCATATTCAAAACTTTCTGCACCATAAAAATTGAAGTGTTCTCTCATATTTTGAGATAAAGTGAGAAAAAAATCATTATATTATGAGAATAAAGTCATAATTCCCCAGTCGTCAAAGTTTGGCACGAGCTCACCATCAGATACTTGGTGTCTCTTCCACCTCTTGCTTGCAGTTAAATACACGGGCCCTTTAGTTGATACAGAAATTGTTTAAATGTCATACATGTATATTTTAAGTATAGCCTTTAATTTACATGTATTTACCTGAGCCAAGACTTTATAATGTGATGAGTTGGACTGCAAGGGAGCCTAAATTTGCAGATCCATGTAATTCAGAATCCGGTTTAATAACCAGTTGTAAATTATTCAAAGTTTTAAACCACAAGATCATATGTCTACACAAATTTCAAAAAGTCATCACCACAGTCAGCCTGCTCCTTCATTTTCATTTCATTCTCTGGAGGTGTTTGGGTTCAAAACCACTCATCTGCATGACTGAATATTTTATTCACTAATAAAGGCCAAACCCGATTCAATTTTAATATTTGGTTGTTTCACATGAGCTCATAAAATATAAAAAAAAAATGGTGCTGGCTGTTTGCATTTTAATTAATACTCACTGTCAGTTCCAAGGTGAACCCCATTGCTTAAAACCCACATTGATTGAAACATTGTTTACTGAGGAATTTGGTGTTGCATCGAAATGTTTGCCTGAAGGCCAGAAGTCTGTGAATAGAAAGCACACAGCTCCATCTGCTTGAGTTTTTGTTCGATGCTGAGAGATGAGGATATCTGCCAAAAAGATGTTTGGAATTTTAAATACTTTATGTTCTCTGGGAAGTCTGCATTGCATCTTTCACAAAGTGATAAACAGTCCCAGTGGTTGTGCAGTTAATGGAATAATGGGAACAGTGGGTACTTCTGTGGCTCATGGAGGATTTCTGTGCTCATCACTAAATACACTATTGCATCGCAGAGCATTCATCATGACTTCATTCCAGATGTGAAATAATTACACATAATTATACTGTAAAATTGTTACATCTTTTTGTGTACACCTCATATTTCTGGTAGTTATTTCAAGCTGCCATTTTGTTTACTTCAAATATGCATTCAGTTTTTCAACTCAACCCAGCTTTGGACACACCTGACCTCCATAACACAAGCCATGATTTAAATGAAAATAGTGCATGGTTGATGTTCAGACTAAAGTAGAGGTGGTATATTTACTAAACATATGACGAAGAACTATAATGCAATTCTGCAGATGTTTTTGATTTATGTAAAAATGTGTATATTAAAATCATTTTTGGATATCATGTGCAAGGCTTGTTTGTTTTCTGTGCTGAGTTTCATCTTGTGTAATTTTGATGTTGAGGAAAATAATTTGATGAAGATCAAAGACTTGGTTCAAATTCTTGGTGTCATAGATTCAACAAGGTGCTGGAAACATTCCTCAGAGACTTTGGTCCATATTGACATGATAGCATCACACAGTTGGCGCAGTTTTTTGGGCTGCACATCCCTGATGCGAATCTCCTGTTCCACCACATCCCAAAAGTGCCCTATTGGATTGAGATCTGGTGACTGTGGAGGCCATTGGAGTACAGTGAACTCATTGTCATGTTCAAGAAACCAGTTTGAGATGATTTGAGCTTTGTGACATGGTGCGTTATCCTGCTGGAAGTAGCCATCAGAAGATGGGTACACTGTGGTCATAAAGGGACAGACACGGTTGGCAACAATACTCAGGTAGGCTGTGGTGTTTAAACCATGCTCAGTTGGTACTAAGGGGCCCAAAGTGTGCCAAGAAAATATCCCCCACACCATTACACCACCAGCAGCCTGAACCGTTGATACAAGGCAGGATGGATCCATGCTTTCAAGTTGTTTACACCAAATTCTGACCCTACCATCTGAATGTGGCAGCAGAAATCCAGACTCATCAGACCAGACAACATTTTTTCAATCTTCTGTTGTGCAATTTTGCTGAGCCTGTTCGAATTGTAGCCTCGATTTCCTGTTGTTAGCTGACAGGAGTGGCACCTGGTGTGGTCTTCTGCTGCTGTAGCTCATCTGCTTCAAGGTTCAACATGTTGTTCATTCAGAGATGGTCTTCTGCAGACCTTGGTTGTAACGAGTTGTTATTTGAGTTACTGTTGCCTTTCTATCATCTTGAACCAGTCTGGCCATTCTCCTCTGACCAGTCTGGCCATTCTCCTCTGACCTCTGGCATCAACAAGGCATTTTCACCCAGAGAACTGCTGTTGTCTCTGTTTGGGACCGTCCTCTGTAAACCCTAGAGATGGTTTTGTGTTAAAATCCCAGTAGATCAGCAGTTTCTGAAATATTCAGACCAGCCAGTCTGGCACCAACAACCATGCCACGCTCAAAGTCACTTAAATCACCTTTCTTCTCCATTCTGATGTTCGGTTTGAACTTCAGCAGGTCGTCTTGACCATGTCTACATGCCTAAATGCACTGAGTTGGTGTCACGTGAGTGGCTGATTAGCATTTGCATTCACAAGCAGTTGAACGGTTGTACCTAATAAAGTACAACACAGTTTCCACAGGCATACTGCTCAGTACCTTTGTCTGAGATCTTGCTGCATTGCTACATGTCAAGGCCTCAAGATTAGACATGCCCACTGCAACAGATACAACTGATTCTAAGCAGCACTACACAATCAGATAATACTTAGGTGTGTCACCACTGTTGCTTGACGCTGTGTGCATGCACCGCTGTGAAGTAGTTACTTGATTCCAGACATGACGCTTGTTTGCTATTAGGAAAGAAGAGTTAAAGGTATGTATACTGTACTAATACTCTGTCCTCTGCTCAGTCATGTCTCCTAATAGTGCAAAATTGTTTGGAAAATAATTTTTAGTGTCACTCTGCATGGTAACAGTCAAAAGAAAAACACAAAGGATACAATTAAAACTTACAATAAGTATCACTAGAGTGTAACAGTTTATCTTTAAAATGCATTAGCATAGTAGGCCTACAGATGCTGGGACATGGCAGAGGTTTAGTCATGTGATCCTGTGTTGGTGTAATGAGTTTTTTTATTATTGACAAGGCTGCAGTGTCTGCAATTTATTCACGGAGGGCAGCAATGAGCGCACAATGCTTTTGGTTTACACCTAAAGGACAAGAAGAAGACATCCATAACGGAAGTAAATATATTTGTGTCAAGTAGGCACATAAAAGCACTTCTGTTTTGTAGCTTCCTTTTCAAAGTAAAAGCGTGTGACCCACCTCATTTAAAATGGAAAAGGATACATCAGAATACCCAATGAAGCCTCATTTATTCTGAAATAACAGTTAAGAACAGATGGTATTATGGTGCATATCATCTCTTAGCTAAAGAGCAGGCAAATGGTTGATCCATTCATGGAATTAGTTTCTTCAACTATTTTGGAACAACTGAACTCAAAGAATGTTCCTAGCATTTGTTTTACAGTACACCACAAAATGCTATATGTTCTCCAGATTTTCCATCGGTTTTCTCTTGGCTTTTATAGATTCAAACAAAAAATTCTGTTTCAAATTTCTTGTTCACGCATTTTTATCTACAAGCTGTTATTGAATTGGAGTAAGGGACTACTTTGCTCGCACATGTCTTACCCTGTTCATTTTGGATAATCCCCTTAGTGTTTACATGTTCATTTGAAACTGTTTTCTGTCCAAGGTAACAACAGTAAAAGCTGTTAACCCTCTGAGACCTGCTGGGCCTTCGCCAATCCTCGCCAACTTCCTTTCTTTAGGAGGCTGGAGCAGACTGAGTTTAAAAGGTAGTGATAATACTGATATCCAGTGGTGTAGTGGTAGTTGATGAGGTGGGCGTGCTGCTAGTAGATGGGTAGGTTACCGAGGAGGAAGTGGGTGTTCTCTCCTATATATTCCAAGGGCTTTTTGGCTTATAGGTGGGTATACTGTAAATGGTGTACTCCATATACCTGTGTATACCTTCCATGACCTGGAGAATCCAGCCATATCACCAAGGACATCATGCTAGCTTCTCAGGAAGGGGGCTAAAGACGCACCAAAGTTGGGCTAAATTTTGGTGAGGGAAAAACAGCATGGCCATTTGCACCTCTAACCTGAAGATATCTGAATGAAAATGGGCTCTGTGGGTACCCATGAGTCTCCTCTTTACAAACATGCCCCATGCAGTGTTTTTGCATGCAGTAGAAATGGGTTATTTCCGCCCAGGCCTACCATATTTGAATATTTCTGCATACTGGGGTCCCTAAACATTCTTGGAAAAGCACACATTGGGTATGACTGGAAAGCTGAGACTTTTGTGGATTCAGAGAGACCAATTTTATTAATATGTGTGTAGTGAGACCATTTCTTTGAAACAGACCTCACTGTATAAAATGGCCTATAGTGATCTCTAGAATAATCACAAACTCATGAACCTTCACAAACTAGAGACCCCAAGCATTCAGAAGATGTGTGGCTTTCATAGGTAAACTGACATCAAGGAGGTTTCTCAGCAGTTTCCAGAACAGAAGTGCTTGCCATCCAATCGCAGAAAAAGCTAATTTTCACACAAATATCCAAATGTCAAAAGTTTGTGATACTGAATCACTGCATGGAATTTACTGTGGTGTTCCTCAAGGTCTTGGTGTTTTAACAGGGTAGTTTGGATGTATTTATTTGAACATTTTTATCACTTATGAAGTGATAAAAAAAATGCTTAAATTTAGCACCAAAACTGTGTAAAAGATAGTGTCAACCCCAAAATTATATGAGACATAATTGAGCATGGGAATGGTCATCAAATACTTCCATCATGATGTTCTAAGCCCTTCAACACTCTATACTTGCAAAGTTTAAATATGTGTCTCACCAAAACACATTGTTTGTTACAGATCTATGACTTGAGAACTCAAATTAATCGCCAGGCACCAGCTTTAAAATGATGTACGCCACTTCTGTGTGGCTTCTACTGATGATCTGCTATGTCCCCATTAAATTCATCTGCCCCAAGAAGCTTTTATTCTAAATCGTGAGGATGTCGTTTTATTTTGAAAGGTTTAGACAGGAAGTCGTCAGTTCCGTCACACCTGCGTAATTAGTCTTTTTCACTCCGTGCCGCTGAACGCCACCACCGAGTGGCTAGTTAATTATCATTATTAAGTGATACTTTTAACATTAATGTGTAACGATGGGGGGTAAGAATAAACAGCGAACTAAAGGAAATGTTCGGGTAAGTAAGAGTTTCTGTTGTTAGCGGCTGCTAGCTACAAACACGAGCTAAAGCTAATGTAAACTTAATGCTAACGGCTAGCAGCTGTGTGTGGCTGTGTTGCCCCAGCTGTTTTTTAATTACAACGTGTCCGTCGGGCTAACACTTCTGCTTCATGGGATTTTGTTTCTTTCCCGCTACCAGCCGTCCAGTAGCGGCCGAGCTGCTGAGGTTTTAACCCGGGAGGGTGGTGTCATCCCGGGGTTTGTGGGCTTCGACACGACGGTCACCTCGGAGCTGAGTTATGTCCCTGCTGTCCACGGCGCGGAGGAGATAGACAACCTGGTGGATGCTGATTTCCGCCTAGTGCTCAGGAAACTTTCGAAGAGGGATGTTGTTACCAGACTGAAAGTGAGTTTTAACTAACTTTATTTCTTACACACAGAGCCAACCACGTATAACACACACCTACCATGTACAACCTCTACTCTGAAAAAGTTGGGACGTTGTGTAAGCGTAGAAAAGGCAGAATATATTCACATATTCACTTGTATACAGTTCAGAGACAAGATATTCAAAGTTCAAACTGATAAACTTTATTGTGTTTTGTGAATAAACACTCATTCTAAGTTTGACACCTTCAGCATATTACAAAAAAAGTTGGGAAAGGTGCACCAAAAGACTGGGAAAGTTGATGAATGCTTAAAATCCACAGGTAAACATGATAATAGGTAACAGATTAAAGTGCCATGATTGGGTTTGAAAGGAGCATCCTGTAAAGGCTCATTTGTTCACAAGCAAGGACAGCTTGAGGTTCAACACTGTGTTAAAAAACTGTGTGGTCAAATAGTACATCACTTTAAGAGCAGTGCTCCCCAAAGCACAATTGCCATCTACAGTCCATAATATCATTAAAATATTTAGAGCATATGGGGAAATCTCTGCATGGCAAGGCTCTAAACCAACACTGAATACCTATGACCTTTGATCCCTCAGGCAGCACTGCATTGAAAACCAATATGATTGTATAAAAGACATTAGTACATGGGCTCAGGAACACTTTGGAAAACCATCGTCGGTAAACACAGTTTGTCGCTGCATTTACAAATGCAGGTTAAGACTCTACCATGCAAAGCATAAGCCATATATCAACAACATCCAGAAACACAGCTGACCTCTCTGGGCCTGAGCTCATCTGAGATGGACTCACACAGAGTGGAAAAGTGTTCTGTGGTCTGATGAATTCACATTTCAAATTGGTTTTAGGAAATCATGGACATTGTGTCCTCTGGGCTAAAGAAGAAAAGGACCATCCAGATTGTTACCAGCTCAAAGTTACAAAGCCAGCATCTGTAAAGGTGCAGGGATGTGTTAGTGTCCATGTGATCGTGGTTAACTTGAACATCTGTGAAGGCACCATGAATGCTGAAATGAACATACTAGATTTGAAGCAACATACGCTGCCATCCAGACGATGTCTTTTCTGGGACATCTCTGCTTATTCAAGCAAGACAATGCCAAGGCACATACTGTACATGTTACAACAGTATGGCAAGACTTGTCAGTCATTGAAAATGTGTGGCGTGGTGTTCAGTAGCTCAGTGGTTGGAGCTGGTGTCCCACGTGCAGGGGCAGTGTCCTTGCCGCAGCATTTGTGGGTTTGATTTCAGCCCCTGGGCCTTTGTTGCATGTTATCCCCTTTCTCTCCCTCATTCATGCTTCATCTGCAAAGGCATACAAATGATGCAACACAGTGGTAAACATGCCCCTGTCCCAATTTTTGTTAGAGGTTGTTGCAGGCATCAAATTCAGAATTAGTGTACATTTAAGAAAAGCCTATAAAGTGTATTAGTTTTAACATTAAATATCTTGTCAGTGAACTGTTTTTAAGTGTAAATAGGTTGAAAAAGATTTACAAATCACTGCATCATGTTTTTATTTATGTTTTACACAGTGTCTCACCTTTTTTGGAATCAGGGTTGTAAAGATATAAAACATTCCACAACCTACCACATAGAATAGTGTACATAAAACATGTAATGCAGTCTCTCATTGGCTATGCTGTAGTAACCCCAGGTGGTCCGGGTGTGTGTCTTGATGCTGTGTATTTTTCTCAGGCTGTGCAGGACTTTGGGTCCATGTGTCAGGAACGGAATGCTGAAGAGGTGAAAGGCGTGTTGCCGTACTGGCCGAGGATTTACTGCAAGATATCAGTGGTGAGCTGGTCATTCACAATACATTCATGAAATGCCTTTTTGTATCAGTGTCACTTTTAATCATTGTGGACATAGTGCATCTTGCCTCGCAAATAAAAGTACCCCGTTTCAAATGATCTGAACAAGAGGTATCCTGGAGCCACACTCAAATTAAGTATGACATTTTAATGGGACTTTAATGTGTGTGCAAGTCTTTGAGGTGTGTCCACATTAGGAGAATTTTGTCTTCATCATTATGTCTATCAGGACCATGACCGCCGGATCAGGGAGGCCACCCAGCAGGCCTTCGAGCAGCTGGTGCTGAAAGTGCGTCGCAACTTGGCTCCCTTTCTGAAGAGCTTGATGGGCCACTGGATTCTGTCCCAGTGTGACACTTACACACCTGCAGCCTCTGCTGCGTGCCAGGCCTTCCAGGCTGCTTTCTCACCCACCAAACAGCCTGAGGCTCTCAGCTTCTGCAAGGATGAGATCCTTAACGTGAGTAGTAGTGGTGGTTTGATCACGGACAAGGGAGTTTCTGTTGCAATCTAATGATATATATTTAACATTAAATTGTTGTTATTATCTTGCAGGTACTTCAGGATATTTTGTTAAAGGAAACTGCCGACACACTGAGCGATCCACAGTAAGTTAAGCTCATTATAGTTGCTGTGTCCATTCCTTTCACTGTGTAGGCACAACAATAATGCATTCTGTCAAATTCTTTGCTGAGTCACTGGTTCCCCGTGTTCTCTAGAAGTGTGACAGAGGAGGAGAGAGAAGGTAAATATGTGCGCATGCTGACCAGTTCTCTGTTGGGGGTGAAGAGACTGCTCTCCCTGCTGCTCCAGAGTGACAGGACAGCCCTGGAGGAAAGACTAGCACAGCTTCTGAACTCCGGGAAGTTCTGGAAATACAGTAAACACAAGACACCACAGGTACTGGCAATGAATAAGACTAATGAACTAGTTCATCTGGTATATGAACATTGTGTAGTGTCGCTCAACTAAGGAATTTTCATTGTAATAAAAGGTTATAGTTTGCAAATATAGTAAGAGATAAATGTTATATCCCTGTATCTATGCATATGGCATAATCCCACTGTAAAGAAACCATCATGATAGATAAGGTTTCTCAATTTATTTTTGGTTTCGCCAAAATTATTTTAGATGCTCTGTTAGCTGTGGCTATGTTGCCATGTAAAAGCAAAATGTTAAGGAAAGACATCTTTCTAGTTTGCTCTTGCAGAAAATGTAGAAAGGTTTTACCCTGCAAAGTTAATTAATGTTCTGTAGTTCATATTTTTTGAACAGGAAAACAATAAAGCTGTGTCCCTAATTACCACTTCATGTTGCTCCACAGGTGCGAGGGGCATTTTTCGAGATGATGTGTGCTCTGTGTGAGTTCACTCCAGGACTGGTCCAGGCTGAAGCAGCACGACTCTGCCCCGCTGTTCTCCTCAGCATTGATGACACAGATCCTGTAGTGCTGCCTCCTGTGTGGGAAGCTGTTCTTCACGTCGTGTCGACGATCCCCGTAAGCTTGTGTTTTAAGAATGACCTCACGTGCACAGCAATGCTAATGCCAATATAGTGTCAGGTGCTCTGTAAAGTTGGCTTCCCTCTAAGTTATTAGAGGGGACTTGAAAGGTAGTGCAGGGAGTTATATTGAAGGTGAATCGTGTGATGCATGGCCACATGCTCCAAACTAATGGGGGGTAGCATTTCACCTCCAAGCCAATCAATAAATGCCCTCGTAGCTTTTTTAGTTTAACGAATTAACAAAATATACTCACAAAATATCAAGAAAGCAAATATACGTACACTATTTTCCTGAATAAATTTAATAAATTATAACCGTGCACCCTCTGAATTTAAGTTTCTCACTTTCACTAAACAAAGATCAACTTGTTTACCTTGTCAACTCATCGTAAAACACACTTCATTTTAACTTGACAGAAACAAAATAAACTCCCCAAAACCGACTTGGTTAGTCTCTCCACCGTTCAAACAATCACCAGTCCTGGTTTGGTCGAAATAAATCCTTAATTCATTGAGTCAGATGTGAAAATATGATGCCTCTCTCTGCTGTTGCTCTGTCTACTGAGTAGCAACTTTCACTCGTGCTTCAGAGGCAGCAAGATAAAATGACCAAAATTACCACACACAAAAAACAATCAGAGATGTACTCAGTTAATCGCCAATATGTGACGTGTTTAATTTTTGTTACATTGCATCTAATCGTAGATTTTTCTGCTCCTATTTCAGGATTGCTGGACTCATGTGAATGCCAAGAAGGGCTTCTTACCTAAACTTTGGGCTCTACTAAAGGACGGTGGCAAAGGCATGGCGAAAGCCTTCCACCCTAATCTAATGCCGCTCCTCAGCAAGCTGCCCCCACAGGTCACTGAGCCAACCTTGGACTTCTACACCACTTTCTTCTCTTCATTCATACAAGGGTAATTTTTTTTGTGTTTGGAAGTATGTACGTTTGGGCTGGGTGATTGTTATTTATTGAATTTCAAGGGAAACCTATTGTGACGATGTGGTCATATTGTGTCACCGTTGTATAAAGTAATGTTGGTCAACTCAGTGATTCTATTAACATTTTAATTTTTTATCTAATAAAATTAATAATTTTCATTTATAAATTTACACATTTTGAGGATTTTTTTCCTGATGTAGTTCATAACAGTCAAACTGAGTTAAATGTATTGAGCAGTAATTTAATTATTTTTCATGTGATTTTGTAAACGCTGCCCATGTCCTGACATATGTTGATGAAAAAAATGTGTTTTTAAATTATGAATCAGTCTTGTGTCACACTCTCTAGCCTCAAGTGTCTGTGTGTTGGTGTCAGTCTGTCTAGTGAGCGTGCAGTGGCAAGCCCATCGGAAAGTGCAGCTATAGTGACTTCTGTTGTCGAGTGCCTGAGGTACTGCACACTTCAAAATACAGAAGAAGAGGAGGAACAGAAAAAGATTCGAACCATGCTTATTTCACAGCAGGTGGGACCACACAGTCACGCATACTTTACCAGTCATATCAGATCTATTTAAGTCCCTACCTTTGTTTCATTGTTTTATTTTCTGTCTTTTTGTAGCTCCTGCCACTACTAGAAAAGGCTTTTGGAAGTCCCTCCCTTCAAAACGGTCCTCTGTTCCTTTTGGTCACTGAAATACTTGTTTCCTGGGAGAAACGGGCAGGCTTACATAGTGAAGCTGAAGCTAATGGCAGCAGTGATGTGTTTCAAGGGCTTCTGGCAGACTTCTGGGAGGGACTCGGTCTTTTGTTTGTGCGTTATGCTGACAATGAGGATGCAGATCCACAGGCTTTAGAAGGGGTAGCCACCTTGCTGCAGGTAGGTTTTGTTTTGTGGAATCTCTGGTTCAGACATGCAAGGATACAGCAGATCAATAACGCTGTCAGAGCTATTCATGTCTTTAAAAGTGGCTAAAGTGAAACGGCAAACACAATGCCGAAATAAATCTATTTTCACTTTCTCTGATGTCTACAGGTAATGCGCTATCCTGAGAGAGTAAAAAGAAAGCACGTCCAGAAGAAGAAATCTGTCAAGATCTGTTTCTCTAAACCAGAAGACGATGAGAAAACTGGAGTCGAGGGGGATGGTGTCGAGAAGCCTGTTCAGACAGTGTCTGAGCTGGTGAATGAGAAGTCATTTGGGTCCCTACAGACGCAGCATTTTGAGGACGTAGTGTGCCAGCTGGCACAACTGTGCCTGGTGCATGTGAATGAGAAAAACTCGGAGAGACACCTTGTTTTCCTCTCCCTCCTCCTGCAGTCTTTCCACACACCCAGGGTCTTCAGTGTAAGTCATATTTGATGTTTACAGACAAAAGTGTATTTCAGTAGCCCCTTTTACACAGAGATCCCTCCCGTAACACTGCCACAACCAAAACACTTATTGATGCGGCTTTGTTTTTTACACAGAACCAGACAACAACAGCATAATGTTGCACCAGTATGTCATTCTTGATAGCATGCTCGTGTTCAGGAAGCAAAAGAGGCTTGGCATGTAACACAACAGCGTCGGCCTCTAGTGTGACATATAATATAAGCGTTGGGCAGCGCTTCCTAAACAATGACAATGATATTAACATGGCAATAACAATGCTTTATCCCTGTTATATGGCCGTTGATCTCGTTCTCTGCATGGAGGGTGAGGAGCTCCAGGACCTCGTTGTCTCCTCAATTTTTGGCTGCTGTTCTTCTTTGTGATTGCTGCTAACTGCTGCTAGCTGCTTTTTAAATCTCCTAGTGGTGTGTTGCACATATAACACCGTCAGAACGTCACACCCATCCCTCTCACACTTTTTACATAGACGTCAATTCAGCTCTGTTACTACCTCTGCTACAGGCTGAAGAGAGAACAACTCTGTCCCCTCATTCTGTGTCCATGCCTTTTATATGGAACAGCAAGTGGGAATAACGGTGCAACATTTTAGTCTTGAGCCTGGAGTGTAAAAGGGGCTATTGTCTGTCAATTTGTGTCATCAATTTAGCTTTTTAATTTCCAGATGTGGAAAAAAAAAAGTTGTTGGTAGTAATGTTAAGTATTTGCAATTTTTAATTCATGGGCTTGAATATGCAGAAACACTGCCATGGCTTTGAGGAATGAATATTAAAGGTAACATGTATTTTTAGCAGCTCTTACATGATGCTAATGACCTTTTCCTAAACTGTGCTCATCTTAGACACTGGTCGAAATGGATGACAAAATAACGGACGGTGAGCAGAGGGACGAGGTGACCGTGAAGAATCCAGCAATGCAGTTCCTGCTGGAGCGGGTGGTGGTGTGGCTGGCTGAGAAGGGCCGCAGAGACACTGAGCACGTGGTGGAGTTGGTCTTCAGCTCGCTGTACTGCTGCAGCCAGCAGGAGACCATCCGCATCCTCAACCACATCACTATGGTAACATGAAATGCAGATGTCATTACATATGACCTGATGTTGATTCACATCTTTTTCATGCAGCGCGATGATCCCTTGTGTTGTAGGTTAAGACTCTACTCATTTGTGCTCTTCTCTCTGGTTTCTAGATGGAGTTACAGTGGAGAATTATCCTGCAAATTATACAGAGGGTATGTGTGTCTTATGTTTACAGAGATCATAGTCTCTTATCTACCTATAAATCACATTTACATTGTTATAAATATCTGTGCTGCTATCTGTCCTGTCAGGCATGTACAGATCCTGAGACTCTAAAGAGCTGTCGTGATTGGCTGAAAGGTTCAGTTTTGGGCGAGCAACTCTTGGGATTAACTGAGGAGCTGTGCAATGTGGGATGCAGCTCTCCCAGTTCCACCTCCTCCACCAGCAACCACAGCTGGACCCTTATCAGCCTGGTCCTCTCTCAGCACCACAACAACGGTAAAGACACACACTCACACACACCAGCAATTTTTTTCCCCAGTGGAACAGTATTTTTTTGTTTAACTGTTGATGCGTATCATGAGTGAATTTCCATATAATAATCATTTTGATCTGTTTGTACTTGCGCAGAGCCTCTGATAGGGGAGGTATACCTGGAGAAGATCTTAGAGAGGCTCCATGCCACTCTGTCTGAGACCAAGAGTCTGTCAGATGCAGGCAACATGGAGCCACTCATCTGCTTCATCTGTGATGTGGCCTCCACATTCTTCTCCTCTGTGCAAGACTGTCTTCTTCTTCTCTCTGCTGAGGAGCTCTTGCTCACCGTCTTCCAGCTCACTGCTCAAGATCAGACACACACTCACCTGTCTGGTAGGTACTTGCACAGTGCGCAAACATATATACATTCCAGGTGGGCTAAATAACTTACGTTTGTTGATGTTGTTTTGAAAGACTCACTTTTAGATAAGCTGAGGAAAGTATGTGTAGCTGGGGTGCGGTCACTGGTCCAACACTCTGAATGTGAGGTCAAGGAAGGTGGTTTCCTGCACAGTGCGGCCCTTTGGGTGACAAACCAGCTACTCACAGTCTCTCTGGATATTAAAAGGTAAGACAAACACCTGTAGTTTTTAAACACCGAAGTGGGTTTGTCAGTAACTAGCTAACGCTTCTTGGTGTTTCTTCCAGTTTGCAGGTTCTAATTCTGGCTGTACAGAGCCTAGTGGAGACAATCATCTCTGTCTGCGATCAAGATTCCCCCCTTCTCGTCCAGGTCTTCACACAGCTGACACCCAGCCAGACAGAATGGACAAGAATCAGACATGCCTTACCTCCTCAGGTGAGCATCCAATCCATCATCCTTACTCAAGGAAAAAAAACAAATTCAAGCAATACCAGACGTTGGTTATAAAGAACTTGCTGTGAAAGGATTCTGATATTCATGCATCGTTCTCCCTGTTTGTGTGTCCTCTGCAGTGGATCAAAAGCCCCTTACTGTCCAGCCGCCACCGAGGAGTTTGTGAAAAACCCTCCATAGACATCTGGAAGTCTAAGATGTCAACCAGGCTGCCAGCCCACTTATGTGCCTGTGCCCTGTTGGGGAAGGTGGCCCGGACTGTTGCATCTACACCTCATGACGAAAAGCCGGCAGAATGTCCTTCACACTTGCCAAACCTTAAGTACACAGGTACACACACACACAAAGGAAATGCCATATTTATTGTGTTTTTCGTGTCTTTGTATGTCAATCTATGTTGTTGTTTATTGTGTTTGTGTTTAAAACTGTGTATTGGCAAGAATCTGGTGGTATAACATGTATCACAAAACACTTCTTTTTGTGTAGTCTCGGCAAAGGAATTATTTACCTAGATCAGTAAAAAGAAAAGTGCTTGCAATTTTTTTTAGGTGAACAAATTAAGAAAATGAAAACTCTGCACACAATGTATTTTTGAGAATTGATGCAGAATCGTTTTGATGATTTCTTACACTCTTATTGAACATGTATGCTTTTCTGTGACAGTTTCAGAACTGTTGTATGCACTGCAGTGGTGTAAGGAGGTAGAGTACATCCCTGCCTATCAGAGCCTGCTGACCGACTGGGGACTGTTAGGACTCCAGAACCAGGTTCCTATGAAAGATCTGCTGGGTACTCTCTACTCAAGGTGAGCTGCACATTAGATTAACGCACATTAGGGGTGTGCCATATCATCTTGTGCACGTAAATACTGATATAATTTTTAATATTATAAGAAAAAGTGATATTCGCGATATTTTGACTTGTTGACATATTGATGTCATACTGTTACCCACGGCAACAACAAGCATGTCTGAAAACGAAATTATTAGCAACTTTGTGGTGGTTCCAAAAAGTCGAGCAGCCTCCGTAGTGTGGAATAAACTGGTGTCGTTAGGCCTGGGTGTTCTGAGCCCCAGACTAATATAGCGACTACCGCTCAGAGGGAACTCATTCAGCAGCTCCCTCTCTCCTCTCTCGCTGTGCGCACACTGGTGTCTGTGTTGTCAAGTGATTTTGTCATAAGCCTTTGGTAATGTGAACCTACTTGATGCTCTTGGCTCGACCAAAAACTACATATATGTGAATGTGCAATAGTTCTGGTATCATAACAGCCTGTCACAGGTTACAGCGTGATGATTAGAGGAGAAATGGCAGAGCATAAAGGTCCAGCTGGGAAAAAACCAACTCAAATCATTTAGGATTTTGCTAAAAGAAGGAAATCACCTGTTGATTTATATATATATATATATATATATATATATATATATATATATATAGATCCCAGGGTACATTGTTTTTGTATTTGGGAACTGTTTAAATGTGTAATTTCTGGTAGATTTTATTTTGTTGTACTATTAATATTGTATACAGACTCTGAATCTCAAACTTTACAAACTAAAGAAGTCAGAGATAATTGTTGTTTAGTTTTTATTAAATATTTGAAGGCAAAGTTATTTTGATGCAATTCTATCTTAAGTTAATAAAACTTTTTTAAACTAAATTTATTTACAAATTTATTTTTTTTTTACTAATCAAGAATATTGTTATCGCAAAAATACCCTGAAATATATTATTTTAGGGCCATATCACCCACCCCTAATGCATGTTATGGTTTTCTACATTAAAAAAAGCTTTAACAGAGTCTCTTCTAATGCCATTTTCATCCAACCAAGAACATTTAAGAAATTTAATAGATTATGAGCTTATGAAGACTCAAACACTGACATGTAAGCATGTTTATTTTTCCAGGCACTCATTTGAAACAAAAACAACTGAATACGTGTGTATTGTTGCCCTGCAGGTCAGTGGAGGATGGAGGTCTATGGTCTCTGACTCTAGAAAACTACATCCACACCAACAACTTGGCATCCACTCACAGTGCAACAGTGAGGAAGCTTTACAACAGCGCAGACAGGTTAATCATTTGTTTGTTAATGTCATTTAAAGTGCTTTATTTTCACACTGAAGCCTGTTATGTGACCACTCCCACCACTGTTGTTGATTCAAAGTTGTCTCTGTTTGGTCAGTTTGTTCCCGGTGTCTCAAAGCAAACTGAGCACGCTTCAGGTGCTCTGCCCCACCATGACCAAAGAAGACAGAGAGACTCTCGTTGCTCTGGCAACTGCTGGAATAATCAACTGGCAGGAGAATGACGGTGATAATACACACATTAACACAACTGCATACATGGACATTTTGGACTTGAACCAAGCAAATAATAATAATGGGATGTCTCTTACAGATGTGTATGGGTGTCTGGCAGTGTTGGTGTGCTGTCTAAACGCCAACACACAAGTAGAGGACGAGGTTGTGCAGGCTATTCTGGCCACCGTGATGGAGTGGAGGAACAGCAAGGAGGACTGGTTCCTCTTTAGCAGGTAATGTCATCACAGACACCATGCAAACATTTACACAGTTTATATATTTATTATATCTCTTGAAACACTGTACAAGATTTGCTATTTTCAACTGATATATCTACATTTGTTACATCTTGGTATTTCAGTGACCTGTCCAAAGCCTCTGCAGAACAGTTGAACCTTGCTGTGGAGATGATCCGTTTCCTCTCCTGGTTGGTGACTCACTGTCCGACAGTTCTCGGGGGCAGCCAGTGGGACTTCTTGCTCTGCTCTATGTTAGCCTGGTTGGAGGTGAGACATAAATTGTTTTGTGACTGTGAGGTTGTGAATAGTGCTGCAGGGTCGATGTTTCCTGTCATGGGGTGAATTCTTGACCTGAGGTATTTGAAATGTTAGAGTACTCTCTTTGCTACTTTGCTTGCATCTGTTGTTTTGCACCATCCTTAAGTGTTTTTGCATGCTTCCAATTTTAGACGGCCAGTGAGAAGGTGAGCAGTCTGTGGAACCCATGGGTGCAGCTGTTTGTGTGTGAGAACGCTGCATTGATAGTGAAGCTGAACCAGTTCTTCATATCACCTTCATCTGAAGTGCTGGAGAAGCTGCCGCCTGAACTGACTGGTGAATGGAGAGACTTTTTCGTGGAAGGAATCTACAACCTGCTGTTTCCTCTGCCTGTCAATATCACAGGTGCGTGTGTGGATTTTATTTGAGGAGGTTATGACACAGTCTCAGGGAAGCAAGCCTACTCTGAAAAGTAAAGCACCAAAACTTTAGGGTCTAACAATAGGGATGGTCTGGGGCTAGTAAATACAACCAGCCAGTTGCAAAATCAGGCCAGTGCTTGAAAAAGTTACAAAAAAATCATTCTATTCAAATATTTTTTCAGACATTGCTTTGGGAGCAATGTTACCATGTCTGCTCTACTCACTGAGACTTTGCTCTGCTCTGCCTGTGTCTGTCTCCAGCTGTGGCAGCGGCTAGTTTGATCACAAAGATGCGAGTGACACTAGCTTGACTGCAGTCTTTTCCTCTGTCAGCCAGGCTAGGTCAAATCCTGTCCTCATGTGCTTCTCGGATTGTCCTGAGGCAGCATCTGATGTTTCTGCATCAAGCTAGTCACTCGCATCTCTGTGGTCAAACCACCCACCGCTTATAATGGAGTGTCCCCTATATTTTGACCTTTTATGGTGAATGCATTTAAATAGCCCATTATACAGATGGGACTATGTACAATTTTCAAAATAAGGTGTTAACACAGAGTATATACGAAATACATAAATGGAAATAAGATTCATAGGATTACATGCACAGGAAGTATAAAATGTTTTACCTGTGTACCTTTATAAATTAGGAAATCCATCTACATTGTGAGAGAAATTACTTTATTCTTTGATTTTAGGTTGCTGGAAAAAGTCGTGATAATAAATAAATGTCAACAAAGACAACTCAGACTATATACAGACTAAAAATTTCTATTGTATATATAAGTCCAACATTTGTTACATTTCTTAATACATTGAGGTGCTATAAAAACATCTCGCTCCATAATTTGTGACAATCAATGATATATTTGAGTTCAGGATATCTCTAATGACACACAGATTCAAGCATTTCAAAGAAAGAGTTCTAACTAAGTCCCACATTTATACCGTCGAATAGCTAAATTTCTAAAAACAGGTTATGTTCCTAGCTCACACCAGCAAATTCCAGAAAAGGATTTTCAAGCTAAATAGCTAAGACTTGATATATACAGTGTGTGCAAGTTTAATTAGGGCCCGTAGAAATTTTGTTTGGCCAGTATATTTTTTAACATGTAGCACCAAACGTTACTGTTGGGACTCTGTAATAGCTGCTTTATATTTAGCATATCACCAGGTGATATGGTAGTTGATCAATAAAGAACATATTTGTTTGTCACTTTAAAGCTAATTTCTGTCTGTTGTCTGACCGCAGACGCCTTCACTGAACCGGACGACCCTGTGTTTCCAATGGCGGTACTGCAGTCAGTTGGTGTGGCTCTGACATATATGCCAGTGCAGCAGCTAAAACAGAACTCGCTGCCACCACGGTTCATAGCAGACCAGAAGACAAACCTGCCAGAGCCCCTCCAGACGCTCCTCAACACCCTCTGCCCTTTGCTGCTGTTTAAGGCCAGACCCCTGCAGATCACCGTCTACCACCTGTTAGAAAAGTAAGGACTTTGTTTCAGAGTGTGCAAACTTGGATATATTTTTCTTAATTTAACAGAAAAATTGCCCTAGTACTGTGTTATGATTTAAGTGTTAGACCTATCCATAGACATTCAGGGCCCTGCAGGAGGTCGGGAATGATCTCCTCCTGCTTAACACAAGATATAAAAGAAAAATGAACTTGCTTTTTGTCAATCCAGAGTCATGCCTCAGCTGCCCGAGTGTGATGGAGAAGGAGACAACAACAAGTCTGATGATGACGGAGATGAGCCATGTCTGTAAGTAAAAACAGAAAATCATATTACTGTAAGTTTAATACATATGTGATAGTAAGTGGATTCTAGGTATTGTCACGTAAGTTGTAAAAGTGTGTTCAGACCAAGTAGAGGACATTTATCCCTTGAGTAACTTGTGTGAATTTTGCAGCCAAAATCCCAGCTGTGCTAACTAACGCTAATGTTAATGCTAACTTGGTTTTTAGAAAAGTACATTGATAGCTGGAATCAATTAACAAATACATATTTTCAGAACTTATCACATAGTTCAATGGCTTCGCTCACTTTTCTCCAAGATGTTGAGTTGTAGAGCTCTGGGTGCCCACAGACAGAGACAATAACTTTGTCCTACTAATCTGATTCTTGTGACTCTAATCTCAACACTGACAAGCATTTGCGACACAGCATCACAGATTTTTTTTTCTGCCCAGGTTGAAACATTTCACCTCTCAGGGACACGAATTTGCATCTTTGCATTGCTTTTGTATGTAACTGTGCTGCATGAAAGAAAAGTGTTATATGTTAATGTGTAATTATTCTAACAGTTCTGTTTCAATTCTGTGTCCAGTTCTCCTCCAGCTGCTCTGATGGCCATCCTGTCGACCTGTGAGGAACTGTGTGATAGTATCCTGGCAGGGGTTCAAGTAGGAGAGTTTGCAGTGGTCCAGCCTCTCAGTGTGGAGTACTCCTGCATCCTGGGGTACCTGCTGGCCTGGAAGCTGCTCCTCACTTTCTTCAAATCTTCACCCTCACATGTGAGTCATGTTAAATTATCAGATATTTCTTCCAATATGTTTGTTTCTTTTTTTTTAACTGGGTTTAACTTGTAGTTTGAGTGTAAGTAAGCAAACAGATTTATAAGTTCCATAGAGAAAAGTGTGCTTTGGAGCATAGCCTACATAAGCGTGTTGGATGCAGTCCAGAGGTGATGAAGAGAGCTGGCAGTTACTTATGCAGTTACAGGAAGTCATGACTCTACTGCTTAAATTATTCATTGAATCTGTTGCCATTGCACTGTCGCATTTACCCTCAATCGATACACCAACTTTTCAAGCTCTGCTAAGCGTAAAAATGTTTTGCAATATTTTAAGATTTTTGTGAGTTTTTTGCGTAAATAGAAAAATTAGAAAAGTGCATAAAAACAGGTGGATGGAAACGTACCTGTTGTCACAGTATTGACTGTTCTTCTGATGTATTTCTAGCTGCGAGCCCATTATGCCCAGTATCTTAAGAGAAGCTGCTCACTGAACAAGCTCCTCTTGCACCTCTTCAAACTGATGCCTGAGAACCCCACCTACCCGAGCCAGGGAGCAGAGACAAAGGAAACCAAAACCTTCTTTACAGAGAGCCAGTGTCTAGCTGTTGACAGTAAGTAGCACATGCACATACGCAACATCTGTACATGACTGTGAAATGTAAACAAGCTTAGATTTCCTTACCTTTGTTTCTCGTTCTTCAGACGATGACAATGTCGAGTGGGAGCTCCCTCATCTGGCTTGCAGCGTGTACTACAGCACAGTGCAGGACCTACCTGCCATGGTGCGGCTGTGGTGGAACGGGCAAGAGAAGAGAGTGAGCGCTGCTGCGGAGAAATTCACCATTAAATACGTCAGCCCTGTTCTCTCAGCCGAGGAGATCTCGTCTGTCCACTCCAGCACTCAAATGTTTGACAGCATGACTGTAAGTTAGCAAATACACTGCTCTGTGTTCATCTGCAGCTACAACTTTTACTAGTTTAAGGATTGTTTACTATAAGACTCCAGATGGCAAAGGCAAATAGTGTTATCTTTTTGCCCCAGGTAAAGGCCCGCTCAGCAGCACGGGAGGTGATTGCTACCTATTCTGTGGATGACATCTTCATCGAGTTGGTGATTCAGCTACCACAGAACTACCCTCTGGGCTCTATCACTGTAGAGAGTGGGAAGCGCGTGGGAGTTGCCGTACAGCAGTGGAGGAACTGGATGCTGCAACTGAGCACCTATCTCACACATCAGGTAGATACACAAACACACAATGGATATAAATGCAAGAAGTTGGTGTATTAAGTAGTGTTTGTTCCTCACCCTTAAGACCTGTAGCATGATTATATCCCGACCAGTGAAGTTTTCTTAAGCTGGCCAAGGGGGCTGTAAAGATAACTTTCTTTTTAGGCATCAGATAAGAAAAAGAAGATGAAACAACTCAGAAAACTCTGAATGTGTTTGTGTGTCCAGAACGGCAGCATAATGGAGGGCCTGGCTCTGTGGAAGAACAATGTGGATAAGCGCTTCGAGGGAATCGAGGACTGTATGATCTGCTTCTCTGTTATCCATGGCTCCAACTACTCCCTGCCCAAGAAGGGTTGCCGCACCTGCAAGAAGAAATTTCACTCAGCTTGTTTGGTAAGATATGTGTCAAGATCTTAGTACATCCAGTGGTGGGCTATGGAGGACTCCAGTGCTTTCTCTGCAGATAATATACAAATTAGGGCTGGGCGGTATGACCTAAAATTTATGTAACGGTATATATCGCGGTATAAATTTAAGTGTAAAAGTTATAATAGAAGTGTTTCTGAATGGGTTTTGTAGTCCCTTGGCAAAGCTAAATTGATAAAAACAAACAAACAACAAAAGCAAAGACATAATGTATTTTTTAGAGCATTTATTGTGGAGAATGCAGATCTCAAAACTCAAAATTAAAACCCAGTATTCTATGGTGCAAAATGTCCCCTGGGATCTATATCAAAAGGTAATTTCCTTCTTTTAGCAAAATCCTAAATGACTGAGTTGTGTTTTTTCCACCTGGACCTTTATGCTCTGCCATTTCTCCTCTAATCATCACGCTGTAACCTGTGACAGGCTGCTATGATACCACAACTATCACACATTCACATATGGAGTTTTTTGTGGAGCCCCTAGCGTCACATAGGTTTACATTACCAAAGGTTTATGACAAACTCTCTTGCCGAAAACCAACTCCCGTGTGCGCACGGCGAGAGAGGAGAGGGAGAGACGCTGTGCTGCTGCCAGAGGAGACACTGAATGAGTTCCCTCTGAGCGGTAAGTCGCTAAAAGAGTCTGAGAAGTCCGGGGCTGTTCATAAGACATTAACTCACTCACTCACAAGTTCTCCAGCAACACATGTTGCACGTGCTACGCTAAATCACGGACGTGAACCAGCTCCTCTTGCTCCGCTGTCTCTGTGCTCGCAGCCATTTTCACACTGAGGCAGGTGCGATGACGTCATCGACGATAGAGCGCAAATCTCTACCGTGGGCCAAATTTATATCATTTCTACCGTCTACCGCATATACCGCGCAGCCCTAATACAAATCAATTTTAGTTGCTAAACTTTTATTTAATCTTAAATCAATCATGGTAAATGAGAGAGAACAGGCATTGACAACAAATCTGTGTACAGGGTTCCCACACATTTTGACAAATATCAAAACTTTTCCATGACTTTTAAAGGACTCATAAAAAAAAAAAAAATCCGAGACCAACTGTATAGTATACTTTACTCCAATTATTGTATGAAAATTAATCAACCTTTTCCAATCTCTAATAGTTCGTAATGTTCATATTAACTTAAAATACTTCAAACTACAGACACAGTCATAAAAGCGCATACTGCATATCAGGCTGACTTTCAGTGTGACTGATTATACTATGACTGTGTTTTTAATGCATTTAATTAAATTCCTTTGTGGATACAAGTTTGAAAAACAACGTGGCAACATAAGAAAGTAGGCGGATGTGGAAGGATATCTATGGTCCTACAGAAGATTACTGTAACTGTTAATTTTGTTATACACAACTAAATGACTCGATTTTAAAAGCGGTAAATAATTTTACTAACTCCGCGACATTTTCAGGCCTGGAAAATGACTCTAAATTTTCCATGACCATGGGAACCCTGTGTATATGAGTAATCTTGTACAATGATGTTTTATGTTTTCCTTTTACTGGGACCTAATTGAAGGAGTACGTTGTAAATCCACAGCCCACTACTGGTTGTATCACATACACAATCTAACACGTAACAACACACAGTTTTAAGGGGATAGTTCAGATTTTTTGAAGTGGGGTTGTGTGAGGTACTTAATCATTGTCAGTGTAATGCACATAGTAGATGTCAGGGGTCAGCAATAGAACATGTTTTAGCCACCTATAAAAAGTCCATATCATTTTAAGTGCATGCTATATGTTCAAACATTATTTTATGGGCATTTTTGCCTTTAATGGATAGGACAGTGTAGTGTGAAGGGGGGGAAGAGAGAGAAAACATGACTTGCAGCAGAGTGCTGCAAGCTGGAATTGAACCTGGGCCTCAGCAGAGCCTCTGTACACGGGGTGCCTGCTCTAGCCACTAAGCCATGCCCTGAGTACCTATTTTGATTGTATTTCCACTCCTTTATCTTTCCCGGCAGACGGCCCATTCCGATGGGGCCCGTCAAAGCCACCAGACTCCATTGTGAAAAACAGTAATTTCAGCTTGCTAAACACAGGAGCTGCTGGTCTACCACTGCTTCAATCAGTTAGTTAGTTCAGAGTCACCAAACACAAACTAACTCTTCCGAAAGTCACACCATAACAAACAAACTAAGGCAGCAGCAGCAGCTCCTGTGTTCAGCAATGTTGAATCACAGTTTTTCTCAATAGAGTCTGGCTATGAACAGAGCAATATCACAGCTTAATTTACCAGTTGGAAATCACTGTAACAGTCAGGTTAAGCACTGAAAATACTCTCAGTATAGCATACACTTAAATGCATAGTTTTTTTTTAGGTGGCTAAAATAAGTTTTGTTGCTGACCCTCCACAGCAGTAGATTTCTTAGCATCCATGTCAGACTCCAGCCTGCTGCTCCAAACCGGTGGCATGACAACCGACATCTACTGTTTGTATTACATTGATCAGCCAAAGCATTAAAACCAGTGGTGGGTGAAGTGAGCAACATTGATCATTTTGTTACAATGCAATGTTCTGCTGGGAGACCTTTGGTCATGGCATTCATGTGGATGCCACCTGATGCCCTCCACCCACCCAAACACCGCAATGGTACTCCCTGATGGCAGTTGCCCCCCAGCAGAAAAATGTGCCATGCCACACCACAAAAACTCCTCAGGAATGGCCTGCGGAACATGACAAGCTCAAAGTATCAAACTGGCCTCCAAATCTCCCACACCCCAATCTGATTGAGCATCTTGGGAAGTGCTGGTACCCCACCTCAAAACTGACAGGTCTGAAATGATCTGAAACCGACACCCTCTAGAGGTCATGTGTCCATGCCTTGACATGTCAGAGACAAGTCCGATCCAGGGAGGCCCCACTGTGGATTAGGGGTACCAGCACTTCCCATGGATGCACAATCAGATTTGGATCTGTGGAAATTGGAGGTTAGGTCGATGTTTTTTGCTTTTATTCTTGTTCCTTGGGCCATTCCTGAGCATTTTCCTGCTGGGGGGGGCTGCTGCCATGAGGAGCGATACTTGATCTGCAGAGGTGTTTGGGTGGGTGGAGCGCATTAAGTAGCATCCTCATGAATTTCAAGACCAAAAGTTCCCCAGGGGAGCATTGCATTGTAACAAGATGATCAATATTAGTCACTTCTCCCAACAGTGGTTGTAATGTTTTTATGGATCAGTGTATACTTTCTATGAATAAGTACCCCATACAACCGCACTTAAAAAATCTGAACTATTCCTTTAAGCTGTAGTTTGCAATTTTTACATAAAAACTAACTTATCATAAATACTGAAAACACTATGTTCACACAGCAGTAAATAAGACAGATAATCTGTGAAAATCATATTCCTCTGCCCACTCCTTACCTTACCTTGTAGTGCTTTACTGCCTTACTGCACCTGGGGGGGGGGGGGGAACAAAACAAAACAAACCTATCAGCCTTTGCCTTTAACGCTAATATTTTTTTTCTTATCTTTTTACAGTACAAATGGTTCACCTCCAGCAACAAGTCCACCTGTCCACTGTGCAGAGAAACCTTCTTCTAACACACAGTCTGTTGATCTGGGTTTAAAAGTTGACAGCTCTTCAGTCAAGCAGGACTGGATTGGTTGTGATTTCATGAAGAAGGTTATTAAGGTCCAATTTATTACATCACAATATGGGTTGAAATTCTTCCTCAGAGGCTTTCTCTAACTGAAATGGCTGGCATTATTTGGTTCAGAAAATCTTGTTTCAGTAAAAAAAAATCTATTGATAATCATATTTCGGCGACTTTTATGTCCATATTCAATCGGGCAGGGAGTTTAGCTGTCAACATTTTATACCAGTGCTTTACTGTGCTGTAAATGTGCAGCATCAGCAGCTCCCAACTGATGTGTTTTTGTTAATGAGTTTTTATCTTTTATGCAGATCTACCTTTTGAAAAGCATAGGTGTGTAGACGAGGCTGAATCACAAAGTTGGGAACACCAAAGCTGGCCAGGTGCTTAAATCAAATACAAGCACCTGTCAAAATAAGTCATTTTACAAAACAAAGAGGCTAGTCTAAATGTTGCAACGCCTTGGATGAGTTTCACAACTATTTCCTAATATTTAGGAGTGTAAAGCGATTATGTCTGATTTGTGACATGCCTTATATCATGGTGAGACCTCATTTGAAAAGCAGGAGAGGGAACTTCTTTAGAGAGGTTTTTGATTTCAAAATGCCAACGCTCACAAATATCAAAAGCTAATTTACTAATGTCTTCCCCTGTGCCTGCATACAGCTGTAAATGATGCTGGAAAGTCAATAAAGTACAACTGGATGGATACTATTAATGGGTGCAGTTTGTCTTTGACTCAACTCATAGAACAGGGGTCACATAAAGCATGCACACAGGAAGTGTAAGCCATGTTCCACAGAGAAATTGATATATATTAAAAAAATGCCACAAGAATGTGGACTTGAATATTCATGCATGTGTTACAAAGTGAGTGCTGATCTGAATGTGATGGACTACAGCGAGTAATGCCAAAGCTTTGTCGATGTATTGCCATCAATTGTCTATTATGACTCATTACATATACACTAATTTGTACAGGCTTTGTACAACACCAAAGGCTGATCAGGCTGCCTTACAGGATGTTACAATCACCAGAACAAGTACAGAACGAAGTACAGTGCGTACAGTCTCCCAGTGACTGAGTTGCGTAATACAGAACAATGCATATGCAGGGATATATAATTCTGGCACAAAGACTGCTCATGCATATTTTTACCCTGTGCACACAGAGACTTTTGCTCTTGAATCCACAAACTTTTAAACATCTGGCCCCAGGTGTATTGTTACGCTCATGATCCATTAAATCCCTTTGCCAAAGCGAGCCTCTTTTATAAGTTGATGATGTTAATGATCATTATCTAGGATATTGCAGTTTGCAGGGCTTAATTCTGTAAGTGTAAAGATTTAATGATCGCAAGAGACACAAAGAAACATATACACACAGCTTAAACAGATCAACCTATCGGGACTTAACGCATGGTTAGAGAATTGATTCCAACTGGGACCAGCTCTGCCGCTCAGCTATAAAGGAAGTGGGTATATGGGTCAACACAGATGTGACATTTATGATATGCTTTCACCGTCTTTTCATAACTTTATTCAAAGTCAGCTGTAATGAAGCCCAAGTGCTTCCATGAACTGTTATGTTAACCTGAGCCTCCAATTACAGTTATATGGTATTTCCATACAACCATTACTGTAAGTTAACCTGTGCTAGTTTCCAAGAAAAGACTGTAATTAGCCTCAGCCTGTGACTGCTGGCACCAGTCTGCCACGCTCATTTATCTTGGGTCCACCTCCTCCTCATGTTGAATAATTTATCTGTGTAATGGAGGCTTGCTCTCATCACAGTTGTTCCTATGGAATTAATTATGACAGATTAAGCATGATCAATGAATTAATCCCCATCATTTGGTCTGCTGTCTATGTGTGTGTGTGCATTTGTAATTCATTATTGCAGTCAAAATATATCAATACATACAGCCGGCATCCATCATCATCTGCCCTTGACCTTTTTAATGGCCATTGATCTGTTTGCCAGGCATAAATATTTGTACTGAAATCCCCGTCTCTCACGAGTTTTGACACACACACACACGCACACACACACGTACACACACTTGCACAGACAGCCTCAAATCTTATTGCTCATTATCTGCTTGATTAAGCAGTGGTGCAAATGTTATGAACTACAATACAGTCCTGTGTGCAGCCTATTCTTTACAATATAGGTCAGTGCCTACCAGCAGATGGCAGCATGAGCACAAGACACGGCAGCGAGGACTAAAACTATTATTTGAGGAGATGTGCACATATTAACCTGAAAGGAGAAAAAAAAGGGGATTACTGCTCTGGACTATCTGGGGAGATTAAATTACCTACAAAGATCACATTTTTTATTGTTACATTTTCTGTCTCGTTGCCTTTCAGACAAATAATTTTTCAGTTCATCCAAATAATTAATGGGGAATTTTAAAAGGGAATTAATAAGCGGCCCCACAGGGATTATTAATGTGCCATCTTTAATTACTCAAACGAACTTGATGAATAAATTCAGTCACAATGCTGGAGCCTATCCGCTCTGACAGTTGGAGACCCAGGTTAAATGTTGCCACCACACTTGACAATGACAGTGACACAAATAGTTTTTTAGGGACGGGTGCCAGTCAACATGAAAAACAGACACTTCAACTATTATGAAAATAACTAAAAACAAATAATTGATATTTTGGAGGGTCAATTCATACTCAAACAGACTCGACTAGCTACTTTGCTATTACAAGAAACTGAATAATTTCTAATAAAAAGCCTAATTACCAGAAATCAAAGTGTGATTCATGTGCTGTGCAGAAGTAGTGTTGATCAGGTGATGAAAATGGAATTTGTTTCTGTGAAAGCAACAAAGACGTCTCCCTCTTCAACACTGAAAGGGCCTGAGATGCCATCCATCCATTAGCTATCCCCCTTCGTTGACCTACTTGCATTAAACTGTTGTACTCATACAAGCTAATTAGCAGCCAACCTGTCTACAACCAGTCAGTTCACCGGCCTCTCTGGCCTCCGAACCTGATTGGTGGAGGCTTGGTTACTTCATAATTAGCCGGGCCTGGTTAGCTCTCATTTAGCTCTCCCTGACCCATTTGTGAGCCTATTAGCATTCTGAGCTGTTTGTAAGAGGCTGGTCCCACCCCAGTCACGCCACTCCTCAACACTGCAGGCAACTGCTCAGCTCTGGAAATGGCTTTGAATTAGTCTGCATGTGTGTGTGTGTGTGTTTGGGGTTTTGTGCATGTGCACGTGCACGTGCCTATCACTATGACTCTGCAGATATTGCTCCTATTGAAATGAATCCCACAGTCATTTTATTTGCCTCGGTGTAGCCAGTCTCCCTCACCTCCTGCACCTCCCTCTCCCCATGTTCCCCATCATATAGCGCGGTATGAAATTATACACAGCATACGATCGATATCTGAATTTGTTGAATGTGATCCTGGGAATTCATCAGGGTTCATTTGTTCTAAACCAAAGCAGGGGGACTTTACAGTTCTATCAGGGCTATTCTCTCAACTGCACTCAAAAGCAAAATGATCAATTTTATTAACATTTGCTGTTTTCACATAATGAAGGTAATAAACAATGATTATTGACCTCGATCTATTGGCTCCCAGACATGCATTTGTATTAGTCATTAAAGCAGGAAAAGGCCGCCTGGTCTGCCACAGTTTAAATCTACTGTTATTACTCTGTCATCACGTACAGGCCTTTTATGGTTTTCTATTACCGCTGCCATGTTATAGCAGCAGTGGAGGACACCAAAGACCAGGTGGCTGAGTGTGCTGTTTTTAAAAGACTCTGGCTGTGATTCAGAAACACAGTGAGTAGATTTAAAGGGAAAATTCTATATTTTAAGACCAGAGATGAAAAACAGCAGGTCAGTAAGAATGGGCCATGCATGCACCGTTTGTTACAGAATGTGCGGTAATGGTAAAAAGAAGAATTGGAATGGCATGTGTGGATATACTATTTTTATGGCAATTAAAACCTACATTTGCTAAAACATCTTATCAAAATGAAATGATAAAACAGAGGCTAAATCCACCCCAATATCTTATAATCAAAGTTTTGAAAAGTGCATTTTAAGCCCGATCAAACTAACTCACTCCCATGATGAAACTTATCAGCCGAAGGGGCAATGCATGGCAAAAGACTATTTAAGTATTCTGAAGCGCTGCCTAAGTTCACAGTCAAGCACCAGCAGCACAAGTCTGCCTACAAATAACACTGGCGGTGTACTTTTTGTCCTACCAGAAAAACCCTCTGCATGTAGCTTCAGTCAAGCGACCCCAAAGTGCGGCCCTAGTCTACATGGAAATAACAGCACATAAGAAGTGTAAAAGGAATCCAAGCATGACCAAATCCTTTTAGATGCAACTAGGACAAACACACGAGTGGTACTTTCTGAATATTTTAGCTTGTGTGCAAGTGTGTGTGTGTGTTAACACTTGCACATGAGCTAAACAGGGAATAGGGGCAGTAAGGCTTCACACCTCTGGCAATAACTAACTGAGTTGGTTCTGCAGTGTCATATAAAGTAGCAGATCTAATGTGCACTCTTTATGACTCGCTGTGCGGAGGTAGCAATTAGGTACCAAGAATTCACATACAGACTTCTGTCACGCCCCATTCCCAGAATTTAGAGAAAGCCACAGGCATGCCCATATATTCTACAAATGCTCAATATATTGTGATAGAGGCTAAGAAAATGGACTTCTATTCCCTGTGGCAAAATTTGATTTACTGTTCTATTTAAATGGCCGCACTGTTTCAGAGAGGTGGGTGTTTCCATAGCTGAGCCTAAGGGTGTTTAGATACATCATGTCGTAAAGTAAGCAGACATTTAAGGCACACCGAGTGGAGGCAAACACTGCAATTAGCTCAGCAGAATCACACTCTGCATTTAAATCCAACATTTTGGGCCTGTTTTGATCATATATTTCTATCATGAAAACCTGTCACATTTCATTTTACCCAATTTTTAAGCAAGTGTTGTTTGTAAGTGAGCAAACTGCAAACTTTTTAAAGCTATATTTTTAGCCAGGCTAAGAGTGTGACTCTATGGGAGAGCAAAGTTGGTCGGCTGATCAGTCTAAGACTTTGGTCCAGATACTGAATGCTAATTAGCAAATGCTAGCATACTTACAAGCTAAAATAAGTCAGTGGCCAGAGTAGCCAGACCATTATCTACTAAACATCAGCAATCTGCTCACAGCACTGTGGTCTAACAGAGCGAAGCCAACAGGAAAGTGCCAAACACTTCAGTTCCTTAAATGGCCACTTGGGGCTGGCTCTAGAAGTGAGTCAATCCCCATAGACCCCCATGCTAAAGTGGCCAACTTTACAGCCTGGTGCCCTGGTACAAAAACATAGTTTTGTTCTCCATAGCTAAGTTCGTCTTCATGACAACTGTATGGGGGTCAATTTTGATATAACTCACCCATTTACATTATATATCAAATGTATCAAAGCCTAAAGTGATACATATTTTGGGGTGCATTGAGTGCAAGGCTGCTGCAGGGCATCACTGCAGTCTATGAGTCAGCTCCACCACTCACTCCTCCACAGCGCTACCTTCTTGTCCAAATATGGTAACTTCTGGCTCCAAAAAATGATGGCGACAGCCAAAATACTGTCCTCAAGGCTACATAACGGCAGACCACAAACCATCTGGGGATGGTTTTGTAGCTACATTCATTATTTTACACAATCTATGTCTACAGGTGAAAGAAGTATAGAGAATGTGAAGGTACGTTATAACATGTGGGATGAGGACACCATCTTATGAGGTACATGCTCTGCTACCTCCTTATCTCTGCTACCAAAGTGCATTCACTCTGTCCAAAAACAAGATAGTTAACAATATGTGGGTGTGTGAGTGAAGGTAGTGCTTCAGGGTCTGTAATCCAGCCTTGAACTGTCAAGCCATATGGATCTATGTTGTTTATTGTGATTAGTTGTCCAAATACTGTTGCTTGATCAACATAGCAGGCGTGTATCTCACAAGATGGCGCCCCTGTCCAAAACATTAAAGACGGACCAAGTCATCTTCTCAGATCTTTTACACAAGGTAGCAATACTACAGTGTGAAAATACTCTATTACAAGTAGAAATCCTGCATTAAAACTCCCACTTAGTATAAATAAAAAAGTATTATCATCAAAATATAGTTATACACACACACACACACACACTATAAGACTCATTCCATCCTGCTCATCACCTGTTTGAACTGTTGCTCTCCAAAAAACACTACAGGTCTGTCAAAACACGCACCACAAGATTCATTAAGAGCCTCTTCCGTAAAGCCATCACCGTACTGAACTCTGAACTGAAGCAGACTCACTACAACACGTTACAGTTCTTTTTCTTAAATGCAGTAACTTATTTTATGTGCGATAATATGCATTTTTTTAATCTAATTTTAACTGCATACGTTGTCAATGAGTGTATGAAGTACATCTAGAAATGTGTAGAATGTGAGTGGAATGGAGGCATTTATTTATTTATTTTATTACTTACTTTTTATATATGAGCCCGGTCCTTGAGTGCACCTGAAGTTTGTATCTGATCCGATCAAAATATAGTTAAAGCTTAGAATGTTAAAGTACTCATTATGGAAAATATCTCATTTTAGAATCATATATTACTGGATTATAATTACTCGTGCATTAATGTGTTCATCACCTTAATGTTATAGCTCATAAAGGTGGGGCAAATTTCTAATATTTTAAATACTGCTGTACATCTTAAAGGAACACTTCACCCACAAAATGAGCATTTGTTAATCAATCAATAATGGCATGTTACTTTGAAATTGTTGGGTTTTCCTCGCATGCCTACAGGGAAAACAGCGAACATATTGATTTGTTGATTGATTGAGGACCACGTTTAACAATTGTTTACAAACTCACACAACTCAAAAATTATAATCAAAGTCTGCTTCAAGGCTATTCGCAGCGCTTCCGGCGGGCGGTGTGGTTACGGGTCAGAGAGGAGGGGGCGAGCGAGAGATCCGCGGTCGTTTATAATGTAATGTTATAGATAATTGTTTTATGTGTTTTAATGTGTAGGTATGTAAATGTTTTCAAAGACGTTTATGTTGAAATAAAAATACCTACAGGTAGTTATGTTTCATATACAAGTATGTTTCCTTGTATTAGTTTGCCCTCTTGTGGACATAATGCGGAAAAAAAAATATTTGAATGGTTCGAACCTGAGTTATTTTTAGAAGGAATATTCGAACGTCATTTTTGAGCAATTTTGACAGCCCTAGTTCTCTCGTATCTTTATATGTGTGTTTTTACTTGGTGCGACTGATTGCCCTCTAGGGACGTAATAAAGTTGAGGTTGAAGTTGATTTATCCGGTTGTATGGTTAGTACTTACCAAACATGCATTTTCGTCAAAAAACCTTCGTATTGGAGTCTGGCTTTAAAAGAGAGCAGAGATAAGTTTCACTTTTAGTTCAGTTAAATTGTAATGTTTTTGCAAAAATGCATGTGTTTGGGAAGTACCGAGCATACGACTGGATCAGTAAGATTTGAAGTATACTGCACGAGTTGTGTGTGAGTTCGTAAACATATGTTTTAATATAGTTTTGCTGTTGTTAAACATGGTCCCCAGTAATCAATAAATCAATATGTTTGCAGTATTCCTTGGAGTCATGTGAGAAAAACCACGTTTTCTTCACGAGTTCAGGATAACACGGCATGACTATCTCATTTACAAATGGTCATTTTATGGGTGAATTATTCCTGTAATGCCGTAGTTCCCAACTGGTGGGTCACAGTCCAAAAGTGGATCACGTGTCCATTCCAAATGGACCACAATTAACTCACAAATATGTAAAGTCTGTAAAAAACACACTTTATTTTGAAGTACAGTGAATTTCTGGTACAGAGCTTTTATTTTGAAATGCTGTTTCCTGCTGTGGAGTGAGTGACAAACACCAAACTAGTGGTAAAGTGGCCCAATGCAAGTATGACGCTGAATGTATTAAACTGTGTGGACCTTAATTTGGACTTGTGGCTGGACCAGTTGGGAACCACTGCTCTAATGTATAATGATATATCACAACTGATTGGTTAATCTAGATTTGTATTGATAATCTAGACCTGCCAAGTAACTAAAGCTGTCAGATAAATGTAGTGGATTGAAAAGTGCTTAACTTCCCTCCAAAATGTAATGGAATAGAAGCTGAAAGCATAAAATGAGTTCAAGTAAGTGCAGTGCTTCAGTAAATGCCGTTGGTTACATTCCACCACTGCTGTAGACTCTCAGAAGATTTTTTGCAGAGTATCACTCAAGAAAAAGACGTGACGCCCAAACAAAACTTGTCATTTTCTCACCTTGACATCAAGGTTGCCCTGGTATCTTTGCCGACATCATTCAGAGAGATAGAAACACCTTTTTTAGTTAGTAGACTACCTGTCCCTCTCTGCCTCAGCCGTATTTACTGTGGTGAGTATATCAAAATCTGATCCGGGCTGGTTCTGCTTGTCCGCATCAATCATCAGAATGGCTCAGCTGATAAAGAAGTATTCAGTGTGATACGGCCCCGGTGCAGTGCTACAAACTAAGTGAGAAAGCATCAGATCCTTGAAGTTTTTACACAATTAGCTAAATCCTAATTGCCAATTACTTTGATTTGTAATCCTAAAGGTATTTAATGAGCTCATTTAATGGTGCCATGGAGCATGATAGAGTATGGTAATTGGTTTTTATAAGAAGTGTAAAAATCAAGGTGTGCTTGTGAGGTGGGTGTTGCCACTTATGTGCCGAGCCATTATGAGGCATTACGGGAAAGTTTTCTACAAAAGAAGTTTAGGGAAAGAATCTCGAAGCCCCAGCTGTGGTCCTTCGGTTAAAAATAGACGCGCGTGGAGTTTTCAAGTGAGATGTTTTTGGCGCTGGCAGCTCTCCTCTTAATGATCATCCCCTGATGATGATGTGTTTATGTACATCCATCTTCAAGGGTAAAACTAAAAGGTAAAAAAAAAAGAAGCATGCAGCTGCCCTTGTAGCTTTTTTGCAGCTGTAAAAGTGGACGTCTCACTCTCCGGTTCTAACAAGGTCGGAGCTGTCAGGAAAGAGTGAGGCCGGGGAGCTAATATACTCAGGCCAGGAGGAAGAGTCATCCCTCATACACACAGCAGACGGAGGACTGGGGGAGAGAGAGGAGGGAGGAACAGTGTGAGACCGAGAAAAGAATGGAGATGAGTGAGCAAAAGGGGAGAAGGGGAGATTAGGACAAGTCAGACGGGGAAGACGGAGAGAGGAGGCAACGAGATAATGGAGAAGTGGAGCAGGGAGTGGGGGATGAAGAGCGGAGAGGAAAAGAGAGAAGCTGGCTGCCCTACCCTAAAGCAGTGTTGATATGACAGTTGTCTGAGGCCAAATCTGAGGCCAACTCATTCCACTGATAAATGCCTCTGGCTTTACCAACCTTCACACTGAAGGATGCATGCACACTGCTTTCTCTCTTTTTCTCTATCTGAGAGCGAGGACGTCTTTTTCCTAACACTTCCGTTTTAGATAAGTTATATCTGAGCTATCATTATAAATTCCCCACAAAAGGAGACCATTATTGGCTGATCTGAAACATAATTCATTGCCACGCTGTGTTCTTACGCGGCCTTTATCTTAGTGACATTAGCGCGACTCAGCCATGCTGGCACCAGTCAGCAGCAGCACTCATGTACACTCATATGCCCCGCTTATCATTTTTGTGTCGGACTGGATGTATTCAGCTAATGGCCAATAAATAAAACTAATTAAGCTTATGATAATGGAATGATAATTCGACATCAATTACTCACTCACTGCACAACTAGGACACTTTGGTATTTCACTGAGTCAAGAGCAGAAAGCGGGGGTAGAGAGATACCTGAAACCAATGCTGCCAGTGGGCTAATACTCACATTATGTCTACATTATCTCACTGTGCAATGGAGCCATATCAAGGCTAGCAAAATAACAAGGTAATCAATTAAGTTAACCATGCAATTAAGTTAATTAATTGCTTGTATGCCCAGGAGTTTCCTGGGGCTTGTGCTGTGGACCGCATTACTACACTGGCCAGTGATTAGATTACAGAGTTAGTAATGCCATTTGAAGCTCAAGTGTAAGAGCTGCAAAGTGGAGTCCCACTGGTTGCCTCTATCTCAACATGAACAGCATCTGATTGCATCAGCAATGTAAATAAGGAAGTTGTTTGTGGGGACACACGTTCCAGTGGATTGAGATACTTTCTTTAAGCCAATGTAGTATACACTTCAATCTCTTTTGATGGAATCTTTATAAAAATAAAAGATTATATCACTGCAGAGTGCTTTGTTTGCCGAGGAGGAAGTGAAGCAAAATAGCTTCGGCATCTAACAGACGAATGCATTAGATACTTTGCTTACTGTGCACAGATAAACAGCTGATGGAAACAACACAGCGGGACTTGCAAATCCAACAGACCCAAGAAGAAACGTCGATGTTGAGAAGGAGTTTTTTTTAGATGCCGTTTCCTTTTGTGAATTTCTGTGCAAACTGTAAGGCAGACTTAAAAAGACAATGGTCACACTGTGATAACATGGGGAACTCCCTTATGCACATCGCCAGTGTACGGACACTCAGGGGTAAGAAAATATATTTTCAAACAGTCAAGAATCTGCACTCAAAAGAGACAAATGCAATAACAACAGAGGACGAAAACACCACTCAGGGCCCAGTTTCACATCAGACACAGTGTGCAATTACACATTTTTGTAGCCTGTGAAATTGTCATGGTTACCTATCGTCAGCCAAACTGCAACTTTAATTGTTTTTTTGGCATTGTCACATATTCCATTTATATTTCATGTTTTTAACAAGAAGGGATACACAAGTACTAAACCAGCCTGATGCCACGTATCATACGAGGGCTTTTAGGAACAAGAGAAAAACAAAATAGCAACTGTTCATGTCATTTGCGCATCACATACTTGACAGTTTACATTTAGCATGCATTTTATGATTTATACTTGTTATTGTTTGTCGTGTTTGCTCTTTTGTCAAATCACGTTGACACTCAGTGACACATTCATCTCAATGATATTGCTCAATATGCAAATCAGAACTTAACTGGTGTTTCATGATTACTGAAACCCAAGTAAATAATCACCCCAAATCCCTCATCTGTTTGTCAATTCATCTCACTGCCATTTTAATTGATTACAGACTGAGTTAAGGTGCGGAAATGCACTACTTTAAAAAGGAACAAAGGGCACAAGATAAAATGGCAGACCGACTGAAACACTGATGATACGTTTATGCAACATACTTTAACACAATATAAGGGCGCATTCACACCAGGATAGTCCAGGGGGCTCGGTACGATTGGGCGGGGAATGCCAAAAATTTTCATTTGTTTTAGTTCACTTTCACACTGGACTTTTTATAGCAGACCAAACGCCTGGACAACGTCACGCAGTTACAACAGCTGCTCGTTTAAGGGCTGTATTGCCCAAAACGACCACTGACCAGGACGAAAAAAAGCATGAGCAAGAATAAAACCCGGCAACAATGGAGCAGCATCGAATTTATGCAGTTTTGGGGTAAGCGCCTGCACCTCCGCACTACTCCACATCTACCCACAAGACATCTTACAACTTTTTCTTTTTACCTCTGCTTCTCCCAATTTGCGCTGTTGGCTTTGGGGTTTTTTTCTACCCAAAATGCACTGCGCTCTGCGTCACTTCCTCTCTTTGGTTCACTTCCTCTCTTTGGTTCGCTGGATAGTCCATTTGCATTTTCCACTGTAAACGAACTGTACCAGGGTTCACTTGCAAGTGAACCGAGAACCCCAGTTTTCAACCCAGGGTTCGCTCGTTTGGTCCGCACCAGAGTTCAAATGAGCGTCGACACCACTCCAAACGACCCGAACTATCCGTGGAAGCAGACCAGGGTTCGTTTAAAGCAGACCAAATAGCACCAGTGTGGATGCATCCTAAGTTGTGTCCATTATGTTTTTGCTTCACTTGCTCAAGACAATAGAAAATTGCTCATTTCACAAAAATCTTTCTGTTTGCACAATTTGCAGATTGGATATTTTTCCTGTCAGCACGTAAAGTGTTTCAACTTCAGACACACACGCATGCACATGACAGATTGATCCGTAGTCAATCTGACATGTCCTCCTCTGTTTGTCTGCCAGAAATCTTGTGCTGTTTCTCCATGCAATATTGCAGATAAGAGACCCTGTCATTACTGTAACGTGCTGTGGTTGAGCACCGTGCTACTACACTAGACATCTTGGTTGGATTTTACCAGAACAGAATGTGTCCCTGTCCCTCTGTCCCATTTTCCCTTGTATTATAATGAACATGCTGACAGTCGAATTAGCACGGTGTCACTGTGGTAGCATGCTTCAGCGACACGGCTGCACAGCTGTCCCACTGTGATAGCACACCACACACTCTGTTAAAGGATCATAGTACAGCCGGTGAAACGCGTAGGATGGTGTGTAGTGACGTACGCTGAATGTACCTTATTTGGATTCCACCATTGTTCCTTTCTTATGAGTTTATTCAATTTTTTGGATTTTTTTAGGGCCTCTTTTCAAAATAAGAGCATTGAAAGGCTTATTTTCAGCCACTCTTTTTTTTATTTTTTTTGCAGGATTAGGAACGCACAATTTGCCTCGTACGGAGAATGTACAGGGATATCTACAGTGATGACGACTACAGTTAAATGGACTAGCAGAGATTTAGAGGGTTGTGTCGATGTAAGGCATCATGGTCGGCAGATTTCTCACAATCAATAACACATTTTATATCCAGGAATGTAAGCTGTTTGCACTGAGAGGACCATGTTCAGTCCCTTTCTGGATATCTGCAAACACACACACACACCCATGTACGCACACACACAGCATGCTTGAGGCCTGCACCTGAGTCCTTCAACTGCAGGTGAGGGAAGTGGAAAAAAAATGCTCATTTTAATTGAGTCCCCCTGAGTAAGCTGGGGAAGTTCACCCATCACTCTAACACATGGCTCCTATTTTTAAACACACACGTGCACACACATACACACTACACTGGAAAGACCTTCTCTTTAATAGGCTCCCCTGGGTTATAATGTTATTGTTGATTTCCATGCCGAAGACACAAAGATGTACATAATCAAATTCACGTGTAAGCATGCACTGACACATTCTGCACACATGCATGAATGCATGAAGCACAATCAGATACTCCTCGCTCTGGCCTTTGTCTCTCTCCCTCTCTCTTTCACTAGCACACACACACACACATGCAAACACAAACACACACACACACGTACAGTATCTAGACTTCCAACAGCATTCTGTCAAATTATTTCCATAAACCTGAATATGAATCAAATGCTGCTACAGTGTGAATGCGAATTTTATTGCACTAAGTAAGAGTCTATTCAGAGAGAGCTCATAGGGGGAGTATTTAAAGTGTGACTGTATAAATCTTTTCTTTCTGTTTTGTCAGAGTTAAATCAGTTAATAGAGTGCTTTAACGCAAACGGTCCCAAATTTTCTCCCTTTTAGGCACTTTATCTTGTCCAGTCAGCACACACTTAGTGAGGCACTAAAAAGCAAGTTTGTTGTTAGTGTCTCCTTCCTCCCTGTCTGATTTATTACGAGAGATATTTTTATGGAGAAAAACTGCATCTGTGTGGGTTAAAGTTACATAAGGACACCCATAGAGCATTATTTTATGACTTTAAAATGATACCATTATAGTGTTGATTGCATACTAAAATCAGTCTGCTGTAAACAACGTGTAAGCTGGGGTTTTTGCAGTGTCATTTCAGCTGAGTGCCTCTGCGACCTTGTGTGTAACCTGATGTCAATCACATTAAGTCCCAAAGAGTGATTGAGAGCATTTCTGACATGAGCCCTTGCACAGTGTGTGAAGTAAACATGCCTTGCCTACATATGTTTTTCATATAAAGTCAGGAAGATTGACTTTGAGCTTTTTTGACACTGAGCCTGCAGCACAATATCTGCAGGGGACACTCAAATGTTGCTCGATTATGGGTGAATTTAAAATGTGTCGTTTATTCAGCTCCAAAAAATAAATAAAAAACAGGGCATGAATATTTCTCTATATTCAGTACTGAAACCATCAACTGCACTGAGTGCATGCAACCCAATCTGCAGAAAAAAAATGTATGTATGTTTCTGCAATATTACATTTGTACTTTATCATGTTGTGCATATTTTAAAACTTAACATTTCAGCAATGCTGTGGTTAACCAGTGGTCAGGGCTAGGCACAACTACCACTTGGTTGGCGAATAGAGGGGGGTGATATGGCCCTAAAATAATATTATGATATTTCAGGGTATTTTTGCAATAACGATATTCTTGACAGTATGAAAAATTTGTTTAAAAAAATGTTATTATTAATTTAAGAACATAAAATTGCAACAAAATAAGTGATAGTTTTACAGTCTGCTTTCAAATATTTAGTAAAAACTAAATAAAAATGATCTATTTCTTTCTTTAGTTTTAGTAACAACAGTAACTCAGATTCTCTATAAAATATTTATAGTACAACAAAATAAAATCTACCACAAATTACACATTTAAACAGCTCCCAAATACAAAAACATGTACCCTGGGATCTACATATATAAATCAACAGGAGATTTCCTTCTCTTTTAGTAAAATCCTAAATGATTGAGTTGGGGGTTTTTTTCACCTGGACCTTTATGCTCTGCCATTTCTCCTCTAATCATCACGCTGTAACCTGTGACAGGCTGTTATGATACCACAACTATCGCACATTCACATATATGTAGTTTTTTGTTTTGTTACATTACCAAAGGTTTATGATAAATCACTTGATGACACCGACTCCTGTGTGCGCACTATGAGAGGAGACACTGTGCTGCTGCCAGAGGAGCCGCTGAATGAGTTCCCTCTGAGCGGTAACTCGCAAAAGGAGTCAGTAGGATGATGTGAAAAATTTTCATGCTGACAAAAATAGTTTATGTTCATGAGGCAGCTGTGTCAGAGCTGTCACACGACTGAACCGTGTCCAGAGCTGATCTGCTGTCATACTGCGTGATCTGAAGGGTGCAGGTAAGTTTGACTTTGTAATTGTAGCTGGGTCGTGTTTGTTTTAATTAGACCCAGGAGAAAATAACACTCAGCGTAGCTTTGCTGAGTGAGAAGTCTGGGGCTGTTCATAAAACATTCAGGACACCGCAGTTTATTCCACACTACTGAAGCTGCTCCACTTTTTGGAACCCCCGCAGAGTCACTAACAATTTGGTTTTCAGCCATGCTTGTTGTTGTCGTGGGTAACAGTATGACATCAATATGTCATTAAGTCTAAACATCCCGATTGTCACAATGTGGATTTAAAATTATACCAGTAACTATAATGAAAGAGATGATATGGCACACCCCTATAAGGAAAAGATCATATTTTGGCTTTAAAAACAGTTTTGGGAGACAATCACAGCTGGAAAAACAGTCTCTGTAAGGGTGTTTTCACACTCGGTCCTTCTCAGCCCTCTAAACAGACTCAGAGCAGTGACTGGAGCATATGTGAACACTCCAACAGAACTCAGACCCCTCTGAAGCGAGCCAAACTCAGACCACCTGCTTCAAGTCCGTGGTGCGGTTCACTTAACCTGTGCCTTGTGAACACAAAGCGCTCCAGGTTTTCTTTGCTCTTTGCCACTGTATTTAGCGTCTAGATCACATGCTGTTGCACTGTGACAGCCTGTAATGCTTGCAAGGATGCAGAACAAGGAGTAGTTTGGTCCACGGAAGATAGAGCATGTCCCCAGATATGACATGCTGAATACATCAAACTGTCTACAGCACATCAACACCAAGGTTTACTCCAATTTTAAGTTCATTTGAAAGCGAGGGGCTTTATAACCACGCTGCAGTGCAGCATCAAAGTAAAAACAAAACTATATCAATATATATTATACCCTATAGGCTATAGTGTGAACAGGAAGAGGACCGAGGCCCCATCAGAGCTGAAGTTGACCACAAAGAAAACTCTCTTTCAAATGAACTGACAATGTGAACACAAAAAATGCAACTATCCCGACAGGAAACACAGCAATGTCTCAATAAAAAACAACTACTTTTTGTGACACTATCCCCACAGCTATGACTCACTACCAGTTTTGTTGTTTGTTGGTCTCAAACAGTGGTCTGCAGCTGGGCAGCTAATCCAATGAGGACATAAAAGATATCACTCTCTTGTCCTTTCATATTTTCTGCCAGGGCAGAGACGTCGAATATATGGTTTTCAAAACACATTAGTGTTCATTTTATTATCTTTTAACCCGTTTATGTCCATTGTGTCCTCTTGTAAAAAGAGAGGTATTCCACTGACCGTGTTTTTTTATAACCTCAAAGTTTACAATCAAACAAATCAAGGGCATGTTGTTTATGTCCAGCTGTGTGCACCCAGCATTGGAAAGTGTACCTGTTTATGTGCTCTTTGTTCAGTGCCCTTGGTGGTTTATGGTGCACATACAGTACATTTCTTTAGACTATTAGGACTTAATTTTAGGAACTGTTTTCTCTGTGAGTAAAAACAGGTTGTTGATATGATGTGTGTTGAAAGAAAAGTGACCAGCAGCTTGTTAGTGTGAGTAACCGAAGAGCACAATTATAGATATCAAGTGATGGAGTCGTTGTGTCTCTCTCCAAGGTGCTGAAACAGTCAAACCCAGTTTCGCACTTTGTTTTTATACCAATTTAAAATCCGAAAATCATCATTTTCCCACTGACTGTTGATTTTACTCAAATGCTCAGAGGTCTAGTGTGTAGGATTCTGTGACATCTAGCAGAGAGACTGCAAAACTGAAACTTCTGCCGTGTGCCAAGCCCCTAAATCCTACACACTGGACCTTTAACACACATTTTAGAGCCCACAGTTTGCCCTTTATGTACAGACTTCAAGATGAATCATCTCTGTGTTGGCTGTGATCCTTCACCAGCCTTCAGGCTGTACTCAAACAATTAGCTTCAGGTGTTTTTATAGAGACGAGGAGGTCACAGTTTCCTTCACCTCATTATTGTACAATATTTTTGACCCCCTCCCGTGACCCTCCGCTGACCTGCTCTAATTTGCATGTCCCTCAGACAGATGGATAGATGAGGTAATCATTTTTCTCTTCAACTTCTTTTACAGGCATCGGGAGGGCTATAAAACACATCCCAGACTCGCCTGCAGTCTTGTCATTAGTATTCATCTAGCTGAAAGATTGAAAGAAGTTTGGACTGGACAATTAAATTACTTCTCAGACAGTTTTTTTTTTTTTAAACAGATAGTGCCTCGGAGGCAGGGGTTAGCAACACCTGCTCTGGAGCGTGATCCACTGGGGGTAGCCATGGACAGGTGAGCTCCTCTAAGAGCAGCACTTTTGACATGTTTTCAGATAAAACTGTTTTTATCCGGAAGCAGCAAGTCCTTATTTAAACATGTTTAAGACTGAAGAACTGGACTATTACCAGAGCATGTGAGCGGAGCGGAGCAGGTGAAAATTTCCGCTCCTCCTTTTGTTGCGTTGCTGATCCTCTATGGTACACAAATACAGTAATAATCACATATCGGAACAACGGGATGTCGGACTAATGAGAGGTCGGAACAACGAGAGGTCGGAACAATGCTACGGCACCAATAAAACATGAGCTTGGTAGATTCTCCGGGGAAGCCCTCTCGCCTCTCCCCGCAGTTAGGGACCGTTCTCCAAGGTACCACTGCTTCTCTTCTCAGTTTCTTTTCTGAAGTACACAGTAAACTCCATAGTTTTGAAAGAAAATAGTGTGGGTGTGCGCAGGTGCAAAGATGCATTCTGGATGGGGCATGAGCAACCGGAGCGAAATTGGAGCGAGAGATAAGGCTCCGCTCCACCTTTTAAAAAAATAGCCGCTCAACACAAAATCCTCCCGCTCCCCGCTCCGCTCCGCTCCCGCTCACATGCTCTGACTATTACATTACCAACCGCCTTTTCAGCTAGATGCTATAACAGTACACAAAAATAGGATCACAAATTCACACAGTTATTATTTGCTTTCTGCAGAAGTACAATATAAACACATTAATCTGATCTCTTAATTGCTATAATTACTGCTCACATGGGACCCTGTTCAAGGTGCTTGGCAGTGTTCTAATAGCAGTGGTATTGTTATTACCACTGTTTCTTAAATTTGCCATAACCTTAAACATGTTTCAAGTGATTTTTCAGTCTTTCACTTGCTCTGCCACTGTAGGAAACTCAGCTCCATTTAAAAAAAAAGAAAAAAACTTCCTTTTGGCATAGTTAGTCACGCCCTAAAGATGTTTGTGGCGATCAACTTTGAGTTCAGATTTGGTTTTCTAATGCTTTCTATGGTGTGGATAACTACAAGTTTAAAATGTAATGAAAGGTCAGTGTGTTTCCAGAGGGGCTGCTAGTAGCTCGCAGACATAACAGACCTTTGACATCCTCACATTTTTTATTCAGTTGCTTTATGTCCTCTAGTGATGATTCCACCAATTGTGTAATATGGAGGCAACCCACATGTTGCACTGTGTACTAAGTGTTCTTAAAAGTAACACGTTTGTTGTGAAGTAGTGGTGGGGGTTTTTTTGTTGTTGGTGTTGGTTTTCCAGAACTTGATTCATAGACACACATGGACACTGTTGCAGTTGTTGCTGCAGTTGCCACAGTTTGTAAGTTCTATATTTTTCAGCCTGGACCCTATTTTCCCATATTTTTGTGTCTAAGTGACTGACAACAATTTTTTTTGACATTGGTTCAGTATTGAGCGAAACCAAACAGTCTGTAATGTAACCACTCAGGGCATGTTTGTACTGTTAATTTACATCCACTAAAAGTGCTTGTTTTTGCCACTGACAGGCTCAGATTTCATATTCTAAATGTCTGACAATTTGTGAACAGGATCCATACAGAGATAGATGCTTTAGTTAAAAAGAGTAACATCAAATTATGTTAACCAGAAACAGCCCTGAATTCGCTATTCGACTTTTGCTTCCAGCTTTCTTACAGTGCAGACGCTCTGCTGCTTGCCCTCCGCTTTGCTTACATTCTTTTGTGGATATACTTGTTTTTTCCTGCTAAAAGCTACAGAAAGTAGATCCTGGATACTTATAAAGCATTGGGACTTTAATTTGTGAAAGATACAGAGGACTACTGCCATATTTTCACCACTTTTTCACCACTTTACTACTGTGTGAGCAGGGCTGAGGCACAGTGCAAGCCTTTTGCTGTGTCTGTGACTGGAAACCTGTGATTAGGACAAGGACAAGATGGCAAAATCTGTGAGCTGCACAGAGTGTGAGCGACTAACCGAGATGATAATGCAGCTTCAAAAGAAGAATGAAACGCTACAACAAATTCGTGAGAGTGAGCAATTCATTGACTCTGTGGCAGCTAACATACAAGGTGCTGATGGACAGACTGTTATATATGGAAATACAACAAATGTGGAGCATACCATCGCTGACTTGGCTGACACAATCCCATGGATATGTCCTAACACCACTGGATCAGCTGCAGAGGCTCCCAAACTGGCCTTCCCTAACGACCCTTCCTACTGGCACAGGACTGGTGCTCGACCAAAAGCATCAACTCCAGCCAGGACTTGGGCTGATGTCACTAGACGCAAAGGCAAATCCAGCAGGAAATCAGTCAAGAGAGCCCCAACGCTCACCCCTCCACTTGAACTCTCTCTACAGAACAGGTACGATGCACTGGCTCCAAATGAAATGTGTGACAATACCAACTACACTGAACCCAGGCAGGCCAATCACACTTGTGGTATTAAGGCTATCCAAAATGCAAGCAATAGCCCCAAAACCACTGCTAGACCCAGGGCCAGAAAAAACTATGCTAACTCCACACCTGAGAAGCCAAGGGCCAGGAGAAGTATCGCTAACACCACACCTGATCAGCCAGACACCATCCTGATCGGAGACTCAATAACCAAGCATGTAAGAATGGCAAAGACTGAAAATCTAACAGTGTCTGACACGTCTGTCAGGGAGCTAACCGAGCTGTTGCCAGTGATCCTCTCTACACACCCCAGTAACATGAGGATCATCATCCATGCTGGGTCTTTTGACATTCTACGAAGAAAAACTGGCTCTGAGATCCTGAAAAAAGACTTTTCCCTGCTCCTGGAGAAACTGAGTGACTGTCAGTCACAAAATGTGTTCATTTCTGGCCCCATTCCAACCCTGGGGAAAGGAATCGAGTCTTTTACCAGACTCCTTGCCCTGAATACATGGCTGACATCGGCATGCTTCACTCATGGGATAAAGTTTATTGACAATTTTAACATCTTTTGGAACTGTAAGGATCGCTTTCAGCGTGATGGGATTCATCCGAACATCACTGGATGCAGACTACTCGGGGCCAACCTACGTCATGCTCTTGGAATGCCATACCAAAACAAGAATGGACAGATAAGAGCCAAGGACAAGTACGGGGCACAGAGACAGACAGCCTGCATCTCTCCCCCTTCACCTGACCCTTTGCTCCACATCACCCAAGGCATTCAGAGGATGTCCCTGTCCCAGTCAGGGATCCAACAACCCCCCTCCTGCCCTTCACCACAACCACCAAGGAGCCAACGTCGCCCCCCCCCCAGCACCGGCGCAACCACTAAGGAGCCAACGTCGACCCTCCCCACCACCACCACAATCACCACGGAGCCAGCGTCAACCCTCCCCCCCTCCACCACGCTCACCAATCAAGGAGTTAGTTAAAGCTGCCACACTAAAGCTCAGTCAAATTGATGAACTCTTAAATAGTAGCCCTAGACGTCATCACTCAGGTGCCTGTCAGAGATGAGACAGACCCCATGCCGCTTCCTTAAACATACCGGCGATCTTAAATAGCCGGTGGCATGGTCAAACACATCTTGAAATTGAAAAGTATCAGCCAGAGTCATCTCCAAGGTCTGTCATTCCTGTTTTGACTAGCATCAGGAAAAACAATGTGTACTCGAAGCGCACAGCTACTCTATCTAATCTGACTCCAGTTATGCGTCAGCCACAGACTGTGTCAGACAATGTTAGTACACTAAACTTAGCTTTATTAAATATCAGATCTCTGGCTGGCAAGTCACTATTAATTAATGATTTTATTATCAAGAGAAACCTTGATTTTATGTTTTTAACTGAAACTTGGTTAAATGAAAACAACAGTGCAGCAGTACTTATTGAATCAGCCCCCCCAAACTTCCATTTTATCAGCTCAGTTAGAGAACTTAGGAAAGGAGGTGGAGTAGCCACTTTATTTAAGGATGTTTACCAGTGCAAACAGTTGTCATATGGGAAGTTTGAGTCTTTTGAATATGTTGCACTGCAGTTGAGATCCTCCTGTCAAGCAGTATTAGTAACCATTTACAGGCCTCCAAAATATAGTGCACACTTTGTTGATGACTTTTCTAAACTATTGTCTGTTGTCTGTATTGATTTTGACTGTGTTGTTATAGTGGGTGATTTTAATATTCATATTGATAATCCCAAAGATGGCAGTGCGAAAGAACTTTTCTACATCCTGGACAACTTTGAACTTTCCCAGCATGTAACAGAGCCAACACACAATAAGGGACATATTTTAGATCTAATTATCTCCAAAGGGCTCAACATTTCTGAGGTTGTGGTGACTGATGTTGCCTTTTCTGATCATTACTGTGTTTTCTTTAAAATGGCCATCTCCGCTGACACCAGTAAAATTACAACAGAGGTAATCAGAAAACGCTATATCAACGAAAACACCTGTACACTATTCACCCAGGATTTTATACCCACACCAGCTCTGCCCTCAGTCTCTGTCAATGATCTGGTTCATAGTTTCAGCTCTAAAGCTATGAATATTATGGACAATATTGCCCCCATGAAGGTCAAAGTTGTCTCTGGTAAGAAAAAACCACCATGGAGGAACGCCACACGGGTAAAAGCTCAAAAAAGAGAATGTAGAAAAGCAGAACGCAGGTGGCGAAAAACCAAACTCCAGGTTCATTATGACATCTATAAGGAAAGTCTGCACATCTATAGCTTGGAGCTAAAAAGGGCGCGGCAGTCCTTTTTCTCTGAGATTATCAACAAAAATAACAACAATGCACGGACTTTATTTACTGTTGTTGACAGACTGACAAACCCATCAGCGTCAGTCCCTCCTGAACTGCTATCCACCAAGGCATGCAATGACTTTGCTTCTTTTTTCACAGACAAGATTTTAAAGATAAGACAGACAGTCTGTAACTCCAACACAGTGGCTATTTCACCTGTGCCTCATAAGACTACTCCAGTTAATTTGGCACTTTTTCACCCATTAAATTATGCTACTTTGACAGACATAGTTAGAAACCTTAGGTCCACTACCTGCTGCCTTGACACTCTGCCTACAAGCTTTTTTAAAGATGTTTTTAACTGCATAGCATCAGATATACTACAGATAGTCAACTGTTCTCTTCAGTCAGGCCTTTTTCCAACGGCCCTGAAGACTGCAGTCATTAAACCTCTCTTAAAAAAGCCTAATCTGGATGCCTCAGTAATAAATAACTACAGGCCCATATCAAACCTACCATTTTTAGGAAAGATCATTGAAAAGGTTGTTTTTCAGCAACTTAACACCTTCTTGGAGCAAAACAATTCCTTTGATGCCTTTCAGTCTGGATTTCGAGCACATCACAGCACTGAGACTGCACTTGTAAAAGTTTTAAATGACATTCATCTGAGCAGTGATGCATCAAAGATTTCGGTTCTGGTATTACTGGACCTCAGTGCTGCATTCGACACAGTTGACCATAAGATACTGCTCGACAGACTAGAAAAGTTTGTGGGACTTTCTGGCACTGTGCTAAATTGGTTTAAATCTTATTTACAAGACAGGGATTTCTTTGTGTCACTTGGCAATTATGAATCTGTGCGAACAAAAATTACATGTGGAGTTCCTCAAGGGTCCATTCTTGGGCCTCTTCTGTTCAACATCTATATGCTCCCTCTTGCTCAGATTATGGAATATCATAACATCTCCTACCATACTTATGCAGATGACACACAACTTTACATAACAGTGTCACCAGATGACTACAGTCCCCTATATCTGCTAAATAAGTGCATTGACGAAATCAATACGTGGATGTGCCAGAATTTTCTACAACTAAACACAGACAAAACTGAGATAGTTGTTTTTGGCCCCAAAGAACAAAGATCAATAGTCAGTGCTCACCTTGACGCCATGACACTAAAACCTACAAATCAAGCCAGAAATCTTGGTGTAGTTCTGGACTCAGACCTAAATTTCAATAGTCACATTAAGACAATTACTAAATCAGCCTACTACCACCTTAAAAACATAGCAAGAATAAAAGAATTTCTGTCTAAACAAGATACAGAAAAACTTGTTCATGCTTTCATTTTCAGCAGGCTGGACTATTGTAACGGTGTCTTCACAGGCCTGAGTAAAAAATCAATCAGACAACTGCAGCTCGTCCAGAACGCTGCTGCCAGAGTCCTCACCAACACCAAGAGAGTGGAGCACATTACACCAGTGCTTAAGTCACTGCACTGGCTTCCTGTGTGTCAAAGGATAGACTTTAAAATCTTGTTACTTGTCTATAAAGCACTAAATGGTCTCGGGCCTAAATACATCTCTGATATACTTGTACGTTATGAAGCATCCAGACCCCTCAGATCATCTGGAACAGGTTTACTCAGTGTTCCCAGGATCAAAACCAAACAAGGTGAAGCAGCCTTTAGTTTCTATGCTCCCCGCCTGTGGAACAAACTTCCAGAATATCTGAGGTCGGCTGAAACTGTCAACTCATTTAAATCAGGGCTTAAAACATTACTCTTTACTGCAGCTTACCAGTGAACTAGATATGTTACTTATTGTTAGGATAATCTGTAGCTATTGTTTTTATATTTGTCTGCTGTTGCTTTTGCTTTATGTTTGCTTTTTAAATGCATTTTCTGCACTGTTTTTCTTGCTTTTAGCTTTTGTTTTTAAATGACTATTGTTCCTTTAATGTTTTATCTTAACGTATTTCTCTTGTAAAGCACATTGAATTGCCTTGTGTATGAATGGTGCTATAAAAATAAAATTGCCATGCCTTGCCTATTGCCAAACCCACCAGACTCCATTTAAATTAACAGAAATTTTAGCTGTATAGAGTCAGCATATTTTCACATCTAACTCAGTGAATTAAGGGTTTATTTTAACCAAACCAGAGTTGGTCTTTGTTGACTAAGATGGCTTTTGTGAGTTTCATTTTGTTTCTATGAACTTCAAATAAAGTTTGTTTTACAGTGATAAAATTACAGTTTTTTTAAATGGAGTCTAGTGGGTCTGACGTTAGCAATTTTGGGGCTGTTTCTGGTTAAACAAAAAAGATCTTACTCTTTCACAAAAAGATCTGTCGCTGTAGGGATCCTTTCTGTATGTTGTTAGACACCTAAGACAATAATATAAACCTCTCAGTGGCAAAAACAAGTTGGCTACTTATAGACGAAGTAAACTGATGGTCATTACATTGCATACCGTTTTGCGGCTGGTGACTGCAGCGGTCTCGCTTAATACTGGATCAACTTCAAAAACTGCTGTTGTCAATAGTCATTTAATCCCAGTTCGGACCGAAGATTCGCCATGACATGAAACAGGCAACTTCTTGCAATGCGCCGTTCTACAACGTTCTAAAATCTGCCGGTTCACCTCAATGCAACTAAATGAGACAATGTATCATCTCAATGCAACATCTCTCTGTACTTCTGTTCTGATTTCCAGCTTTTTTCTGTGGCTGAATATAATTTGTAGCTTCTTAAAATATGAATGAGGATAGTGATAGTGAGATACTGGCTACAGCTGCATTTGTAGTAGTGATGAATCGGCAAAAAACAAAGAAAATGAGCATCAGATGGACTGTATTCATAATAAATATGTGACAATATAAATAAGCATAAGCACATACAGCGAGCAGCAGCGACCCACTGTTTGAGACCAGCACACCATGAGGACCGAAACAGAGGGCACAGTGGGGACGGAGCACCTGCTGCAGCAAGCAAACACGCTGTCTGTGGTCAATGTGACTCAAGTGACATGCAGGTTACACTACAAGCCGGCTGGTTGTTAAAACAGGTGACGGGCTTTATGATCTAAAAAACCAGCAGCCGCCGATTTGACCAGCTGAGTTACAGGTGACACCATCATCCAGCTTGAGCTGAGCTCAGACCCGTCAGTTCACACTGCTGCAACTTTTCTCTGCAACACTCTAAAACGGTTTCGTCTCCTTGTGAATCTTTGGTCTGGACTGGACTTTAGACACAAACACATGGGATAACAGGGTCCAGGTTGAAAAATACCAAACTTACCCTTTAATATGTAAATTTTTACAGACCTGTTTCATGGGAGCTGTGCTGATTTTGCTCTTCTATGCTATGTGTGTAAAATGTGTTTACAACACAAATTAAGATTCATTCCCATTATTAAATATGATATGTTGACGTCTATCCCCAAAACTGACAAAATGAAAGTAGCCAATGTGTTGATTAGGTAATTACTAGATTGCGCAGAAAAATCAAGCTCGCTTTGATACATTTCACTCATTTGTTGATACAATGCCAGCTTTCCAGAAGAAGAACATGGAGCCAAACTCTATGCTAATTTAACCATATGGCAGCTCAGAACTCATGCATCACAATCATTCAGCTAAACAAGCTCAAGTTGTACAGAAGATGGGGCATGTTTCAGGTCTTTATATACAGTTTTGTACTTGCTTACTAAAACCAAAATACGTCTGATGCTTTGCCCTTATGATCTCTATTGATTTTATGTAATGCTCTGTGCTTTTTGATTTACATTTAGCTTTAAATCAGGTTGCACTGACACATTTGCATTTTGCTACCTCCCTTGCACTGTGCAGAGGAGGTAGCAAAATGTGTGTTGATGAGTGGATTATATAAGTCATGTGCTTGCTACTTTGACATCCAACTTGCACTTTTGAACTTTACTTTAAAAAGTCAAATTGTTGATGTCCGTGTCACTGCAGCTGCTGGAAATGCATCTTTTTGTACTTCAGTGCACGTTCTCTCAGTATGGACATGAAAGTATAATTTACTAACATAAATATCATTTTTACAACAGTCTATGTGAGCTAATAACAGTGAAGCTGAAAATCGCAGCTGATAGGCACATCCTGTGCGCACACACACTTAACTGCACAGACAAAGGTGCAAAGTCACAGCAACACACACATGCACAAGCCTTCACTTTGGCAGCTGATCTAAACTGGGCCAGGCAGGGCCTTGGAGGGAGAGCGAAGCAGGACAGAAAGTACAGCAGCCAAATGGAGAGGTGGAGGGGCCAGAGGGCTGGTGTGACTGGGGAAAAGGGAAGAAATAGGAATAAGGTGAAGAGTTATGGGAAGGAAACGTGAGAAGGGAGAGAAAGAGGACAGCGTTTATGTAGTCTCTTAGCAGCAGTCGCCTTAAAAACACATTGGCTTTATAAGTTTCTTTGACATCTCATTTTTTTCAAATGAATGCACTTACAGTATTCTCCCGTAAAATGCCCAGATATCTTCAAAATTAATAACAAGGTAGAATATCAAGATATTAAGTCAAGATATAAGGGCTCCACAATTAATCAAATTATTATCGAAACTGCAATATGGCCGACAGTGCGATATCCAAATTAGAGGAGCTGCAATTTTTGGATAAGGGTAATATGTGTTACATCATTATAAATGAAGCATTGCGGTGCGACAGAGATGCCCCAGCCTACAAATCATATTCCAGACGTAAGGACACATGCTTGTTATGTACAGGCCCCAGTAAAAATCACATCATTATCATTTTTATATATTTCTTTCAGTGAAAATGAAATGCAAAAATTACCATTCCCACTAAAATCTAAGGCTGCCCCCTGATAGTCGACCAAACGTTAGTAGATTTCATTGGTTGCTTAGTTACAGAAAAAACAAACAAATGTGAAATTCTATTAGGAGCTGCGCCTTGTCAAAATAAATCAAAACCTGTATGCCTGGATCATATGGGAATTTAATTTGAAAGGACAGACACAGGAAGTGGCCACGCTCGGGCAGGAAATCCAAAGTGTGGGATCATTTTAAGAAGGTGAAGGACGAATCCAAGGTGATATGTAAACTCATCTTCATTCGTCGACTACAAACATGACGTATCACCTGAAACATGTCAGTAGCTACATGCCCATTAGCCCACAGCGTCATTAACAGGCGGCTCGCTCAGTGTGTGACGTGCACTTGTAGATAAAATATAGGCCTATATTAATGAAGGTTCATTAGTACGGTTCTGTATTTCTGTGTAATGTAGCACAGTGTTAACAATGTTACCGATACTGTTCTGTCTCAGACCTTGAACTCAAACCATTGTGTTGCCCCGCCCAAAATATATCATTTAATAATTACTTTAATATCGTAAACATGTGGGCGACTAGTCGACTAATGGCTCTAAATGACGACTATTGGTCGACTAGGAAAATTCTTAGTCGGGTGCAGCCCTACTCAAATTGCAACTCATTTCATAATTGCAATAACTTTCAAAATAATCTCAATATGGTTTTTGTTTTTTTTTGCACTTTGTGCTGCCGTACAAGATATTTATCCTTTTTGTATTTTCAAAGTCAGTATTTAACAGGGCTTAACATTGAGGATTGAGGAGGGGCAAGTAAAAGTCCATGTCGGGCTAGTATATCTAGTAACTCATCTGCCCCATCAGGTAAGTGGTAAAAAAATTTTCCAGGAGTTTAGCTGGGTGGCGTTTGAGGATTTGGGTGAAACTCCTACAACGTATAGCGCAGTTTGCCGCAGGTTTGAGAGCAAAGCAATACAATGCGGTCGTTTTTCATGGCAATGAACTTAAGTCTCCATTACCTGATAACCTTTAATACATAAAACAATTTTTATAGAGGCAAGTAAATATTGACTTTGGCCAAGTAGATTTCTGACCCATTTCCTCGTCTGGGCAAGTGAGAAAATAAACAACATTATTGTTGAACCCTGGTTAAAATTCATACATTTGCACCTCTATTTGCCTATTACTAGTGAATCACGTCACTCTTAGTCTGAGTGGGTGGAAGTTCGCTGCAAAGATCAGCCTCTCATTGGGCGGAACAAGCCACCCGCTGAAAGTCCCACCCTACCACCTCCGGTTGCAGTTTTCAACACGTCCTTTACTAACTTTTGCGGTGTTTGATCTTGCGGGGATGTAGCCATTTTTCTGCCATGGTTCGCGTCCTGTAGGCAATATTTTTGTGGGCGTGTTACACCAAAACCTGTTTCCCCCTGGCAATATTTTTGCAAGCACACCGTTGCTGTGGCACCGCCAAGAACGATTGTGATTGGTTGAAAGAAATACAAGCAGCCGGGGCGTTTTTTTCTCCAATCTTAAAGTGAGAGTCGGCCCAGCCAGACCTTTCTTTTCTTGAGAAAGGTCTGGTGAGCGAGACTACGTCACTCTTAACTCTCTGTACATCCATGTAATGGCCTTGAATGTCACCTCACATATAAATAAATCTCTAACCATGGCTTTCTTTCCACTAAGTTTAAAATTGCAGCTGTATTCTGTTTCCTTTATGTCCTTAACCACCAACTAACCCTACTCATGTCATGTAAACAGCTTCTCCATAGCGTTCAACCACAGAAACAAAGTGTGTCTACGTCAGTACTTCAGTAAACTTATTGTTTTTCTTCTCTTAGCGCTAAATCTGACTTTGCTTTGTCTTCTCACATGGCTTTGAGTTTAAATTTCTAAATCAAAGTCATGACTAGGCTTATGTCTGTGAAGAGGCACAGATGTCCTTATGCCTTATGATGCTGGAGCATGTCCGCTCTCTTACAGCGTTTGCAGTTTGGCTTTTAAACCAGAAGTGTATTACAGAAGTCAAACAAAAGGTGTTTGCTTGCAGTCTAGCACTGGGTCCTTTTTGGCCCATCTTAATGGCACATCTTTAATAAATATTTATAGGGGGCACAGGGGGATATTAAAAAACATGACATGCTAAGATGGCTTTATTCCCATAGAGATAGAGATCTATGTCGAGTTAGAGAAGGGAGAGAGGTGAGGGAATGAAGGCAGTCGTTTGTTTGGCGATGGCAGGCCAACAGATGACTTTGGCAAGGACATGTTTGATAGTTGTCTGTTACACAGTTTATGTAAGCAATGATGCAATGACCTTAAGGGCAATACAAAGGCTACTTCTTATGGAAGAGCATCGTTCAAGAACATATCCAAGGGTGTGTACTTGTAATAAAGACTTCTATATATGTATTTATGTGCATGTATTGAAAATATTCCATTTATGAATTAAGTGGAAGGGGCAAGAGAAAGTTAGCAGTGAAAACTTTATGACAAGAAATATTTTAAAAAACATGCAGTGATACTTGGGATAACGATTAATCGCAGATCAATTAATGGGTTGTTAAGTATTTGATTGAACACGTAAAATTTAATCAATCAAATAAAGATGTGATTCTAAAATATAAACAATGTGTAGTCTCCTATAACATTGTAGCTATCAGAAGCATGGTGTATTTCAGTGTCTGGCATTAGCACACAAAAGACACAATATAACTATTGTATGACAAGACAGCCATCTTGGGGTCTGGAAGAAGAGTGCAGTGGCGGCATTGTAAATTGAAGCATTATACAGTTCCATTTAACGTGTCTCATATGCCTAGGCCTCTACATCTTCATAGGCTATGCAATGCTTTCAGAGAATATGCAATATGTTGCTGTGAGATTTGAATGAGGAAAGAACATATTTGGTATTGTTTGGTATAGACAGAGGTTTGTGTTGATTTTTTATTTTTTATTTTCTATGTTTATCTTGTGCAAACAAGTTAATTATCTTTTGGGAACAAATTATCATGATCAAAAGGCAACTCTTTTTTAAAAAAAATTAACTGACTGAATAATTGACCCACAAGATGATGAACTTGTGTGCAAAAGATAATTAACTTGTAAGCCCAAGATAAAAACTTGTTCCCACAAGATAATAATTTGTTCCCTAAAGAAACTAACTTGTGTGCACAAGATAATAACTTGCCTCCACAAGATAATGAAATTGTTCCCGCAAGATATTAAAGTTGTTCCCTAAAGGTGACTAACTTGTGCACACAAGATAACTTGTTCCCACATGATAATCAACTTGTGCGCAAGATAATTAATGCACACATGAGGAAAAAACTTGTTCCCTGAATATAATTAACTTGTTCTCACAAGATAATAATTTGTTCCCTTAAGATAACCAACTTGTTCCCACAAGATAATCAACTTATGCACAAAAGATAATGAACTTGCAAGCACAAGATAAAACCTTGCTCCCAGAATATAATTAACTTGTTCCCACAAGAGAATGATTTGTCCCCTAAAGATAACTAACTTACGCGCACAAGATAATAACTTGCTCTCATAAGATAATTAACTTGTTCCCACAAGATATTCATTTGTTTCCTTAAGGTAACTAACTTGTGCACACAAGATAATAACTTGTTCCCTCAAGATTATAAGCTTGTGAGCAAAAGATAAATAATGTACGCACAAGGAAAAAACTTGTTCCCTGAACATAATTAACTTGTTCTCACAAGATAATTTGTTCCCTAAGATAATTAACTTGTGCACACAAAATAAAAACTTGTTCCTTCAAGATAATGAACTAGTTCCCACATTATAATTATTTTGTGCACACAAGATAATGATGTGTTCCCACTGGCTAATCAACTTGCACGCAAAAGATAATTAACTTGCCTCCACAAGATAATAACCTGTTCCCATGAGATAATAATTTGTTCCCTAAGATAATAAACTTGTGTGCACAAGATAATGATTTGTTCCCACCAGCTAATTAACTTGTTCGCAAAAGATAATTAACGTGCACAGAAGTTAATAACTTGTTGCCAGAAGTACCACAATAATGACAATGTCATTGGTGCACAGAATAATGACAAACCTAAACATGCAACAAAATCACAGCTAAAAGTACGGCAGACATTAGGGGGCAGTCCTCTCCTATTCAAATGATATCAAAGAAATTTGAAATATGTTGAGCAAACAAAGCTAAAGACTAAGTTTGCATACAGGGATGGAGGTTTGAGGTCAATAACTATATAAGAACAGCTCTTCTCTTTGGATAGCTTACATTTAAAGCCCTTATACATACAGCTAGTCTTAGATGTATGATCAATAGTTCCAGTTTTAAATACAAATGGGAATGAAAAATAGCAAATGAGATAGGCTATGTATTTCAACAACCCAGACAGCGAAAATTATATTGAATCCCTAGAATCAACATAATGGATTACATTTTATATTAAAAGACATTGATTCTTGTCATCCTGAACTTGTTCTTGTTATCTTGCTCTGATACAAAAATGAAAAGTCAAATTAAAAGAGAAACAAATATCAACATACAGTACTTTTAATTACTTTTCAATCATGTTTTTCCTTGATGAGATATCACATCAGTATAACACCAATTATGCTTTATGTGGAGAAATGTTTTGTTGGTGTCATAACATCAGAACACAACAAGCTTTTGATATATTCACAAAGAGAGCCATTTGGAAAGATCTTTAACCAGACACCCAAACATTTCAAACTTAAGGTCGGTTACATTCTTGTATATCCTTGGAAAAGGCAACTATTCAGGCTGTGAGGGCCAAGCTCTATTAGTCTGCAAGATGCCCTGCATTTCTGTACTCCGGCTCTAAGGTTGTGCACTCTGGTTTCCTTTATTCTCTTAAACACAAAATCAATCAAACAAACTGAGAGGATAAATACTGCACTCACAAACTGTATAAATGATTGAAAAGAAACAGCATTATATCCAGTGCTTATATCTGTTATCATGAGTAATGCCCGTGTATGTGTCTTTTCCTTGTGATGTTGTGGGTTATATTGGCAATTCTTGACGTCTTTGGCCTTACAACCACACAAGAGCTGTTTCTGTGTTAAAGAATAAGGCTGTGTCACAAAAATGTTATTGAGATCACATTGTGGGATTCAGCCATGGACAGTAAACATGTCTGGGAGTATTGATGAAATACAGTGCGTTTATGAAAAAATACCTGCTAAGAGTGAGAGCTAAAGCCCCGTTTCCACCAAACTCTTTCGGTATGGTACCTTTGGAACCACAAGTAACCCTTCAGACATGGTATCCAGACTCTTGCATTTCCATCGCCAACAGAACCCTTAAATGTGGGCGGGGTTGTTGTCACTCACTGCTCCGTCCAGCACTCACTGTATTAGCTCATTACCTGTGACACAGATGGAAGTCTGCATCTCCTTTATCATCCACAGAACGGGATTGCACACCGATATTTTCACAACAAAATAAAACAGGCTGTAGTGAAAGTCTCTCTCCATGGGATATTTTTTTTTTTTTTTTTTTTAATCTCCATGGGATATTAAAAAAATAGTGGGTTTGTGCATCTAGTCCTTCTCACGCAAGCTTGGGGGTTTAGTGTTAGTGTTTAGCCCACAGGACCTGTGCTCCACGATGCTTTCTTTTTTGTCAAAGTGAGGATTTGAATATATAAACGCTTGAAGATCCACTCATTACTAAAAGTGTATGTCATATAAAAACTAATGGAATGGTCAAAATCGTTACAGTGAAATTTAAGGTGTGCTGATGGATTCACGTCGTCAACTCATACATTGAGTAACATTACAAGTTAACGTTCCACCTTAAAAGTCACCAGCAGTCAGCCCAGTGAATTAAGTTATTTTTTTCTTCGACCCCAGCTGCTGCTAGAGGCAGCAAAACGTTCTTTCATTTTATAGTTACAGTTTACTAATAAAACACTCTACAGTAGGAACAGTGGTTACATTAGCCTCAAACCAGCCACAACTCGGCCATGAGCAAAGTGACCATCCGTTATTGACCAATCAACAGACTGCAGTGTTCACAGCTCCACCTTTTTAGTACCAGATCTGTGTGCTAGGTACCCCAACAGAGGGGGGACCAAAAATGGGGACAGTACAGAACGGTTCCATTGGTACCATCCACAACTTTCCACAGTGGAAACAGGGAAAAAAAACCATACCGAACTGAATTGTACTGCTTGGTGGAAATTCAATTCAATTCAATTAAATTCACCAATTGGTGGAAATGGGGCTTTAGGGTGAGAATTAAGGATGTCGTGACGCATGACTGCCCACACAAGAACTGGTATCTGAACTTATTTTTCTATCTCTTGGCTGACCAGCTTTGGGATCCATTTGCAGATGTTAAGGTGGACACGGCGATAAAACTCTAAACTCTCCAAGGCAAGTTTGCTTTTTGTGAACTGATCTCTAAACTGCCGCCACCAGGGACAAAAGTTAGTTCACACAGTCAACTTATGGGGACTCAGCTCCCATCTGGTCCCTACAAGGTAAGCCCTGAAATTTTAGGATTAGGACTTGGGTTTGGGTGATGTTGGGGGAAATAGTTACAGCATGTTATGGCTAAGTCTCCAGAAAAGCTATGTAAGCCAATGCAATGTCCTCCTAAGTGACAAAAACTGCTCCCTGAGTGTGTGTATGTGTGTGTGACTAAACTACTTCTAGAGAGTGAGGTGAAGTAAAACAGGGAACTGTACACTCTTTAAAAACTGTTCAGTTTTCAGGAATAGTTTGGGCTTTTTTTTTTATTATTTGAAAGTATCCGTCGGACACAGTGTCTGCTGACGGTGGTGTGGACTTCAGTGTCAGACTCCAACAAACAAAAACTTTTGTTGACGCAGCAGCTTTTCCATATACACGATCACAACTGCAGTAACACACCAAACCTGATGTCAAACCACACCTTTAATGAGACACTAAATGTGCAGAGCTTGGCAGAGTGTAACTCTAATGATGTGCATGATTCAGAGTTTTCCCTGTGTGCCTGTCTTCCATCAGCAGACTCGACTCAGGACACTGTGCTCTTTTTAGGGGTGAAAAAAAATGTACTGCACTCTTTATGTCGTAGTCTTTGCACAAATGTAGCCTCTGCACTAGCTAGGAATAGACTGGCATTCAGCAGTGTTATTAATCTTTTTTTTGGGGGGGGGGGGGGGGAATTGAAATGCACACAATGTAAACTTAAACACGTGTTGTACATTGTCAGAAGGTGTGTGAGAAGATTAGTTTTATTCTATCATAGACACATGTAGTGATTCTAGTATTTCTGAAAAAGAAGCACAACCTTGTCTTGGATATATTCCTGTATATGTGTGTGTGTGTGTGTGTGTACTCAGGAAAAAGTCCGTTTAATTCTCTAGTTATGGTCATAATACATATAAGGGGTTGGGAACAAGGGCTCAGGATTTAAAACAGTATGGGGCCAGTAAGACTGTGATTTTGGCCACTTGATTATTCAAATAAAGCATCTGGTCTCCTGCAGTTTAACACCACTCATTCGTTTCATGCGCTCCATATTGTCGCATAATGGAAACCAGCTACCGCCATGGTTTTCTAGGCTTTGTGGCGCCGTGTGGTATTTAATGGCACTTATTATGACCCTGCAGGATTCATTAAAATTAAGATGCAGCTCTGATTATGTTTAACACCTGCTTCATATTATAAGATGCGCTCCCAGGTCACAAACCCCTTGGGATATTCTCTCCCTAGATGCCAAGAAGACATTTGACCATTAGTGATTGATTAATTAAGGCTTTGCTTCACAACATCCTGGCTTTAAAAAAAACCCTAATTTTCATAATTGAGGATTTTAATATCCTGTCTACAGTTTCGTGCTGACAGGTGATGCATGCTTGTTCAGGTTTAGAGTCTCTAGGCTCTCCCCCTAGAGTTGTCCTATATCTCCTCTATTATTTCCCTTATCTCTGGAGCCCATTACCAAAGCAGTACGAGTCTCAGGGCCACCAGCCAATCACCATTTAGGATGCTTCCCGTTTTGTCCCTCTTTCTGCTGATGGCATCTTCATTCTACGGAAGCCCTGAGAGGCAAGTGAGCAAAAATGTTCTGATGATCCATTTTCTCTCATCTGAACAGTTTTCTCTCCTCTGTTTATGACTTAAGAACAAGTGAAAATCAAGCATTTGGCAGAATTATCTAAATTCCTTAATTTTCTTTTTTAAAGAAAAAAAAATTTGGCCAGGATCATGTGTCTTTTTTTTATCTGTAGGACAGGTGGAAAAAAGTTTTGGCAGGTGGTTTTTTGTGAGGATAATTTTTTGAAGTGTTTGTTGTAACACTCATTTCGGCCACACGTTCTAAACATTTCTTCAAGTTCAGTTAAAATCTCTGTGCATTCCTAGCTAAAGTTACATATACTGTGTGTTTGCAGGTTACGTAACACTACTGTCATGTCTTTCTTTTGGCTAGAAATGTATTTTAATCAGTGTTAATCTGCCCTTTTATCGTTACTGGTAAGACATACCATTTATAAGGGGTGAAGTGAAGTGTCCTGTTACCATGACAGTGAGCTAGCTATGCAGTCAACATAGCCTGGGTTGGCACATTTACAGAAATGTTGATTAAGGTGCGTTGTCCTTGTAAATAAATAAATCTAAAATCTAAATGTTACATAACTTGCTAACACACAACATATGCACGTTGTGTTTCAAATGCATGGAGAAATAAAAACTCACCTGGAAGACAACGTGAATGCTTATAGTCCTATTTGGAACATGGGTTAGTGGTGCACTGAAGTGTCCTCTTGTGGCCAAAATGAGCATTACAATTACAAAATCATCCTGACAAAAAAAAAAAAAGAAAAACAAATATCTACCAAAACCTTTTTTCCCACCTATTTTCACAAATGAAAAATGTAACCGATAAAATTGATTCTGGCAAAACCTTTTTTCCACCAGCTTCACAGATCAAAATAAATAAACAAATAATGGAACTTCAAAACATTTTCCTAGCAAGTATTTTTTTCACCTGTTCCTAAATCATTTAAGGAATACTAGATAACCCCCGTGTGAAACAGATGACACATTTTGCATCTTCCGGCAGAGTTTTGCTGGCTCTCCTGGGCTGTTTCTGTAACTACAGGATGTACTTCTTCGTACTGACCCCCACCGCGGACACAAACAGTAAGCAGAAGCAAAGCGAGAGACCCCGCCATTCTCTGTCTCACTCTCAAACTCGTACCAAAATCCAATCTAATGGTAAAACTAGGCAGTGCTGATTTTAGTGCCCTGTTTAGCTGTCAGAGCGAGAGTTTTAGAATAGGTAGTGGGCGCCATACTGCTTCTGGCACAGTGCAAACGGAGGCCGAAAAAAAAACTGAGATCAAACAGTAAAACTAAGCAGCGCTGATCAAATACAAACCAAGATTCTGTCACTGAGTTGCTTATTTCTTGCCAGAACAAATGTTTTAGTTCACTTTATAACTGTAATGCAAGATCCTTTGTTACCAGCCGACTGCCATTGTGTTTAATGGACAAGTCTGCATTACGTCACCCAGCAGCAAGAGTGTTTATTGGTCTGGTGCAGCATAGTGCATTTCGGTAGTTGTAGGTTTTCTACCTCTTGTGCAAACATGTCCTTTTTCTTTGTTTTCTCAGGATATGTAGTATCCTTTTCAATTTGCATCTTTCTACTGCAGCCAAGTTTTCTCAAAGGACCATCCAGCAAAGAAAATAAATGAGATCAGACTTACAAAAAAATGGATCACCTGATGTTTTTTTTCCACACGTGCCTCTCAGGGCTTTCTGTGTGATTTTCATCCCTAACAACACATTGTGTAATTTCCACTAGGAGATATACTGTGTGTAGTGTCATCGCTCAGAAGATTGCACATAAATCTACTCAGTATTCTTTGACATGGGTATGAGGGGGCTGACTGACACAACCAGCCATTTAGTGTTTTATCTGAGATCTTGTGAGGAGAATTTCCCTCCCCAACAGGTTCCCTCTTGTAGTGGACGTCTCAGCTTGGCCATTAATCAAGTCATATCAGTGAAATGTCTCAAAAGTTTGCTGAAGCTAAATGCAACTCATCCATCACATTACTGAAAGGCTTCATATGTAAGCGATGTAGACATTTTTCTTCTCTATCCCTTGTCAACTGTGGATATGATCTATATGCAAAGTCAGGTTCTCCCCACACTTGATTAGTTTGTGAGGTCCTCCAGAAAGAGAGCAGTGGATGAAAGACAGAGGGTAGAAAAACAGTGAAAGGTACAAGTGGAATAAAGGGAAAGGGAGTAGAGACAGTGAAAGAGAAAGGTGGGGAGAGACACAGAAGGAAAGACAGATGGAGGGGTAAGAGGGAGATTGGGTTACTTGCAGATAACATCGCTGTGTGATAGATTCATGTGGAGACTAAATTGGGCTCGTGGGCTGAGAGGGAATCAGTCTAAGTCCTGAGTGACAGGCAAGGAGAGCGCTTATCAATGACTAGTGAAGGGAAATTGGACACCTCCTGAATGGCCTCGTGATAAAGCTGCTCATTTGTGTGTGTTTCTTGAACGGTACACAGCGTGGTGATCGATAATTCTTTGACATCCATTCAAAACGCACCATTTCATTCTTTGGCTAATCTGTAGTTAGGCTGACATAGATATTAGTCTCACCATTATAGCTGCACTTTAAAAAATGAACCGCAGCCCCTCACAGGCCCACGGAGCCTCCGGGTATAATACTTCTACCTTGAGATTGAGCACAAGATGTTCAGTCCAACATCTGTAACCAAGATTTTCCAAACCCTGACAATCATTAAGAGAGGTCAAATTAAAGGAATAGTTCAACAGTTTTGGAAAATACACCAATTAAGAGAAGAAACCACTCTCATGTCTATAAGGTAAGAAAATTTGCTGTCCCAGGATAGCAATGAAATGACCCTTCCTACTCTGCCTCTGACTGGCTCACCCTGACGTTCTTATCCTTACTCTAACCAATCTCACTCCTCTTGCCTGAACATAACCAACCCAACCAACGAAGGCAACAAGCACTAGCCAATCACAGGGAGAGTAAAGTGGGCCATGCCCTTACCATCTTTGCAAACACAAATTAGCACACAGTAAATATGAAGCTGGCACTAGCAGCTGGTTAGCTTAGCCTAACACCAGCAAACACAAAAAATAGTAAAAACAACATGTTGTAGTTTAATGGGGAATTCTGAACCAAACAATTCCTTGGCCATGCACAGTAATATCTTGTCACGTTGCCAAGCAACCAGCCACGACTCTGGGAAGTTACTGTGCCCGTACACAATGTGTCCTTTTGTACAGATTTAACAAACAAGATACAGATTTTAATTTGTGAGCCTTAGGGGTGCTGGCAGGCAGATTTGTAGCCCTTTTCCATAAATGTGCTGGCTTAGCTTGACTCGGTTTGACTCGGCAAGTCAGCAGAGTGTGGCAGGGATTTGCATCTCCATACAACAGGGCGACCCGCTCTTACATATAGGTGTGTCTTAAACTGATGACTCGTCTTGAGTTGATCACGTGTAAACTATTAGGGCTGGGCGATATGGACGAAATTCATATCTTGGTATTTTTAGGCTGAATGGTGATACACGACATATCTCGGTATTCTCTAGTTCCCTTTTTTTTTTTATCTTTGCACCAGCAGGGCAGGTAAAAGAAGTTTACCTCTTGGAAGTGAGCTGTTTGCAAAGGTGCAGTAAGAGCCAGTTGTCTGCAGCTCTTCATCAATATCTCACTGAATGTTTCTGCTTTCAATTTCCTCCCTGCCATATTATTACACTTGCCTTTACTGAAGAAAAGTCACTGGCAAAGTTCCGCTAATTCGGTGACAAACATATTTCATTTCCTTTAGATTCTTCACAATAAAAGTCCCCTGTTATTTTGTTGTGTAAAAACTTTTATTGTGAAGCAGCAAAATGAGGAAATGTTGAGTTTTCGAGCAGCAACTTGCCACGACTTCCAATACTTCTAACAAGATACAGTAAAATAAAGCAGAAAGTAAAAACAGGACGCAGGAGAGGAACTAAACTCCAAACCACAGAGATTCAGTTAGAAGCTATAAAAGTGATGAGAGCTGAACACACAGAGACTTTTAAAAACACCTTTCTCTCTGATCTCCTGCAGACAGAGGTGAGAACACGCTTGTTTGGAGGGTAGAAGCGGGGTCATCCATTGTTGGCTGCAGTCAGCGAGTCGTCACTGCTACACGCTTGAGGGCGGGCAGCCCGGCTTTTAGATCCAGAGAAGGTCCATGTCTGGTGCAGCTTGGTGTGGCACAGCATGTCTAAACTGATAATGGAAACGCAAATGGGTGCAGCATGGCTTGACTCGGCGCAGCCAAAAGTGACAGTGGAAAAGGGCCACAGTATTGTACGTGTGCTACTGCGGTAATTTGTGACCCTATTGGTTACTATTGGACAGAGCCACGCTAGCTGCTTTCCCCATTTCCTGCTGGCTCTGGCTACATATTTCTTGCAATGAGAGTGGTATCGACTTTCTCATCAAACTCTTAGTAGGAAAGTGAATAAGCACATTTCCCTGAATGTCAAACTATCCCTTTAATAAGGTGTGCTGATGTTAATGACAAGGTGACCAGAAAGTCACGATGCTTCTTCTTTGTCTCTCTTGAGTTCAGGCACTTGTCCCCATTTTCACCTTGCTCCCCCGCTCTGTCTCTTTCTGTCTGTGCTCACTGTCCCACTAAACTGGCTTTAAAAGCTCCGACCAGATGGCTCAAGAAAACGAATGGCTGTGCCTGTATATGTGGAAGAGTGTGTGTGTGTGCGGTGTGTGTGCTTGCACAGTGACACATTCAGGGTTAAGAGGGACATTAGTGAAAAGTGATTTTGACACCCCATCAGGGAGAGAAATTTCTTAGTCCTTCACCTCGTTCATTCATCTCCATCTCTGTATCTCTCCTTCACTTATTCAATCTTGCCTTTGCTCTCTATATTTTGCATGAGCATCTATTTAGTTCTCAAACAGGGTTATTTTAGAGTGCTGTCTGGCATGTCTTAGCGCTGTGAAGTAAAATCAGCGCTGGGGAGAATATAAAGGACATAAACACCTTCTTTTACAGCCTGAACGAAGGAAAAGTGTGCCACTTTCATTTTGAGCAAATGATTTGTTATTTCTTTCAACCCCCCAAAAAACCCTGACAAAAATGTAATTGCTAATGACTTACTTTTAAGGTCATTTTTGTTTTACCAAATGCTGCTCATGAGTATTTCAAAAGGTGACATCAGCTGTGTACAGTAAATTCAAGTCTTTCTGATGAGAGGCACATATTTAGAAAGACAGCAACTGTGACACTCTGTTTAATCTTTTCCTAAAGATGAGAAGAAATGAAACAAACTCTGATTTTATAGATTCTTGCCATGTGTAAATCATCATCATTCCCCATCTCAGCCATAAGTCAAAGGCATAAGTCAGCAAACTCTCCAAACAAAGTTATTGTTTTGACTGCAGGGGAAAATGCAAATTTTAATATCTGACTTTCATAAACTTTCCTCCGCAAATGTTGCTTAACAGTGAAAAACCGCCTTTGTATCTGACTCGCAAACATCTTTAGTACAGGAAGAGTGTATTAAAACCTTAACAACGATATCAGTGTTGGTGTACCTGTGTGTGCCCTCTGTGTGTTAATGTTAAAAGCCATGCACAGTGTGCAAAGTAGAGCTTGGTGTGACTAGAAGTATAATGAAAATTGATTTATCATGCTAGACAAATATACAGCATAGATAAATGATAAAGAGGATTCACAGTGCATATTTTTTCCAGAGGGAATTCACTTCTCTTCCATGTCACAGACATATTAATCACCTCCGGGAGGGAGAGTGACAGCATGATAGTTTCATGAATTAATAAAGCCCTTGCTATACAACAAAGCCTTCCGGTTAATCCAAATAAGGTCATAACTCAGTTGCATTTGTTTGCAAGGAGTCACACGTGTAGTACAAGCCACACGCACACACACACACAATCACACGCACATAAAAGCAGCTACCACTGCTCTATTGGAGCATTTTTCATTGAGGAGATAGCACACTGTTAATACTTATTATTCAGAAACAGTGGGGAGGTGTCGAGCTCAGCAGTCTGCCCATTTTTTAATAAATAGCACACTGCTGGGCTAAATCATATCATAGTGACTGCGTGTGTGTCTATCAGGGCATGAAAGAAACACACTTTCACACAGGAGGAAAAAGGCAAAGTGAGAACAAAAGAATTTGTGTTTTTTTGCCATTTAAAGGAAAACAATTAATTTGCATGATTGGATTCATGTCAAAACATATTAACACATCTTTAATTGTGCTCGCGCTGCTCGGAAGGAACAGGTAGAACGAAATGATGCAACACTTCATTGGCAGTTGCGCCCACACAGACAGAAGTATTGAGCTGCACACTGCAAGGTAAAGGGGAGAAATACTAAACCAAAAAGTAAAGAGCAGATCATGATTGGCGAATAATAAGTAAGTGTGATGAAATGTGTGGGCATGTGACAGGCAGGTCAATCAATAATTTAATCCTATTTGGCTAATTAAATAAATGTAGCACCTACACATTTTTTGTGTATTATAAAATGATTAATTAATTAAAGACCTCAGTCCCAGGAGACAGAAACATAGTGTTTATTCAAGGACAAATTAAGGACATCTCTACATCTGAACTAGGGATGTCAGTGGTTAACTGTTAATTGTTTAACCAGACTGAATATTTTTGACAGGTCATACATGTTGATTTATAGGTTCATTTTGCTACTCTTCAGCTTAAATAAAATCAGCTAGTGGAGCTACTCATTCAGTGATTACCATTATTAAAGCTGTCCTATCCCAACAGAGTCGCTGTGGAAACATTGTGCCTATTTTCTGGTCTCACCCTGAGTCGCCCCAGTGAGTAAATGATGAAAAAGCAATTAATTATATTATTTTAGTAGACTACCTAAAGTTAAATATGTATTTGTAATTTTAATAATTTATATGATAGAGAAATTCGCTACTTCTGTGACGACACAAAAATATTGCCATACTATGCTGTATCGATTTCTCCCACCCCTAGTTAACAGCAGTAATCCCCAATTGAGTGCCAACGCCAGCTCCCACCAGACCCGGGTGGTGTGCAGTGCAGAGCGGTCAGGGTTTACACACCCAGACTGCTGTCTATAAGCAAAGCCAACAGAAAATAAAATAAAAAGCATTTACATTACAAAACATTACAATTTCACCACCTCTACAGGGACAGTACCTTAAAATGCGGTGCTAAAGCTCACTGAGTCGACAGCCATCTCTACACATAGATTGCACTATAGGGCCACTACGAAGTCCCAGGCATGACGGGCATGACATAACACAACAGTGTCAGCCTCAACATATGACACATGCATCTACAGTGCTTTCTAAACAATAACAGTGGCATTAACATGGCAATAACAATCATTTACCATCTGTGTTACATGGCAGCTGATCTTGCCCTCTGCTCGGAGGGTAAGGAGCTTCCAGACCTCAGTGTTTTCCCAATTTGCAGACATTTCCTGCCACCTTCGTTCTTCTCTGAGATAGCTTCTAAGTTCTATTCACTACTTTTTAAATCTCCCGTGGTGGGTCGCACACATAACATGTCGTCAGAACGTCACACCTATGCAGCTCATGATGCTGTTCTGCCGACCATCCCTTTCATACAGACGTTGTTGCGGCACTGTTACTACACCCAGTGACGCCTTATGGGCAAGACAATTCATTCCCTGCATACTGTACCTTTTACACAGAACAGCAAGACAGCATAATGGTGTGAAATTGTAGAGGCAGTGTAAAAGAGACTAATAGAGCGCTGGACTGGCCTGTGTCACATCATTTTGCTTTTTTTTTTTTCCCCCCCTTTAAAAATTAACTGGTTGATTACCAGTTAATAGGCATCGGGCTATCAAAAGCAAAATGAACTTACATCCCAAGTCTGAACCATACCTCTGGAAAAAACAACAACACTGATTTGCTTGTACCAGAAATATCTCCAGGAACGCAAGGCACACAATCCTACAGTGGGAAGGCAAACAGGATACAGTAAAAGGCATTCTGAGGTCAGGCACGTACTGTAGGGTCTTAAGTTATAGATTAAAAGTCAAAATGTTGTGAGCTGTTTGCAATTTTTCTAATAAGTGTGTGTTTCCATCTCTTCAGCAGATCTGCCTCCACACAAGCCAAACACAATGTTCTGCAGGGCTGTGCTTATTGCTTCTACAGTGAGAGAAGAAGTGATAACAAACTTCTTCAGAACGCATATTTATGTTGCCAGAGGCAGTCAAATAGATCATCAATTTGCCGTCACTCTTTTGGTACACATATATTATGTATATAAAATAATTAGTTTCTTTACTCAATTAGATTACATGATTTTAACATCGAGTGTGGAAATTAGGGCCCAGCCGATTTATCAGCCGGCCGATTTAATCGGCCGATTATAGCCATTAGAGAATAATTGATGTTAACACTTATATTTTCATCACTAATAAAATGCAGGGAATATGGTGTTTTACTTAGAAATGATGTCCTTGAGTTACTTTTTGTACTATAACCTACCTCTGTTAAATTGGCAATGATAAGAAGAACTCTGGTACTGTGAACATACATTTTATTATTTTATTTCCCAGAGGTTTACTGCCTTTTTGCACATCATATTTTTGATTTATTTTGTGTTCAAATTGTTCATATGCTGCTTGTTACACACAATTTCTGATAACAAAAGTATTTGAAAATAGTAAAATGTTCTTCCTTCAATTTATATCTTGGTAACGAGTGTTTGAACTATATTTTTTTTGTGATCAAATTTTTTCTTTATTCAAGAAATCTTTATACAAAAAGGAGAAAAGAAAATGAGAACAAACATGTAATACAATTAAAAGCAGATACATTGGCAAGTAGCACATAAAATAATCAGCAAGATCAAATAAACAGAAAATAATAATGAAATCCTTGAAAATAATCAACAACTTAAACTAAATCTGATTCTCAAGTTTCACAGAAAGAGAATTCCACATTTCAATAGCAGTCTCCTGTGCTCCATGTACACGGGCTGTAGATAGTTCTAAGTATACAATGTCCAAATACATAAGAAGCCATGCCCGAAGTGAAAGAGAATGCGGTGGCTTCCACCTTGTGGCGACCAGTTTCTTGGCCGCCGTGAACCCAGCCAGCAGGGCACAGCTAGTGTTTGAACTATATTTAAGCCATCAAAAGCAGGTATTTCGGGGGGTTTTAAATTGAAAAACGTAAAAATTTAATTGGCCGATATATCGGTTATTGGATTTTTTTTATTCCATAATATCGGAATCGGCATCGGCCCCAAAATTCCATTCCCTGCTAAATGAGCAAACATTTAATAAACCATGGGAATTTCCAAATAAGAACGTTAATTAATCTCTAAATACAGTTTGTTATTACACTTATAGCAAACTTACACAACTTGACAAACTTCATGCTGTGTGTTTTTGTGAGCTCTGTCTCGTGGAATCAAACGGGCTATCACAGAGGAATATTGACTAACAACAGATTGGTGACTGTGGCTGGATGACATGACCGCAGAGAGTCAAGACGCTTCCTTTCAGGGTTCAACAGCACTTTCTCACAATGTGCTAACATTAGCAATGATTTCTTAGCAACACCATGGCAACAGTGTAAAAAGCCGGACTCCCGCTATCTCACTCACAAGCAGGGGGTCTCATGACAGAGACGGCAGCATTTAGTCAACTCAAAGAGGATGGGACACGCTAATCCCTTCTGGTCTGCAGCATCTGCTTAATACTGACCCATGTCCCGACGCACTGGCAGCAGCCCCTGCCATAACATCTGTTTAAAGGTGACCCTGACCCCTGTGTAGTACCTTGGTGTAAAGTCGTCCCTTTCTCTCGACATAGATCATTACCTCTGGCCAAACCACAGGGGGCAGCGTGTGTGGATTGAGAAGCATGTGGAGTCAGGGCTCAGTGAAAAACATCTGGTTCATCATGACCCTTTTGCCCCCGACCTCTGATAGAGCTACAACTTTTTCAATCCTTTTTTTTTTCCATTCTTACAGTTGGGTGGCGTCTGCCTGCGCGCTCTCAATGCAAGGTGAAATTATTGTTATAATATAATGAGTTTCAGGAACTGCAGAGTGACTTTAAAGTGTTCTGCGTCAGGGGAGTTTTTAAAGTAGGTCAGAATTTGAAAATCATATTACATGAGGTCACATATCTGAAACCAAAATGGGCTCTGTAAAGCCCATGCTGTGTAATTCTTTGCTGGTCATAGCTATTTTCTGTTTCATCCATTTACAGTCAGAGTTAGAAGTAAGAAAATGATCCCAATGCAAACCTAACACATTGCCAATGTTGAATATAGGATAGCAAGGTAGAGAAAGTCCATATCTTACGTGTCAGACATGAACGTTAGCGGTCCTGCACCGCCCTGCAGATGTGCATTCAGTTCCATGCATACAACTGAGGGGCTGTGTCAGTCTAGCTTTCTAGGCATGCACACTTCCCAATCCACACTCCGTTACAGTTGTCTCTGCTCAGATAAATTATATAAATGTGGGTTATGACAGATCTCTTTGCACAACCTCTCTTCAAAGCAAGCATCCAACATGTGTCATCCTCTTCTTCTTCACAAACCAGCTCGAGGTGCAGACGCCTTCAAAGGGACTGGAGTGTGGAACAAGAGACTGTATTTTGTGACTGTAGCTTGCACAGTCGGTGCACTTGCTATGCATACAATCCACGTGGTCACAAAGTTTGGGCTGCACGCAACATCCACATGGGTCTGTGCAGACTCTCGCAGACATGATTGCATGAGGATATTTACGTTACATTGACCCTTGTGGACCCTCACACTCAAGTGGAACTATGAACTGATTCCATGGTAAAAGATAACCGTGAAACTGCTTAGGTTACGAGTCAATTAAAGGCATTTAAGAAATGAGGAATGACATCGAACAAATGACTGAAACTTCTTGATATGGCCTTAATAAGGAAAAAAGTTGTCTTAAACATTTGACCAATAAAAAGTTAAAGTAAAACTGTGGTTGTGCAATGAAGCTTTGAGGTAAGAATGTGGGCATTTGTGTGAACTGTGGTTTTGATCCGACCACAAAGACGTGGCCTTGCCTCCAATGGAGTGGTAATAGCGCTTTATTCATGACATTATTCATTAGAATCTATTCTGAAATAAAATTCAAAATACAAGGTTCAGTGAGTATGGCTTGTCCATGATCTCATACGGAGAGGAACAAAGGGAGAGACAGTAAAGGGAATGATTGCTCCTGACAAACCAAAAGATTTTGGTTTTTACTTGCAGCAATTACATAACACAAGCTGTCAGATGTGATAATAAGTGGTGTGTTTATCTGTACAGTGTATGTCTGCATGAAATAGAGACTAAAATGCAAAGAGAGTGTTATCTGTTCTAATAAACTATCAAAACTCTTCAGCTATTTAATGAGGCACCACCATTCAGACCACCCAAGCACACACACCCTAACTGCCACAAAACTCTCATTTAACACTGTGCTTTCTCATCATTTGGAGCTGTGCCCTTTAAACGCACAGCCTGGAATGGACAAACCTGAGGCCTTTTATATCCTCCATTAGTTGTGCAGCAGATATAAATTAGCAGTATCACTGCAACCACAGCAGCATCCAGCCAAAGGCCGACTAATGCTTTGCAATCCTCCATAAAACTCACATTCCTCCATGATATACTCCTACTACACGGGTGTCTCACATAAAATGAGCTTCATAGGCATTTAGACAGACATACAGTGATGTTTTGGCTCTGTGCTGTTATTACTTTAGATGTGAAGCAGCACAGCTGCTATTAGTTTCATGTCCAGACTGTCAGCTTTAATGGATATGTTCTCCCACATGAAATGAGCGGTGGGAAAACTTCTGCCACATTTTTCAACTTTACACAGTGCCAGTGCTCTAAAAGCTGTGCAGATGATCACGACAAAATGATCAGATGATAGAATAAAAGAAAAATAACCATGATAAGCCCATTTTCAGATGCAGATTTGTTAACAGCAGACTTAAATCCTATGCTTTCATCTTTTACAGTCCAACTCAGATGTTTTAAAGACTGTTTAAGGCCTTCACTTAATGCTATGACCATGTAGGGGGAAACAGGAAACACAATGAGACAGAGGGTGATGACATGCAACAAATGCTCCTGACTGGAGTTGGACCTGGAGCATCATGGTTTCATGGTCTTAAACCACTAACCACCAGCATGTCCCAGGAACTGTTTGCAATTTACCTATACATGACACAAATTGTTCTTCATCACAGAATAATTTTATTTTCGGAAAAAAAAAAAAAAAATCTTTACTAAGTGTTAGGTTCCCTGTACACAAATAATCTTCCAACAACACTTCCCTCAATCTAAATAGTGCCTAGCTGTGTATTCCAATACCCATACTACCGTACTATATAGTAGTATGCCAGAAAAGATTTATTATGTCCCAATATATCAAATGCAGCATGCCAAAAATACCAGAATGTTCTACTACCTCCAGTCCAATTTTGCAGTATGCAAGCCAGGATGCTTTTCTGACTATTCTGACCCACAATCCTCTGCACAGTGGACGATGCGTCACATCGACTGAGCCACAAACAGACTGACAGCTGTCAGAAGTCACAATGACAGATGACAGCGAATTCAAGTACCTGATGACCAGTTGAACAATAATAATAATAGGAATACTGATTGTTTGGGTGAACACAATAATAATAAATACTACAGACAACAGAATGACATGACTATGAAAATGACTGTCACAAATATGTTAGAATATACAATCTGCGCAGTTATAACTTTAATATTGAACTATATACATTACAAAGCAGCAAAGCTCTTCAGGTTGATCTCCATCTCTGGTGAACTCGGTAACTCATTTGTTTTATCTCCAGGGTAACAGATATAAAAGCATGAGGATCAAAGTTCAGTGTGTAATGTTAGGAGCAAGTGGTATGTCCCAATTGTGTGCATACTGCATGTAGCAGTACGTACTTTAAGGGCAGCTGCAGCACCTACCAAAAGTAAAAAGAAAACGTATGCGATTCGGGAACCCACCCAAGATATCCCTCCTCACCACGCCCCAGGAAAGAAGCTCAGCCTTACAGCCAATTTTTCCCAGTGACCACTCAGGGTACTGCAGAAAAAAAAATCCCTGTAGCCATTGAAGCATTTTCCCTATAGACAATGATAATAAAAGAGACCTCTGTAAAACTGTTGACAGGACACCTCGAACTGCAAACAAGGCCAATTATGAATCTTTCTATTCTGAATTTTTGTGCCAGGGTGGTTTTATATTTGTAAAACTTTCCTCAAACTGAGAAAAGCAATTCAAAAATCTGTGACATCATCACAATGTTCAGTCTTTGAGCCAAGCAGGAACTCGTGAGTAGGGCCAGCTGGAGGAATACTACTGTGCATATTCAGTGGGCCGTATACCGTGGAAGTAAACTACTAACTTTTTGGGCATATGCGCCAGGCAATCAACTCCACTGAAATGAATAGGCGCCATCTTGGCATCCGATATCTCATTATTTTTTAAATCTATGCCCCTTGCCCCCTGACGAAACTCTGCCATGACATAATTTACATCATCCAGTGGAGTTTCACTGGCTCCTTGGACTGTTGCTCAAACTACAGACTGTACTTCCACATTCTCATATTGCCCTCCACCCATACCCACCACCCAGACACAAACTGTATAGGAGCAGATCAAGAGACAGACCCACCCTTCAATCCAATTGGATTCTGAAATCCAATCGGTAAAACTAAGCAGTGCTGATCGAATATAAAACAAGATTATGTTGCTGTATTGCCTATTTCACCCCTCTATGTTTTTAGAAGCATATTTTAGTGCCCTGTTTAGCTGTAATAGCGAGAGTTTATGAACAGGAAGTGGGGGCCATACTGTTCTCTGCACAGTGAAAAGGGATGCCAGAAAAACAAAGATAAACAGTAAAACTAAGCAGCACTGATCAAATATGGACCAAGATTCTGTGAGTGAGTTGCATATTTCTCACCTCAAATGTTCTCAGAAACATATTTTAGCTTTCTGTTTAACGTCAATGCCAGATTGTTTCTTGTCAGCTGACAGCAATTGTTTCAAACGGACGTCTTTGCATTATGCCATCCACCAGCAGGAGTGTTAATTGATCTGGTGCGATGCAGTGCATTCTGAATGTTGTAGGCTTTCTACCTCTTGGGCATCCCTTTTCTCAGTTTTCTCTGGTTCTGTAGCACCAGTTTAAAAAGTATTTGTCTTTCTACAGCATAGACAGCCTAGTTTTACTAAAACGCCATATTTCCAAAAGTGAAATACTTCTTTAAAGAAATATTGCTCAAGTAAAAGTAAAATTACTTTTGTAAAAATGTACTTAGATAAAATGTGCTCTGAGTAAATGTTATGGCGTTACATTTTCAAAGAGTATACATGATACTACTGCTCAATTAAAGATAAACTTAAGGCTACAGGATATAATGCATGTATTAAATGTGAGTGTTAACAATAATGAAACATCACACCACAGGACCCTGATGTCCAAACAAACAATAAGCTCAATTTCTGAAGGCACTCTGCAGCCTGTGCACACAACTGATTATCATTTACAAATACACAACCGCCTCTCTCTGAATAGGATTATTAGAATTAACCAGTAAGAAGACAAATAACTCAGCCACACAAAAACAGCAACATAAATAACAGGAGCTATGCAGGCCTACACAGTGATGGCTGCAACAAGCAATCTTTTAAGTAAAATAGCCTGCCACTTCTTACACAGTCAACAAAACATCACCAAAGCAGGCAACAGTACAGCGACTGTAGTCCATCATCACACTCTGTTACTCTCATCTGTACAGTAAGTTACAGTGATGCGTTTGATGTCGTACTCACCTGTGGGAGTTTCGTGCACCGTGAAGTCCTCCTCCGTCCTCTGCTCTGCTCGTGCATCATGGTCCATCCTCCGCGTACATTTTCTAACAAGTTGAGCTGAATGAGGCTCTGCAGACACATCAGGGATCACTGTCACCAACAGCAGAGACGCCTCACACACCGCACTGAAGGCTGAAGTTCCTCAGTTAGTCGCCGTGTTAGCACTTAGCATATTAGCATGCTAGCCGGAAGCTGCACGCACCTGTTCAACTCGGTCCATCCGTGGGCGTGTTTGATTGGAGTCACTCAGCGTGCTCTCCTCGTGCTGAAATAAAACCGTGATTAATAAAAAAAGATGCAACATTTGTAACTGTGCCATATTAATAGGCTATTAATGCTAACCTGAGTATGAGCCATCTTTAATCGTAGTGTACTGTTGTGCATTTGTGTGTCTTGCTCACAAATGGGCCCGCGTGCAGCCGCACACACCCCCTGCTATTCCACCTGTGGACGCACACAATCAACAGGTATCGCTTCCGGTGTGTGAGTTGACCTGTCTCTGGGGGTCACGTGACTCTCTGTGTATACTCTGTAAGGATGCAACTACAAATGTAGACATGCAAAATAGCCTACTTGAGATTAAAAAAAGTACTAAAGTAAAATTGGACCTAGTTATTTATATATTAATTTGGCTATATTTTATACAAGGGGTGGTCGATACCACACTATTTGGTTTCGATCCGATACCAAGTATAATACAGGGCCAGAATCACCGATATCAATACCAATATAATACTTTTTATGCTTACTCTTAGGTGCTAATGTACTTTCATGTAGGGTAAAGCAGTCATGATTTATGAAATTAATTATCAGTCTGCTAAAGTGACAGCTAATGATTAGTCTGGGGCCGTTAGTGGCCGTTTTAGTGAGGAAACGGAACCAGGGCGAGTGAGACAGGATCCGGAATTCGATGGATGTGCCTTTCTGTAAAAATAAAAGCACCAAGCTAATAAAAATGCGGTGAAACTTTTAATTTAAAGAATATAATTTACAAGAAAAGCCCCAAGCCATTAAGTTAATCGATTTTCTTACACCCCTCATCACCCCAAATCGATGGTGCGCCAGAATTTAAAGTTTTACTATGGTGAACACTTTTAGTTTGGTGAATACCGCATCCGCTCCCTAGACCGGAACCAGAATCCAGACAAAATTCAGAGTGAATAGACGCCTGGTGACGCGAGGCTAGCTAATGATTACTGATTACAGTTTGAAAATGTACCATTAACCAATGCTACAGATATGATTTGCCTCACATATTAATTTCACAACTATACACCTGGATATTCTTTGTCTGAGCCTCTCTGAACAGACTCTGCCAGTGAACTCTGTCTGTGCATTTCAGTACCTGTACTATCATACTATATATTGTATGCCAGGAAAAGATTTACAATACATCCATAGCATGTCAAATACAGTATGCCAAAAATACCAGGATGTTCTTTTACATTCTGTTGGATTTTGCAGTATGCTTTTCTGGCTATTCTGACCCACAATGGCCTCTCTCATTTAGTCATCTCTGCTATTATGTGGCAATTTAAACTGAGTGCAGACAACACAAAATTACTGAAGAAGCAAACAGAACAGGCACTAGATGTGTTCATGACAATGGAATATTGTTTGCACAGAGATTTTACTCTTGAAATACAAATTGGCACAATATAGACGGGAGAAAGTAATCTTGTTTTTGGTGTCAATCCTATTGACACCAGAATCGATGTCCAAAATGAGAGCAAAGCATTAAAAGTATCTATAGTATATTTTGGTATCAATTTGCCCACCTGTATTTCATAGTCAAAATAGTAAGGAGCCTAAGTAAGCAAGAGAGTTTAAATATACAAAACTTTTTTCCATTAAAATTAGACTAAATGTAATTCATTACTGCCACCCTGGTGGTGGGTCATGATGAGGGACCTACTCACTGATAAACATCAACAGATAATACCACACTGGCTATGGTATCACACTTCAACCTTCCACTCAACAATACTGGACTAACATCAGTCATTTTATCGCACACTGCATATTTTTTAGGCAATAACCAAAGCTGGTAAAGAAGTGCACTTGACTTGTCTGTCCATTGTGCTCAGGCTTGATTTTTTTTATGTGTGTTCACTCATGATGTGTTCAGGCTCTTTGAAATCTTAAATGCACCAAAATTGTGCATTTCCCCTTCAGCCCAACCATTTAAAGCACAATGACTTGTGACATCACGCCTGAGTGCATGGTTTGTGGCTTTTAACCTTTAAACAGTGTTTCTGGATTTTATTTTATTTTGTTTTCACAACACATGAAAGACGTCTATGTTCGCCACATGGCTCCCAGACATGGGGCGGCTGTCTGTGTAAAAACGTCTTGACCAGCGGTCACCTGCCTGTTTACCTCTGGTCTTTGGCCTGAACCTTGGAAGAGTCAAAGATGTGTTGTTTGAGGATCTCAGTGTGCTCGTGGGCTCATGTTGGGAAAATTCCTTCAAAGTAAAGCTTGTAGACATCAAAGTCTTTCTCTGCTCAAATTCCCTCTGATGGCATCTTGAAACACAGCAAACAGGTCGTATTGTGTGTGTGTGTGTGTGTGTGTGTGTGTGTGTATGTGTGTGTGTGTCTGGACTGTGTGCGAGTGTGGTTGTGGCTACACATGGTCAGCACAATTACAGAACATCAAAGGATAGTAACACCTCTGCTGTCATCCCTGGTCGATCCCTCCAAAGTGAATCGTCCTGCAGAGTGAGATCTGGCTACACAGGATACTGCAGAGGAGGGATGAAGAGGGGAAATGAAGATGAGTTATGGGGCCTGTGTGGAGGGCAGGTGATATAATGGAGGAAAGCGATTAAGGGAAAGATTGGGATTGATGGAGGGATGGAACCAAGTGCCTCTGACTGACGGTCTGAAAGGAGGCGACCAGAGATGTGGGCAAGTGAATCCACATCATAAAGAAGAGGAATGCATTTGCATATGGAGCGGCTGATACCTTCGAGACAGCTGCAGCTCTCACAGCTGGCAGACTGACAGCACTGGGCAGGTGTGAGGCTCGGCACATTCAGAAAGTGACACTTAACGAGAGTTGTGTGTGTCTGTGTGTGTGTGTCCCTGTGTGCGGAGGGGGCACCATTCATCTTAAACAGCCCTTTGTGCAGCAGCCTTCAAAAATAGAGACATACTGTATCAGTTCCCTCTCTTTTTGCCAGCACATTCATCTGCGTCCTTCTTTCTAATTGCCATCCCCTTCTCTACAATTTTCTCTTCTTTCTCTCGCAAAGTTAAACCAAGGGGCAGGAAAGTGCTTTATCGACTGAACAGTGAACATTCATGTTATTACATTATATGAAAACCTGAGGTATGTGTCTGCGCTGGTGACTGATTTTAGGGCTTATTTCATTATCTTTGGATCTCAGCTTTGTATCAGAATGTCCTCCATGAACATGTTTAACTTGTCACTTTGTTGCTTGGCCAAGAGGTGGGCTATTCTTCATTCTGAAACAGTCTTGCACTGACAAACCTAAATGAATGCATCAATCAATACTCCCCCTTGCTTCCCATCCTGCTTTATTCCCTTGTCATTTCACCGGTAGCGACAAAGCAGCACATTTTAAACAGGCAGCACAAATCGACAAGTTAAGGGCAATATACTTTCTTTCTTCAATTAATATAACATTTTTACATCCTGGTTTTGCTCTTGTACTGTGTGAATGACAGTCAAATTTCCTTTATTGGCAAATAGCTTTGATGTTGTAGACAAAAATTGGAGGTCAGTGATTATATATATTTGAATGTTGAGCCAAAATCACTAGTTGTTTCCTTTTGTGAAAAGAACACAGTATAATGGCTTTGAAACTTAGACTTTCAGTGAAACCACGTTGTCCTCTTTTCACCAAGAAACTTATTGACAAATCCGATATTTAGTTCAGGAAGTAAAATAACCCAGAGCAAGAAAAGAAAAATAAGTTCAGAAAGCTTGTGTTTGGAGAGAGTCTGAACTCTAGCTGTAAGGCTTTTGGGTTTCTCAGTAATGAGTTTGAAGTATCTAATTGTTGCTGTTCTGAAGAGATGAATGTTTTATTTTAAAAAACTGCTATTTTTTGGGGATAATATGGTTAGTAAATACATTTACTCAATGGAATAGTGTATGAGTCAGTCACTATGACGAGCGCAAACTAATACAACAGAGCTCAAGGACACACCTAGGAACGTGACTGTGTGCCAGTGTTGCTCTGCTGTTGTAGGGGTGAATGGAAACATTCAACATATACTACCATCATCTATATATGTCCATCACCGGGACAAGGAAAAAACAAACCAAAGGTCAGCTTCTTATCTCTGCTACTTTCTAGCAGCCATAGGACGTAAAAGCAGAGTGGGATACATTGTAGGTTAAATGAATGGAAAAACAATGGACAAGATTAACGCACATGATCACCAGCACCCTTCTATAAAGTAGCTTATATTAAATGACATGACAAGACACAAGACCCTTAAGCAAGGTTTATGCTTCTGCGTACCTACGACGCAGAGGGCTTCGCGGAGGCGTTGGGTCCCTCTGCGACCGACGCAGACAATGCGGCATGCACCTCCAAAACATTGTAACCACGCTTCGAGGCAACACAGACCCAACGCAGACCGCAAGAGCTATGATTGGTCCTTCAAACTACATCATTTCTGGCATTTCGCAAGGTTTCACTTCCTGCTGCAGTACTACAACACCGTCATTTTCAAAAGTCGAGCCATTCAAAGGGCGTACAGACATCAGCGCAGTCGCCTCTCTCTTTGTCGTCGTCGTAACATTTGTAATAAGAGCAATTGTTGTTCAATGACGATCATTTCGAGCTCCAGTAACAGTCGTTCTCTCTCAGTCTGCACCTTCACTGTGACTAGAGCAAAGCTGGAAGATAAACAAACAATGAACGAGCAACGACCATAGATGTCACAGAGTCTAGGTAGGTATATAAAAGAACACCGCGCCCCCAAGTGCTTTGGCGGGGAATTGCATAGCGACATAGACCAACAGAACGCAGAACTATGATAGGCACACAGCAACTGTGGAGCAACTGCGTGCACGTTGCGTTAAGTGTACGCAGAAGCATAAAGAAACTTTTAGGGGATGTTATTTCTGGTGGTGTACGGGCGGAAATGGAGCAATGTAGATCGTGTGATGAGTGAAAAATGAAAATAATAAACAGTTTATTTGGGGTGGTTGTTGACACTGTAAATGTAATAATATTATCCGAAATCCTGTTGGTTACGTGTTACATTACTTCGTTATTCGTTATATCACTGTAACACTGTCAGTCACTCAGGCATGAGCCTCTCGTCCATGAGCAGATGCCCTTTTTCTTCTGCGCAGTGTGTGTAGCGGGTGTAGTTTGGAAAACAGAAAATAGTTCGCTATAAGATCTGTGGATTATCTTAAGTAACCAGGTCATGATTTCTTTAAAGAGACATTGCTACAGAGTTTTTCCAAATGTATTTTTTTGGCACTTTGAGCACCACAAGCTGAGTGCCACCTAGTTCCATTATACTGGAGAGAAAGCAGACATCTCTACAGCCGATATCTCCAACACTCTGCAACTCACACCACAACAATCTAGACTTATAAACAGCACTACAGGTAAGAGGGAAAATTTGTATGTTTGAGTTGAGGGTGAACTGTTCCTTTAAAGTGATTAACATATTAATGAAGCAATATTTATAATCCAGTTACACAAATTATATTATTCTGAAATTCTGCACAATGAGTGACTTCAGTAAAATTTTAAATGCAAGACTCTCTTGTAACAGAGTGTTTCTACACTGTGGTTCTGCTAAGTTCTCCTCCCGCAACTGATTGCTGTAATATTCACTTTTGCATTACATTTAAGGTGTGATTGGCCATGACGCATCATGTTGACATGGTGTTGAATATAGGTGTACAAAAATACAGTGGTGGGTTTGGGTTTTGTGACAGCTCAGTGGACTGTGTTGCATGCTATCTTCACTGCGTGGCTTCAAATCTATTGTTGCCTGTCATCCCACCTGTCTCCTCCATCTGTCCTGTTATTCTTCTGCACCATCTAACGAAACGAGAATACTACAAACGAAAAAAAAAACTTTCAGCTAATTTGGGAAAGTTGGAACATTGTTTTCCTCGGGGAATGAAAAACATTGTTGGCTGCGAAATGTGCTTGACAATAAGAGGGGATGAGGAAAATCACTGATGCAAAACAACATTTCGCATCTATTTCTGTCTGGTCTGTCTCAACCTCCCTGTCCTAGTTCACAAAACTGCTCTGATTGACTGAGTGGTAATTGAGTTTTTCACTGACCTCTCACTTTTCATCAGGAGAAGAATCACACCTCTGCTGCAGAAATGCAACACTCTCCAGGCTGCAGTTATTCCTGACAGGTGGGCTGATTGCAGCTGCTTTCTTCAGTCTAACATGACGTCTTATTGCCATTACTTAATTCTCCCCTCAGTCATCATCTTGTGACTCACTGAAAAAGCTGCATACCTCTCCCTCCTGTCTATCTGGCTCATTTCCACCTTCGCTCACGCTCTCCCTATTCATATTCTTATATCCTGCTTTATGTGCTCCATCCTTTTCTTACATTTATGCACATTCTTCACTCTCCTGATCCTGCTGGAGCAGAAATGATGAAAGTCACATGGTCAAGATTTAAAGGATTTTCACTTTACCTCCATCAGACAGCCATATCCCGAGCCAATACCTTAAATCTGACCACAAATACTGAAGGCTTTTACAAGTGAATACATATAGGTTTTTACTGTAATACAATGCATACTCAAGTGTTTCAATTTTAGGGATTTACTGTGACACATTTTGAAATATAAAGAGGACCTCTTACGCTCATTTCCATTCTTGTATTTTGGGTTTCTACTAGAACACATGTACATGCTTTCATGGCCAAAATATACTTTATTTTCCTCATACTGTCTGTGCTGGAACACCTGTGTTCACCCTCCTGAAAAAGTCCAGTCTGCTCTGATTGGTCAGCAACTCCAGATCTTTCTCATCTTGTCTTTGCATCATCTTTACAGCCATTTTCCCCAACTGTAATTAAGGAGAAAAGTGGCACATTCTTCTGTAGAAAAAGACAAAACAAAACACACCAAAAAAGGCTTCTAAACACAACTGGGCATGTTTGAGCAGGAGTATGATCAGAAATCAGGGAGAAATTAGCAACATCAGCAACCAAGATCACATGTCCCCCTGACGTTAGCATGTAGCTACATGTAGCAGTGTACTTGTAGCCAGGCAATAATCATTTATAGCGGCACTTTCTTATATTAAAAATCACCAATTAAAGCTTCTAAGCACAACTGCACATGTTCCAGCAGGAATGTGATTCAAAATTGGGAAGACGTTAACATCATTAGCAACAAAGATTACATATCTCCCTGATGTTAGCATGTAGCTACATGTAGCAGTGTAGGCTATGTAATGTTAACACAATATAAAAACCATTTGACCATATAAAGAAATCCATCACAAGCTAATGTCAGCTTACATGTGCATAGGAAATCATTTTTGCTGAGGGGTGCTGCACAGTATAAATGCATGCGCATGTATGTGCACACGCTTAGGCAAGATGGCTTCAAGCTGCAGACCGATGCTGGAGACCATCAAACAACAAAACTGGTTGCTTTTTAGTGAGACATTGGCAGCATTTCCAGCAGCAATTGTGCCACCTAATGCCAGTGATTGTAGCCAAAACCTGATCTTTTTGTAACCACAACCAGGTGTTTTTTGTGCCTAAATCTAGTCACGCTGACCACAGCATTGTTGAAATTTAAAGTTTTAATATATCTGCAAGAAGGTAAAAATGTTTACGATTCCAAACATTTATTCTTGCAAATGGATTGAGAAACAACAGGAAACGGTTAAGTTAGTCCTAACAATGCAGTCTCTCATCTCAGACACAATTTGTCTCTGGACTGCATGTGCCAAAATTTCTAATATTTCCTTTTAAATGGTGCTGGACATTCAGTTGTTTCTGTGCTTTATGTCTGTTCACGTCCCCTGGGCAACTCATTAACATTATATCCATTTGTCATCCACTTCATCATTAGCTTCTATAAAACTCCATCCTGATAAATATGCCCCCAGAGTGGAAGTCCCTCACGTCCAAGATATTTCATGTATCTAAAAAGCAGCTCCAAAACTATCCTAGCAAATTTCTGGCCTTTCGTTTAATGTTTAAGGTGTCACGTCAGATCAGAGGAATTAATCAAATTTGCACATTGCACAAATATTTTCTGACAGGCACCATATCATAATCTGTTTAAAATGTAAAGCAAATGTTCGAATAGCCATGAGCCAGCATGCTCAGCACCCAACCTTGTCTTGAAAGTAGAAACACACTATTCAGAACTGTCTGAAGCCTGAGGTTTTGCTTACAGAAGTTACTTTTACATGTTTACTGCAACATTTGAAACTTTGTCCATGTTTAATATAAACATCTGATGTAGCAATGTTAGATTATAATGACAGAAAAAAAGGAAAGGCGTTAATAGGTCCCTTTGAAAGCAATGAAAAAATTAAACTTGCAGAAACTATAGTTATTATAGTGCTATATTATTGTGGCTTACATTTTCCTGCACATTGTCTTTGGGATTGGTTTGTAGATCATTGCGGATATGAGTGGAGGTTCATTCATGAAGTGACGCATCATTGATTTTTTCCCCAGCAACATGAACTTTAATGTCAAAATGAATAACACATTTTCCCTTAGTCTTTTCAATTACCTCCCCTGCATTCCTCTGTCCTGATTTACTGAGACTAATTCTAAAGTTTTTATATCACAGGTAGAGCTGCTTTTTGCAGGAGTACCCCAGCCTCGTAGAGACTGTCGATTAATATGGGAAAGTACTGCTCAGACAGCTGAAAGGCTCCACATGACAAACCGAATGGCATCATAACACCACCACTGCCACAGCAGCGCTCAGTTAGGGGAGCTAAAACACAGCATGAATTATTCTTGTTAATAAAAATTCATGAACATGTGTCTGTGCATGTGTTTGCTCATGTTTTTGTGAGTGTGTGTGCATGGTACAAATTCAGACGTTTCCAAAACAGCAGTATTTATAGTGTGTTATCATCGGTGCTTATCTCTCAGCTCAAAAATACTGCAGGAAGAGGCTTCCAGAAGGGAAACGATGATCAAAAAAAATCAGAATCAGGCTTATACAGATGTTTTGGCAACTATTTATTCAACAATTTTCATTTCATACATGAGAACGAACCTCTAAATTAAATATAATAAATCCCACAGACAATGGGAGAAAAACACCTCCATTACGGTGCTATATATCGAATCAAGCCCTCTCAGTGCAGCTTGATATGAAACCTCTTATTTCACCAAGGTACATCAGAAGCTGAACTAACGTGTCTAGCTCTAATCCTGAACTTTACTGTGGATATTTTGTATTTTGTGTGTCACAACTCTTTCCATCTAAGCACTGATATACATAAAGATGTGTGTTGCTACAAGGAAACATTATGATAGAGGACAAAAGCATTGAACTGCTTACATACCATAAGCTAAAATAAGACAACATTGTGTATAAACACAACTTCTACCATTCTTGAAACTCGTGATTATTTGCAGCATATTTCTAAATGTCAGTATTTCAAGTCAGTGATCATATCAAAAAATGCTTTCATAAGTCTAATATCCCAATGAGAGCAAGATGACAGTATTACTGAAGAATCACTGAATAATTTTTATTAACATTGCGGTAATCTTAAACTCAACAAATACATGGTGTCAGCATTCGGGGACTGGCAGAGTGAGAAGTGCTCGCAAGTCCCCAATTTTAAGACAGGAAACAAACAAACAAACCAAAAAAAAAAAAAAATCTCTAAATGAAATATATTCCTGAGATGCAAAACAAAAAAGATATAATTCAAAAAAAAGAAAGGAAAAACAAAACATCTCTACATGCGATTGTGTCACATGTCGTTGTCATCTCTGTGACAATGTATGGAGATTGGGCTGATTGATTCTAGTGTCAATATTGCAGAGGAACAAAGAAGTGCGCTGAAGCCAAACTGTACAGCAAAGACATATGAATGGTCAGAGGAGGAGAGATAGGACTGGACCGGGCCATGTCATGCTATCATCACTGCTGTGGAGAACAAAAACCATGAGTAAAAAAAAAAAGCTAAACAATACAGTAAAAAAAAAAGAATTATTTTGACTCAGAGTGGCCGTTACTCTCTTATTCATCCCTTTTTAACAGGAGATTCAGAGTTGGTATTTTTCGTTGATATGGGCCTCTAATTTCCTGAAGTGGGGGACAAATTGCTCGCAAACAAGGACAAAAATGCACATATGTGTGAGGTGCTCTCCTGGGGCAGTGCAGTGTGGTGAAAAAGGCTGTAGCAGGATGAATACATAATGCAGTATCGGCAGGTGGAGTTTGGACAAGCTTCAATGATCACCAATCGCATCAGCTCGTCTCATCCTTTTTTAAAAGAGGCAGACAGGTGGGAGGAGGGGAGAGACGGAGGTGCAGAGTCGCAAGGCACACACAAAAAAGCTCCCTTAATATGCATCAAAGGATGTTCTGATGTCCCTTATTAAAGTTGAATTTACATATGAGGACACACCGAAATCTGGTGATCCCATGTATAACATAATGATATCAGTACACTTGGTCAACATCGACAGTAACTTGTGGTAGGCTATAATAAAATGCTTCTATGATTAATACCCGTTACTACTACAGGTAGAACACACACATATGATTAAAAGTCACACATACAGGTCTGTAATGTGCCAACGCCAACATGGAAATTGCTCACAAAATGGTGTGCAATTTCATGCCAAAATTACTGCCAGTGTTGCACTGCCTGATCTGCATTAACAAGTAACCTCAGCTGCACCGCTCCCGCCTACGCTCGAAGGAAGTGGGTTGGTTTGGAGCCAGGAAATTTACCAAACAGAGGCTACAGAGTCTTTAAAACGAGCTAGTGCCCAATGAAAATGGTGCCGCATCTGCGTTAGCGCCATTACTGTCCTGCCGCCAGGATGAAATTAGAGGCCCATGATGTGGCGGATATTAACCGGAACCATATATGTTGGAAAGCAAGGAGGCAACAAGTTTAAAGCTTAGTTTCAACCGACAACATAAAAAAAAAGTAAAATGACTAATAATAATAAGGTGTGACACAGCTACAGGTGATTCTATCATAGCAAAATAGTGCATGATGGTATGTGCCAGGCTGTTAGAATAACAAATTAAAAAACAAAACAAGATTCAGGTTTGGTCTAACTATCATAAAAAGCCATTTGCAACAAATTAGCTCATTACTGTCATGTCAAAACAAATATTTACACGTGGTTTCCAGAAAGAAAAACAAAACAAAAAACACATTTCACCATTTACTAAGAAATATCCATCAAATTAGTCAGAGTGCATAATTCAGTAAATGGCACCTGTTTCATTTCTAAACACCGACTCGTCACTGCAGACCCAGTTATTTATGAGTGTTCATTTAATATAAAACAGACTGTTTCTCAGACTTCAGAATCAACAAATCCATTTCACCACTCTCTTATTTTTCTAGGATGGATACACAGGCGTAAAGCAAACTGAAAATTTGATTGACACCATCACCGTTTTAAGACACAATGAAAAGAACTACATAGAAAAGTAAAAAAACATCTTGATGAATGTCATTATACACACGTGATACAGAAGGTTCGCCTGGATCTACTTAAGTACCGTGGTGAGGCTGACGTCAATCTATATTGATTGTGTGAATTAGAATGATAGAATATGGAGACTGCTGCAAAGCTTCTGCATTTTTAAAACAACTTATTTAAAACATAATATGCAACCTAAATTCTACATCAGTGGTGACAGGTTTAATGATTCCCAACTTGTGATTCACTCCAGCGGTGCTTGAGTTATAGCACATAGAAAAAGACCTTACTCGCTGACCTTATTTGCATAATGTTGTAAATTGGCCATCGAATTGGAGACAGCTGGGCCCACTATTTTATTGCCCTTGGTAATAATTTGCTCCCTCTTAGTAGATTAGTGCCTTGCCTTTAAGTCTTTAGTTCCAGAGGCCACAGTGTTTATCGCTCTTTCACAGGAGAGTAAATCAGCCACATTCCTGCAAACTGATGAAAGAGGAATGGCGGGGATATATGAAAAGAAACAGAAGTTGTTTACAAGGATATGTGACGTTAGTCTTAGCGTGTGTGAAACTTCCATTGCCTCCGACATGAAGGTAATGTTTCTTTTGATGCATTTCAATTCCAATTTGTATTTTAAGGATTAGGTGAAGACAGATGCACATTTCATTTTCTTCTATTTCGCTTCACTTTTGTTGATCATATTTTTTTTTACAACACCAAATCCTTCCCATCTGTAGCACCCGAGAGCCCGCCACAATCACAAGAAGCCACATTTCTCCAAAATTACAAACATACCTTCATTGTGGTTCTCTCTTAAATAGCTTCAAATAAATTAAAATATGAAAAAGAACCAAACAAAAACATGCTAATGTGTATTACCAAAGTTTAGTTTTCACACATTATATACATGCCTTGTGCCCAAAAAATTACATTTGTTTAAAAGTTCTCCAATAAAGATTATGCAATGACAAATGAAAAGAAAAAAAAAAACGCAAATAGATAAGGTGGCTAATATACAAATTTGAAGGAATATGGGAATCCAGAATTTAACAGCAATTTTCACAATCAACCACATTTTTAGCAGACACAATACACAGCAGGGAGCTTAGAACCATTTAAACCAAAAAATATTAAAAACATTTTTTTTGTTTTTTCTATAAAAACATGATTTAGCTTACATTTTCAAAAAGATGCACTGTATTTTTTTTTTTACCCCCCAGATTTGAATCAAAGACAGCCTTGTCATCTTCCCACTATCCATTTGAATAGAAGAACCATTCCCAAGGCAATCTTTTGTTGGCAAAGGAGCGCAGTTACTCATTCAGACATTTTTGTGCTTCTCTATTTGTCTTCAGTTTTTAGTATTTGGAAAGGAGGCCCCTGTAGATCTATGACCCAGCCCTCACACACTATTAACTTTTTTTTTTTCTCTTTTTTTTTTTTTTGCTTGAAGACCCCATGAAATGGAAATCAAAGTTCAGTTCATGGAGAGCGACTCCGACTAAATGGAAATAAGAGGAGCAGTTATGCAGTCTGACAGGTGGGAGTTTTTTTGACGTGTTGGTAATACAACTAAATTGTTAGGCGCTCGTAAACAGAAATTTAGAGGTGGCGATATAAACAAAAAAAATTGGTTCCAGTCAAACTGATGTCATTGCCGTTTGTAAAAAGTAATAATATGATTGGATGCTTATCTGTGAGCCAGAAAATGAACAGACATGTGGATACAAACCGCTGTGGAAAGCTGCCTGGACCTCAAGCTTACAAGAGGTGAAAATGAAAATTACATCACTGAGAGAAAATTAATTTAACCAGTGAATTTCCTGTTCGTGCTGCAACCGTGTACTTGTTTTTATTAGCTCCTAATAGTTAATTTTACATTTCACGGGGTCCTTAAGCCTCAAAATTATTCCAATGTGACACAAACATAAACAAAAAGAATTCAAAGTGAAAAGCTAAACTCATTTTCAATACAATTTATACAGATTTTAGAGAGAGGAGAGTCATTCTTTCTGTACACCTGAAGCCTTTATGTGAATCACAAACTACTGTAAGCTGTCGAGAGGACACTGAAGGTGTTGGTGTTTCACTAAACTGCAGCCTGGACAGTGCAGGAATATACAGACAAAGGTACATAGGGACAGCAGATTTAGCAAATGGTTTTATATACTTGATTGAGTTTATTTGATGGAACGCTTCGTCTAGCATCTGCGTGTATTCTCTGCTCTAAACAATACCACACTACCCCTTATTACCCTTACCCTAATAATGAAAATCATATTGTACACTTATCTGACAAACCTTGCTACAGTGTTACACAAAACCTTCTTCTTATCTTACAAGGGTCAACTGTTTAATTACAAGTCTATTTAGAGGGGGGTGGGGTTTGGGGGGAAGTGGATCTAAAAGTACCATATTCAGTGTGATAGACATGTATAAGGCGTAGACAGCAAAGATCTTTGTTAAAATAATAATAAAAAAAGACAATGCATAATCAAAAGCTGTGAGCTAAGCAATGAAATGATGGTCCAGTTAACCCATCTACAAAGCATTTACATTGCTACTGACAGACGATACATGAAGGCATTGACAGAAGTTCAATGGCGTCTGTATTTTTAGGCACCGTGTTGACGTGAGATATGATATGTGTTTGTGGACGTGTGTGAACAAAGGGCGGGGGATACAGTGTGTGTTCGGGTGTCTGCTTGGACGGGAAACAGGAGAGGAGATGAAGAAGGGCTCATGTAAGAAGCAGTCATGGTAGATATACAGACTTCCAGGCATTCATGTCAAAAAAATGAGGAAAAATATGACAAAGGAGACAACTTCGGGGCAGCGACGGCAAGCTGCCTGTGGAAACCGGCTGCCAAAAAAAGAAAAAAGAAAGAAAGGACAAGATGTAAATGATAGACAAAAGGCAATAATAGGAAAACACTTGGGGAACTTCTCTGTCTGTGGACTGCCTGCGGGTTCCTCGTTGACACGACGGGGGCAGTGGTCAGAGGTGGAGAAGAAAAGGGGGAGACAGAGAGAGAAAGAGAAAAAGAGATACAGGGATTGAAAGAAGGGAAAAGGGGGTAGGAGAGAGCTGCACAGCTCCCTCTGCAGTCTAAATGAAGTATTCTTTCTTTTCTTCTGCGTGCGCATGGTTGCCCTCAGCGTTGATGATGGCTGTGTCGGCGTCGGGTGCGTCGTCCGCCCCCTTGGCCTCGTTTGTCAAGTACGTTCCTGTGGAAGCGAAAAACAAACTTATATCAAGGAAAACAAATACCGAGCAGCCCTGCGTGGTGTTTGCTGCCTGAAGCGAAAAACACATCTGAGGACAACATCAGTAATGCTACATAATTCATATACAGAATGAGAGGAGGCTAGGATAGTGCAGGATATGCAAATACGGCACAGAGTAAGTGTGGATAACTCCGCATCAACAAACACCTTTATTGTTCTCCATGAATCGAAGCTAAAAGTTGGACGTCTAAATAATGTGATGCAGCTCTCAGGTTTAAGTAAAAGCTCAATTTTGTAGCATCAGAGTTGGAAACCGACCATTAGCTCTGACCCCTGGGCTGTTTTTGCTCTTTTCCCCCCTTTCTTTCTTTAGAGCAGAGTCATGGTATGTATTACCCAGGTATGCCATGTATTATTTCTGAAATAAGATGGACTACTTTAAAAAGCTATCAATTTGCACGAGTTGCACAATGTATGTTTTAGGACAGTTTTTATGTAAAACTGTGTTTGAGTTTTTTGTCTGCATGTCCAAAGGTTTTCAACAGTGGGCAAATATCTGTATGTGAATGGACAGAGGAGAGAGTCATTGTTCCAGGAATATAAAACACATGTTCATCCTTAGTACGGTCTAAACAATATATTGACAGTGCATGTTATTGGTTTTTGATACTTCTATTTGAGGCATCCAAATGCTGTAGGTTTTGGACTAACACTATCATTGTAACTATCACAGGACTACTTTAATATCTAAAAGGGGTCATTTGTATTTTTTTGCAAGTGGCAACCTTCAGGACTGAAAAATTAAGCCAATACAGAAGTGCCAAAAACAGGGGCGCTCACCTGCTAGAGCAGACGGCCCATGTAAAAATCCTTTGTCCTTGCTGCTGCAGCCATGGGTTTGCTTCCAAGCTGCGACCCTTTGCTGCATGTCATTCCTCCTCCCTCTCCCTCTGTCAGACTAAAACATCTGTACTATTGATAATTATTTGTGGTATGTTTTTTTAATCTGCATGTTTAGCTGTGTTTACCTTAAGATACAACATTGGTAAGACTGTATGTGTTCTGTGCTGCTGTCCCTTTACCCTCCACTGTAGGTCTGCCCAGGTGAGCTGCATTACTTAACGAGGTGCAGCACACCTGGCATGGAGGAGGTGCTTAACAGCTCCTGTGCCAGCAGCAGAGGAGAGAGGCCTCTGGTGTTGGGACTGCTGGTCCTGCTGCCTTTCACCGTGGGATTTTTGTTGTCTTGTTTGCTTGTTATCTTATTAATAAATCTTTTTAAAGGCATCTTATGTGGTTATTTTGGGTCAGTGATGGAGTTTTGTTTGCATCATAGTGCTGTCCAAGGGTGGGGCGTAACAACCAATTGCCTAGTTCTGTGAGATAAAAAAAAAGAAGGGCTGTCTGATGGCAAGGTAAAGCAGTGAAAATAGTCTATACATAGCATACACTTAAAGTGATATTAATTTTTTAGGTGGTTAAAATATAGCCATGTTTCCATCAGCCTGTTTAGATGCGCATGTAGAAGTATCGCATCGGAAAATTATGACAGAAACGCCAAAATTTGAATTAAAATCTCCTGATTCGCACAAACTAAAATACGCTCGCTTTAGCCGGGTTTTGGTTGATTCGAAAAAATGTTGATTCGCAAAACGGGGTTGGAAACAGTTATGTTCGAATTAAGTCTGACGTAGCGCACCTCTCTCCATGGTGATATCCACACTCCGGGTCGGGAAGGCGGTAATGCATTTACAAGCTGGTTGCCAACCGCCAGAAAACGTAGAAGAAGAAGAATGCCAGACTTGTTTTGTTTCCGGTTTCGCGCGAGTTCATAGTTTTCACCAAAGTCTGTACATTTAATGGAAACACACAGGATTCGTATTTCTTTTAATGCGCATTTCCCAATGATTCGAATCACTTTTGGATGGAAACATAGCTTATGTCTTACTGCTGCCCCCATCCACAGCAGTACATTGTTTAGCTTCCATGGCGAGTACTCCTGTCTGCTTCTCCAAACTGGGGGGCATACTGGCCCCCATCTACTGTAGGTAATGCACTAACTATGTAACTCATACAACTCCACTCCATCTGTGATTTCTAAGCGGATTTATGGACAGGTCTGAGAACAGGGTGTGACATTTATGACACAACATGTGGACTTGGATGGCAAGAGGTTAAAGTAATATTATGTTATAACCCTCTGTCCCCAGTATAATATTAATATTCAAAATAAGACGTATCTGGATTGCTTTTAACTCAGTGAGTCCTGTGTACGCTCTGGTGGCATCATATAGTCCATCTCATGTCCATCAATGCTTCTTTTTCTCCACTGCAGATGTGGTGCACTTGTAACTGGGGGATTGTGAAGGGACATTGATGTCTAATGGGACATGTAGGACATGCTCGACTAGTTCCACGAGCCTCGAGAGACTCGGCTCTGGTCCACTGCGGTTTTTACCTTTATGCCTGGCCAGGTATCTTCCCAGAACAATGATTAAACACAAGGTGACAAAGACCACTACAGCCACCACTCCTCCGATCAAGGCATGGTCAGTGCTGTGCTGCCCCAGAGCGTTTGGATCTGAGGGGAGACAGAGAGAGAGAGACAAAGAGAGCAGATGAAGGCGCCGCTTGGTGAGGTGAGGGAGTGAGGGCAGATGACGAACAGCAAAAGACAGACAATACAAAACAGAGCAGGGAGGAATAAGGAGATTATTTCCAGCTCGTTCCTGCTCTAATGAGCTGCTGTCATTCCCCTCTCCTTTCACATCATGCAGTCAGAGCTGAGCTGCCTAGCTCTCTGAGAATAATAAAATGGAGACAGAGAAAGAGAAAGAGAGACGGACATCACGTTGACACAAAGAGCAGCTACAGGCAGACACACATTTGCCCTGCAAAATGAAGGAAAAGGAGAATGAAAGAAGGACTCAGAAAAAAGAAGTAAATAATTCAGGATCACCCCCACGATGCCGCAGGAGTCCCCGACATGCAAACCAGGGCGGCAATGGAAGAGTAGTACACAGTAAATAAATCATCACACAGAAAATAAAAAGGAAAGATCAATCTTTTTCTGTTTTTTTGGCGAGGAAGGATTGTTGTTAGGAAAATGAATTGGGTGTTAGAGAGTTGCTACAGGTCCCCAGCTGTTGGGTAAGCAGTGGAAACGATAGCAGAGTCATGAAAGAGTGAGGATGAGCCTGTTCACGCCTCATGCAAAAGCCCATCAAAGGTTTCTGTTGCTTTAAAAAAAATAGCTTATTTCCTTTTATTCACATCGACTCCCTTTTTCCACAAAGTCTGGCTTGCAGGTTATTTAAGTTGAGAGGAAGGACGTGACACTGACGGCGTCCACTGTAGGTGAATCAAAAAAAAAGCTGACAGTGACAGCAGTGGGGGAGATGGATAATGGAATAGCCTGTATTATTCATATCAGTCCATGACACCTGAGAAATTAGCACTCATCTCATTATCCTCCTCTGAGTGCCAGGGCATGCCATATACCACCCTGTCACTCTGTGTGTGTATGTGGGCTCATGATAGCAAGAATATGGCAATGTCAGAGCAGGGTAAGCAGTGATAGAAGGGTGGGTTTAGACACACAGCACACGTCGCATATTGACACCGTTTCTCTTCAGTATTCTCCTTTTCTTTCTGTGTCCGCCCATGTGGCCAAATTGAACAGCTGGCTTGCTCTCGCTCCATAACTCTCCATGGTCTGAGTGACCAGGCCGTCACACTTCACCGCCTCCCAGTGGACAAACACACACTCATGGCGACACACGCACTCATACACACAGACGTGTGCGGCGCGGTTTCACTGCGCGGCGGTTCTGCTTGGTCAGTGGAGCAGAGAGTAGAGGAATGTTCCCCTGGCACGGCCCAGCAGGGCGAGGACTCGGGCGTTTAGTTACACACATGGCTGTGTCTCTTCACCTCTATCTGTCAGGACGCTGAGTGTTTTTTACCATCATACACACTCACTGTCCTACTGCTGCGCCTCGGTCCGGCTGTTACAACCCAGCACGGGCACAAACAAGCCATGACAGCCGTATGTATGTCTGCCTATAGAGTGCTACACGGTTTTGTCCTGCAATATGCTGGTGTCATGTCCAGACGGTTGGGCTGTGAGTCAAGCCGCTGGACACTTCTAAAACATGTCTGATCCTGCTGCTACTCCATCACTTCCTTCAGGGAAAACCTGTCCTCTGAGTGGAACTGAAGGGTTGTTCTGTGTAGATTTCAGTTTATATAGTTTATTTCTCCACAACATTGCTAAATACACTACTTAATATGCATGCTATTGCCTTCTCATAGCTCCAAAGCTCCATAACAAGAAGTATATTTTGTGATTTACTGGAAAAGTGGCAAATGTTTGCCATATAGGCTACTGAGCATAAGGAGCACTGGCTAGAAAGTTTGATCTTTTCCATTGCAATTTTGCAGCTCCTGCAAATCCAGAGGAAAGGAACTAGCTAGAGCCGCAATGATGGAATGATTAATCTATTAGCTGTAAACAATTAAATTAATTGCCAACTAATCTGATAATTGTTTATTTGTCAAGAAAAAGATAATGTGTGGCTTTGAGCAACACTGATCTGCATTTTTTAACCATTTTCTAATATTTTATATGTCAAACATCTAATTGATTAATCGAGAAAATAACTGAAATAAATTGTTAGCTGAAATATAATAATTGTTAGCTGCAGCCCTAAAGCTAGCTGCACAATTCAAAGGAAAACCGCTCCACCAATTTTACCCATCTTAAGGCGGATTTTTGGTACACTTTTAATGAGTGTCACTTGACACACGACATACTTTCGACAGAAAAAAAGTGTTGATTGAGACTCATTTCATACATTGCTCCTGGAGAATTTTGTTATGTCACAGGTAATGTCATATTCTGTTGAGCAATTTGATTTTGTAGTGTTACTATTGCTGAGAGGTCAGCATAGGGCCAAACTGCCTTCGCCAGGCTGACTGACAGCAGACATTTACTGAACGAAAATTTTTTTCATGTCATCTCCACGTGTAGAAATCAGCAGTGTTTGTTTTTTTTGGATGAATTGACTTAACTTCCACGCCCACCGTAGTGAGTGAGGGAAATCTGCCACTTACAGACATACTGGGAGCTGATCAATCAATGTAGATATGGGAAACAGTCATAACATCATATACCGCGGTAAAATTTCAGGAGGGTAAGAAGGAATGAAAAATTAGATACCATCCAAGCCTGGTTCAAGGCTACTTTATGCGGCCCTCCAACAGGTAAAAACTACACAGAACAGTGTAAAAAAACACCAGTACAATATGGCTTAACATGAACACCTCATTGTACCAGAGGCAATGCAACGCAAAGAAGCAAAATTATGAGTGTTTTTACATTTCCCATTAAAATAAATCAGTCACATCAATGCGTCCTGTAGATAAAATGATCTACCTAATTAATTCCGTAGCAGTTAATATGGCTTATGTTTCCAAATCCTGCATAACCAACTGCATCATCACTTGGCACACAGTGAAGCTGGCAGCAACCACAAGCTATGAAGATGGAGTTTGTGAAGCAGGTAAAAACCACTCCACCCTTGTGACATGTCGAATCCCTGCCCCATGTATTTCGGGTGTTAGAAAGAAGAGATGAAGCTCATTCCTAAATTCTGCTGGAGGCAAATTAGCTTGAGGCTAAATTAGCCATTCCTAGCGCAGCACACCTGAATCTCGTACTGATCTGTCAGCGGCCAAGTTGCAGTATGGGTAATGTAGGCACCAGGTTTTGCCAAGGTTGAAGAATGTGGGGAATAAAAAAAAAAAACAGTATCTCTGGTTCTGCTGCATCAACTTTGACCTTTTTTTAAAAAACTGTCCATCTTGAGTCTGACAATGTCATCGGAGTGTAATGCTACATCGATTAAGGCATCTTTCAAGCCACTGCGGCTGAGTATTTTTATACTCAGGATTAGATTTCACTGAGGTATACCATTAACTTGATACTCGTGAAGCTACAGAGGTCGGTGGCACAAATTCATCACAACAAATACTTTCTATTCGAGTGCTGTCAAAACATGACTCATTCATTGCGATCTTATGTATTCTGTTCTTGTCCACTGCTACTCACGGAGGGAGAAAAATACAGCGAGGGTGTATGAAGACACACAGAGAAAGGAAATGAAAAAAATAGAGATTGATGGACAGGAAAAGGCTGAAATTTCAGTTGGGGCAGGACGGAAAAGGAAAGAAGACAAGGAGGAGAGGGATCTAGAGGAGAGGCTTATACATTTTTATGGCTCCAGAACACATTATCTTTTAATAAGGGCACATACATACTTCTCTGTGCGATTTAATATGAGAGCGTGGCAGAGCAAACTCCTCTTTTAATATTTATAACACTCTCCTTGTCGCCTGGCCTTGCGAATTGGGCTTGTTTAATAAATTAAAGGGGTTCAGGGCTTCTGTGAGCAACTGCTTGGCCGGACTGAACTAAAAGTGTTGCTCTTAAACGGCCCCACTAACTCCTCATCTGATCTGTTCCACTGATGCAGGCTCCATATGGGGTTACTGTGAGAGGATATGTGGTAGTGATCCTGTGTGGGTTCCCCAGAGGGTGTGTGTAGGCTGGGAATGGAAACAATATAATTTAGAGTCATATTATCTGGTGAGATTAAATGACTTATAATCACATTTCTGGAGGGAATGTGACGCATGATGCACATCAAAGTAAAAGCATGTGTGATGGCTGCTTTACATTTAACATCAGCTTCCACAACAGTTTGCTGTTCATTGCTGCAATGTGACAAAAATAAACAATTATTAGTCCTCAGCTGCTTCAAAAAAGGTGGCATGCAGATTTGGAAATTATGTGCAAAGGACCATTATTATTTCAAGTGGAGGCTCAAATATTCCATCAAGGACTCAGCTGGAGAGAAATGATCTACAAGAAAAGCCTTCCGACCTCCGTCTTCACTCAGGTCATCACTTCCATTTCACACCAGCCTGATCTCACCTTACTCTCTACAAAATCATACATTAAGTGGTGAACTCTAGTTTCTTTATCCCTGCACATAAATGTGAATGGGAAATCTATTAAACATCTAAGGAGGCAAGCTGACTGGAGTGGCTGAGTAGTTTGAGTACCACAAGGTTTCACTTGGTGGGTTTGATAAGTTGCAGATAATACAAAGGAGAAAAAAAGCACATGTCAGATTATCTAAAGCTGTAATAAGAATATACCAGTAGATATGTCTATATTTGTTCTTTCTTCATGAAACATAAACAGCTTTATCTGAAACGGAGCCTCTGATGAAATTAACATAGAGATGTGTAAGGTTAATATCAAGAAAATTAATTTTACATTTTTTTGTGGCTGAAAAAATGAATAAATAGTGACTTCATCTAAAAAAGGCAAAAAACAACAACAACAAACAACTTAATTATGTGCAAGGTGGGTCTCATGAAAAACTGCACAAGTGTACCTTCATTATAGCTTAATGCATCCATATCTTTCCAATTGTAATATTGTATAGACCAATACTTTTGTCACCCTCATCAAGCCAATCTTTTTTCTTCAGAAACAGTATGTTAGAGTTGCTACATTTTCTAGTTTCAGGCAGCCATCTGCCTCACTGTTTCAGAAACTTGAAATTTTAACCATTTATGACACTTCTAGATTGCAAATTTGTTTACAAAGCTGTCCAAAAAAATTGAAAGCTTGCCTAAACTTTTTTCTCGAATTATTTTAAGTTGAACTCAGATCTTCACTCTTATCTGACCATAAAGTATAGCCACATTCACACCACATTCACATTTCCCTCATTAAAACTCTCTTAAGACAATTTTCGGTAACACTTGAAGGTATCTACATGACACTGTCGTAACTATGACATGACACTGTCATGAACTTGTCATAAACATTATGTACATGTCATAAACTTTTATGACTGCTGTGTCATTTGTTTTTTGTAATGACAAGTTGACAATTTGGGTTGTCTTGAGTATGACAACTTGACATTAACATAAAGACATCTTCTGGTAATGTCACCCTGGTTAATGTCAAGTTGTTATAATGACATACCAAACAAATTTAATGTCAACTTGTCATGACAAAGACAACTTCTGGTAATGTCACTTTGATTAATGTCAAGTTGTCATAATCAAGACAACCCAAACAATGTCAACTTGTCATTACAAAAACCGAATGACACGTACATGACATGTACATAATGTTCATGACAGGTTCATGACTATGTCATGTCATAGTTATGACAGTGTCATGTCACTCTTATGTAGATACCTTCAAGTAAAGTGTTACCCAATTTTCTGTAAAATATTTAAGACCTATAATATGGAAAAATGTTAACCAGCTCTCAGGTCAATAAGATCTTTTAAAAGATCTAAAAAAATAAAATAAAATAAAATAAAATAAATTAAGTTAAAATTCTAAAAATAAATAAATAGTAATTTTAGATTATCCTATAACGTGCATTTCGGTTATATACAGTCTTAGCATTTTGTCATTATGATTATGAGTTTATTTGTAATTATTTAGGTTCATATTACTTTTCTTATCGATATGTGATTTTTTGTGAAAGAATAATGACTTAATGAAATATTCAAAACTGTATTTAGTTTAAGTTTCTTTTACATGATCATGAAAATCAAAATCAAGGGAGACTGTGATAAGTCTTTAAAGGATTTTTTATTGGTTAATGTTCTTTTTTTTAATAGTAGAAATCAATGAAGGACAACAACATGAAACATATTCTAGTCTGATCTCTGTTGTATAACAGAAGTTCTCCTACAATATTTCAGGTTCAGCAAAGTACATAAAACTTTTACTCTACACTCAACACTGGCAAGGACAGAATGTATCTAGCACTAAGTTAGTTTACACTTACTTCGATAGTGCCGCTGCTGCGTTGCCAAATCAACAGATAACAAACAGGCAAGAGTTTGCTTGTTAAATTGGCAACTTTCTGTAAGTCTGTATGTAGCATGTGTCTTCATATCATTCTTCAAACATTATATTTGCTGTGAATGTCTGCAGAACTTCACAGGAGATGTTTGCCATTCTGGTAAGTATTGTTACAACATCTCTCGGGCCTGCCACTGCCTTTCATCTAAAGTCATCTTTTAAATTAACAATCTCATCTGATCAGACACAGTGTCCTTGAATCATATCAGCATGAAACTCAAATGGCCTTTGCATATTGTAGCTTAACATACAACTTTCTCTCCCTCTTTCCCCCCTTGGTATTAAATTTGTTAATATTAAAATTCATCCCCTACAGGCATCTTTTTTTCCTTCTTCCTTTGAATTACACTTTTTTGCCTCTCTATCTTAGCTAGATATAGCTCTGTGAAGCAATGGTTTCAGTTGCTCAGATCAATAAAGCAGCAGCTGGCTTAAGCATGGGCTTATAGAGCTGCAGTGTCCTTGTGTCTGTGGTGTGGGTCAGGGAATCTTTGAGTGTGTGTGTGTGTGTGAGCACATCTTTTTTGTTCTGTAGTTTTTTGCACTTAATATGACATTTCTTTACGAGATAATGACTCTCAGAGAAGACACAGTCTGATTACCATCAACCTAAAATAAGAAACCAAATAAATAAAACCCTAATGCGTCGCCTCTAATGGCTTTACACTGAGCATTACATCATTAAGTGTGAAACATGAAGAGACAAACATTACTCTGCATCAATTCTGCTGCAGTGATGGTTAAAGTTAAAGTTAGAGACACAGAAGAAAGAGTGCCTGGGAGCGGAGAGAAAGTAAAGGAGAGAAAGTGGTGAAAAGTGCCTGCAGACATCACTTGTTCGATGAGTCAATTATGCCCAACTTTTTTGGCTGAGGCTGGAAATTCACCAATCTGCATCTAATGCTGGCTCTACTGCCAAGATGAAAGAGTCCCTGGAGGCAGTAGCGGAGAGCCGAAAGACACATGTGCGTACACTTCTGAATGCATGCACCCATGCATGAGAGAGAGAGAGAGAGTCAGGGAAGACAGAAAAGAGGAGACGTTATCGAGACACGTGTGTGTGTTTGTGTGTGTCCTGCACATTATTACTTGCTGGGTCAGAGTGGATTAATTAGATTCTGAAAACAAATTACTTCTGCTAATCATTCAATAAAGCCCACACGTGGACTTGGACACTATCTTGAATATTCAACAACCTCCTTCTCTCTTCTCAGAATGAAAAGAAATTGTGGTCAGCAGGGTAACAGCATGAAGTTATAAGCAAAGCGAGATAATTAATCATGTGAATTCATTAAGTTGTATGCAATAATCAATCCATCAAAGCAGCTCTATGTTCAGCAATATCCATAACCTCAAAACGGCAATAAAACGCAACAAAAGAAGAGGCAGGGAGAAGACATCAGTGTTAACTTAAAGGGCAAGTTCGGTATTTTTCATCGACCCTATTTTCAATTGTTTTTGTGTTTATGTGACTAATGGGAACAACAGTTGTTTTGAAAGTAGTCCAGTAATGAACTAGACCAGCAGCAAACTTGTACAGGCTGTTTGCACATCATTTCGGCCCACTAGGAGTGACGTTTTTTGCCATTGACGGGCTCAGATTACTGTTCTTCGTGTCGGACAACTTATGGAAGGATCCCTTCAGAGATAGACCTTGTTGTTAAAGAGTAAGATCATTTTTGTTTAACCAGAAACAGCCCCGAAATCGCAATCAGCAAACCAGCCACACTCCATTTAAATAATTACTAATTTCAGCGAGCCAGCCAGTGTTACTTTCTTTGACGATTTTTTTCTTAAATGACATCTTTTCCACGACAAAAACAAGATGATTACGTGGTAAAAATATATCTTGATAAAAACTAAGACAAAATCTATGTTTCATTTTCGTTGACGAGACGAAAATATTAGTGGTGGACTATCGTGCATTGAAAGTGGAGAATAGCTGGAGAATAGCTGTCAAAATGAACACTGGAGCCAGCATATTTTCACATGGGTGAATTAAGGGTTTATTTTAATCACACCATAGTTGGTGATTGTTGGAGCAGTAGAAAGATGAACTGAGAATTTTTTTTTTTTGAGTTTCATTTTGTTCTTGTCAACTTTGAATGAAGTATGTTTTCTGATAATAAAATTACTGTTTATTTAAAAGGAGTCTGGTAGGTTGGGCAGCAGCAATTTTGAGTCTGTTTCTGTTTAACAAAAGAAAAGCAGTTTGGTTACATACTGGACCAATTTCAAAAACTGTTGTTCCCATTAGTCGCTCTGACACAAACATGAAAATGGGGTCCAGGTTGAAAAATACTGAAGTTACCCTTTAATCATGAATACACTGCTGTTGCTTTTCAGACACATAAACTGCGTTAAGCCGCTGGTTAGTTTGGAAGAATTGCATTGTGTGAAGCAACACTACAACAAGAGCAGCAGCAACAGTAGCCCACACAGAAATGAGTGATCTTGGAGGAAGCATGTTGCCACCACGAGCCCAACAATCCCCCGAGGGAGACAAGCAGAGAAAAATGAATAAAGGACCAAATAAAACTTCATGTCAACAAATGAAAATTAGACTACCTCAACTGTGTGTGTGCACGCACATGTGTGTGTGCATGCGAGTGCCTCTTGAAGATTGCTGAAAGTGTCCCCTGCCATTGATATTTAATGAATAGAAGGACTATTACATGTAATTCATAACACTAGCCCCAGGATCTAATGATTTCTCTTTTTCCGTTCTACACTTTGTTCCAAATTGTTGCTATAATTCTTCCCCAAAGCGAGTTAATGTGACAGGCCATCAATAATAATTGCCCAGCAATAAGTGGAAAGACCTTTGCATTATGTTTTAATTTCTCCCATGCTCCTCAGCTTTATGGTGGAGAGGGTGGAGAGTGGAGGAGAAAATGGAGAGAAGATGGTCGGTACTGTTCAATATTTAACCATTTCACCCCCTCAGGGATGCTGCAACCTGAAGGTCCCCTTTCTAGGTTAAACACATCAACCAAGCAGCTGCCCCGGACACTTGCCCTCAAGAATATATGTCTTTTGCTCATCATATGGCGTAACCTGTTCCTTCCATTTTAAAACAAGATCAATAGCAATGGAATAAAGCAGTTACGAGTCCCTCCAAGGAATGAAAACTGTCCCCTCCCTAATTGAATCTTCACAAAAGGTTTGTCCTCAGTCTGAAGCAGCTCGAATAGGTGAAAGTGGGGTTAAAGACATAAAACATTTCCTGTGGAGTGCAACCTGCCCTTTCAATACCTCAATCATTTGTAACTGTGATAATACAGGAGTCACTGAAATTTCAACAGTCTGCCTGAATTTGAAAAAGCATGTTATTAAAGGAGTTTGAGTAATCTGTTTCATCATCTTTTCTTCATTTATTCTCTGCTGCAAGTTTTCTCATGAGCTCCAGATTTCCTCTCAACTTTTTTGGCCATTTTTTAAGATGTGAATTTTAGTAAAGGTAGATTTCCAAATGAATAGCTAGAGTATTAGATATTTATGTTGTCGTCGCCTCCTCTGTTCATTTCTGATCTGAATGAGAGCTGAGAAACATTCTGACCCTGTCTCCTAGAAATTATGTTTGTATACAACTAATTTCATTCATTCATTTTCCATAACCGCTTATTCCGTTAAGGGTCCCAGCTGACATTGGGCAAGAGGCGGGGTGCACCAAACAGAGGTCACCAGGCTATTGCAGGGCTGACACATAGAGACAGACAACCATTCATGCTCACATTCACACCTAATCTGCATGTCTTTGGACCAATTCTGCATGTCTTCAGAGTGTGGGAGGAAGCCAGAGTACCCCGGAGAAAACCCACGCTGACACAGACAGCATGCAAGCTCCGCACTGAGGGGGCCCCCCACCCTGGGTTTGAACCAAGAACCCTCTTGCTGTGAGGTGACACACCACCACGCCACCCTATACAACTAATTTGAAATAGCAAATCAATTTTGAGGGAAATATATTAACATACTGAGGAAATGTTGCTAATGAATGTACCTGGCACCTTGAAAAATTTTGATATTGAACACATCAGCAAAATGTTCACTGACAGTTCGTTTTCCAAAAAATAGGTAATCTTGAAACACAGTATCCACTCATAGAGACTACAACATTATTTATTTATTCCCTTTTTAAAGTAACATTTAACCAAAATCATGATTTTTCCCTACTTTAACCAAGGTGCCCCCCCCCCCCCCCCCCCCCTTAACCTGAGAGGAGTGTGGACGTGAACCAAAATTTCTGGTGTCAAGGTCCTGCACCTTGTATGCCTGCCATCCTTCCCAAACACCTGCTTTCACAGCATACGCGGTACATGCCTGTAGTGTTTGGTTACCTGACAGAAACATTGTCTGTGAACAAAATCCAGGCAGCGATTACATTGCCTCAACAACATCATTAAGAAAGCAGTTAAGTAAAATACAAACGTAAATTTCTAGGAGACAGAGCTGTCTGAACCAATAAAGAGCTGAAAATTTGCAAACTTTTTGATATGTATGCTAATCTCCGAAAAGTATTTGTAAAAATAGATTATGTGGGTTGTTTATTTCTAATGTTGATTCGTAAAATGAGAGGGTTTATCACAGGTATACAGCAATCAAATCGAACAGTAGATGAAAGAACTGCCAACAGTTTCCTCCTCTGACTGCTCATTTAGACAACACCTCTGACTGAGACAAAGACAAGCTGTAAATTTTACTTTGCTGATGGATGTGCAACTGTACAATGTCACATAACCCAAATTATGTGTTCCCTTATCACTTCTTTCAACTCTGAAATATCTAAAAATATCTTGATGATGAATGATTTGCATGCTGCTGTTTATGGCATAATTTGGATATTCAGACCATTAGAGGGAAATCCTCCACTGAAGTCATTACTGTTGCCTTAAACAGGCAGCTAATGTAAGATCAGAGGGTCATTGTTTGAGCAGTCTCAGCATAGACGACGCAGGAAGCCACACAGGGGTAAAAGTGGTCCTGTTTCAGTGTCTAACTATTCATATGCAGCTTTTTGGCCGGCGCTCACATGAAAGGGGAGAAATCCTAGACTAATCCTGACTTTTGAACCCTGACCAATCCCTCGCCTCCGCTCTTGAATTCTCCTCTGGTGTGTAGTCACTGCTATCAACTTCAAGAAAGGAAAGATCCTTTGTATTTTGCTTGAGAGTACAAACCATAAAAACGTGGATGGTTACAGATTACCATGGTAACCTCCCTTGTTTCCCACTGGCAGTTAAAAACCTCAGGTCTGATATCAATTTAAGACAATTTAACAACATCTTCCATGTTATGGTATACACTTTGATTAGGAGACTCAAGGTTGTTGGTGCATTTCTTCACTTCTTTCCTCTGTTCCTCCCAGAGAACAGCTAATGGAGCAAAGAAAAGAGAACTTTTACTCTGCGAGGAGGTAGATGGGTATTATTTTAGTTTCTCTGTCCTCTCCACAGGCAGAGACACTAGGCATGAATAATTGCTGTCTTCTCTGCAGTGGGCTCTTTTGCTGCGGCAATATCAGGCTACAGGGGCTGGGGTTGGCCACACGAATGCTGATTATGAGAAGTGAATAGTAAATATTTTAAACACCAAAGAAACCCTTGTGCAGGATTCAACCTTTCAGCTTCGCAAGGTCAAAGCTAATTTGCAAGCCATGAAAAAGCATTTGGCAAATTTTAGAGTGCTCAGTGGTGGTGGTGGGGGGAGAGCGCGCGTATGTGTATGCGTTCGTGGAAGGGGGTGGGGGTGGGGTCTGATGACATTGCATAGACCTCTGATACTTAGCGAAAGAGTTATTATAGCCATTAAGGCTGGCTGGGCCATTGAAGCAGTGTGTGTGTTGGGCATACCTGCCAGCACTTCATTAATAAAGTGAATCACGGACTGCAGTTATGCATCAGTCCTGGCATTATACAGTACGGATGAAAAACAGAGGAATCTCTTGCATACCTTCACGCGAGCTACACTCCAAAGGTCGACAACAGCTAGAATGAAAGGCATGGGTTACTGTCAAATTTACATTTCCCATTAGAACCGCTGAGTCTAGCATATGAAATATTTATTCTCTAATATTCTTGCAAGGATGAATAAATGTTTCAATTAAATGCTACATTATTGTATTGGCCACTAAAACTTAAACTGTCACTAAGTCAGCAAAAGCAGACATAAAAAAGCTGTTAGTGTAAAACCATACAGGTCGTATTTCATATCCTACAAACCTATTTTTGTAACATTTTTAAACCCTATAACTACCGAGAGGAGAACAACTCATTGTTATGTACAGAGAGAAAAGGTCGTTTTCAGTCATGCAAACACAGTTTCTGACTCACTATTGGATTGTGTGGGATGATATCTTGTTGGTGAATTAAAGGCTATTTTTGACATATCTAAGAACGTGTGAAAAGCAGAAGAAACCAACACTTATTACATCTGGTACTCCGTATTCTGTAAAGTCAGTCAGGTTCCTCCTGCCCCCCAAAAAATCCCCCAAAATGTATAGATGCATATGTGTGTAGCTGTCTAAACAGTTGTGCCCCTAGAAATTTTTCATAGGTGGGGTCAGGACAGGGCAGCTAAAAATCCTGGGGTGGTACACCAAAGCCGAAAGCCAAAACTGAGTTTCAGGAATTCTCTTATGCTGTTCATACAAAGGCAAGTGGAAAACTATGTCAAAATGAGAATTAAGGAATTGCATTCTGATATACTTTGGTTTCTGTTTTTACAGTTAATGTTACTAATTATCTGATGTGCATAGACTAATAAAGATACAGTTAGCATTCTGAGTTCCACAACAATCCTGTTTGAGGTACACCTGGCTAGTACCTAGGCATAGATTCAACAAGGTGCTGGAAACATTCTCCAGAGATTTTGGTCCATACTGACATGATAGCATCACACAGTTGCTGCAGATTTGCTGGCTGCACATCCATGATGCAAATCTCCCTTTCCACCACATCCCAAAGGTGCTCTATTGGACCGAGATCTGGATTCTGCTGAATGTTGCAGGAGAAATCCAGACTCATCAGACCAGGCAATGTCTTTCCAATCTTCTATTGTCCAATGTTGCTGAGCCTGTGTGAATTGTAGCCTCAGTTTTCTGTTCTTAGCTGACAGGAGTGGCACCTGGTGTGGTCTTCTGCTGCTGTAGCCCATCTGCTTCAAGGTTTGACTTTTTGTTGCTTCAGAGATGGTCTTCTGCAGACCTTGGTTGTAACATGTGGTTATTTGAGTTACTGTTGCCTTTCTATCATCTTGAACCAGTCTGGCAATTCTCCTCTGACCTCTGACATCAACAAGGCATTTTCACCCAGAGAACTGCCAGTCACTGGATATTTTCTCTTTTTCAGACCATCCTCTGTAAACCCTAGAGATGGTTGTGTGTGAAAATCCCAGTAGACCAGCAGTTTCTGAAATACAGCCTGTCTGGCACCAACAACCATGCCACGCTCAAAGTCACTTAAATCACCTTTCATTCTCATTCTGATGCTCAGTTTGAACTTCAGCAGGTTGCCTTGACCATGTCTACATGCTGCCATGTCATTGGCTGATTAGCTAACTAAGTGTACCTAATAAAATGGCCAGTGAGTGTAGATAGGAGATTATAGGGAGAAAAAAAAACATTTACTGGGAACAAGCTGACTCAAGTTTAAAAACACCACACGGAGGCCTCTTATTATTTTAAATTATGTTCCCAAAGGAGGATCAGTGATTGCATCAGAGTAGCCGTGGCCCCCCTGGCAGCACCAATGTGTCCAAAGCTCAGTTCATGACAATTTCTTACATATTTTAGTTAGAGACAGACTAATCATTAACTTATAATTAATGTTTTATGAAACTATCAGATAGTATTAATATTCAATTTGAATGTATTAAGGCTATCTTATTTTGAATTAAAATATCACCCAGGTTGTTGAAATTCAAATTTGTCCTGAGGCTTAATGATAGGCTTTACATTTCTTCAATAAAGAACATGTAGTCCGAACGCCTCACCTTGCTTTCACATTGGCCTGTGGTTACAGGGGTAGCTAACAGGGCTTGTTAAGATCAAAGCAAAAAACTCCTCACTCAATTACGACTGAGGTCTTCACACTGAAGGTCTGGGAGACTTACAACACTTCAAATAACAATTAATTAAATTAGATTCACACATGATTTACTGTACTCCCAACTGATTTAGTGTAATGATGGCTAAGAAATATCCTTCATGATTTAAATATCCCAAATGAATTCAACTAAAGGTTCCAGTTACAGCAAGCTTAAGCTGTTTGTCTAAGGCGGTGGGAAAAATCAGTCAGCTGGCTGCAACCACACAGAAATAAACCTGCATACTGTAAATTAATTACTCAATTAAAATCACTGATTTGACTCTGTTTGTACATTGACATGGGGTATTCGTCATACCGTAATCTAAAATTGCCTATACTAATGGCTGCCGTGGTAACAGGGATTTTTTAGTCCTCACGCTGCAATTGGATTACCATGAACACACAAAGCAACACTAGTGATGTGATATTTGCCAAATGTTACAGATCCTGTATGTACAGGACATTCTGAGTTTCCAAATTTCCATAATTACTTTTCTATTTTCCCCTGTTAAAGTTTTTTTTTTGGGGAGTTTTTCCTTATCCGCTGTGAGGGTCCTAAGGACAGAGGGATGTTGTATGCTGCAAAGCCCTGTGAGGCAAATTGTGATTTGTGATATTGGGCTTTATAAATAAAATTGATTGACTGATTGATTTTTTTTTTTCAGCCTGGACAAATAATATTGACCGAGTTGATGGGATTCCCCTTTACTGGCCGTCCATCAATCAACAGCCACTTAATTAATACCAATAAAATGTGCATCTGGAGTCCCTCTCCTGTGAGAAGATCCTGTAGGACTGCTTTTTATTTTATCTTTTCATTTTATTTTTTACCACCAACTGCTTATCTCTTCTCTGCCCAAACAGCTTCTTGTTGAAAGAAGCCTCAGCTTTAGCTGCGGTGTGGTTGTGCTGATGAAGGCCAAGTGAGGAAAGATGCAAGATCGGAAAAAGAAAGATGGCAGAAAGGAGAAAGGTGAGACTGAGCTCATCAGGTATATAACATGCTAATGCTCTGCATAAAGGCTGTAGTGCTGAACCTACAGTGTGTTTCATCTGCACAGGAAGACAACTTTATTAAAAAGACAAAACGTCATGGGGCTGGTACAGCTCCACAGTTGTTTGCTTTCATCCAGGGCCCGTGAAAAGACCTGGTAATAAATCAAGTAGACACATGAAAGCAGATAGTGTAGTATCCTGTGACTGGGGACGCAGTGAAGGAGTCTGATATTTAGATTCCCTGAAGATACACTAAGAGGCTCAGCTTCTCTTGTGTCTCTGCACTACACAAACAGACATCAGAGAAGTATTGAGACATGCTGATGAGGAATATCCAACAACGTGTGGAAGCCTGTTATCTAAAAGGGTCTTCAGAGAGATGTGAGGGTAGAAGAGAAGCAGCGGGTGAGAGAAAAGTGAAACAAAAGCTTCGATAGAAAGCAAAGCAGCAGAGGAAAGGTAGAGGGGGGAGTCAAGAATCCTGAAGGACTTTAAAGATGGTAATTTGGAGAAAGCAGCGGTGATGAAAGGAAATTATTCTGAGTGAATGTGACTGTGGAGCACCATGAAATTGAGAGGGAGCAATAAAGGCAGAGGCAAGACTGAAAGTAAACTCTGCTACATCTATAGAAAATGGTCAATAATGAAAACAAATGAAGCTGCTCGGGAGAACTGCAGAGAAAAAATAATAAAATTACATTTTTATGTGCTAAATACAACAGAAATTTTCAGTTTACACATTCATCTTGTCACATACTTAGAACAACTTATATAAACTGCTATTTACTGTACATGATATCTGAGTGAGCGAGCTCCTTTGCATACAGCCTAACACAGCACATTAGTTTTAAATTGACATGTCACTCAAAAAATTTGATTGACATATCATTCTTGACGTGGCACCATGTCAGCGTTATTGTTGTGTCAGAATGCAAGGAGACAGGAACACTAGACGAGCTGAAACTCAACCAAACAGTTTTAACTTTGTCTTTCTAACGTCTTTGTCCAACTGTACAAACCTTTGTGTGATTAAGTGTGCCACTTGGTCACATGAACGCATATCTGCATTTGAATGTGGGGCAAGATTGATATTGTCATGTCTGTTTGTTGTCCGTTTATAGTCAGAGTAGTAGGCCTACTGACCAATCATGGTTAAGCAGGCTTTGGGTGCATGAATACAATTGAATTTCATGTTATGTAATGGGTACGATGCATTTTAACATAGTTAAAATACAGAGCATGAGATTAATGTGCCACACAAAGAGTTTATAGCTATTGCTGATGTTAAATTGTTGTCCCTAGTTGGGCTTTTCCATGTAGTTACATGGCCAGAATGCAATTAATGGAGCTATCGTTTGACCAAGATTTAGCTATTTATTATCTTTTTTCCCAAATGTGAGATTTGTTCATAGAGATTAGCTGAAATGTCATCTGAACCTTGAAGACCTTGTGTCACTGCATCTCAAGTTGCTTATCAGACTGCAATTAATGACTGGCACATTTGAGTGGACGTCTTGGCTTGAACATTCATTATCCGGATATCCGCAGGCTACGCCAGCCAAATTTTGGCGGCTGCCCCTAGAGGCTAAATTGTGGTGAGATCGATAGCCGATGGGTTCGCATGAAGGCTTTTGAATTAGGTGACATTCATCATGAATAAATGTATTTTATCAAACAGAAACCTTTTTAAGATAAAGGTTAATAAGCTAGAGGAACTATAACATCCCAGAGGTTTGTTATATATATTCCATCCATCTTATCTCGGTCACAGTGATGCCAAAACATCCTTTTCTCCAACCATGTCCTCTTGCTCCTACTGAAGGATCTTAAGGTTCTCACTAGCCAGGCGGGATAAGTAATCCCTCCAGCAAGCTCTAAGTCTGCCCCAGGGTCTCCTCCCAGTTGGGTGTGCAAGAGAGGCTCCACAAAGAGGCCTCCAGTAGGCATATTAGTCAGATGCCCAAACCATCTGAACTGGCTCCTTTAAATGCAGAGCCAGTTCAGCTGGACTTGCTGGAAGACCTCCAGAGGGGGACATCTTCATCAGATTATTGATTGAATGAACTCAACTGACTCCTTTTAATGTGAACATACACTCTACAAAGAGGAATCATGTCAGCCCTTTGACGAATCAAACTAATGATTATGAGGGACGGTTAGGGCAAAGACTACTAAATCAGAAGTAGCTTAAAAAAAGAGGACAACAGAGCTACACCATCGGAATTAAGCAGAGATACTACTCCGACTATACACAACTGGATTACTCAAAACACACCTTGGCACTTACTGTGTATTTCTGTGGTACTACCCTACAAGACACCAAGGGAGACATGGCCGTAAGACTTTTTGAAGCCCACACGTGTCCATGGTGGGATGAATAAACTCTCATGAACACTGCAGAGTCCTTGCAAGGGTAAGGAGCAGGTTCATTTGTCAATGACCACAACAAAATCTGCTCAACCTGAATCTGGGTCTTCATCTTAGCACACGAGCAATGAGCAGCACATACCCCAGAACACCAAGACAACACTGCCAGTCTTGTTTTTTATAAAATGGGAACCAGCAACCTCAACCATCTGGTGCTCCATAGGCGCTGTCCCCAACCTCCATGCAACACTGAAAGGGCATGTCAACCAGGACAGCAAAACAACACTCAGAAATTTCACCACCTCAGGGTAAATTTCATCCATGTGGCATTTCATCACTTCAGGGCTTTTTGACCACCTCAGTGACCTATACCAGAAGGAAGGATAAGGCTTCCCCTAAGTCTTTCAACTCTGCCTCCACTGTGTTTACAGCATCCCCAAGTTCCCTAAATAGTTTATTTTATCACCCAGGTCAGCACTATTTCTCCCCTGTTGAGAACATCTTTCCGGAGATTACCAGTGGGTTCTTGGGTCGCTGCCATGAAAGGCAACAGTGATCTCGTGGCTGCAGCTGGGAGCAGTTGCTTACACAATGGCCCACTCAAATATCATGTCCCCAACCATGCCCAAGATGCAGCATATTCCTCCAGAGGTAAAGTGTGTGTTGTTGGTAAATCCTCCATGTTCCACACATTCCAGCCCCAAGGATACAGTTTTTGTAGCACAGCATCAACATACCAAGACCTTCACTTCTGCCTGCAATCTGACTTGCAGCACATCAGCCTACCACATCTAACCTTGTGGGCCCACACTGTGGGGTTTGTGAGCTAAGAAATCTGACAAGATTTGGTGAGACATTAACACTATAATGGGGGCTTTGACGTCCGAAAAAAAAAAATGCTTTGTGTGGATGGCATTAGTGCTGCAGGATAGAGATGATTTAATTTATAGTGCACATCAGTGAGGATAACTTTAAATCCATAACCATAACTCTGCATGTCGTCAACCAAATAGCAGTAACATGTCCAAGGGGTGGCTACTGTGTTAACTCTCTGAAAAAGAGCTTTTTAAGTCAGAATTGTCTGAGCTTGAACACAGCATTAGGAGTCATGATGAGACATCTCCAGTGGCCAGACATTTTCAGTTGGACATGACATTTGCTTCTTTGAGGTTTCAGGGCACAGAAGTACTGAAGTCTTTGAAATGCCAAGGGGATAGTAGATGGGGTATTTGAAGAGCTAAACTCTTTTTGAATACAATGACATGGGGTGTCTTAGAAACTTCCAAAATCTGAATAATGTCCCCAATGTAAGAACGCAAAACAGGTAAATTTCACATTGGACATGCTCGTCATCGTCCGTTGATCATGTTTACAGTCCTAAAGGGTTAAAAAAGGTAGATAGGGAAGAAATTTGTTCCAGAAAGCACATTTATCATCAGATATTTTTCTAGTTCTCACTCAGTGTCTCCATGTCTCAGTGTGTCCACATGAGACAGGCACACCGGCGCTTGAGGCAGTGAAATAGCTGAGAGAGACGTAATAGGACGAAGGAGACATGAAAGTTAGAGGGCAGTGGGAATATATAGTAGCATGCTGAGGGGGCTGTGGAGATGCGTGGGGTGGTACTGTACCTCTGTTGCCAGTGACTGTGGGGTCTGAGACGTGGGTGCCTAATAGAGCGGTAGGATCTGGAGGGATGGGATGTAGGGGGGGAGTGGTGGATGGAGGCAGGGGGACGTCTGGTGGAGGGGACAGACAGACACATATACACAAAAATAATACAACAACAACAACAAAAAATGAATTCACATGGGGACAGTTAGATACGATAATAGAGCAACACAAACTGGTCAAAATATTATATAGTGAATGGAAACAAAAAAGGGCAAAATTATGACACAGTTCAAAGCATAAACACAAGATTGTTGAAAACAAACACTCATGAATTACTGCTGATGTTAGGAAATACACTAAATAACATAAATTAATTCAATTGCTCACCTTCTTTGCTGCCTCTTTTTTGACTGAAAGGGACAGTTCACCCCAAAGGCAAAAACAAATATTTTTTCCTCTTACCCGTAGTGCTATTCATCAGTCTATTGTTTTGGTGTGAGTTGCAGAGTGTCGGAGATTATAGCTGTAAAGATGTCTACCATCTCTCGAATATAATGGAACTAGATGGCACTTGGCTTGTGCAAACCCTACAGCAATGTCTCTTTCCAGAAATCAGGACCCGTTTACTCAAGATAATCTACAGACCTTGTTGTAAGCAGTTTCATTTTGGAACTGTTGTCCTTCTACCCAACTACACCCACTGACTGTATCGTCATGCAGAAGGAAGTGTGCATCTACTGCTAGCTTACCTAGCACCACTGAGCAAGCTACTTTTACAGCTCAGCCAAGGAGGACGCCACTGATATTTGTATCTCATGCTGTAACAGCACAAGTCTCTCGTCCATGAGTAGATGCTTGTATTTTGATAGAAGGAAAATAGTTCCAATATAAAACTGCTCACAACAAGGTCTGTGGGTTATCTTTAGTATCCTGATTTCCATAAAGAGACACTGTTGTTGAGTTTTTCAGATGTATTTTTTTTAGAGCTTTAGGCACCACAACTCGAATGCCATCTTGTTCCATTAAGGCCCAGACACACCAAACTGACATCAGAGAACTAGCGGCAATGAAAGCTGACTGTTGCATTGCCTTTACACTGCCTATGTCTCCACCAAAAAATTGTACGTGAACACGCTGCGAAGATTACAGGCATAGGTGCCTGATCAGTGGAGCAAGTGGAGCAAATGCATCCCCATTACTCAATGAGGGGGAACAAAGTTTTCATTTTACTACCCTACGTTTTGTCTTTTTAAAATTAAGTTGTTATCATACAGTCCCCGTAATGAGGTGATTATAATTAAACAAGTAGCAAGAAAATTACACATTTTTGGGACCTCCCTTTGAGTTGGTTCAGTCCGTACCATCTCTCTATAACCATCTTGATCTCACCCCCTCTTGACTTTGGCTGTTTGTTTACTTTCCTCACTTCCGCAGAGCAGATGGGGCTGACAAGGGGCAACGTTGCAGGACATACGCACCAACTACAGCAACAGATGCTCACCGATTACCCAACACTGACTGATGGCCAACTGTCAGCTTGGTTTGTCAGGGCCTTCATACTTGAGAGAAGGCAGACATCTCAGCAACTCACACCAAAACAATATAGATTGAGAAATACTACTACGGGTAAGAGGAAAAATATATATTGTCCCTTTAAAATGACTGTCTAGGTCATATTAGAAGAGACCAATACATGGTTAAATAGCTAAAGGTCTCGTATGTACTTATAACTGTTGAGCATTTCCTGTCTCAAGGAAAAGACAGGCATAGATTTTGGCTATATTCAGACTTTTTCTCCATGGGTGGGAGCAGCCTCTGGGTATTATCTTGGGCAAAGTGCAAAATTTGAAATAGAGTGATACAGTTTGTACTTCAAGTGTGATGGAAGACACATTTTGCAAGCTGACACCCTCTTATTACGTTTATGTCCCAATCCCCTATATTTTCCTTTTCGTTACGTCTTAAAATGTCCTGTCTTTGAATGTGAGGGTCATTTCTGTAGCAAGAGAACAAGATTATTTTTGAATCTGCTGATGTTGGCTCATGTCTGCGAGAATAGATCCTGCACTTGACACCTCTCCACACCAAATGCAGAAAGTCAATTGACAAATGATCTGTGCCAATTATCTGTTTACAAGAATGACTTCAGGAAAAAGCAGCCAAGCCATCATCACCAGTGTGCTGTTTTTTTACCTCTCACTGCAGTATCATGGTAAGAGTGCTTTATCCAGGGCAGTGTTTCTCACTGTCACATATTAAAGCAACAGGAATAAAGGGGACTGAAACATTGCGTAACAAAGTTAATGAGGTTACACTACCACCTTGGCTTTTATGTTTGTGCCACTCTGCTTTTTATGGTGAGCTTGAGGCTTTTAATTGGCTGTGGTACTCTTTCTCAGGGCCAACTGTCCTGCGCGTCTCGGTGACATTTCAGCCTTACCGTGAATCACTGAGCAGCTAAGTGCATGTCTTCAGGAAAGAGGGAAGAGAGAGAATGTCTCCTCGTTGGAGGGGAACCATTAAAAAGGTATTTTCGAAGAATTATGGCGGCAATTGTGAAAGGCTAAAAGGTGTGCTAATTACTAATGAAGGGTAGGAACAGACTGGGTGCCATTTCAAAAGAACAGGTAATGAATAGCACTCTTTGACCCTCCCGTACCCAATTGCTTTTTTCTGTGGTGTAGAATTTGTCAGTTTAATAACATCACTGTCATTATGTGCATTGGTTATTCTTGTTGTTACATTCAGCTGGCATTTGAGGGAACTGTTAGGTGCACACAGACACCATGGCATGTGGGACATTCATTAAGTCTCCCCAAACTATTCACTGCAATTAGGCAAGGGGTTACTGGGGGCGTGAAAAGGAAGTGCAAAATGAAACTTTTGAGGTTTAAGTAATAAAGGGCTCTGATATGCCAATTTGGGTGGACTGATAATTTATTACACAAGATAATTACATTATTTTTCTTTCACCTTGCATGATCCTCATCAATATTCTGCAAAATATCCTTATTTAAACTCTGGTGATCTGACGTGCAGATGTATGTGAATTCTATTTGTGTGCTTAACATCTCTCTCTGCTTTAATGCAGCCTTCACATAGGATTTAAATTTGAAAGAAAAAGTATCACAAATATCAGATATTTATGATACCTCCTCAGTGCGGATGTGCTTTGTGGCTTTGAATGCAAATGTGACACCTGTGACAGAAATTATTTAACTAAATATCTTAGCTATGTGACTATTAACGTTGTTTAAGGTCCAGTGTGTAGGATTTAGGGCTATATATTGGCAGAAATATAATATTCATAACTATGTTTTTATTAGTGTGTATCACCTGAAACTAAGAAATGTGTTTTCGTTCGGTGGGCCCCCCAGAAATTTTTCATTGGGTTGGCCAGATGGGACCACTGAAAATCTTGAGGTGGCACACCAAAACTGAAAGCAATAATTGAATATCAGGAATTTGCTTATGCTGTTAAGGTATACAGACCAGTTGAAAACTACGTCAGTACGGAGAGTTAAGGAATCATATAATGACATACTCTGTTTTAGTATTTTACAGATAATACTACTAATTGTCCGATGTACATAGATGTATACTAGTACAGTTAACATTTTGAATCATTCCTGTGTTTATTTGTACATGTTAGATGATTCACTGTCCTTCAAATAGGCTGGTTGTCCTTTTCCTGAAAAGACAAATATACAGCTTCAATTTGAGGAAGTTTGAAAGGAACAAAACATTTACTGGGAACAAGCCATCTCAAGTTTAAGGGAAACTCATGGGTACCCATAGAACCCATTTTCATTCAGATATCTTGAGGTGAGAGTTCATTTAGCCTAACCATCTAGCATTATTTTGTCTCCTTTCTGACAAGCTACGCTAACATTGAGAACAATTCTTCAATACTTCCTGTACAGAAATAAGAACTGTTTTCCTTTTGTACATAGAAAAAGAACTGTACAGTCTGTATTCTTGTCTGTTTTGGATTATGGGGATGTTATATACGGAAAAGCTGCTGCCTCTACACTGAAATCACTGGATGCTGTCTACCACTCAGACCTAAGGTTCATTAAAGGTGATCCTTACAGCACCCATCACTGCCACCTTTACCTAAAGGTCAGCTGGCCACATTTGGCTATGAGGCGGGAACAGTATTGGTATTTGTTCATTTATAAAGCCTTGATACAGATGCTTTCAGCCCATATTTCGTCCCCTTTAACTCTGACCTCACATAATCTTAATGTTCACTCACAGAATAGGTTGTTGCTTCACATTCCCTTTATCAGAACTGAACTAGGAAGGTGCCATTCTCTTACTGTGCACCATATACATGGAATAATCTGCAAAAGACCTTTACCTTGGACACTCTGCCACCCTTATGGCTGTTTAAATACCTTATTTCTGATCTCGTTTTAATTGAGTGTAGATGCTTTTACCTATACATCTACACCATGACATGTTTATCATCCAGTATTTCTACTTTTTGCAAGCATTTATCGCTGTTGTTGCTTTGCATGATTTCATTTCTGTTTTAACTGATATGCATGATGGTTCTTTGTTTGCTCATTGATTGTTTTTAATGTCTTTGTTCATGCTCGGTCTCCCTCAATTGATTTCCTGAGTCCTCAATAAAAGTTTGTATGAATGAATGAATGAATGAACATGGTTGGTACCAATGGATGCCTTTGTTGTTTAGTTTCATATGACACTACCTTCATAGCCATAGACAGTAACATTAGCCTCAAATTAATTTCATCAGTTGGGTGGCCACCTCAGAATGTGCGGTTTATAAGAGTTAACCACTGAGTTAACCACAGCCCAGACTGGACAAACACTGGCTCTACATAGGGCCATTTGCAATTTCACGTCAGCCACCATAGGTCCTCTACAAGCTTGACACATGAGACAAGTTTCAGTTGGTTGCAGTCTGCAAACTCACCACTAGATGCCACTAAATCCAACACACTGGACCTTTAATACTACATTAGGTGGTTTGAAAAAGGTCTTCATACAAATTAAAAACCCTACATTTGTCGTGTCGCAGTAGCTTCTGTGTAGGATGAACAATCAGAAATATAGTGTGTAGACAGCATTGCTACGTAGGAGAAGTCAAGTTTGACTTGTGTAACTTTGGGATTTTACCTTGTCCTTACCCTGAATTCACCCATTTTAATATCACTCAGCGGACACTACTAAGGACTGCTAGCCAAGTTGTAAGACATTAAAATGCCTTTCATTTACAAGATGACATCATATTTATATGACAGTTATGGCCTTACTTTTATATGTGGATCTAATAAAGCACTTGACTGTCCAGGTTTATTTTTTATAATTGTTATTAATTATTGTCCTTTTTCAACATTCCTGACTGAGTTTTCCTGTGTTGCTGTGGCCTTGGCTACGACCACCAGAAAGCACTTCATGAACTATTGACGGTAACCTTGGTTACATCCTTCATCGCTCCCGATCTGGTTATTACTGTACAACCACCAAGGACAGTCAAGAGCATACTAGAAATCACTGTAGCTCTGGCAAAGCATAGCTATCGGCTATGGTTTATTCTTTTATGTTCATCAGATTAAAACTGCTTTTAGAGAAGAGAGCAAATGGAACACCCCCCTAGGTGCATGTAATGATAATAATGTAATATTTTATTGATCCACTTAGGGAAATTCTCTTTTGCCTCCAGTCTTATGGTCTCTCTGGCCAAAAAAAACTACCTTCCTTTTTGTCCCTTATTACACACACTACCTAATTTCCCAAAACACAGGGTAAGGAGATGTGTCACTGCTCTGCTTCCTTTTTAAGCAGTTTTACGTAATGACAAGAGACAAATGGCAGTGGAGAAACGGAAGCAAAGAAGAACTATCTGTTTTTCCCTCGCGCTGAGTCCCTTTATCCCCCACCTCCTCTGGCGTTACTAGGAATTACTTATCCTTCCTGGTGATATTCCTGACAACGCAGCACTAAATTCTGCCTCCCTCACACATTTCCCCTTCTGGTGTGTGTGTGAAAGTGTGTGTGTGGAGGATCTGGGACGCAGGTTTATTTAAGGAAAGGCGTTGGTGGCATTTGTGTCACCTGAGGCCCTTATTGTCCCTGTGAGAGATGGTACCACTAATCACTCTTAGCACTGATACAGTATGCAGATCAGGATGTGTTATAATCTTGGTTTTTGCACTCAAGTTTGGTGTTGTGCCCGTGAGGTTCATACTTTCCCCTATTTATCTGTAGCATTATTGGAGTTGAAGGCATCCTCTTGTAGCTTTTTTTCCTTTCAAAGGTCCTTCATCTGTAAGTTGTCCAAAATGAATTAACACAATTACCCACATATCAGCCTTTCCTTTAAACTCACCATAGACGTAGAGTGTATATTCAGCACTGCTGGTCCCTAGGTGATTGCCGGCTTCACAGCGGTAGGTGCCATTGTCTGTCTTGTTGAGTGAAGTAAAGGTGAGCTCCCTCCCCTCTACAATCATCCTGTCCAGGTCAGGAAGTTCACCCCCGTCCTTTGTCCACATCACAGGGTCTGGCCTGGTAGGTTAGAGGATGTGAAAGAGAAACAAGGCACACTTCATGTCCCTGTCTGAAGCATTGTATAAAAGGCTGACATCAACTAACGCAGAATTTGAGTGACTTACGAGGGGTTTCCTTTGGACACACACTCCAGCTTTAAGTACTGGCCCTCCTGAGGGAAAGCGAGGGAGTGGGTGATCTCTACACGAGGAGCATCTAGGACAGACAGAGTGTGGGTGACAATATTGAATACGTTTAACTTTTCCATGGTTATCTCTGCCAAAAAAAGGTTCATCCCAGTGAGTTTTCCTTGAACAAAATCCTACAGTTTTCAAAATATAATTATTCAAGATATCATCATGTGAGTTTTGGATAAAATATTACATAAAAAGAACATTGATTTATGATATGTCCTTATAATAACATTGTCCCAATTCAAACACAGTGCATGGAGTTTTTCATAGGTGATAAATTATTACATTTTCTTTCCCAGCACAGAGGATTCTGAGGCTGTAAAAGCATTCTTAGTTACTTTCTCTTTCATGTGTATTTCTTTATCGGCTTCTGTCTGTATGCGCAGTCCACGTGTGTGAGCGTGTGCATTTCTTAGTGTTTGCACTCACAGTGGACCTCCAGGACTTCAGTGGCCTGCTGTGGTGTCTGTGCGAGTGCCACATGGTCCACTCTGCAGGTGTAGGCCACTCCATCATCATTTCTGTCCACGTGCAGCTGCAGAGAGCTCCGTACTGTAAATGTCTTCCCACTTGCATTCACCTCTTTGGCACCTTTGGAGAAAGTTGCATACTGTCACAGATGCAGCACATTTATCTTGCAAGGAGTCAGGGCCACACATCAACGTGATGCCCCTGTGTTTAACAGTTTGGTTGAGCCCTGCTTCACAACCAGACTCCATCAGTCTTCTATCTATATAGAAAAGGACTTTTCATGCCATGCAACAAGCACCTAAATGAAAAAATTCACAAATTCTTCATACTGACATCTCTGTAGTGGTGCTTGGGCATTTCAGTGCATCCACACGGACATGAGTATCCTAGTTGACTTAAGAAACCCAGATAAGCTGTTGCGTGCATACACCTTGTCCCGGTCATTAAGTGCTGCCAACTACCTGCACAGGAGCGGCAGCCAAAGCGCCTCACTTTTGTCTGTTCGTATGAAAGAGGCTGTGTATTTTCATCCACTGCTTGCCTGTTCTACATGGTGGTAGCGACAGGCTGACATCGGTTGAAGTGCAGGACAGTGTTAAAGAGTAGCATGGCTTCTCTCAGGAAATCAGAGCAGAGAAGACATTAGCAGTAAAGCTGTCAAATGGTTGCAAATGTACAGTGTTGGTTTCAGATTAGTGTTGTAAACATCAAAGCACCTGCACAAATAGAATGCAGAAATCAGTAACTGGCATAATAATATTTATCATGTATATAGAGATATGAATAACCCGATTCCTCTGCATTACATGTAAAGTAAACATCATATCCTGAATGAAATCAAAACCAGGATAATCCTCATAACTGGGATAGTCATGACCAAGTAACATATTACATAGGTGTTTTTGGACCAGAGGGACTTTTTCATAGCTCTAAGAAACTAGTTCTAGGAACCTCTTCATGTGTTGTGTTTGCACCATAAGAATGCATGATGCATGACTCATCAAAGCTAAAGTGACATTGCTATACCACCCGTTGGCTGGCTTACAGTACGTCACTTCAGTGTTGCTATTGAATGCAAACAGAAAAAAAGCCCTTGAAGATAAACTCTCTTGTGGGAGCTCCCCATTGGGCAGTTCCACTCAGGGAGTCTACAGAACCGTTTGGTCCAAAAACGCCTCATGATTCCTGAAAAAATCCTGCACAGAAAAAGGTTTTAGACCAAAAAAATCAATAATCAAACAAACAAACGAGAAAAAAGACCCAGCTCACATCACCAGCTCATCTCCAGTCCTAAAGCACACATCCAACACTTGTCTGAACTGTAACAAAACCCACCTGACTCTCCTCTAGGTTAGGGTGTTTTCGAATGTAATGTGTATATTTTCACTGTAGGCCAGGGGTTCTTAAAGTTTCGATGAGTAAGTTGCCATTTAGGGAGCCGGCATTTTGATCGGCCGCCACATAAGAAAAGTGTGAAAATAAAACATCTTACTGTCACGTTAAACTGTTGAGTTGTCCACTAAAATCGCTAACTTTTGCTAACAGCACTGATGACAGAATGTAATACCTGTGATAGGGGCAAGATGACATTCCTCACCTGACACTTGTTAGGGTGGCGCAGTTTGATGCAGTGTGATGCATAGCTTAGTAGCGTATTAAATGTAACCTATTGGAAGCAAAAGTATTGAAATGGGCCGCAGATAATTAAAATATGCATTGCATGTAATGTTCAGGGGCTGCACAAAATGTTTTGAGGGCCGCCACTGGTCCAAGGGCTGCACTTTGACAAACTATGCTGTAGGCCTTCATAACCACCTGTGGCCTCACCTAACATCTCTGCCTGAGGCTCCTTGGGCCTCAGTGCTCCCACACGACGTCTAAATCTCACCAAACACTTTCATGCACTTCACTTCAACCTCTCCCTCCAGTCCTTGTACCTGACATCCATTTCTAGCCTCACTGGGACAAAAACATAACCAGGGCCAATCAGACGTTTGGCAATAACTTCAATCAGTCTTGTTGCAAAGTATCATTATGCACAGTCCTCTCCATCTGTACAACCTGCTCTCAGAGCTACCCCTTCAACACCTGCCTTGTAATAAGAACCAAACAGCTGATCCACCTCTCTATGCCCATCAACACCCCAGTCATTGCCAAGGCATTGGAAAACTCCTCCAACCCAGTTTCCTCAAATTATCTACATGATGTCCTGAAATTTGGCTTGCTCCTTGATCACATCATTATTGCTTCATTTGCCTCCCCAGTGATATCAGCCTTAGATAAGCCAAACGTGTTTGATTAAAGTTTCACGACCAGCCCTCATGACACCAATCTTTGACCACCACATTAGCGTCCTTGAAATCTTATTGGCTTGCAATAAATCATCATGCCTGAAAGCAGTGATGCCTAGTAGGTAAGAGACACAGACTGACCGGGAAGAGACTCAAAATAACCAGAAGGAAACACAGAACGACTACAAAGAGACACACAAACAGCTACAAAAGAGATGCAACATAGCTGCAAAGAGAAACAAAGAGACTCATAAGGACTACAAAAGGGGGCAAAACAACCACAGAGACATTAAACAACCACTAAGAAACTCAAAATGACTACAAAAGAGACGAAAGAAACACAGACAAAAAATAATTAAAAAAAGACTAAAACATCTATGAGGAGACACAAAATGAGCACAAACAGAGAGATGAGAGAGATGCAATATAACAAAAAGAAACTAAACAACTACAAAGCCTGTGTGTCTTGCTCCCATGCACAAAAGTTGGTGGGGCCTTTCGCATGTCTCTGCCCAGGGGCCCAATGTTTCATAACTCGGCATTCGGTAGAGAGGTCATTTGAACAAGAAGGTTACAGAGTTGACTCTTGCACCACTGATTCCCTCCGTCCCCGTCAAACTGTCCTTGAGCTTGACACTCTGTACCTGGTCAGGGCGCCCTGTGCACGGTCCAGATGACCAGAGTTTCGACGCCACACAGAATGACAGTCCAATGCTAGACTGAGATCCTCTCTGCATACCTAAGAACACCTCATTAATTCTTGCTGTTTTACATATTCCTATTTACCAGCCTGAAAAAATAAAGCTAAAGTAAGAATAACCCTCAGAATTTAGGAAACATCAATGTCCTCTACAGTGATCCTCCATGATTTCATACCTAAATAATTTAGGATCTGTTGCTGTGTTCAGGTACTGTACCAGACAACATTTGAAGATGCCAATTTTTTGATGAAGTCTCAGCCTACGCACATGACATGAATGTTCTCCGAAATTCAGACTGTTAAGTATGCGTTATGTAATACAAATGACCATCCTCCTCCAGACTACACACTTAAGCCAACATTCACAACTCACCACCGCTAAGATCTGCTTTTACTAGCTGTAACTTAATTGCTTATACGCATCCACCTCCAAGAAGGTATTTATAACACATCCTTCTTTTCAGTCACATCTGTTCAACCAGTCTGTTGGGGGTGGTTGGTCTGCTCGCACCATGCCAGCAGCCAGTATTTTAAATCATATCAAACCTGCTCATCCACACTCCTACAAGGTTTTTCTTCATAAGAGGGAGAAAAAAAACTATAATGCTGTGTTCAGCTGTCCAGGCTTATCTCTGCATTCAGGTGTCGCCCTGCTTTGTGAAATCATGTCCCTTTTTCTTTTCTCATCATAGCAAATTCAAGCAAGCATCAGTGTATGTACAGTGTCTCTCTCTCTCTCTCTCGCTCTCTCTCTCTCATGCTGGCCGCCTTTGTTTGTATGTCCTAAAGAGACTGTTTACGCTCCATATCCTTCTCTTCTCTGCGCTCATCTGCTCCACTTTCTAAGCATTCCACCCCACTGTCTCCTCTCCCTCTCGATTCTGCCAATCAACTATTCCGCTCAGTCACTTCCCCCCAACTGAGGCAATGAGCCCGCCTCCCCTAGAGATGAATGACTGACAGGTCTGCAGTGTTAGCAACATCCACCCAGACAACAAGGGAGAGGGGAAAAATGGCTGGGTTTCTTCTCAAAGAAGAAATTGCTGGAGACAAAGGAGAGAAAGAAAGAGTGTAGGAAGGGAGAGGACATCGAGTTCTTAATATCGTGGCATGCTTTAGCAGCTGCAAACATTCTCCTATTTCTAGTAGTTATTCCACGTCCTCATAGACTGCTTCGCCCTGCCTCTTTGTCTCTCCATCACTTAAACTTGTCTTTCTCCTCCTCCTACAGATATACTGTTTTCAATGTCACCCTACTGTTTTTGTCTTTTTCCTCTATTCTCTTGTTATTGTATAGAGATGCAAATCCCCTGCTGTCCTGATGCGCAAAGTAAAACCAAGCCAAGCCAGCAGGTCATTGGAAAAGGGCTAATAGAAATAATAACTAATGATACACTTGACTTGAATTGATGACTTTTAAAAGCAGCTCCCTCTTTAGCTTCTGTATATTCATAATTGGTTTCCAGCTACTTATCATCATTTGTTTTTTTCAGACTGTTGTTAGAATTTTGCTTGGCAACTAGCCTCAGTTGAAACTGATGAAGTATCTGCTATGTTTGGTAGTAGCAGTGGAGGCTATTTAAACTGAATTGTCACTGAATGATGACGAAGCCCATCTGATGTCACCTCAACCTATTTGGAGGCAGTCAGGCACGATTTGACCTCCACAGATGGTCCATCTCCGGCACGAACTTGGAACATTTAAACTACTAATGGAAACACAAATCAGAATGGCATGGTTTGACTTGGCGTAGCCAAAAGTACCAATGGAAAAGTCTTAGATGTATTGTTGAGGTTAGTTTGGGGTTAATGAGAAGTCGGTTGAACTGACTCGCACTCATAGACTATAAAATAATGGACATAGCTACCCTGACATCACCCATTGGTTTATGGACTCCCTTTTGTGAAGCCGTGGTTTTGGTATTTTGGCCATAGCTATCTTACCGTATCCCAAGAGCCAGTCTGAGACACCGGGGATCAGCACGCCGGGGACCCTGCCCTTGCCTGCTGCCCCGCGTGCAATGCACTCGAACCCTGATTTCAGTCCGTGCAGGTGGTGGACCCACAGGTTGACGGCTCCATGTTACTTATATGGTCTGAGCCCAACTGGCACACATGGCCCAAGGCCCAGCCACCAGACACTTGCTGGTGAGCTCCCCCCAGATCTGGCTCCTGGTGGCCCCATGCCGGGCGAGATGCTCAAAGTCCGAATATTCCATTTCATCAAGGTCTACTTGAATCGCTCTTGGTCTGGCCCCTCCCCTGGGACCACTTTGCCTTGGGAGACCCTACCAGGGGGCTATTAGCCCTGGACAACACTGCTCAGACACACAGAGAGAGATGGCCTTAGATGGGGTGAGGACCTCAGACATCCAGAGGGAGCTCGAAGTAGAGCCGCTGCTCCTTCGCATCGAAAGGGGTCAGTTGAGGTGGTTCGGGCCTCTGATCAGGATGCCTCCTGGGCGCCTCCTGATAGAGGTGTTCTGGGCACATCCCACTAGTAGGAGGCCCCGGGGCAGACCCAGAACACGCTGGAGGGATTACATATCTCATCTGGCCTGGGAACGCTTTGGGATCCCCCAGGGAGGAACTGGAAAGCCTTGCTGGGGAGAGGGACATCTGGGGTGCTTTGCTTGCCATGCTGCCCCCGCGACCTGGCCCTGGATAAGTGGATGAAAATGGATGGATGGATATCTTGTTGTTTTTGGAGCCAGACGTGACCAAAGTCAGACAAGAGGGTGGAGCTGTGGAAGAGCGAGGGGTGTATCTGACTCATAGACTGTGGTGATGCCTGCAGACAGCCTGTCACTAAAAGCAACCCTGCCCTGGATTACAAAAAGGTTATAGCACAATTTTACTTATGTCTTTAAGTCAATATTTTTGTCCTAGCACAAGTTTGAAAAGGGGATTATAATTTACAACGTTTTCATTTTTTAAAAGAATGCCAATTCAAAATACTTTGTCTGAATAAACTCAGTGAATCATCCCGAAATGTACAGTTTGATTGTGCTCATATGTCATGTTGTTCAAGACCAGAATTTAAGTACTCCAATCAATGTGATGGGCACTCAGCGATGCCCCTGTAGCAACTAACCTAATATTCTGTCTGGAACTTAAAGTCCTCTGTTTATTATTGTAGGTTGGCTGTAAGTGAAAAAACACAATATGACATCTGAAAGTTAGTTCATAATATTTCTATTTAAGAGGTTCCTCATTGTAAATGTGAAGAACATTATCGGAGAGATCGCACTTTCTATACAATTCTGCTGTGTGATTTCAGTGTCTAGACCCATTTAGATTCTTGTCTCACGGCGATTTGAATGGACTCTGATTGCCTCTGTGTGATTCAGGATAAGAGTACTGCAAAACGTGCTCTCACAAAGTTCGAGTTCATTAATATCATTACTTGGTCCAAAGGCTTCTTAGATCCACTTTAGGAACATAATAACAGTTGTCTAACAGCAAGCAATACCTCATTGTTAGAGTACGTCAGCCTGTGTGCACTCGTGGCTTCTGAGCCATTGTGTGTGCGTGCACAAGAGTGTGTGCGCATGGGTGTGGGTGAGAGAAGGTATAATTGGTCTATAAATATCTTATCACATTTTAAGTGCAGCTGAAAGGAGCAGCTGACATGAAGCTGCCATTAAAGCTCAGAGCTGTCAGTCAAAAAAGTCATCTGGCCAGTCTCATGCCACTGTTAGTTTGTCCAATCAAGAGATTTTTGGGGAGAGTTATTGTTGGAACTTTTAAAAAATGCTGGAAATGATATTATATAGCAGCTACTGCAGAGCGTCTTAGTACTTATATCAAACTTTCTCTCAAAAAAAGTCAAACATGGAGTCTTAAATGTGGGGTGTTCTTTTCTTTTGCAACCAGTATGTGATTTAAAACATTAAGGTATTCAGCTACTTCAGGATGGAGGCCACATCACTGTATAGCATATTCTAAAGTAAATAATATAATGTTCCTAGAAACAAAACCCAGCTGGAATCCTCCTTATATTTACATTTAAACAGGTGAGAAAATTAAAAATGCATCTTCTTTAAGCTCTTGAGCCTGTTATCATGAATATGTATAAATTGTAAGTGCAGCCAGCCAGCAACCCCATGTGTATTGTCTACAACTGCCCTCTCACACATTATACTGTTCGTACATGTCTTGGCTCTCCTGCAGCTTTCTTACATTTTCACACAATCTCCATGATTTCCTTTAAAAAATGGCAATTCAAAATGCACAAATATGGTCTCTGTCACCCATGTGCATTTGAAAGTGTTTATATATATTCTTTTCAAATACAGAAAAAATGCACACCATCCTACCATATTCACCTGTGGAACCTCTCCTTAACAAAAAGCCTGGCAGTATTTGGCTGTGACTGCGGCACACTGTTCTGTGGGTGGGTGCTCAGAGCTCTGCATCGTTGGTGTGAGCCAAGACAGAGCCTTGGGGGATTAGAAATGGAAACGACAGGCGTAAAAGAGTGAGAATCTGACCCTTTTATGCCATTTCACAGGAGAGAGGGACAACCCAAGAGGAGAAGACAGAGGGACGGACAAGAGAGACATAGGAGGACTGCTGGGGTGGGTTTGGAATCAACAACAACAATAACAGCGAGAGAGCTGACTAATCCTGGCAGCGGGGGTCCGAGGGCTGACTAAACATACCCTGAACTGCATCCCATCTGAGATTTAAAACAATTTGCATGTAAAATCATCTGTGGGTGAGGATAATCAAAATATGTAACAGTACAAATCACTCATTTAGGTCCTGTAAAATTCACAATGCAAACAGAAAACAATATGTTACCAGATAACTACCAAGTCTGCTTCCCTTTGCCTTTAAGATGAGCCACACAGCAGTAGGTATGACTAAACTTTAAAACAAGAGCACTAATACACAGCAGGCTCCAGCTCCAGTGAGGTGTGGAGATGATATATTGCGCCGTCCACCATCTTCTCACATATTCTGGCTACTGTGCAGCGTTCAGGGAGCCGGGCCTGTTGGCAGCCTGTAAGCACCCTCCCCTGCCTGACCTGTCTTACCAGGCCAACTGTGCGCTTAACTGACGGGTGACTACGACCAGGGAGCGCTGTTGAGTTTCTATCAGTGCCTGGCAGACCCGTCATGATGTCCTTTCTGACGTGAAACTCCCTGAGCATTTGCAGCTAAGAAATGTCTGCTGTGGATTCATGAAGACGGGGCTTTTTTCACCGGCCCTCAAAAGGAGAGGTCTGGTCGGTCTCGGTGCCTTGGCATTTAAAACTGGACAGGTGCTCCACCTCCAGGATGTTGCTCTTAATGGGCATAGACAGTGGGTGTAGCAATCTGATGTCCTCTTCTTTCGCCACAGTGCTCAAGTCTAACTCTGTTAACCTGATCACACACTTACAATGCCAGAGACAGAGAATACGTTAGATACACCTCTACCTGGGCATATTTAATCAAGGTGATACAAGTTTAAAGAAAGAAAGAAAGAAAGAAAGTAGAGATGGTGCATGAGATAATTGTGCTAAAGATATTTCTGCTCTTAATTCTACCCAACTTGGGGAGTTTGACAAAAATAATTTCACTTAAATTTAGGGTAGGGTTTATAGGGAGACATTTATATAATAAATATGTTTTCTTTAGTGTATAATCACCTGAAAATAATCACTGTGTTTTTGTTACTATGAGCCATTTTTATCTACACTGGGAGCAGGTCCTCATCTACAGAGATCACAATACTGCACGGCCATGTTTCTACAATAGCCCAGAACAGACAAACCAAACACTGGCTCTAGACAGGGCCATTCACGTTTTCATGTCAGCCACCTTAGTTAGCAGCCCTCCGCAGTGAGCCAAACAGCGCTGTTGAAATACAAATTTTTTACATGAAGCTACTTAGGGTTTTTGCCTGTTTTAATCACCTGGGGCCTCGTTTATAAACGTGGTATATGCACAGAACAAGGCATTTCCAACTGCCACGTGCAGTGCTGCTGGATCTCTGCACAGCATTGGGCCTGGCGTTACAAAGAAGTAACCGCAGACACCAAGCTATGCTGGTGCTGTGCTGCACAATGTGGCACAGCTGAAAAACGTGCCACTACCGCTTTACACGGATATTGGCCCTGACCCCGACCGCAGGCATTTTGGCCAAATGCTGCTGCTGCTGCTGCTGTGCGCCAGCGTCTGGATGTGATGCATCACTTATGAAAACAAAACGAGTCAGGAAAATCAGAGTGTTTGTCAAACAATTATGGCAACTGTATTCCCCACTTAGAGTGTTAATTCAGTCAGTGCGAAACATCCCTCAGTTTTCTGTCCAAATAAATCACCGCAAATAGCCTTAACACCTTAATATCGGACCACTTATTCTTGACTTCTGAAACAGTCTGAGGCAGCAGCATTTATAGCATCTGTCAGCAGCTGCCACTCCACTGCATTTTAGCTTTATTAATGCCCATATTGAGTTACCAAACAACATTGTCTTTCTGTTATCAACCTCTCCAACAAGAACTTCAACTTCACACTGTGCGAAGTTTCGTTTTTTTTAATCTTTTGTTGCTACGTTTGGATGCTCCTTTTTGTGCTGTTTCTTATTAATGAATATTAATTCAGGGCGTTTCACTGGCCATTTATAGGCACCTATGGGTGGGGCAAGACGGTTGCTCACCTGCCCCAAATTTCGAGTTGATTCTGATTTATAAAGGGAAACTGCCGTGGGACAAGCGTGCGCACTGTGTTATAAATCAGGATATTTTTGTACGTAAGCACTTTCTGTACTTTGTTTGTATGTTATCTTTAGTCACCTTTCCTGTGCACAGTTTTATTAACGAGGCCCCTTCCGAACAATGAACACTGAAGGAATCCTAACTGGGAGTTCACGCTTGGCACATGGGAGAAGTTTCAGCTAGTTGTAATCTGCAATCTTCACTGCTAGATGCCACTAAATCCTTCACACTGCTCCCTCAAAGTTGTGATGCTTCAAAGAGATGTAAAACAGCATAAAACCAGAGAGCACTGCCTCATCTGAATGTTGATGCTAATTAATATACCAATCTAGTAGATATCAGCAGATCTTATTTAATGTGTGTATGTATGCAAGTACTTTTGTGCTTGTGCTGTACATGTATACAGAATATAAAAGGTGATTATGCGTTTTTGTGTGTACGACTTAGACATCTTTTATTCATGCCACTGTGACTTGCAGGAGCCATCTTGAAATTACATCTTTAATGGTCATTGATCCACTGCACCCCAGGGAGCTGGGTAGCATAAATGTAGTCCCAACACAGACTTTTTAAATAGTGTGCAAGGTTGTCTAACACTGCCGGAATGACTGAAAAGGTATTTTTCTTTTAAGTAAAAAACATCTTTAAATTCCTGAACTTAATTCTTATCTTAGCGCTCACAATGTCACAAGCAGTCTCATCAACTTTAATATCATCCTCTTTCAAACGCGCTTCAGGAGCTACTCTCCTCAATAGCTCTTTTTCGAGAGAAAACCTTGGAATAATGATGGCCACCTTATTCTGTTCTCCCTCACAGTATTCAAGGACAATTACCCATAAATGAAGAAATAGCCAACAGTCTTTGAAAAGGTTGTCCAGTCACTGTTAGATTCCTCAGCGAACGGGCAGACTTGAGTGATAGCGTGCTGAGAAGTCAGCAGACAACAACCTAAAATAGTGCACAGCATGTCCGCCGTAATAGTTCCTTGTCCTTGACTAACAAGTTTGACAACAGAATAGGGATGTGACCGCGAGCGAATTTGAATCAAATCTTTGTGTTTTCTTCCTTAAGCCCCCTTGGAATAGAGTTATCGCGTAACATGATGAAGCAATAACCTCTACAGTTTAGGTCAGAGAGTATGATAATACCACTCCGATAGCGAAACATCCCCACCCTTATTTGAAATAAATATTCATTTCATCTCCTGCCTTGCTTGGTCTCCACACAGCTCCCCCTGGTTCAGTGGTGTGTAAACAAGCGCTACATGTGGTGATATTGGCAGAGGTCTCTCTGGGTTACGGTGTGTAACTGAGATAGAAATATATCATTACTGGGTGGGGACTGAGGGGATCTGAGGGACAAAGAGACTGAGAAATAAGAATATTGGATTCCGTTCCACACACACAAGCTTATGTCCTTACATGCGGGCTGTCTGCTCCATCTGTCTGTTTTGCTCGCACACACGTATACTCAGATACACACACACTTAGCATAGGATGTCCGTTAACTGCATGCGAATGGGTGATGGACCGCTCCAGTGGCTCTGCCGGTAATATAATCTTCTCTATTCCCCCAGATCCCACACCAATATGTCACAATTGTCATTTATTCCCAGCATGGTCGCCCACAATCAGATGGCTTTTCGCATTGAACACACCCTGATCCTGTCAGGATGATGAACACTTCAAGTGCACTCACATACACCGACACGTGCATGCATACATTGTGTATTAACATGCCCTTTGTGTTTGCTTGCTTTCATGTTTATTTTTTTTGTCGATTTAAATATGTAAAGAAAGACTGCCGGGGAGTGGCACGCACACAGATAAACTCTCCATTAGTGAGATACATATATAATAAGTCACACTGACTGTCCATGTAACAATTTGCACCTTCTTATTAATATGAAGAAAGGGGACCAATTAGTGGCAGAAATGCATTTCTGGTTTGCGGAGAAGAATTAAATGTGTGAATGTGTCAATCATAATCTGGAGAATGTACTTTTTCCTGAGCTGGACACGTCCTGAATATGTCTGACAAATGCTTCACACTGAGCGACGGATTGCTAATTAAAAGCAGACACCTACTTGTCAGGAAAGACAGGATATTAATCAAGGGGATCAATGCGTCCTTCACCTTTGACACCATCAGGAGCTTTAGCATATATATACTTGCTTTATGTATAATTTCTATGGATATGAGAAAGAAGACAACAGTGACAAGGTCAGTTAGGGAAAAAATCTATATAAAAGTTCATGAATCTGGCTTGATTAGCGGTGACCTTTTGTGGTTGAAAAATCTAATTTGGACTTCATCTTCACTCTGTCCAAAGTTAGCGGGTGGGATTAACACATCTTTACCTCCCTAAGTTTTAAGCTCAGAAGATGTTCTGAATAGACCTGATGACACAGATTCAATATCATCTTCCAACTCTGGTTAATTAAATGGAAAGTTACCATGATATGTGCTTAAAATTGTGTGCAAAACCAGCATTGATTTGGACTTATCTGCTTGCTTATCTGGACCCTGGGAGACCCTAATGCCAGATAGCAGGCTGAGCTGTCTGGGCTTAAGCCGGGGTAGAAAGGGTGTAATGGCAGACACAGAGAGAGCTTTTCAGTGAATTCAGCGAGGGACAAAAACGTCGCCTCTGATCAAAATTCTTGACGAGTCCAATGGCAGATGTGACAAGGATCTTCTAATCCGACATTTGGATAAAGTCTCAAGGTTCTGCTCTCTGTTTTGGGACAATGTTACCAGGATTTACTAAGATTTACTAAAGAGAAAAATGATAATCATTATATATTAGAGTTTCTACACATTTTCCATTTACACTTTTCTAGACTTCTCTGTAGATTTTGCAAAACATATTTGACATCTAAGTACAAATAGCTAGCCCTTGGAAGACATCCATTTATCCATTACTACTGTGACCATTCAGTCCACACTCCTGCGCAGAAAGTTGGACGTCTGAGAAGAGGTAAACTGTCGTACCTATACTCCTATTATTTTCCCTTATATTTGTTTAGTCTCTTTTATAACTAAGAATGGAATATGAGCTGAAAAAAAGTTAAATAATTTTATTTTAATAGCACCTGTGTAGCCTTGTTAATTGTCTATTATAGTGGTTCCCAACTGGTCCAGCCACGGGGTCCAGATTTCTCCTTCGTCATTAGTTCAAGGTCCACACAGTTTAATAAATTCAGTGTCATACTTGCGTTTTGCCATGTCATTGAGCTAGTTTGCTGTCTTTGTCAAGTAGCTGTCTATTAGTCACTCACTCTACAGCAGGAAACAGCACTTCATAGTAAAAGCTTTGTGCCAGAAATTCACTGAACTAAAAATTAAAGTCGAGGAGTCAGGTCCACAAACGGGAAGGTATGGTCATGAATAACTTTTGATAGGAAGGTGGTATAGACTTGAAATTAAGCTCTACTCCCCCATTTTGGACCCTTCCGCATCGATAGAGCCCACCCCCGACCTTCTAGGATGACCGGAAGTGGGTGAACTCAACATTCGAGGAGTCAGGTCTAGATACGGGAAGGTATGGTCGCAAATAACTTTTGATAGGAAGGTGGTATAGACTTGAAACTAAGCTCTACTCCAGCATTTTAGGCCCTTCCGCATCGATAGCCTGTGGTCCAATCAGCATGGACCTGTGACCCACTTTTGGACCGCAACTGCAGTTGGGAACCCCACGTCTATGGAAACAATGATGAACGCAGCCACAAAAGTGTGGTTATCTTACACAGAAAAGATAGTCTGTTTACTTCTCTGATGACTACATCACTGCATAAGTAGAATATCTGGTTATCTATGATAGTATGTTTTTACGCAATTCAAAGACATTGCCACATTTTCTTTCAAACTAATTCAGCAAGAATGTCTGTCTTTGGTTTAATTATTAGGCATTTTGGGCAGAGCTGTTTTGCAGACTATGAAGCACAGGCATAGAGGAAGCTCTACGTGTTTAGATGCATGTCATACCTCTTGTCTTGTTTTCGATGATATCAAGCTCACTAATTTTATATTTTAAGAAACAGATTGGGGCAATCACAAATATTTTCCAAACTATCTTTTCTTTGAACCATTCTTATCCAGACCTGAAATTACTAAAAACAAATTTAATACATTTCCATACTGCACAGTAACCCTCATATATACATACAAACTGCCTCCTATATTATAAGTTTCGACAATGTTAAGTGTTTAGGGAATATGCAATACAGATTACATTTACACAGAAAGGTGATCCTGAACACACTATTCGTGTCCTTTCCGGGCAAAGAGCTACAACCTTGTCATAGTGAATAATATACTGATATAAAACTGTGCAAGACCCAAATTAAAGGGAGGAGTGTGCCAAGATGAGGGAAGAGAATTATAGCATCTGACCTTAATGAGAAGGCGTATCCTCCTGAGACTACCTTCACTTCAAACCACCAAGGATATCTCTGACTACCTGTTAACTTCCCGTGGTAAATTAAAAGAATGTTAAGTCCTGGCTATGTTTCCATTTGCCTTACAGGGAGTTCTTCTTTCAGTAGTGGGCCAACTGGGAGAAGCAATAATCACCCGCAGAGACACAATAAGCCTGTAAGGAAAAATACTCGTGCTGCTAATTAGTGTATATTCTGCCTCTATAAGCTTCATGTTCCTCAGAAGGGTGATAAGAGGAAGTATAAAGTGGAGTGACAAAGTACTGTAATACATCACTAAAACATGGTGATTAGTTAGATTAGAAAATGTAAAAAACAATATGCAACTTGGGGATCTACCTATTACCAGCATTTAATGAGTAAAAGACTAATACGATTACTGTTTATGAAAGTGCGATAATGGTTATAAGGAGTATCAAGCATTCCCTTTCATACTGTTGATTGAGGTTCCAGTAACAACTGTGAGGTTTTGTCAGTGTCAATAAGCATAAGGATAAGATTACTATTAACAGATAACATCCTGATTCAGTCTCAGGATGTAGCCTTCATTTCACTTTCACCAAAGCCACCAAACTACATTTAAAAAAACAACAATTTTAGCATGTATAGAGTCGGCATATTTTCACAACTAACTGTGTGAACTAAGGGTTTATTTAAACCAAACTAGAGTAGGTAATTTTTTAGAATAGCGGAAAGACAAACCAAAATGACACTTGTGAGTTATATTTTGTTTTTGTCGACTTGGAATTAAGTGTGTTTTATGATGATAAAATTACTGCTTATTTAAATGAAGTCTGGTGGCTTTGGATATAGCGATTTCAGGGCTGTTTCTAGTTAAACAAAAAGGATCTTATCTTTAAACGAAAGGGTCTATCCATGTAGGGATCCTTTCCTTTATGTTGCCACACAGCTATAATGACAATCTGAGCCTATCGGTGGCAAAAAAATACATACGCCACAAGTAGCTCCACTGCAGCCCTTTTGCTCAATATTGGATCAATTTCAAAAATGGTTGTTCCCATGAGTCACTTTGACACAAAACATGGAAAAATTGGGTCCAGTTTGAAAAGATACCCTTTTAGGTGTGTGTATTAGAAACTTGTATTGCAAACTTGTATTATATTGCTTGTACAGTCATTGAAAAATAGGAAGAAACAGGCGCTCAATAGAAGACAGACCCAGTCACTGTTGTGACAGCAAAGAAGCCCCAAAAATACCTGATAGCTCAAAGAGAAGGTATTACTATGCAAAGTTAATAAGCAAAAGCGTTGCATGCTTTGGCACACGAAAAATATTTTTGTGGTTTATTAATCTTTTGTTAAAGCAGTGAAATAAATTCTGTGAAGTGTTGTGTGTTCTGCATCCAAAATGCAATTTAAGTTGAAAATTTTCTACATTTAATTGGCCGTTTAAGATGTGCAACACCTGGCTGCTTGTTATTCTCACTACTGAGTTTTAGTGATCTGCTGGGTTACACAAAGATTCTGACAGTGTCTTTCCAAACCTGCATTGTTTTTTTGGCAGTTCTAATATAAAAGAAGAAAACCTGTGATTCTCAATCGTCTCAATCTCTTTGTTTACACTTGCAGTCATTTAAATTAGAAAAGGGTGATTTGCATTTTGTCATCTGCCTTTAATCTACTTTGTGAAAGAGCATAGACGCCTTCGTAAAAAAGTTCTGCAACAGTGCGGATGATCTGTGACAGTCTGTCCCTCTGGGTTCTGCATTTTATTTGATACAGAACTGCATCTGTTTCTCTCTTCCTTGTTTCATCATTTCATGTCCCTAGCTCTCTTTTCTTTAATATTCTCTCTCATTCTCTCCCTCTCTCTCTTGCTCTCCCGTTCAAACAATTACAAAGCGGATGGTTCATCAAGTAGAACAGAGCAGGAGCAGGGTGGAAATGAGGTGTGTAGTCCAGTCAGTGTGATTTAGAACAGCCCTCTGATAACAAGGGAGGTTAATGTATCGGTCTCAGGCCAGAGGACACATGCTGAATCTGCTCTATTAGAAACAACTTGTTCGGAACAAAAATACACCGTAGAGACATCAGCTGCAGCAGTTTCATGGTGTTGGTTTTATGAAAAAGACTTTCTGCCCATTTTCAAAGTATTGTAATACGCAGATTCATATTTTCTGGCACACTTGTGCTCTGTTTGTTTATTACAACACACGGTCTGAGCCACACTGAAATGTGATAATCAATATTTTTTAGTGTCTGACAACACAGTGGAGTTTGGGAATGACTCTACAAAATTGTGGGCCTAATTGAGAAGTCAAAAGGAAACTATAGCTTGGAAATACTGGTCGATCTGTAAAGCCTAATTATCATTTTAGCAACATTACAGATGATCACACACGATAAATTTCATCTTTTTAAAACTATAGAAAGTAATTAAATTGCTTCAAATAAGGAGTAACATGTTTGATTGATTGATTGTCTCTAAGAATCTACATGTAATGTTTTTAAAGAAGCAAAGGTGAAACCCCAGATATACTGTCTGTATGACATCACACCAAGTAACAACATCAAGGGCTAAAAAATGAAGCCAACATGAAAGTGCCAAGAACTGCAGTTTCTTAAATGGCCACTTGGCTCTGAACAGAGAATAAAGTCACGCTCCCTCTGTGTGTGTTGTAATCCAAGCTAAGTTAAGGGCTCATTGAGTGACACTGAGTGAGTCACCTCAGGTAACCTCTGGTTTCAAGAATCCAACAAGTTTACAGCCATACTGCTCAATACCAGGCTTTAAAATGGGAGTCCACAAACCAATGGTTGACATTACAGTGGCTACGTCCATTATTTGTATGCAGTCTATGCATTACGCACACTGTGTTTGTGTACCCATAGCAGTGATGCAGATGTACACACAGATACAGATTTTACCCACCTTTGACCTCCTTTTCATTTCTGAACCAGCGCAGGTCAGCGGCAGGCTTGCTGCCCTGAGTCATGCAGGTCAGAGTGATGTGGTCTCCCTCCATGGCAGGCTTCGTCAGGCCATCGATCTCTGGCTTCTCCGGCACACCTGAAGGACAGAACAGGAAATCATAGCGATGGAAGTAACTCACACACAGCGGTGTGTCATTATGCAACAATAATATTGTTATGCCTTATTGGAAATTCTCCTCCAGCTCGCGCTCCTGCGGGGAGATTAGAGGGCAGACTACAGAGCAGCATACCCGAGCAGAGTCCTGCTTGAGAACGCATCGGGGAGGAGTCTAGCTGACACAGCGATGGACGGTCTCTATCACCGTTAGACCATCCTCATGCTTAAGGGTCGGTTTACCCAAATTACAGAGGAACATATTTTCTCACATACATCTATCTAGTGGTGTCTTGCTTTGCAGATAGTTTAAATTTTCTTTGGGTTCCAGGTTGTGATATCTGTCTGTAGAAGAGAATAGTTTTCACTGGAAGTATTTTCTCCCAACTTTATTTTATCATCATGGCTAAATATCAGAAGGTGGAATTAAAAACTATGTTTTTGTTTGTGTAAATGTAGGTAAGCAAAGGCTTCTGACCACAGAGTAGGCCAGGAGGTTGTATAGCAAATGTTAATTACTGGCCTTTCCTATAATGAGTGTTTTTTAAGTGTGCAGAGTCTGCCCTTCTAATGTCGATGAGCAATAAGTCTGCCTCAGGCTGAGTGACTGAAAGGTCTGTCAGTCAATGCCATTGACTGACTATGGCCTCGTCCGTCTCACCACCTCTTGTAAGGTTTATTACCAGACTTAAAGGTCCTGCTGTTTTCTTTTTAAAATCCTCTTGAAGGAATAAACTTCACACACAATCCAAACAATGGCCGCTGCTTGGTGGATACAGTATGCAGTGAGATCTATCCCTTCTCATCTTACTAAACGCTATACGTTTTCCTATGCAAATTTGCTCAATGCTTTACAAGTGTGTGAAGTGTCACTGTATCTAACTAAGCACTGTGCTGCATAAGTATGTGAATGAGTAGCTGTGACTCGACTCAGAAGAGTATTTGATGGTTTTTCTCCAAGACTGAACGAGAACAGATCAAATACAATGTTCATCTTATACAGTCACGTTCCCCTCGGGTGGCTAGAGGCTGCTAATCCTTCTCTCTCCGTTTGTGTGTGTGCATGTGTGTGTGTGAGTATAGAGCTTTGTGGGTGCTTGTGTTTCTCTGTTCGTTTGTGCGTCATGGATTTGAACGTGCTGTGGTGTATTTGTGTGTGTATGCACAACTGTTTCAGCATGACAAACAGTATTTTCAAGACCTGAAAAAGAAATGAGAACTGGATTTCTGATGCGAGGTGAAAAAAAGAGAAAAGTGGATTTCACTGATAGTTCCTGTGGCCAGATTTTATCACAATGTCTTCTCTTATTCTACATACTTTATATGGATGTATCTCATACAAAGGTCAGGAGGTCATTTCTATTTCTATTTAAAATCAGTTACTATTATTAAAAATAACTGAATGCTGAGCCTGTTGTGTTGTGCATTTTTAGCCAAGCTGGTGGCATCGCTCTTCAGATGGCAATGTCCATCTGTCAGTTAATCCACCATGTGAAATTTTGTACCAGCATTCATAACTTCCAGTTGATGAATCCTAATGTCTCTGGTGATTCCCTGACTTTTCCTCTAACGCCACCATGAGGTTGACATTTATCTTGCCCCACAACCAGGTCAAATTTCTTATTTGTCCAGTCATTTGTTTAATAACTGCAAAAATGCTGTACTTAATGTTTAGTTCAATTAGCAAATGCTGGAAAGCTAACACGCTAGACTAAGATGGTGAATGTGATAAACACAACATGCTAAACTTTATCCTGTTAGTGTAGTCATTATGAGCGTGTTCTCATCCTAATGTTTGTGCTTTGAGCATTCTGCTTAAAGCACCGACATGCCGACAGAGACGCTGGCATGGCTGTAGACTGTTAGTCATGTTGGTGATCATTAGGGGTGTGTGAACATATCGATAAACTTCAGTATATATACTTGATATTATGTATTGTGATACTGTATCAATTCTCAAAAACACTGTCAATTATAGCTGCTGCGCAGCAATGGTCAGGGCCGGGCAATTTTTTGGCAAAAATAGGCAATTCTGAGCAACACACACAACATAAAAATTACATCATATAATTATGGCATGCCCTTCAAATTGTGGATGAGTGGCTGAAGTGATCAGACTCATAATATAAGGATAAGGAAAGAAAAAACTCAAGAACAAGAAAGTAAGAATAACATTAACTGCTAGCAATTATGAACAAACTGGCCTGATCTAGCTTAAAGCTAAACATTATCCATGGTGACAAAGATGAAAACATTTTTTAAAATGTAAAAGTAGCTATTGGATAGACTCTGCATATTGACTGATAGCTAAGCCAAATAAACAGGGAAAAGAGACAAGGGATAACAGGGAAAAGTGTTGATAAAGAGTATTTGTCTCTCCGCAAAAATGCCTGGATCATAATTATTTTAACCTTAGTAGTCTCTAATCCACATAGCATGATGCCTGAACATAGGACTTTCACATTAGAATGTCCGTTCTGCCTTAGCTGAGGCTTGAACTCACAATCTTCAACACCAAGAACCATCCTCTATCTCACTGAGCTAATTGGCAAACAGAAATGTCACATGTAGCTTCACAAATTGACTAAGCCAATCACCTGTGTGCAAGACAGCAGCTGTTAGTGTGTAAAGGCAGATTTCAAACGGCTGTCAAAAATTCAGTTATTAAGACAAAAATCCGAAAATACACAAATTGCATCTAGACAGCATGGAAATGTTGATAATTTGTTTTTAACAATGATTTATTGGCTCCATAAGTGAAAAACTGATGTTTAAAAATGCCATTTTTGCATTAACTCCAACTGTTCGCATTAGAGCAAAATTCAAAATGCTGTCAAAAATTCAGTTTTTGAGATAAAATTCTGATATTTTCCAAACATCATCTACCATGATTCCAAAATTTTGTCAATTTTTTTTAATGAACATTGAAAATATATTTAGCAAGAATTTGCAAGTATATGTTTACAATACCATTTACAGTCAAACATTTTGATGCACTGTAGGCTCAATTTTCGATAAATCAAAAATCTGTGTGGATCGTTTTTGTAGGACAGTCTGAAGATGCTCTGTAGCAAGTTTGGTGTCAGTTGAGCAAAATTGTGGGAGGAGATAGGTTTAAGAAGTTTTACAGTTTTTGAATAATTTGCAATAGGTTTAAATGTACAAAAGTTTCTTCAGTATTGGGGCTACATTTTAGTGAAAGTTGCAAATCTGTAGCACATATGGTTGATTTGTTGTGAACTTTCAAAATTTTGAACTTTAGAGGCTTGGTGTAGCGCCACCATCAGGACTATTGGCCTGTTTTTGCAGCTGAGGCAATCTGGCATGGGACTGGACCTTTGTGCAAAGTTTGGTGATTTTTCTCGCATGGGAAGTATGATTTCCTCGGAAGAAGAAGAAGAACAACATGCAGCAAAACAATAGGGTTTGCCCGGACCCTAGTAAGTGTTTTAAGGTCCAGTGTGAGGGATTTAGTGGCATCTAGTGGTGAGGTTGAAGATTGCAACCAACTGAAACTCCTCCTGTTTGCAAAGTGAGCAGGAGAACTACAGTAGCCGGCATAAAAAAATGAAAATCCGAATGGTCCTATCTAGAGTCAGTGCTTGGATTGTCCATATTGGGCTACTGTAGCAACAACATGGCTCAAAAACGGCTCATTCTAAGGTAACAAAAGACAACGATTCTTATATTTTGGTGATTATATATAGGGATACATTATTACATTGGCACGTCATCGGTATCGGCTGAGATTGGCTTTAAAATGAAGTATCAGAATCAGCCAACATGCTTTTTCTTATTTTGCACAATGAGTGAATATTAAATACATTGAAAAGTATTGTATTTCATGTCTCCATCTGCCAGGAGGCCATCATGCATGCATAGTATGATGTTAATTCCACTACAATAGAGACTTGATGATCCCTAAAATTAGGTAGCAAAAAAAGCGGATACATCATTATCAGTATCAGTTATCGGTCAAATGAGTTGTTACATATCGGCATATCAGACATCTGCATCATCATCATGAATATTATATATAATTTCTGCCAGTAGATGCCTCTAAATCCTTCACACTGGACCTTTAAATATTGAAAATCAGACAGGACAGGCTGAGGTTGAGGAGAGGTGTGCACACCGACAAATTAAGTTATTACAGACTGACCTTGTGTAACAGTGCATTCACAAAATAATATTTCCTTTAAGCAGGAATTCAATAATTAAGAATTTACATGCAAAGTTTCGTGGCAGTGATTCATTTTGTGTTTAAACTCTCAAACGCTACATGGCAGCGATATATTCTATCTTCACTCTCCCACTCCAATGTTACAACAAATCACTGGCGTCAACACAAGGAACACGGGCCTATGTAACAGGCATAGTTTCATAAGCCATAAACAGACATAAAGGGTGCACTACTAGCACTGACAATTTTCATAAATTTAGATTTAAAAAACACTGCAATTTTCAATATATATTAAATCCTAACCCCTGTATCGTGATACCTATCTTATCGGCCAAAACACAGCCATTTTGTTTATACAATTACTATTTTCATACTCTGGAATTCATGTTTGACTCATTGTAGTGATTTATGCATGACTGTATTTGTACTGTTTTAACAGATAAGCACATGTTTGTATTAATTCACCAAAATATTTTCGAGAAGATCTGAAAGAGAAGCTCATTTTGTTGCACATTTATTTAACAGTTTGATATTTTGTCCAAATCATTGTTAATGTTTTTTGTTTTCATTCCCAGCACACTCTGTCCTGAAACAGTGGCAGACAAACCAGGCCATTCCCAGACCATTTGGTATGTTTATTAAATCTCCCTCTCTGCTTCCTGGCGTGCACCATTAACTATTGTTCAGTATTGCAAAAATAATTTTCTCCATATCCTTATTGAGCAGTAGCCTTTAATGTCTCTAATTCTCTGAATGCTTGTTAACACAGAGCGCCAGCTAATGGTCCTGGAGTGCACTAGGACATCTATTAGCATTAGCAAAAACTAATTGGCAAGATAATAAGCCCAGTGGCAGGAAATGAAACAATGTTTGTGTGGGGCGATGATCACACAGCACAAACATTACTACAGGGCCCAACAGTATGTTTTTATTTGTCTGCAGATGCTGGCATAAGCAACAGGCTATTTTTAACCATAGTCAGTATGTTCATTTCTGTTTGTCTTAAAGGAAATAAACAAAACAAAGCCATAAACTGTTTAAACTGAAACTAGAAAGCACTCAAAGCTTAACCTCCACCAAGGTTGTACAATTGTCTGGAGGTGCTGTTTTAGTAATAATGTTTTTAAATTATCACATACACAAAACAGAATACACATGATAGAATTGTTGCATACAAGTACCAGCATTGTTGTTCTTTTTTTAAATGTTGTTTTATTAATAAACCTTTGAAATAATATGGGATCTGCACAAATAAACCACAAATTTTTCCCTCGGCCCCATGGCCTAACTCTTCACCTAATTTCATTGAAACTTTTAGCATGTTTTTAACAAACTGCAGCTATTGGCAATGTACTATATGGTGCAATTTTAGACCCATCTTATATTTAGTGATGTTTTGTGGCCTAAAACTTTAACTCTAACCACACCATACTATAGACAGACATTTTGACTTGTCATAGTATAATAAGCGCAGGTGAAATTGATGACATTAACAATGGCTCAGTTCCAATAAAGTGGAAATAGGCAAGTTTTTTTGCTTTAACTTATCATTATGAGTGCAATGCAATGGCTATAGAATAATGACACCATCTAACCTGGTTCCCTATAAGCCTTGCTTTTACTATGCCATTCTGTCTACCAACAGATGCGATTTCCCTGAAAAATAAAGGCTTGATTCGTGGCAAAAAGAAAATATGTCAACCACTGTGCAACCAAAACAGGAACAGAACAGTGCTTTTGTTTTCCTCAGTAGCTATTGTTAGCTATCCCCAGTTTCAAATAAGTATCAGTGTAAGGTCTTTGGAGTTACAATCCTCAGCAACTGGCATTCGGATGAAGTAACTGAGGAAACTTTATCTGGCAACAGAAAAAGAACCCTGGTGCTAGGCTCTGAGGAAAACAAAAAGCAATCCAGTTGTCTTTGTGACAGCTGCACCAACAATAATACCACTTGAAAACACTACGTGGATAAAAGTTGAAAGTTGTCTGCCCATTTTAAGTGTCCCAGTAAGCTTTACAGTCAGCCAGCATACACAATATCAGGGTCTCCGCTATAATCTTAACACAGCTATCATTAATTTTCCTACTCTGACATGTCAGAATGTCTGCTGTGGAACAAAAGGTCTATTGGTCAGCTCCTACAAGCCAAAGAACAAGAGCCTCTCTTGTGTTAAACAGTTCTATGGGGAGAAATTAGTATAGAAGATGCAAAGGGTACCATTTTTTCCCACAAGTAATAGCTTACATAGACCATGATGCATCACAGCCACAAAAATGTGGATGAGTGCAACTTTTTCATTGCTTTTTCCCTCTCGTAAATCTAACACTTTTGCTCTCTCTACAAATGTGCTCCACATCTGAAAGCATCACCTGTTCTTCGAAGTAATTTTAGGAAATGCTAGATTGTCTTAGGGGCTGTGCACATGCCGCGTTTTTTACACCCTCAAATAGACACACGGCAGGCACGCTCAAAGGCCAGAGCGATGCCGTCGTGGTGTGCACGCGTTCCAGAGCGTCTATGTTTCAGGGCACGACAGCTGTGCCCCGAGATAAACTTCTGGAACGCAGCAGTGTGCATTGCATGTCATGTGACGAGGAACAACCAATCACAGCCGACAGATATCTTTCCCTTCTTCCGTAAATAGCAGTCTATGGTAAACATGGAAAAGTTGATCATTTTGGTGAAGGGCTGCCAGAGCTTTACATCTGTCCCATGGACGATAGGCCTACACACTTATAAACAGCACCTGGAAGAAGATCAGCTCTGCACTCAGGATTTTAGCTAAATAGGCTATGATATGGTGCTTGTCAAGGTTGCTTAGCAACCGCAGATGCAACATGTCACTGTGCTCTTGAAAGCTGGCACAGAAAAGACACAAAAGTAGTGCCCAGTGCCTGACCTCGTGTTTTCCAGGCAGTTAAAGATGCGGCATGTGTACGGCCCTTTAAAGGTCTAGTGTGTAGGATTTAGCGGCAATGCAGGTTGCAACCCATTAAAACTCCATCCATGTGCTAAGTGTGTGGGAAAATTACGGTGGTTAAAGTGAAAATGTGAGTCTAGAGTGTCTGGAGCCAGTATTTGATTTGTCTGTTGTGGGCTACTGTAGAACAACGGCTCATTTTAAGCTACCAAAAAAAAAAAAAAGATTCTTAGGTTCAGGTAATTATAAACTAATGAAAACATAGTTATGGACATTATATTCCATTTCTACCAACAGATTCCCCTAAATCCTTCACACTGGACCTTTAACGTTTGTAAACCAGACAAGAAAGGTTGAGGTTGAGGAAAGGTGTACACATCGACAAATTAAGTTTTTATAGACCTTATGTAACAATGCATTCACAAAATAACATTTCCTTTAAGCAGGAATACTCACTATACTAAATGTGAAACAGATACTCACCTAGAACAGTCAGGTAGGCTTTGGCTGTTCTGACAGGCATGGTGAAGAGAGAACAGGTGTACATGCCTTCATCCGTCAGTGTGACATCACTGATGCTGATGGTCAACTCCGACCAAGACGCACGCACCAGCTCAATCCTGTTGTCCCTTAAAGCTGGGCAGAGAGACAGACAAACACAGAGAGAGTGAGTAAACATGACAAACAAGAAACCATGTGGAACTTGATGTCCATTCTCCACGTTTTATATTATCATTTGGGTACACTATGCACACACATAGTCAAATAGACAGAGGGACAGATTCGAGGAGGCACACAGAGAGGCATCAACAAATGCGAGATGGCAACAGCAGGAAAGTGCAAAATGGAAAAGAGAGATCAGTGGTATGTTAATATTTTGCTGTTCCTCTATTGTACGATGCTAAGCATGTTCATATTGTTGAAAAAACACAAAGAATAAAAGATGATGGCATCTTAACCACACACACATTAATCTTATCCAACTGTAACACTACAAACATGCATCTGACAGCTCAGATTTTGGAATTATTTACACATAATGATATGCAATTTTGCCCAGTTAATGCCAATGTCAAATTGTTTAAGGCTAATTTTCATTGTTTATTGCTACTTTGAAATAAAAATAATACTTGAGCAAGCCAAACCAATCACTGTGTAGTGTAAGTAATGTATGTATGAACAGATTTAAATGCATAAACAACCAAAATATGACCTCAAAATGTAACTGAATCAAAAAATGGACGCATCAGTCGGCCTGTACAGTGATCCGTGCTCATACAGTCATCTCTGGTGGAAACCCTTGTAGACATTTTACTTATATGAAAATGTAATCTTCCAAAAGACATAATGGGAATGGAAATCAATACTGCAATAACAGGCTGAGGACAAAAAAAAAAGGCCTAATGAGAATTTGGTGAGATGTGAGAGTTGAAATGGATTTGCTGAAATTGGATGGCTTGTTGATGGATACTCCAAGGTCTTCAAAGTAGACGTTGTACTTCATATCCGCGATATCGTGGGAGCATGATTTCAGAATGCGGCGACGCCTTGAAAAGGACGTGATTCACGCCTGAGGGGTGCATGGTGACATACAAAACAAAACCGCATAAAAGGCTGGGTCTTACTTACAAAAAAAAAAAAAAAAAGGAGGATTGTTGAGTGCGATAAAAAGTTAATTCACTCTGTTTCTGCAGCCTTGGCGGCTCAAGAGATTTATGCAAGCCTTGATTTCGCGAGTACAACACCTTTCTACAAACCTTATTTAATATGAGCAGCCAAGGCTACTTTGCTTTCACTCTCCATCAAAGTGACTCGGAGCACACCTCGCTCAAGTGCAGCATATGTGTGTGTGTGTGTGTGTGTTCGCATGTGTGACTGTTTGGGTTCAGCAGAGACGAGGCATGATTATTTGTGTACAGGCGTTTATATTTTCTTTCATGTGAGGCCACATAAAAGAATATTCTAATCTTATGGTAATTTGGGAGAAATCATATAAAAAGTGGAGCACCCTGGTTTTGTAACCTTCCTACAAAGACTTGAAGAGTAAAGGCCATTAGACAGTCTGTTTGTAGAGTGCTTTAAAGAGCGGCTGGCTGAATGGGAGAGAAACGATACGAGAGGTATCTAAAGAGCTGGAACTGTGTTTCAACATCCTAAAGCTTTAAAACAGCATTAAAAAGTCATTTTCCTTTCCTTAATATCTTCCCTACCTCACACACACTGTGTACCTTTTTCTCAAACTACAACCCAAGTTATGGATAATTCTCTACATCAAACACTTGATCAATTAAAAAGGCTACAAAATAGTGGGAATGCACCAATTAAATTCTTGGCAAATACCCATACTGGTGTTTAAAATAACAGTTTGGCTGATAGCCGATACTGATGTTTTTGTTGTTGCTGTTTACTTTGCTTTTTTTTTGTTATCATTACCTCCATTGTGCCAGTTAAACAAAGGAATCTTCATGATTAAAAAAATAACAATTGTTTTAAAGTCATTCAGTTCTTCCTTCCATCATCTTTAAATGAGCACAAATTTAATCATATAACGTTTAAAGAACATTTCACATGAAAAACATTAAAAAAACAACTTCAAAAGCCTTTTTACAATATCTGTTTTATAATTTGGTGAAAATATCAACACATTTCTCCTTCAAACAACTGTATTTATTCAAGTATCTAACCAAATATTAATTGTACAAGATTTCATTTAACACATCATGAAAATGTTATAAGTTACGTCTCCCTAATACTCTTTTTTACACAGCAGAACCTGAACACATCAAAATGCAACTCAATGCAGCTGGTGGCCCAAACGCTGCAAGTTAACAGCTGACATTAACTTGCTCTCCTCCTGCCAAGAGGAAAAAATTAAGGGGTGGGAATCTCCAGGCACCTCATGATTCGATTCGATTACGATTCAGAGAATAACGAGTCAATAATAAAACAATTACAGATGCATCCCAATGCATCAAAATGTTTGATTTCAACACGACTTATTATTATTTTTCTTTTAAAATATAGTATACTGTATTTTTGGTGATTCATAATTAAATAAACAGGTTATTTAACTTGAATATAGCATGGCTCTTTCTTTCCCCTTCAACCTATCGCCATACCCTCACTTTTGAACCGGGGTTGCCAGTCAGACTGTATCCATCTGCGGATGCTCACGCTTGTCCACTGTGGGATACACATGTAGATGGGATGCATGCACGCCTGTGTAGGGTCCACTGTTTGCATAGCCTACTGTAGTATTTCCCCTGAAAGTGTTTGTAATTAACGTCCTATTCAATAAGATATGGTCCGTATCCTTTTTATTTTAAAAAGTTAACTGCACTGGTGAATGAATGAATTACTTTGAAAGCACCTTAGTCTCCTGTGTGTATAAGAATAACATGAGGGGGAGGCGGAGTGCTCCGTCACAGCCGCTGTGTTGTTATTTATGTTATGCCAGCAGAGGAGCTGCGAATAGCCTTTATCTCGGTTAGCACCGGTGAAAGCCAAGACACTGGGCAGGCCAGGCACGGGGTTTTTAAGGTCAAACAGACTGAGCAGAGAGCCATTTTCTTCACCACAGAGGTGTTTAAATTTGGTTAATGCTGCAGCGTGTGTTGGTCAGCCAGTTTACATGCTGCTGCTCCTCTCGTAAATGTTCTCTGGGTGGTAGCGTAAGCAAGTATTCACAATATACTTCACAAATGTAACTGTTTAGACACTAAATCAAAACAAGCTTGCAACTGCTGTCTTTCGTGAAAATGAAATAGTACAAGTTAACTTTAGCTCATCTGCGCTGTAGACTGTGCAGGTGCAACACTGACTTCGCGGTTGAGTTCCGCCTCTTTTGTTCCGTCGACATCATGTTATCAACAAACATTTACATAACTGATTACTGACATCAGTGAATCGATGCCGAATCGCCACGTCCGCATTGCAATGCATCTAAGAATCGATTTTTTACCCCACCCCTAGAAAAAATAGGGTGCGTCCCCTGACATGTTCATTATGAGTTTACTGCGTTCCTTTTGTCCTGGGGAAGATCTCTCTTCATCCCAAATGTATTTTTTACTGATCCTAGGACAACAATACATTGTTAGTGTTGAATGTGCTTTTAGCTTGCAAAAAAATAATGTGATTAAACAGAGAATCATCGGCCTGTGCCACTGTTGAATGTCATCTAATATGCTGATAGGCTGATGGCAGTCAACAAGGCAAATATCGGCTGATACAGATGTTTGAAATCATCTATACAAAAACAGTATGACAAAATTATAAAATGTGTTATTTATCAAGGATGTCAATTACAATTACATTTAAAATTACGTTAAAAAAGAGCTTTTTAGTAACTCATTGCCACAAGTCTGAGTCTAACATTTGACTGATTGAATCAATGCCGACTGCTACAGTATCTGTGTTCTTACCCACTTCCAGCTGTAATTTGTCAGTCACTGCTAAATGTCTATAACCCTTTAGGTGACAGGAGGTGAAAGGAGGTGTTTGGCACATAAGCTGCATTCTTTTTACAGTGTTTGTGTATGCATTGCTGCAATGATCACAGAGCTGACAAATGTAGGGAAATGTCAGCGAGCGCGCTATCTCGTGTCATTCGGTCTGCCAAGGGATGGATAGCTTTGCTTTGCCGGTTCCATGCTAAACACCTACAGTAAACGGCAGTAGAGTCGTAATCAGTTTGGCTAAACGACAGCTGCTCACACTCATTTATTATTGCATTTGTTCTGTCCCTCGCAACACTGGTTTATCTCTACATGCTGTGTACCAAACCTGAGCAGGCATGACACCTTGATATGAGCACATGACATATCTTTAGGCTTGGCACTGATGACAGTATATTCCTGTTTCTATGTGTGTATGAGAACACAACGCCATCAATGCAAGACCACTGAATTAGGTCTAACACACTGCCAGTTCAGTTCATGGTGAGACCTGTCCTCAGCGATCTTTCATACAGTATGCATACGTACAAATGTATACACCTTGTCTCATCAAAGAATAAACTAAGACAAAGAATAGATTATTTGGTCTGATTCTAGACAAAGAGCAGATTCTCCTTGACTCTGTATTTCTTCCTGTCAGCCTTTCTCCTTCCTCCTGCCCCCACAGACCTCATTCTGTCGACTCAGGCAGCTCCACTAACCTGTGAATGTGTACAAGTTAAACAATGCTTCTTTTCAACTGTTGTCTTATTTGCTTTGGGCAAGGAAGTATGAGCAGGCAAATGTCAGAAAATACATTTACTGTTGCAGGCTGTCGTGATGCAGCTCGGCTCTCTTTCTTCCCTCTCTTCAACAGAAGCTGTTTGTGTGAGACTGAGGACGTGGAAAGATAGATAGTTTTTTGACTTCAAAAGCTGCGATGACATTGCATCCACATTTATAATGAGAGGGCCTCACCGAGACGTGACTCGGCTGAAGCCACTCCACGAATAACTGGTAATGATCAAAACTCCCTGTCAATCATCTGCGTGACATGACAATAAACACAAACAATATATCTCTATTTTTTATTAAATCTGAAGACTCTAAGATTGAAATCTGGATTTAATAATCAAATTATGCTTTAAGCGTTGTTTCTGCAGTTTTTCAGTGGTTACAGGCAAAGATCGGGATAGTTTAGATGCCAAAAATCAGGATCATCCTGATCCCCCTGGAAGGGTGGATCTAAAAAAAAAATTGAAAACATGAAAGGTGTTGTATAAAACCATAAAATCATTACATAACTGGTAAGGATGCTATAATACAGTTAAAATACTGAAAGTAAAATGTTTATTTAATCACAGTTGTGTTTGGCCCTGTCGTTGAGCTAGTTTGCTGTCTCTGTCAAGTAGCTGTCCATTAGTCACTCACTCTACAGCAGGAAATGACACTTCAAAGTAAGAGCTTTGTGCTGGAAATTCATTGCACTTCAAAATAAAGTGTGTTCTTTACAAACTTGACATGCTCGTGAGTCACTAGCCATCCATTCTGAATGGAACCGCGACCCACTTTTGGACCACGACCCACCAGTTGGGAACCACTGATTTACAGGATTTTTCTATAACTTTGATTAATAGCCCGGACTTTTATTTGCTTCAATCTGAACTCAACCGGTGTATATTTGGGACAGCAGTCTCACACAAAACTCTTGCTTAGCAAAGATGGTAGCTATTAAATTGTTTATTTAAATCAGCATGAATATTACTTGTAAAAAAAATTAGGCTATCAAACATATTAATTATCAATTGCTTACATGGACTTAAGCTTTTAACTGAAGCTTTTCCATAAATTAGGGCTGGGCTATATATCTATATTAAATTATATCATGATATGAGACAAGATATTGTCTTAGATTTTGGATTTCATAATATTGTAACTGTTGTCTTTTCCTGGTTTTAATGGCTGCATTTGAGTAAAGTGATGGGATTTTCTCAACTTACCAGACTGTTCTAGTTGTTATTTGCCTTTACCTACGTACTTAGTCATTGTATCCACATAGCTGACGATTACTTATTAAAAATCTCACTGTGTAAATTTTGTTTTGTGAAAGCACTAAAAGTCAACCCTACATTATCGTCACAATCTCAATATTGAGGTATTTGTTCAAAAATATTGCGATACTGGATTTCCTCCATAACGCCCAGCAATAGTTTCCTATTTTCCCCTCTACTCACTCGCAATGAAACCTCCCCTTCTTATCCTATGCCCAATGAAAGGTTGGATATCGACAGAGAGAGGAGAGGAATGTATCCTTTGCTTTTTGTCTGCGAAGGTGCTGCAGCTGCCTGCCATCCATTAGAGATCATTAGTGTCGTCAGTCCCGAATGTGTTCATGGAGGACGACGTTGTCGACAACATCAAAGAGTGGCAGATTTGTATTCCACAACAACTACTTACTGAATGTACGACCATATTTTGGGCTCATTTAGCCCTAATCTGCGGCTCTCTGTGTATATACAAAAAGAGACGGAAAGCAAAGCTGCACTTGTCAGCATCAAAGTTTGATTTGTTTCTGCAACAAACGGTCAATACACTTCTGTCTATTTTGCTGCTTAAGTACACAGTTCCCACAGTTCGTGTGTGCGTCAGAGAGAAAAAGACAGACAGAGTTGTCTTTCATACTTTTGACTGCCTTAATCTCAGCAGAACTAACACAGAGTACCTTGAGACGTGACAATTTTATGAGTTTGCCGAAGCAGATGCAGTTAGATATTCAGAGGCCCTAGAGAGGGCGGAAGGATTCCTCATCTTATTACAAGGGCTGATGACCGTCGGCTCAGAGGCCGTGTTGAGGTTCCCCTGAATGCAGCCATGACCGATCAGATAACAAGAGTAAATGGCATATAACACCAAAGCCACAAGGCCCTCTGTTCCCAAACTGTATATTCAGAAAGGGACAGAAGAGAGAGGGCAAAAGTCAGCTATGTCTTAAAAAGAAAAGATCTGTAAAAGATGAGAAGAAAGGCACATCTTTGAAAAGGAGAAGTGAGACAGAGAGAAGCTGCACAGAGAGAAGGTCAAAGATGTCTTGTTTCTTTTAAATTAAAAGTGACATTTTTATTCTGAGGGAAGACGTTCAGTCAGCCGGTGAAACAGTCTTATTGAAAGTATTATTACACTCAATCATAATCTTTGAACCATTAATGAGTAACAGGTTAATTAAAAAAAAAAAAAAAGTTTGTTCACCCTAACCATTCCCTTTGATTTGTCCTCTTTTGGGGCAACATTTCACCTCTCAGGATTCTTTTTCTTCCACGTAAAATGGTTCTCGTTGCATATTATTTTCACTTTATCAAAACACCCTAATAATTTGTTTTTGGATTTCAAAATCTGCACAGCACACTGTACTGTATCTTGTGAATCTAAGATTATTTAAGCACCCATGAATGCACCACAAGCAGTTACAAAAAAAGGGCACAACAACCTTTTTCCCTGCTCCAAAACACAAATGCTGCTTATGGGGTCTTCTGCCTGAGTATACAAACCTGACTATGACACAGTCAGACGTGGTGGTGCCTGTGTGTCATTTTGATCACAATTACTCCATGATGCAGGGACAACATAGGGTCCCAAACTGTCCAATAAATGATTAACTTTCACACTTGCAACATTTGGTTTTTGAACCCTACAAAAACTAAAAGGCAATCAGGCATCTTTTTTTCCCACTTGTTCCACACCAAGGGAACCAAACTACAGGTGTGAAAGCGAGTCCAAAATGCTTTTTCCAGCTCAACATGACAAAACCTACGTCTATTATCACGCACAGCTGATGGTTTTGTGATTCATCATTTTGTTGCCAGAGCCTCGCTAAAATTGCAGCACATCCCCATGTAGCTTCGTGTATTATGGGGTGCTGTGTAGGCATACAGAACACACACCCACATATCTAAATTGGCTGCATATCTAGCAGCTTTCCACAGCTACTCTCCATCATTAAAAGCAGCCGGTGAGTAAACATAGTGTGCGGACACGTGCGTATGAAAGTTAATTATATTTGTACATTAAGGATGTGTTTATTGTATAGGCACACAGAATACATGAGGTAGCAAATAATCATGACTCTAAACTCACTCACTTTAAGCCTATCATGTTTGAACATTTGCTTAATTAGTAATGGGTATCTTAAAAAAATTAAGATACCAGTAACAATACAAGTACCCTGAAAGTGATACCAGTGTCAATAGAGCACGTTATTTGAAATAACCCTTCTGTATTTTATGTAATTAATTTTTATCACACCACATGTGTAGTATAGTCATAGTTTCAAACATTCGGTGGCATCTCTGCATGCTGAACTGCCAACATCATCACTCGACTTGACCACGCCACAGACTGTATGGGTTGTAGCTGCTGCAGTAGTGGACCAATTACATATTGCAATCGAAGAACACTTGTAGTGATTGGCTGCGAGCAAAACCACACAAACAGCTGTTTTTTTTTTCTAGATCTGGGTACAAAAAGGATCTAATGCAGGTCAGGCACCCGGCAGAGTCACCCACAAACAAGTTGTTAAACTAGTAAAAATATTTTTATATGAACCAACAATTACGAGCACAGGTAAAATTAAACTACATGCGGGCAGGCAGTGGGTGGGAAATCAAAAATGAAAATGATGGTGCTGTATTTTTAGCATTTAAAATAACTAATATTATCAACCCTAATCAGCCGCCAGGATATCATTTATCGTGAAAGCCAACAACACAACCTGTGTTTGCCATCCTGGCGCTGAGTGCAGATAGTGACAGACTTTTCCCTCAGCTGGATTTGTGATTTAAGAGAAGAGAATGCAGCTTAAACCAGAGACTGTGGACGATATTCTTTTCCTGCACAGCAACCGTGGCATAGTGGATAGCAAAATTAATTGATTCTGTCAAACAGGCTGCGGTTATTTTCAGCAGTGGACAAAGTACACAACTCTAATACTTGAATCAAATTATAAATACTGCTGGTCAAATATTACTCCAATACAATATTACTCCAATACAATAATAATATTTTAACAATGAGTTAAAATACTGGAGTACTTGCTTTTAAAAATACTTCCGTATTCGAAGTACTTACTACTTTTTTAGTCTCAACACATTGCTGTATACTGTCACAAACATTTACAGAGCCTAATGACTGTATGGGGCTGTACACATGCCGTAATTTTTGCACCCTCAAAATTATTGTTTTTAATGTAGATGTGCGGCAGGTGCACTCAAACACCAGAGTGACGCCTTCGCAGCACACACGCCTTCCAGAGTGCCTATTTTTAAGGGTGAGACAGCTGTGCCCCAAGATAAACCGAACTCAACTTTTGGAAGGCAGTGGCGTGCATTGCATGTCATGTGATTAGGAACAACCAATCACAGCCCACAGATATCTTTCCCTTCTTCCATAAATATCAATCTGTGGTAAATATGGAAAAGTTGATCATTTTGGTGCAGGGCTGCCAGAGCCTTTAATCTGTCCCACGGACGATAGGCCTACACTCTTATAAACAGAGCCTGGAAGAAGATCAGCTCTGCACTCAGGATTTTAGGTAAGTAGACTATGATACGGTGCTTGTCAAGGTTTCTTAGCAACTGCAGACGCAACACGCCACTGTGCTCTTGAAAGCTGGCACAGAAAAGGCACAAAAGTAGCACCCAGCACCCAACCTCGCGTTTTCCAGGCGGTTAGAGATGGGGTATGTGTACGGGCCCTACAACAACCCACTGAATGCACTGACTTGCTTCTAGAACCAATATTTCATCATTTGTAGTAGGCAAGGTTAAGGAGCTTGCAGGACTAATATTAAAGGATCAGGGTGGGTTCAGATTTGGCTTGGATATAATAATAACAGGTCAGTTGTCTGTACTGATCTTTAAGGGTGTGGCAGGCAGGTGCAGGTTTGCAAAACTGGACCAGCGCAAGACTAATGTTGTTTCCATAATACTTGGTACTGGGCCATTTTGGTCAATACCATAAAGGTATCAAGTACCGATATCAAGCCCTATTATTTCCCGCCCCTCCTCTCCCTCCTGCCCTTTCCTCTCCCAGCCTTTCCACTGGCCTCCCCCACTTCCTCCTCCTTCTCCCTGTCCCTCACACTATCCAGGGACAGTATGTATTAGTATAGAACCTTGGCAGGCGTTTGCTCATTCAAGTGACACACTTTTATAATGAGAAAAGTGCAAATTTCAGAATATACATTCAGCTTCCCGTGTCTGGATGTGACTGTTCTCTTTTTCTTGTCAACAACCCATCCGGAGTCTTGAGCTTGTCTGCGTGTGTGTGAGTGTGAGGGAGCGATAGAGAGAGAGAGAGAGAGAGAGAGAGAGAGAGAGAGAGAGAGAGAGAGAGAGAGAGAGAGAAAGACAAGCAACAGAATGCAATGTTTATTGAAAAGCTTAATGTATATTCTGTATCTCAGCCATTTCTCAACCTCCATTACCTGTTATACCATTTCTGAAGGCACACTGGCTTTTTAAAATGTAAAATGTGCCACACTCTATACAGTAATTGGCTTGTGGAGATTTTTCTCCTGTGACAGGAATGATTTCCTTTCATCAGTTTCTACCTGCCATGCCGAGTTCAGTGGGACACCTCCACCAGCCCTACTTCATTAAGTCCTTGTGAGAAGCGGGTCAGTGAGGAGACAGCTCTTGCCTATAAACCCTATTGTGTTTTGCAGAAGGATACATTTTCCCCCTCCAGCTCCAGACTAGAAGAACAAGTGCCTTGGTCTATAAGGAGTGTCATATTTTTCTAGGATACCCGCCACAGCTATCCTTCAAAAATGACTTTGAAAAGAGTTTGAAAGAAAGTGGACAGTGTTTGTAGAGCCACATTTTCCTTGTGATAATGCTGAAAAAAACGCCTCTATTATAAAATATGGGTTCTTTTCCCCAACTCTGTGCTCCAGAACTTTCTCCCGGAAGAGAGAATGAAAAAGCCTGCCACTAAGTGTGAGCTAATTATTCCCATTTGCCTCAGGTATTTTTCTCTACACCTCGCAGATGATAAGTGGCTCTACTAATAAAGGCAGTAATAACTGGATCTATTGCTTCATTTGACAATGTAGTCTCTTTCACGTCCCAACCTGCTTTACAGCAGAAGAAACAAAGCTGACACTTATCTGACACCAGTTTCTCTGATCCACAGCAGCGCACACACAGTCGATGACAACTATACAGATCTCTGCTTTTAATTACTGTTCCTGTCTGCAACCTCTAAATACAATGCAAAGTAACTAGAAAAAGCTTTTTTTTAATCAAAAGCTGAATGCTGCACTCAAACAAAGACATGTGCAAAGTGCAGTGGCAAAAAAAGAAGACGCAGAATGCTCAAGGTCAAAGAAAAGTTTGCCTGTGTCTTTCAGAGGTGATAACTGCGTCTGAAAGCTCACATAAAATGCCTCCTTAATTCCTCTCCTTTATCCCACCAAGGCCTACATTCCGTCTCCTTTTTCCTCCTTTTCTTCCTCTCATGTTTTATGGTGCTTGTCTTGGGGAGAGGGGACTTGTTAGGGATCTTTGGAGATTTACAGTCAAGTTTTTTTCTATCAGAGAGAACACCGTACCAATCTTCAGGCCGATATGAAAGGATGTTTCATGGAGGCACTCTTCCAGGAAATAAAAAAAAAAGACAGCTGTCTCAAAAGTTTAACTTTCCTGCTAAGATTAAGTTTTGAGAGAAAGTTCTGCTATCTGTTTAATAAAAAGTCTGTCAGGCATTTCTTATTTTGTTATTTACTTTGGAAAACTTTTAAAAGCCTATCCCCTAAATTGCTCAGGCACAGATACTCTGAATGCATCAAAGCTTTCATGGTCGCATACTGGGGAGGTGGAATGCTTGACATTTCACATGCACACACACGTATATGTGCACTTACACAAACATGCACTCACACAACCACAAAACAGGCAGCAAACTGATTCAGACAGCTGAATATTTGACATCTGAGGACCCAAATAGCTTCATATTTAGCAGCTCAGGGGGCTAAAAAACGAGCAGTTGGCCCTTAGCTGTTCACCCAGAACACTAATCTTAATGTTTAAACAGATTCAATCAATCTGCAGATGGCACAGCGTAGGCAGAGATGTCCACCACAGGCACTCTGGTAATTTTGCAAACAACATCAACATATTACTGCTCATATATCAAAAGCTGCAGATACTCAGTGTTGGAATATAACAAATACTTAAATTTTACTTGAGTATTTCCATTTTATGCTACTTTATACTTTTACGCCACTACATTTATTTGATTTTTTATTTAGTCACTTTAGATCATTAATACAAAACAAAACACTGAATCGTTTTAAAAATTAATCTGTGCCAACCTCAACTAAGAATGTTCCTTATAATGTTGCTTAGTGTTGTGTTTTGCTTAAGGTGCTCTGCTGTGTGCTGGTGTTATGTGCAATGCATGAGTGGCTGATGTGCAATACTGTTATGTGTAGTATTTGTTTTTGTGTTTTTATGGTGTATGCTTTATTTCTTCTGGCATATTATAAGGCATATAAGGCAGCAATACTTGTGCAGCTCCTGAGTCTAAGACAAATTTTCCTACAGGGACAATAAAGTATATCGTATTGTATTGTATCATATCATATCGTATCATACTGCATTGCATAATGTAAATCAACTAATAAATTATGATATATTGTTGCAGGTTAAAGCCCCTACAAGGAACTTTCATTTTGAGTTGATTTTGGCGACCCTGTGGACAAAAGCGGTAGTGTTTTGCCGGAATGAAGCCTACATTTCCCATGAGCTCTAGCGCGTATTGTCGTAAAGACGCTTACCTGGCTCACGCATGTGTTTGTTTTGGGGATGAATGAAACAACAAGACGGGAAAACTTTGCCCCCACTCCTATTGGGGATCCCAGCTCACCTTTGCCGCGCCCCAGCTCCACCTCTCCGGCGTAAGCGCCACTGCTGCCGGGGTAAACGCAGCGGTCGGCTGGTAAGGCTGGTAAGGCTGAAGACCTGTTTGGCGAGCACTTCCACAGCTTCTTGGACTTCTTTGGAGCGGTGCCTTGTGTCTTTATTTCTTGGCACTCACTGGACCCTGTCGACGCCTGGCTGGTACCTGTCGTCGGCCCGGATGAGGTGTTCCAGCCCTGCGGCCCCTGCTCTCCTCGTCCCCGCTGGCGCGGGGTGAATCTGCGCAACCTGCGGAGTCTGTGTGTGGCCCCCCCGACAGCTAATGCCGTGTACCCGCCGGCTCCTGCCAGGATTGGGCTGGTAAATGCTAGATCGCTAGCCAACAAAACGTTTATCCTGAAGGATTTCCTGACTTCCCGAGGATTGGATTTTCTCTGTGTGACTGAGACGTGGCTGACTGTTGGTGAGTCCAGTGCTTTCACAGAACTTTTACCCGATGATTGCTGCTATTTTAACTCCCCGCGGACGTTGGGTCGAGGAGGAGGAATAGTGACTATTTATAAGAGTCACTAAATGTAAGCAGCTAGGTAAGATGACGTGTGCCGTCTGAGTGCCGTAAATCGTTTCGTCCTGGAAGCGACCTGGGGCGGACCCGGAGACAGTTTCCGAAAGGTATGGATATACACTATATAGAAATAGCTTATCTTCACACCGATGGTCTCATTTGCTGTTGTAGGTCACACACAGACATCAGCAGAAATGAGAGACTTTTGCATATCCAGTTAAAAGTTCCTTGTAGTGGCTTTAAGCAACTGAGCAGTACATAAAGTAATTAAAATGAGCTCTATCTTTACCAGCTGCAGCATTAAAGTGATGAACATAATGCATAAAAACTGGAATCCAGTAATATAATATACAGTTCATAAGCCATGCTATATAACGAGTACCTTTACTTTTGGTATTTAAAGTATATTTTTATTTTGTTTTTATTATTTTTTTTACTTTTGTGTTGTAAGATTCTGAATACAGGACTTGTAGTTGAAACAGAGTACTTCAGCACTCTGGTATTGCAGTTTTTACTTCAGTGAATACTTCCTCCACCTTTGCAGATACTGTATCACTCTAATGGACCAATGCAGGTGCATGGTGAGTCATTGAGCTCAGACTGAGGGGAACATCACCGAGTCATTGTGACCTTTTCATGGTCACTTTGTCTTTTCCATGAAGCAGCATGAGCCAAGACTAATCTAACTCAAGATCATAAATGTGTCCTCAAGTTTTGCAATTATCAGCATTAATCAAGCATTTCTTTGGAATGATGTCAAACACTGCATAGCTGCGATCCATATTAATTATGTTTGGATAGTTTCATTGCCAGATTGTCTCGTCAGTAAAATATGGATATTACATCAGTTAAAGTGGAAACAGACACAGATAGACAGATAGTTTTTTGCTTTAACTCATCATTACAAAGTAAATGTTGACTGCACATTGTAATTAATGGATATAAAATAATGACACTATTAGCGTTTAGACTGGCTCCATATAAGCCTTGCTTTCACTATGCAGTACTGTCTGCCACTGGGTATGATCTCCTGGGAAAATGAAGGCTCAATTTTTGGCACAAAGGAAGTGTGTCAACCACTGAGCAACCTGATAACTACTGGTAGCTATACCCAGTTACCAAAGACTATCAATGTACGTAGAAAGCTCTCATTGTTGTAGAATAACTTTGCTTTTCTACTCTATAACAAGTCTGTTTGCTTCTTTCTGAGAGTAAAGTACTTTGTCTCATCAATGTGATGCCGCCGAAGCTGCCGTGTAAACGAGCCAACAACATGAGGTTTAGTTCAGCTTTGTTTGTTTTGGTCAATATTAAGATGACAGTGTTTTTCCTCTCCCATTTTTCACCTATACTACCTTTGTTTATGGCTGTGTGTAAATGCTTAAAGGTCCAGTTTGTAGGATTTAGTGGCATCTAGTGGTGAGGCGGCAGTTTGCAACAGACTGAAACTTTTTCCGTGTGCCAAGCATGTACGAGAACTGTGGTGGCTGATGTGAAAATGTGAATAGCCCTGTCTATGGCCAGATTTGGTTTGTCCATTGTGGGCTACCGTAGAATAACATTTGACACCATGGAAGAGGACCTGCTCCATATATAGATGGAACGACTCATTCTAAAGCCCAGTTCAGACCAATGATTTGCGACGAGACGAAAGCTTTTAAGAGCGCTGCAGAGAAAAGTTGCAGCGGTGTGGACTGGCCAGTCTGAGCTCAACTCAAGCCAGCTGATGCCGTCAACTGCTACTCAGCTGGTGAAATTGCCGGTGGCTGGTTATAGGTCACCTGTGTCAACAGCCAATCAGCTTGTAGTCTGCTGATCAAGTCAAAATGACTGCAGACAGCGTGTTCGCCTGCTGCTGCAGGTGCTTCGTCCCCACCGAGCCCTATGTTTCTGTTTCACTGTGTGCTGGTGTTGGAAGGTGGGTCGCTGCTGCTCACTGTATGTAACATTATCATTGACTGATTAATTAGTGCTGGTTATTAACTTTATTGTGGTTTATTTATTATAAATACAGTCCATCTGATGCTCGTTTTGTTAATGTTTTTCGCCATTTCATCACTACTACAAAACCAACTGTAGCATCTAGTATCCCACTATCACTATCCTCATTCATATTTTAAGAAGCTACAAATTATATTCAGCCACAAAATAAGCCTTAAAAGCTGTAAATCAGCCAGCAGGTTTTTAGAACATTGCAGAACGGTGCATTGCAAGAAGCTGCCTGTTTCAACTTGCAAATCTTTGGTCTGAACTGGGCTTAAGGTAACAAAAACACAACTATGTTTTTATTTCAGATGATTATACACAATAAAATAAAATAAATCAAAACAAAGTTATGAATATTATATACCATTTCTGCCAATATATACCCCTAACTCCATCACCCTGAACCTTTAAAGTTGAGTGTGTTGATATCTATGTATAATTGAAACACAGATATCAGTGTGAATTTTGCAAGGCTCTAAGGAAAATGGAGAGCCGTCCAGTTGTCTCTGAGACAGTGGTATCAACAATAATACTACTTGGAAACATGTTTCAAATTTAATGTAAAAGCTGTTGGCCCAGATAAGATAAGATAAGATAAGATAAGATAAACCTTTATAGTCTGTCACAAGTAACAGAAATTCGTCTTTGGCAAGCTCCAAAATAAAACAGACAAGAACACACAAAACACAATAGACATGTATAGATACCATATAATAAGTAACAAATATCATGCTTTGCTTATTCTTCCAAGTCCTTATAATTAACCTTTTGATTCCCTCAAAAGGGAGACTTTTAGATCCAGTCACAGTAAAAAAAACAAAACAAATGAACAAACAAGACAATATGAGTAGATAAAGTAAACCAGTTACTGGGTCAGGATTGAATCATTTCCTAATGTCAAAGTGAGGCAAGACTATATAACAATTCATTCAAACCCAAACTAAACCCAAGACTTGAAATATGACTTTGAAGAAAGAAAAATCCCACTATGAAGCAAGCAGCGTCACTCTTTTATCTCGCAGAGCACCCAGATTATCTCTGCTGACAAAATGACACACACCCTAGTGTCGTAATCAACTGAGAAATATTTACACCTTCTCTTGTTTCCACACACCTGCCAATACACGTGTCTACTACATTAGCCATATTTTAGGCAAAGCTATAATGCATTTAGGTCTACTAAATGTGTGCTGTAGAGAAATACTTTATGACGAATAAACCCCGATCCTGTGCCAGACTCCGGCAGGCAGGGGTGGACAGATAATTAAAGAGAAGGGATCAAGGGAGTACTGTAGGTTGAAAATGAAAATACAGATGTGGGTGTTGGAAGAGAACTGGGATGAAAAAGGGTGAGCAAATTGCAGTAACTGTGTTGAATAAATGATTTCAATGTCATACCTTAGCCAGTGCTCGCACATGATGAGTCCGCCAAATAGGCCTGGAAATTTAGCCTGGAAAGTAATTATACATTGGTTCTTTCTAGTGCGAGAAAAACGAATAAATTGTAATTATGCCTCATTGCAAAATTTCTCCATCCAGGAAATAAAGCTATTATCAAGTCTTGAATTACACGAAACCAAAAGAGCAATTTGTAAAGAGATATTAGCCTCTTTTGAATCTTATAAAAGAGAGAATCCCTCTTGCCCAGTGCTCATCTGTCTCTCGCTGTCGAAGCTTAAGTCCCTCAGTGGTAAGTGATGGAAAGGACAAAATTGGCTACTTTCAGGACAATGACTTATTTGAAATTCAAACAACTCTTCACAGCCATCGGAGCACCTTTGAGAGGACGGAAGACAAGAGGAGTCTCTTTCATCCGACTAAACGCCTTGGAGGTGAGCCTCAGCCCTGACATTAAACAACAACAGCGGCGAATTCCGGCACCACTCAAAGGACTGTAATGAAGTCAGTTGCTGCATTTGTCTTTGAAAAAACAATATGTTTATGCTAATGCCCCGTGGCGTACTTTAATAGAGGATGTAAGTGACACTCTTTGAGATGCAACACATGCACATGGCAGGCATATGTGCAGAGAGGATATGAATTAGACGACAAACATAGATTCAACTGACGTTTTGGACAGTTGCTAACATATCTATAAGTCTGTAATTTAAACCTAGTCTGCCTAAGTGTAAAATATATGTTTTGTATTTGTCATTTTTTAATAGACTGTAAGATATAACTCACATGAATGTATTCTTTTCTACTAGAGGAGAAAAATTTTCATTTGAATCATATAAAGTTTCCCTCCATACACATTTTAAAGGCGCAAATGTAAAAATACCATTGTTCAACATGGTTTTCTCACATAAAAGCAAAAAAAGAAAATGTAAAACTCTGAAAAGAGGCTGGAAGCACATCTACTCCTTCTCTCACATTATGAAATTCTGGATCTGGCCATGCACCCCACCAACCACCGCTGCTTGTACAACCTGGCTGGCAGGACATATGGCCATATCCAGAATTTCTCAATGAGCAGTACACATTAAGATAGCAAGTGTTACTGTAGCATTAAGCTGGGCATACACTGTACAATGTGAGCCTGTTTCTGACATGATGTTTGGGCTGCACCACTCATTTTAGACACCAAATTTTAGCTTCATTGGGCGTCGTTTACCATGCAGTACAGAGTACAGAGTGTATTGAGGACCAATCATGGCCTAATTAACTGCTCACAGCTGTCGGACGTCTGGATGAATTTCTGACTTGTGAATAATTCTGACTGGCCGTTGTCAGGCTCTCGTTAAAGCAGAGCCATGAGTTGATTCTATAAGGTCAGTGTCTTTTTTCATACAATGTACGGTGTGTGTGTGTGTGTGTGTGTGTGTGTGTGTGTGTATATCTAGCTAGTATGTTGGTGCTGCTAACTTGATCATTAGTGTGTGTGTGTGTGTGTGTGTGTGTGTGTGTGTGTGTGTGTGTAAGAGACAGAGAGGGTATCAAAATTAAGGCTGACCTGTTTCTGCAGAAATGGACTTTTAAGCTCTTTTTGGGACCTCTGTCTTTACCTTACTGTGAACCATACCTCTGCTAGCAAACAAACCTCAACCTGCCCCAATGCTTTCAAAGAATCTTTAGCGACTATTGTCAATAGCCAGAACAATCCACAGGCACTCATGGACCTCTCTCTTGTCTCTTTTATGGGTGCAGTGTGAGCACTCAGGTCAAGGCTTGACAAACGGACAGCACAGCGCAAGCACATAAACCATGAGCTTCGGGTTCACACCCCAGACGATTTATTCGTACAGTGGAAGTTGGAATAAAACAACAGCATTTCTAAAAACAAGCTCAAATCATACAGCATATGCCCAGCTTTATAGGAAACATTGGAGAAATTTAGCCATACATGTTTGAGCCTCACTCAGACCCAGTCTCGGATGATTGGGGAATAGCAGACGTATCACAGTGCCATGTGTTGTTGGCATCTTTTATTTGTTTATGTTGTTTGCTAGCTTGTTAGCTTGTAACGGGCATCAGATGACATAAAGATATATATTCTGTCTGGCTGAGATTTTCATTTTACGTTTAATAAGTCCACCTTTGCACTAAATTTTTCTGGTTTCTTTACAGGTGTCATGTCAATTCAGATGTCGTGTTCCCTTGTCAATATGTGTTTCCTGTATTAGAGAGCAATCAGCATTCCTGTTAGTAACATACCTAATCTAGTTTGCCTGGGGTATGTTAAAATTTTACAGAAGTTCCCAAACATGGCCTCCTTCAATAGAGGAATGTGAAACACCTCTCTAGTGACAAATTTTGCACAGATACAAGCTAGTATGGCCATGGTCAGACATTTAAGGTGTGGAGGGGCTCTTTAAGAACTTGCATTAGGTTTATGTATGCAGAGTCAACCAATAACCTTAGAGAAGGTAGATGTTGAACTTTATAAAAATAATTTCTTGTGTGTTGGCATAACAGATATGTTTCAACAAATAGTAACACAGCAAAATATGCAAAAAGTTGCCGAGTCGAGGTTGTATTTTTTGAGCAACTGTGTGCTTGCCCTAATCCCCATCTTCTTCTTCCCAACAGGCAGCACGGAAAATTAATCTGAAACCTACTGTGCTCAAAGGCGTTTGCAGCTGAGACATCTTTCCTTTCTCACACTGCCAGTGGCACTTTGGAAACACTCACCATCTCAGTGCTCCCATCAGCATGTGCATCTGAATTTGCCACGTTCAGCAAGACAACTCCCAAAGCACACGTATATACACACATACACACATACACACACACACACACACACATACACACACACTGATCCAAAACAGCAACGCAATTCTGGGGCCTCAGTAGTATCCTTTTGCTTTTCTGATAATAATAAGAGTCCTTGGCTGCTTTTTCATTTCCAATCTCAGAGCTCTGCTCTGGAAATGCCATGAAATAGACCCCCAAGACCGACCCCTGGTGTGATATGGAATAACCTGCAGAGAACATCAACTCTTGAATTTGATGTTCAATGCAGCTTTTTACTGCTGCTCTTTCCGGTAACTGAAAATGTGAATGGTTGAAAATTGAAATGTTTTGCATGCATTCACTCACTGTATCCAAAAATACATACAAACACAGTCACACATGTGCACATGCACACACACACACACACACACACACACACACACACACACACACACACACACACACACACACACACACACACACACATGCATACAGTGCATGAATGCATGGCAGCCCAGTGGGCAGACTGATAATGGAAGAAGACTGTGTAAATCCCATATGTGCTTAATCCAGACACTTACAAGAGAGTGTGATTCATACTCTATTACACTCGACTAATACAGCCGAGAGACGCACAGGGCACAATAATTTCGGCTGGCATGAACCAACAAAATAACACCCATGAATCCTCTTTATGGGGACTTTACTGAAGAGGGTGTGAAAGGTCAGGAATAAAGCCTTTGTACTTATTAGCCATTAAAACATTGGTGGCTTTGTGCCACACCCACAATTTGTGTGTGTGTGTGTGTGTGTGTGTGTGTGTGTGCACTTCTTTGCCTGAGAATGTGTGCAAAGATAACAAGAGTTTGCATTTGTGTAATGGAAGAAATTTCTCTGCAGCAGCGTACATGTCTCCACTATATAAAGTGTTTATAATACTGAGCTTCTTTTCTGCACATCATATTATTCTCAGGCCATTTTCTCTCACGAAGTGGAGTGTAAGGTTGATGAGGGTGTTAAACTCCTACTCCTCCTACTTTTGCCTTCAGTTTCAAAATAGTTTAATGCAGACAATATTGAAATTACAGTAAGTTTTATGTAACTTATGTTGTGTTGTTAATATTGTGAAATGTACCTAAAATCACATTTGCACTATTAGTCTGAGTGAACTCATTTGATCAGGTGAATTTAATTTTGATTTGCTTCCTTTCTAAAACATCAATAAAAGCCATTGGGCACATTTACAGTAGTGAATTGGGAAATCTACACTCATTAGTTTTACATTATTTCAAGCAGAGTCGGTGTTGTTGGCCTGTCAGGATACACTTTTGTGGCTATTCTATAAAAATTCAACATTCATGGTTAATATTCCACTGTGGTTGTGCCAAAAATGTTTCAGTGTGCTACAGTATCATGTTGTCTTCATTTTGGTCTGTAATGCGGGATTTATACTTATTATAAATCTTAAAGCTTTTATTTAATTTAATTTCAGATATAAGAAACATTAAATAGCGAAGACAATAAAGCCTTCACAACAATAGCATTTTAAGTCTAGTGTGTGATTTATCCTTCGTGATTTATTCTTGCTTCATATGAGCAGAGGAAATCTCCGCTCGTCGCTAGGCTTCTTTATACAATGTAAAATGCCATAGGCTTGTGCTAATAACGTTAGCATGTTGTATTTGTTTGGAAAACGTGTTAAGTATAAGACAGTTGTTTTGTCGGTGGACCTTGTGAGTTGTAATGGAGCCGAATTTTGTAACATTACCTTTGTTAAATGTTGCTGTTGTCCCTGGCTTCATATGAGCAGAGAAAAGTCTGCTAGCTGCTAGGCTAATTTATACAATGTAAAATGCCATAGCCTTGTGCTAATAACATCAGCATTTTGTAGTTGTGGGGAAAATGTGTCCAACAAAAGACAAATGCTGGGGCGTCGGTGGCTTAGTGGTAGAGCAGGCACCCCATATACAAGGCCGTTGCCGCAGCGGCCCGGGTTCGACTCCAGCCTGTGGCCCTTTGCTGCATGTCACTCCCCCTCTCTCTCTCTCCCTTTCACACTTGTCTGTCCTATCAAATAAAGGCTAAAAAATGCCCCAAAAAATATAAAAAAAAAACAAAACAAAAAAAAAGGACAAATGCTTTGTCTGTGAATGCTGCGAATTATAGTGAAGCCGATTTGTGCACTTGTGTTTGGAACTGTCACTTTTAAGTCATGTTAAATGTGTGTTTTGAATCAATTAACTTTACAGCACTTCACTGAAACCTCCGCCGCCAACTAGTGTTTTGGAGGTGTACCTGCAGAGTGACACAGACACACCACCGTACAAGTGTAAATGCTCACAACGGTGTAAATGCACACAAGTATAAATCCCGCTTAACTCATCACAATAGAGTGGTGCAGGAAAGAGTCCTGAAACATGGAAATGAGTTAGCATTTTTGCAGTATCGGTTCCCTTGTGTTAAAGTCAATGGGTTTCTTGAAAAGGGTATTTGGATAGATGTCCGAAATCTCTTTAGTCTTAAGAGGTTTTCAGGTTCATTCAATTATACAAAATATGTCAGTAAATATCCCACTCGTGAATTTGATGCTTTTATGTGTCACGTCACATAAAAATGTGTTCATGTAATTACCAGCACCAGGATTCTTATCTGGACAAACCAATGGACCAAGGTAGTGCTTAGGATATGGTTTAAGACCTGCAGAAGATTTCACCTTGATAAGCATGTGACAATGGGTGAAATGAAATGGGTGACTTACGATCCAGAGTTTATACCTTCTGGTCTAGATGTGCAGTTTAGGCAATGGGCACATAATGGTGTAACAGCTTACTCACTATAGCTAATGGTAATGACTTGCAGACTTTTGACCAGCTTTCAAATGTTTATAACCTTGGAAAAAAGGATATTTTTTGATATTTCCTGGTCGAGGACTATTTTACTTAAGAAATGAAACAGAGGATAATGAACCCAATTTGATTAATATATTCACTGATGTATATCAGACAAAAGACAACAAACATTCACGAATATATAATGAATTACAAAACTCCAAAAATTATTCCACTGCCCAGGTCAAACGTAAATGGGAGAGGGAATCAGGCCTGGAGATATCTGAGGATGACTGGGATGATATGTGGGACGGTCAAGCTAGGACCACGAATTCAAGATCCTGGCGGGAGTTCTACTGGAAAAATTTTGTGACTTCAGAATTGAATTTATACGACAAGGGTGTCAGGGGTGGGATGAATGCTGGAGGCTGTGTGGTAAATCAATGGCAGACCAGTTTCATATTTTTTGCCCACTAATTTATCCAAATTGGCAAGAGATTGCCAAAGAAATGAGGAACATCTTTGGAATGGAAGTTGATTGTTCTTTTGTCATACTGTACTTGGGCAAAACCCCGGACAATCTCGTGACCCAGGACAAATACCTTTAAAAAGTACTTTTGGCCACAAGCAAGGAAGTCATCGCACAGAAGTGGCTACAGGCAAGCCTCCCTTCAAAAGGATGACTGGATTGCAATTATTGATGAAATTCACTGTATGGAGAAAATCACCTTTTCTTTAAGACTGCGACTTGATCAACCATAGAATATTGGAAAAAATGGACCATATACACAAAGGGATTCAAGCTACTGACTGGTTGTGATGTCACCTATTGGTTTTTGGACTGCTGTTTTCAAGTCTCAAGTGCAGTTTTTGGCACTTCCTCACTGGCTTCATTTTTCAGCCTTGTAGGCTGCCACTTGCATGCAACCATAGTGTAGTTCGGTTATTGCCTAATTGCATTCATGCTTCCAAAAATCATAAACGTGGTCTTCACTTGGTAAGATTATATTGCTGATCAAAATATGTAAGTATCATGAACATATATGCCACAGAGTTTTTTTTCCTGCAATGATCCAAAATCCAATGGAGAAATCCCATAGGCTCTTTCTCAAGGGAACCAGGGTGATGCTAATTTCCAGGTTGCCCCACAGAAAAACATCACCCTGGAGCACTCTGTACCTTGAAAAAATATTCCACCAAATAGCTGATTTGATGCAATGCAAGGTTCAGTCTGCTGCCAAACACAGTTCATGCTGTACCACAATGATTTAATTATATGGAGGCAATTTAATGCTCTCACGCCATCAATTATACACAAGGCCATAATGCTGTAGCATCCAAGGCTCAGGTGATTGGGTTTGTTGTTTTAGCTGAAATTTACTTCACACTGCACTGTATGTGCTGGAGGCAGTGCGAGCTTAAAGTACTACAGGGTTGCAGTGAAGGGCACTTGCACAGCGGGGTGAATGGTTGACTTTGAGAGTGTGTGGGTTGTTTCTGATGTTTTAACTTGATTTCAACAACATGAAACTTTTGAGAGTGCATCTTTTGATTCAGATAGAAAAGAGTATAGAAAAACAACAACACATTTCATCCACCACTTTCTAGACAGCCTGCTCCGAGGTTTGCACTGCAACCACAAAAGCTATTGTAGCTAGCTATCACTGCTCCACAAGGAAACAGGTTAATCTTCATTATGTAGTTCATAAGCAAGAAGGGACTGTTGCATTTCTGTATGTACATCTTTTATCTCCCATGATGTGCAATATTTTAGATATCTTTCTTCTATTTCTGTTGTATATAATTTATTATTTTGTCTTTGGTATACCACTGTTCTGTCTTGTGTTGTTTTAAGTTGATTGCAGCTGTGTGTAGCACTATTGCCCAAGCAAAATTTCCCCTTGGGGACAATAAAGTATATCTTATCTTATCTACAGTAGCCTGCTCCTTGTTCCCCCGCTGATGTCCAAATCCAACCAAATTACACCAGTGTTTTTCCATTTTCTCCTTTCCAACTATCAAACATCTGACACTGAAGTAAAATAGACTGCACACAAACAAACAAACAGAAACATTCAGGCTTGTTCTTTGCAAAACAAGTCAGAAAGAGAGCTGCCATATCTGTTCTCAAGCGTTCTCCTTAACAGATGTTTGTGTGTGTGTGTGTGTATGTGTGTGTAAGTTTGACGGATTAAGTGAAAAATAATAATAGCCACATACTATCCATCCCAAGAGGAAAGGTGTGTATCTTTTTCTATGCACTGTGAATGCTCTTGCTGTGAAAACAGAGCACCGACAGGAAAACACAGACACATGAAATGTGGGACAGATGCTATGACACAACAAAGACAGCAGCTTATTCAAGTGACAAACACACAGGAACACGGAGGGGATTTTTCAGGTTGCTCTCCAGCCTCAAAAAAAAAAAAGAAAAAGAAAAAGAAAAAAAAAGAAGAATTCTGTTTTTGTGTGTTTTGTGCATTTCTCAAACACCACAAACCTAACACAGGGAATACTTTGTAAGTCTGCATCTGTCGTGCGGCTCCTGCTGTCTGTCAATCTACCGAAAACTCACCTTTCTTGTCCCCAAAAAAGAGGGTCTGCTGTGCTGGGTTTGACCACTGGAGGGAGGTGTTGTCATTATACTCCACACGGCAGGTCATGTTCGCCGTCCCACCCTCTGTCACCGTCACGTTCTGAACGAGAGGGTACTGACCACTGATGCCTGCAACATGACACATGAGACAAAAACATGTAAGAGGAGATGAGAATGCATCAGGAGGGAGTGGGAGATAAAGATACAGGGGGAAGACGGAGTGAAACAGATGGTGCATTTTTGATTGCTGGATTTGTAAGGTTGCTTTGTTAATTAAATTCGCTTAATAAATTTCACATGATCATATAAAATTTAAACTATGAAGTTAGACTAGAAAGTAATGTGATTTTTATCCACTTAGTTCATAATGATGCGCATAAAATAAAGAAAATTCTTTTTCTGTCACTGGAGGAGCAAATCAGCTCTTCACGCTACAGGACAAAGAGAGTAAATCTGGTTTGAGTCTTTGAAAAAAAAGAAGCTTAACACCCTAATTAAAAAGCAAATGTTCAGCCAGGATGGCCACTCACTACTGTGTGCTAAATTGGACCCTAACATAGAACACACAGGGGGCATTTAGCCTGCGGTACAGACCCTGAAACCTCAGCTACACAGGGAAGACCAATTAAAAACCGTTCTCAGCGGACTTGTGAGTGCATGTGTGGATGCTTGTGTGTGTGCAATGCTTGCATCCGATGAGAGTAACAGATAGATAAACAGAGTTATATAATTCTGTGTGACCTCCGAGTCCGAGGAGAGCTAGTTTTCAGCACCATGGACAGGTCGCCTTTGCAACTGGTTCGTCAATAGCTGCCTGCCAGTTTTCAGAACTATGGACAGCTCACTGCTGTGCATGTGTGTGTGTGTTGTATGTGTGCGAGGGAGGCTGTGAGCAAGTAAATAATAATAACCATAAATCTATCCCTGTCCCTATCCCCAGAGGACAGGTTTTAAAGACTGTGTGAATAAAGGCTTAGGTAAGAAAGATTATTCATCCCCAGCTAACTCTCCCGTCTTAAACCACCATCCCCCCAGGAAAGGATCATAAAACTGGAAAAAAACATATAAGAAAAGAAAGAAATAAGACATGAGAAGTTTTCATATTCCATTTCCGTGTGATTCCGTGTGACTCCTTTCCATTCAAACGCTGTTAATGTATTAGATCTCACTCGGCAGGCAATTTTGCGTTCCCCTTGCTTCAGCTAATGACTGCACAGGTAAGATAAACAAACCCTCAAATAGCGCTCGTCTGCAGGGTTAGCAGGTGAGGCAAACCCCATCACTGACAGACCCTGTGGTGAAGGACGTGTTGAGAGCGGAGACGGTGAGGTGAAGGAGGAGAGGAGAGGTAGAGAGAGGTAAGTCAAGGAGCACGGGTCATTTCCAGTGTTGATTAAGGCCTCCCGAGGTTAATCATGCGTGTGAGAGATAGAGTGGGAAGAGCAGGGGAACGGAGGAAAAATGGATCTGAGCTATGGGAGGCTAGGAATATGTTTTATTCATGAAAGTTTTGCATGAGGCATGATCTGCCAACGATTTACCGTTCTCCTGCGCCTGCCCTCGCTCTCTTTATTACTTCCTCTCTTTAAATCACTTACTTTCCCCCCATTTTTCTCACTCACGCAGTTGGGTGACATACAGCACAGTGTGATACATTTTATTTCCTTTGTGCTAGCCACAAAGGGAAGTTAATGGTTAACTGCCATACCAAATGGTGGCAATAATGATTTTTTTTGTGTGAGTTTCTGCACAATATGATGCTGTGTATGATTTTAGTTCATCACTGCAGTGGATGTGTCTCTGCAAAAAAAAAAAATATATAATTGAAGATGGGGACGCTCTCGGGATATGCTCACTTGTGGTATTGTCAACCCTGTACTCATCCCTGAAGTATAATCTGCTAGTTTGTTCTCCAAATGATCTGCTTTTGACAAACAAGACAACATGAGATTTGGATGATTTAATGTTACAGCAAAATGCTTAACATGCCCCTGGGGAACATGGGTGCCTCCAAAGTGTTTTGTCTATCCATATTTTCATCAAATACTGTTTGAATTGTGCTTCAAAAACTGTGTATATATGTGAAAAGAAATTAAGTTATTTGATAGATATCTTTGATCAATATTTCTTACAGTTCTCCCCAGTTTAAATGAACACTTCATCCCCCAAATGACCATTAGTGTATCAATTAATCACCTCTGTTACATTAAATTCATGAAGAAAACTTTTTCTTACATGCCTCAGCTATAAATGAAGAATCCTAAAAAGGCAAACATTCTTGATGAATTGAAGTCATAGGTGGCTGCTTTAACAAAAGCCAAATTATATTAAAACATCCGTTTACAAACGCCCACACAACTCGTGCAGTATAATCCAAGTATCATTTGTCCATATGCTCAGTGCTTCCCAAACAAACAATCATTTCTGATGGGATACTGAAGTGAATGCAATACACATCTATGCTTTCTCCAAATCCAGACTCCATTGACAAAACCAGTAATTCAACCTCACTGAACACGGGAGCTGCTGCACTACCACTGCCTCAATTTGTAGTTTGTTTGTGTTATTGTGTGACTTTGGTTAATCTGAACTAACCCTCTAAAATACCAAAGTCTCACAATGACAAACTAACTAACTGACCAAGGCCGCAGCAGACCAGCAGCTCCTGTGTTCAGCAAGGTAAAATTACTGTTTTTGTCAATGGAGTCCGGCTTTGAAGGCAGCAGAATAAGTTTCACTTTAAGTTAGTTCCTCTTCGAAAAGGGCTGTTAATTCAGGAAGTACTGAGCGTACAAGTGGATTAATAGACTTGGATCTGACTGTATTAGTTTGTAAACTGATGTTTTGATGTAGTTTTACTGTTGTTAAACGTGGCCCCCCTTTTACTTCAGTTCCTAAGAATCTTCTCCGTCTTTAAAATCTTTGCTGACCAGAAGCGTGCGAGAAAAACATTTTCTTCATGAATTCAATGTAACATGAGGTGAGTAACTGATACACAAATGTTCATTTGGGGGGGGGGGGGTGAAGTGTCCCTTTAAAGTGTGATACAAAACATACATCTATTTGTAAGACAAGGCAAGTTAATTTTCTATACCACAATTCAGACACAATGGTAATTCAAAATGCTTCACACAAGCATAAACATACAATCAAAACTGAAAACAAGCAATTCATTAAAGAGGAAAAAAGGAAAAAAGAAATGCGGTAGATTTAAAGGATTTAGGAGCTGTAGAAGTACAAAATGAGACATCTTTAAATGACCTTTGGAAAAGCAGTGGCTAACAGAAAAGTTTTAAGCCCCGTTTTAAAATAACAAAGGGTTGGAGCAGACCTGAAGAGCTGTGGAAGTTTATTCCAGATCTGCAGTGCATAAAACTGTAAGCTGCCTCTGCATGTTTGGTTTGCACTATAACTTTACTTATCAGGACAGAAGTTAAAAATCATAGAATATATTACAGTTTCTTTCTGCCATTCTCTCCCTTTTTTCCTCTGGCACTAGTGCCTATACAAAGTTACAACAGTACGGGGATCCCTCTGCCTAAGCCCTGCGTCGGTGTCTGGTGAAACACGTCCGGTGGGATTGGAAGGGCCGAAGGGGCCACAATGATGGTTATATTAGAACAGTGCAGTGCTCTGTGTGCCTAATTGGCCAGTGGAGTAGGTTCTTCCATTCTCCCCTCTGGCCACCCAGACCTGATTTAAATGTATCTCCTGAGGGAAAGAGGCAGCTGTTCTCTCCTGATTTCCATGTCTAAATTTAGGTCCTTCCCTCACTTCACCTCCACGCTTTCTCCTACTTTCAGTTTCCTGCTCTCTCTTTTCCAGTTCACATCCATTCCACTCAATTCCCTACTCTCTATTCCTCTCTCTCTGTGTCACGTTTCCTCCTCTAGTTGATCCCTGAAGGGTGGCATTTCCACTTTCTTTGTCTCTCATTTTCATATTCTTTCTGTCTCCCCGTGCTCTCCCACTCTTTCAAATTTATCTTGATCCTACCTCCTTTCTTGTACTCAATTGGGGCTTTATCTCTCATGGAGAGTGGGGTCAGTTTAATTGCCCTCCACTTTGACTGACATGCCAAGGCTAAGCCAGGTCAACAACGCCCTCATGCGCATGACATTATGAAGTAATGACATAATGAAATTAACTTTGCTTTATTTAGCTTGAATTGGATAATATATATGTCACCTTAAATGGCATATAGAGCAATGCAACACTTGATTCATATAAGATGGTGACTATCGCAATGCGGGTTACAGCTGCCTCTGAACAAATAGCAAATCATAATTTCGTCTAGATTCTCACTTTACCCTTCACACAGCTGTCTCCCTCGATGAGATGAATCTTAAGAATTAAAGGGACCACTCAGTACCCTCCAGTACACAGTGTATACACTGGCTAACAATCAAGCCTGGCGGCAAAGCTTCCCCACAATCATTTGGACTTGTGCCTCCCACCACACAAAGTACTGCATCCAATTTTTCTCAAAAGACCAAACTATTACGTATGCCAAAAGTAAATGTCTGTGCAGCCAGTGGAGATATCCACAGAACGGGAAGGCACAGTCAAACAGACAGTACCTGTTGCCAAAGCAAACTACCGGACAAATAATACTGATAAGAGTATCCCGGATGTTTCCTGTCTGCTCTCTGACATGACCTTTCAAGCAAGAGCAGCTGAGTCTACTAACCTTTCTTATTTAGGCATTCAAGAAGCAGAGAAAAAGAGAGAGATGCAGGGAGACAGACGGACAGCCTGGAGCTACTGACCTTTACACCAGGACTGGAGCTCAACTGAGCTGTAGAGCTGTGATGTATGGGCTGGGAATACAGGATTACAAAATGGATAGAGGCAGTCCACAGTTTTGATTAGCCAATTCACCTTTTAAGCCAGTCGAACATAAATACGTTATAAATGCAGACTCGGGATATCATCACATTGAATTTGAATTCAAAGGATTAGTCTTGTTTTCACACTGCCAGCACTTCTATCAGGTATGAAAAAGCAATCTCTGAGATCTGGGAACACAGTAATGATGCAACAATGAAGCACGAAACAGAGTGCTTAGGTAATCAAGCAGCTTGTAAACACGTTAATACGAGGTAATCCTGAAAGTTAGCGTAATGTCGGTCATAAACAGTCATTGCAACATAAAAACTGTGCGCATGCAATATGGTAAGCAGCAGAGAAGGTCAAAGCTGTACTTAAAAGTGGAACCGTATGCAAACTGTGATGGGTGTTTACAAAGGGCACTTTGGGTCAAACACCTATTGATCAGCTTTGTTTTTTCTTCCAAACATTGGGGTAACGTCTAGGTTTGTTTAAGAACCAACTTGTAATACACCAGAATTACCCTTTAAAGGGACAGTTCACCCCCAAATCAAAAATACATATTCTTCCTCTTACCTGTAGTGCTATTTATCCATCTAGCTTGTTTTGGTGTGAGTTGTCGAGTGTTAATGATATCAGCTGTAGAGTCTACCGTCTCTCAAATATAACTGAAGTAGACGGCACCCAGCTTGTGGTGCTCAAAGTGCCAAAAACACAATTCACTTCAAAAAACTCAACAGCAATGTCTCTTTCCAGAAATCATGACCTGGTTACTCAAGATAAACCACAGACCTTGTTAAGATCTAAGAACTAAGATAGACTTTACTGTCCTGAAGGAAATTTGTCTTGGGTACGTGCAGTACCCGCCGTTAAAAGCTACAAAAAAAAGTTTATACATACAGTTCCTACAGTAGATGTACAGACTGCCATCAGCCAACAACCCATTGCAGCGCTGCATTGTTGTGAGCAGTTTCACGTAGGAACTATTTTCTCTCTACTGAATTACACCAGCTGACCGTATCACTGCGGGCATCTACTGCTAGTTCACCTAGCACCACTGACCTACCTAATGTTACAGATCAGCCAAGGAGGATGCCAGTATTGTTTACATCTCACGCTGTTACAGGCACAGGCCTTTCACTCCTAAGTAGATGTCACGTCCTTCTCCCCTGTGATACGGTTAGCAGATATAGTCTGGTAGAGAGAATATAATTCCTACATGAAACTGCTCACAGCAAGGTCTGTGGATTATCTTATTAGACATTGCTTTTGGGTTTTCGAAGTGTATTGTTTTTGGCCCTTTGAGCACCACAAACCAAGAGCTATCTAGTTGCATTATATTGGAGAGAAGCCCGATATCTCCAGCACTCAGCATCTCACACCCAAACAATCTAGATTGATAAATAGCACGCAAGGTAAAAGGAAAAATATGTATTTTTGATTTGGGGGTGAACTGACTCTTTAAATACTGGAGCTTCGTGAAAATCATATTTGAACTAAAACAGCACCTACCTTATATTCTAATTATTATCTAAATTCATTTTTAAGGTTAAAATTAAAGAGTACATTATGAAAACATGCTGTTGTTTTTATCGTAACTATTAAGTGTTAAAACAACCCTCCTGTTCAACATGAATCCCACTCAGAAGATCACGAATGAGATACACAAGATACACAGGACATGGCAGTTATGCCATGACCTGTTGGTGTCTATAAGGTTACACAGGTGGCGACACAGCTGGATACACAAGCTTCTCTGACTGAGTGATTCTCAGAGTGTCGGGCTGCAGGGTGGCCCAGTGATTGGAGAGACCGTACAAGGTCGACAGTTTGATCAGCTCAAAAGCTGGTGTGAATTCATCAACCAGACGTGTATCTGTATCACAGCGTCCTTAAGCAGGAAAACGCATCCACAACATCCTCACTGGTTTAGAGCATCAGCAAAATATTGAAAATACAAATGTACTGTTACTTCCAGGCAGAGATGTTTTTCTTTTCTTGGCCAGAACCAATTTTAGCTGATAATATGGAACAAAATGTTGTTAGGAACTTCCTGGAATAGAAGCTAACGTATCAGACAAGTGCATCAACACTCCTTGCCCTCGCTCTGGGACTCTCCCTCCCAACTGAGACAATTTTCACACAAACTCCTTCCTTTTTCTCGGGAACATGTCACACACACAGTCTTGTTTCTTTCTCTTTCGCTATGACCTTTTTCACGCCTTCTATCAATATTCGTCTCACATCCACGTCGCATTTCAAATGTGATTTATCAACATTTCCTAACACTTTTACACCTGAGAAATGAGAATCCAGAATTCATATTGAAATTAAATTGCACAAAAATAATCTTCTGCAAGTCAGACAATTTTGTGCTGAAGGACTAAAAACAAAATTAAAAGCATTTAGAGCAATTTTGTTTGGAATGGAAACACACATTTACATTAACTCCACTGCAAAGTGAAAATACTCTCATTTTCTCCCCCATATATTTGAGGATATAAGCTGCAACTAACTAACAATCAAGATATATAAATGTGAAGTATAAATGCATGTGTAATATTTATTCTGTTCACAAACACCAAGCTGGAAAAAATGGTAATAATGCATTTTTTAAAGTTTAGTGACCTTAAATAAGCTACACTGTACAAGTTAGACATATTCATATCAGTCACATTATTATTACGCAAGCAGCCATAAATTGAGTTATGTAGGTTCTTTCCTTTCTGGTTCTTACAACTGAAGTAATGAAACCTTCCATTTCTCTGCTTTGTTCTGTTTGTGTTTCTGAGTGAACTGTATGTTAATTTCCGTGTGTGTGTGTGTGTTTGTGTGTGTGCACATTTCCAATCTAAACTTGCTCTTTTGACAGCGATAAGATTCCTGCTGTGAGCAAATTGAATGCAACCCCTGCAGAGGGTGGAGCTACCTTTGTATTCAGCGCTGGTGTACAACCACCTCAGGACAGTCATTTCTGATCTGCAGATATGAAATTAATTATCCGGCACCAGAGGGGCTGGCTATGGCAGTGCTGTTGTCATTTACATACAGTAATTAGACTGGGCAGCTGTTGGTGCTGCCATCACAAAGTTGACGTCCAACTCCAACAACTGAAGTCAGATCAACAAAATATCACCTACTTCTCCAAGGAGATATTAGGTGTTATTTAAGCGTGGCATGGATTGACAGAGAGAAGACAGTTCGGTAGCAATCACGAGCTGTCACAGGGGAGAGTGACATCTTTTTGGCTTGTTTTTGAGATTGGGGGAGGATGTTTCCAATCGCATCTGGGCTGTGAAAGGTGTTAACAGACGTTGATATGGTGATGACAAAAAACAAAAAAACCCAAAAACATCCAGGAAAAATTTCTCCCATGATAGCACTTTCTTGTGTGTACAAAGCACAAGAGGAAACAAACATGCAGGAGCACACAGCAGTTTCATTCTTTTTGTTGCTAAAGAAGAACTGCCAACAATATGTATACAATATCAGTACATAAACTATATTTTATCGTTTAAAGAAAAAAAAAATCTCAAATTGGTGACCAGACCCGCTTGCAGACATCATTTGCTCAGTATTCCTGCCCTTGACTCAGCCACATCAATTTAAAGGGCAGAGATATAAACCTCTTCTCTGTGTGTAAGCTGCTTGAGTTCAAGCTTGCCCAGTCCAGAATGGCCAGGGATCTCACTATCCTTTCTGAGCCAAGGGCAGACATCTCATGGTTTTATGACAGAGGTAAACCTGGCCTTCATAAATACTTCATACACTGCTTTCTTCCAGCTTGCAAAAGCGAGCAGAAGCTGAGAGCAAAAGCGAATGTGGGTAAGGACAAAGTACATATTTTGACAGATAAGTGAAAGCACGGAATGAGGGACCGGAGTAAACAACTGAGGGAAAAATGAACAACATCTTAAATGCTTCCTTCCAGCTAAATAGGACTTGTTTCTTACACTCTCTGAGATGTTACGCAGACATGTGAAACAGGTATTTAAATAATGCTGACCTGAGTTACGCATGAAACACAAGCAGGTATAAATGCATTTCTCTGTGTGCATGCTGCATGTAAGAATTGATAGTGTGTGTGGGTTGTGTGATACCAGTGAGAAGTGCCGGCGACAAGTGAGCAGTGTAATATACACTAAATGTCATTTTCAGTTCATTCTTTTTAGAAAAAGCGAAATCCCTGTCTCATCTGGTGTACTTTCAGTGCTACAAGGACACAGAAGGCAAAGCTCGGGCTATGTACAGTATATCTAGGCTCAAATATTCCACTCTATTTCCTCTTAAATATAAGGCTAAGCAATGGCAAAGCAATATTAGCAGTCATGCACACGCTTGCTGGCTTGGTAGTTTTTTGTAAATTAAATGTCATAGAAGCATAAGGTCAGGGAAATCAGATTGACTGTATCTAAGGACATTCTCAAATTTTCTCAAACTGATGTGGAGGAGAAATGCGCTCGACTTCTTTTTATCACAGGAAGCAATTCATTTTTTATGCCTTCACACAGGGCGAGGGCAGAATGATCGCAGACTAGGGTGGCATTCATGGGGGAAATCAGACTAATCATTGCTGCCACCAAAAAACTCCCAAACTCCCCAAATCAACATGCCGCAGTGTGATTTTCTAATGTCTGGTGATGTGTTGACAGATACTGTTCATTTAAGAGTGATCTGGGGAAATGCTTCTCGCCCCAGGGGAGATCTGCAAGATGCAGTGAACAGAAAGGGCTGGTTTTAAAAACAGCTCTTATCATTTGGCTCGTGTGTCAGGCTGCAATGCTCTTTTACCACAACTTCCAGGCAGGGTAGAGCTGACAGTGAAGATCTCGTCTCAAAGCAAATCTCAGACTGGCCTAACCCAGTATGAGCACATCTGACTACATAATCTGAGGTAACTCTTGAAAGTAGCTATATCTTCAATGTCCATAAATTCTCTAAAAAATTATAAAAATTCACCTTAAAATAATCACCTTAATAGGTCATAGTTTTAATAGTTTTTTAATAGTATAATACTTTTAATAGTATCACCAGCCAAAATGTGAACAAATATGGCAAATGAAAGAAAATGGGGCTTAAGGGCATTATACCTTCTGTTTCCATTACCCAAAGCATCATGGGACTAGTAGTTTCAAAATGTATTTCATGATTATCCTCAAAAGAGAAGTATGACAAAGAATAATACTAAAACAATTTATTTTTTCATTTTGCACTCATGTAATGTAAAAGTAATGCACCCAAATTTGTACGTATCCCGTGTATTTTGAAAGGCTGCGATCACGTGACCGCTGTGTTAATGGGAGTAAACAAGGAAGCAGTCCTGAGCGGTCTTGTCAGGAGGCAGCTTGGAGTGGTGGATGGGTCACAAAAAAGCGAATTCTCACCCAGGACTTCCCACTCGAGATGCGTGTTTGGTACCGTATGAACTTTGAGTGAACTTTGAGTATTTTTAAGGTACGTCCTCACCATGTTTCTTTTCCAAGACCTAACCTCAGTAACTTTAAGGACATAACATCATTTGTGGGACGTTAATTCATCAGATATCATACTAACTGTTGTGTCAGCATTTCTGTAGGATACCATACAAACTGCTCGATACTTGTATTCGTATTGAACCGTTCGATGCAAGGCTTTGGTTTGGTACCTATTACAAACCGAACGATACGTTGAACTATCCAACTGCATCGAGGAAATAAAATATACAGCTTACACTGTGTTTAGTAAAATGTTCCCAGTACCACTGCGCTAAACAAGGCAGCCCACATGCCGAAACACATAACATACTGTCTGCCTCTCCCACCCCATAAACCAAAACATTCTACTTAAGTGAGACACGCTGGGAGGCACGTCACGCTAATCTAGCTCATTGCAAAAAGGTTAGTAATTCAATTACCAGAGCAGAAATATAAAATCCTTCAATAACCTACAGGTCTGGCATTTGGAGCCACTTTTGATTGACTGGGATATATTAGGATGATGGCATGGGGCTGCCAAAAACAACCGTATGTCGCATCTGCTACACCAGTGTTTCCCAACTGGTCCAGCCATGAGGTCCAGATTTCTCCCTAGTCATTAAAGGTCCACACTGTTTAATGTATTCAGCATCATGCGTTTGGCCATGTCATTGGGGTGGTTTGCTTTTTCTGTTAAGTAGCTGTCATTAATCACTCACTGGAAAAGGAATAGGAAATGGCACTTCAAAATAAAAACTCTGTACTGGAAATTCACTGTACTTAAAAATTAACTGTGTTTTTTTTTTTTTTTTTACCAACTTGACACATTCGCAAGTCACTTGCGGCCCATTCAGAATGAACCTGTGACCCACTTTTGGGCCACAACCCACTAGTTGGGAGCCACTGTGCAGCACAACAGTAAGGTTACATCAGTGGGAATACCTTAAACATGTCAACTCATTTACGCTGACATCACAACAGTGTGTCAACAGGTGGAACTATAGACGGAAACAAGGGGCAACACAAACGCTACATGCTAACGCTATCCCTGCAGCATTTATTCACCCATATCCAACTTATTCACACAGAGCAAGAGAAAGACAGGGCTTAAGGGGGGTCGACAGAGTCAGACTTTTAAAGAACACCTGATTTGAAGACTTATTTCCACTATAAAAACCTTAGTTGGTATCAGGAACGTTATCCATCATGAACAGAGTGTGCAACGCTCACAAGTAAGACAAGTATGTGCGCGCACACACACACACACACACACACACACACACACATCCTATACAGGTGGCATACATCTGTGTGTTGTGTTTAATGAGGTTCTTTTTTCATGCTCATTTGCATCCCTCGCAGAGATGCCATTAGGTTGTCACATTTTCTTAAAATAACCCTGATTTAATCTTCCACCAATAAAAAAAAAGGTGAAGTGACAGGCTGAATTAATCTTTGGTGCTGTATACAGTAATTGGATGTACTATATATAAGTACACATTAACAAATGAATATACAGTATGCCAAAGACACCCTTAACTAGTCACTTAGTCCTTTAGTCACATACAGATCTGTCTCTCAGGCACACATGCTGATGAACTATGTGCTTTGAGGTGAACTGAGGCTTTATCTGCCCACTGATCAGCATGAATCTTATCTGGCTTGTTATGTTTTCCTACCAATAGCCTCATTATAACGGCGAGAGAGGCAGGAGGGGAGGCATGTGCTTGACTCTGATCTACACATTCTCCGCTCCCCTATTAAGAGTGCAATGGATTTCCTATACTGTCACAGTGAGATGGAAAAGGATGATAGCCAGGTAAGGGTGGCCTTTAAAGAGAGGAGGGTCAACAGTAAATGAGATCTTTCAGTCAAACACAGGCGGCTAGATGCTGGCCTGGAGAGAGATGGTTTAAATTAATTACACATTCAGAGGCGGCGGGAAAATGAAGAAATCCCGCAAAGTGAGGCTTTAGAAGAAAACGTGATGTTGATGCTGCTGCTGTGGAGGATGATGAGGAGGAGGAGGAAAAAGGGAGCCAGTACTGTAAGGATTTTGATATGAGCAATATTTTAAATCTAGCGCTCCACAATAGACAAACTTCTGCAAACGACAAACCTTGCTTAGAGCACTTGAAATGCAGCATGACTGATTTACTGTTGTTTGTACAAAAGCAGCAGTTTTATCAGAGCACACCACTGCGTTTATTAAACAGAAGACCAGCTACCCACTATGATTCACAATCTCCCTGGTAAACACCACATTTTTAAATACAGAATCCCCTGGGAAAGACGCACCACATGGGTAAGTGGTGGAGGGTGTTCATAAACGTCAAACAATGGAAGAGTGTGGTGCGTCTTTACAGGGGAACGCTTTGAACTCCGCTAGATGAGCATGTGCAGAAAGGGTATAGATTTTCTGAAAACAGAAAGTAATTGGAAAGAGCATTTACACAAAGATTTTTTTATCTGTCAACTGGATTAGATTTTTTTTTAATAGATAGCATATTTAATTCGGATCAAGGTGTGTACATGCAGTGGGGTTTTTTGACTGGCTTTTTTTTTTATATTTTCATATATGTATAGGGGCTATACCAAATCTTAGTCTTTCTTTACATTTAAAGCTTCTATTGAGGTTTTCAAATGAAACTCTGAATGTCTGTCATTATATCTTATGATGTCATCTCTGCCAAGATTTGAAGTCTTTTTTAAAATTTTTTATTAAATCAACTTTCTTTGATGAATTAATGTGATTTATGGAGCTGTAAGACTGCTGCTGGACCAAGCAAGCAGGAAAGCAACGTTTTTTTGAGCACAGTGAAAGTGTTGTTTTTGGATGCCAAGAACACACCAAACACCGGTGAAGTGCGGCCTGCAGCCAGCTGCCATGCAATGTCTATGGAAAGTTGTCCCCCCCTGGACATAGACTGGCTAATCATAACGTAGCATTGGGCCGGCTCAGACCAGGGTCCGACAACAACACAGCTGTGCTCCATTGACTCTAATGCAATCGTTTCAGATTTCCTTAGTTTTCAGGCTGGTTTTGTGGATTTGGAGCTAAATGTTGTGCCTGGGGCACGTCCTGTATTAATGATACTCGGTACCTGGAGAGGTTGGTTAAAGATACATTTTTCTTCCCTGTTCCAAAATTAAAATCAAACCCTGAAAAGTGTAGGGTTAGCTAGCTAGCTACTGAAGATATAGCCTACTGAGGGCCGAATTCACAAAGAATGAACTGCGGCCGCTGATAGCACCTTGAATTGCACTTCATTTGCACCCGCAGTTTGCTCCGTCTTAACGTCCTATTCACAAAGGATATTGCGCTAATGATATACCAGCGCAAACACGCCCACAAAGTTTGGCAGCTGAGTGCAGTTTGCCCCTGATTTGCCCCTGATTGCAATAAGCCACACATGGCAAAGTATAAATGCTGGCTTTGCGCCAAGAACACCGTGGCAGAACAATGGCAGACTTTGTTTGGCAAAGTACTGAATACTGTATACCCTCATGTAGTGATGTCTGCTGGTGAGTCAGTCTAACAGTGTCGGATGGGTTGAGGCTGTGGATTTGACCAAGTTTGACCACTTTATCACTATTCCCTCTCACTTGTAGCTGTTTTTTCGTTATCTTTTGAATTTAATATGAATTATGGAACCGTTTTTGTTCACGTTTGTTTCCCCCGTTTCGTAAAATAAATTATTGAAAGTTGCTTTTGAAGTGCGTGACAGAAGTGCGTTTTGAGAACGACCGCAGACTGTCACCTGTTCAACGCATCAATATCTTCGGATGCCATTAAAGTAATAATGATTATAATAATAATGTCAAAATATTATTTACAGACTGATTTAACAGACGATCACTGCTGCCACGATCACTGGAAAGTCTGGGCGAGAGGCTTCCACAGAGGAGCGCCCAGTTTGCACCAGCTTTCTAAAGACGTTATTTACTTCACTCAAACTGCGTGTGGCTATTAGCGCTGGTGTTAGTGAATTAGACGTTGTTTATCAATGAGGCTCATTTGCATAGAAAGGGGCAATTTTTGCGCCAAATATATGCATATTACCTCATTTAAATACGTGCAAATAACACCGGAGCACCGAGACGCAATCTGCTTGGCAGCGCAGTTAGTGGAGCATTTCACCCTCTGCGCGTGCTTTGTGAATTAGACGGTATCTGTTTGCTCCATTTTTACCAGTTTAGTGGCCGCAAAAGCCACGCAATCCTTTAGTGAATTCGGCCCTCAATGTATACACACTTTTTAATGATTATAACAGTGAAAAAAAGACCGACCCTGCTGTACAGGAACCAGTGAAGGGAAGCAGGGAAACTTCGCTGATATTCAACCGCTGTGTGTCATCACATTGTGCACAGATGAATGGTGTTTGACTCCCCAGGAGATCCCTGCCCTGGTGGCGGGGGTCCGGATGCTGGCAGCAGCACGGGGGCGAGCCCAAACAACGTTCATCTGCACACACTGTGACGCCACACAGCTGGGTCAATATCAGCAAAGTTTCCCTTTATATTCATTGTCTTATGTGGCGATCAGCAGTGGTGTGGTGGTTCACTTTTACACTGTGATCTGTAGCCTATAGTTCGGCTTTAGCTTCTAACTATCTTTGTCTTTTTAACCTGTTGTTGCTGCTGAGTCAGTTTGACATCCTGGATATATCCTTCAAACACAGACTGTAGACCCCTCTGTCTGCTTCTCTCTGGAATCACTGTTTCATTTTTCCAAAAATATGATATTTCTTCAGGGAGTGCAGTTAGTTACAGTGTGGGCTCCATGCTTACTCCGACAGCTTGTCGGACCATCACAAAAGGAAAGGTCAAATGTGGTCAAACTAAAAGTTGGGTACAGTTTATATTATCCGCAGCCAGTCTGTAATCTTTTGACTCCTGTAACATGTTGAGCTATGTTACAAAGAAATTCCTCCTCCCTTGAAATACATGATCACACCTATTGGCTGCAGAAGAATGTAATTATTTCGGCAAACCACACTTACGCGTCTTATTTGTGTAGCATAATCTTTATCTGCAACTGTGCAGAAACACTTACTTTAAACAGCATTCAAATGTTGATTTAGAATTTGAAAGCTTTGAAGCTCCAGTCTACTTTTATTTTCATATTTGGCTCAGATTCTGCATGTTTAAGGAAAACAGTTTAACACATACCTAGAATCACTTCATCACTTGCATCAGTAACTAAAAACGCTGCATCCCACCAATTATAGTACTTGATAATACAATTTGATGTGCAGACGTTTGTTAGGTATGCCCTTTTTGAGCTGATGTCTATCCTTTCATTTGACTTGTCATCACACCCCTGCACAGGAATGTGACAGTATTCAGGACCTGTGCTTCTATAATCATTAGCCAACGATGCTAACTAAACAGAATGAGATTATAGTCACGGTTGACTAAATTCTTAGTTTTGAGAGGCATATTTACTGAAGCACACAGCTGAATGAAATCAGGTTATCTCCTCTCAAATAAACACTCTCCCTCTCTGCTCTCCGACTCACTCTGATCTATAATCCGTTCTCACTGCTGTCTTGCAGACACACGGAATGATGGAGAAGATTTTGATCACTGTAATTTACTGCCACCTCTCCAGTGCCTGGCAATGGTAAAGGGCAATATCACACAATTAAATACTCGATTATTAATCGTATGACCTTGGACTGTGCTCTTTAGAGTTTATGAGCTTAAATAATTTACAAGCAAAAAAGGGAAAAAAATATCTATGAATATAAGATGAGCTTCATGTGGTGGTGGTGCTTTACAACACATTCAGCAAATCATTTTGTCCGAGTCATGGTTTTCACTTTTTGGGTAGCAAACAATGCATAGTGTAGTTAATGTATTTATGACAATACAGCTAAAAAACCATTAAAACAAAACAGCTATTTGAAAGCTCTGACAAAAACCTTTCAAAACAAAACAAACAAACAAGAGAATAAAAGCAAACAAGCGTGACATCAGTCAATTATATTTTTTCAAAATAAAAAAGTAAATACAGTTTTACTTTACTGATGTTAGTTTTGTAAGGCTGAGTCAGAGGCACAGCAGGCAAATGCAGCCACGACTTACCTCGAGCTTTGCCTTTTGAAGCCATCACTGGAGCCCCCAAGTAGAAAAGAGAGGTTGGATGGACAGCAAGAGAAGGCAGACGCCAGAAAAAAGAGAGGGGAAAAAAAAAAGAGGAACAAAGACAGAAGACAGAGCAAGGGATTAGATAACTGTAGGGAAGAGCAGTGCGCCTGTATCTGCTGCGTACATGCGGTAACAGCATTGTCTCTATCTTGAATGTCAATCACAGAGTGCTGAAACCCTCCGATCATTCAACCCTGAAAGAGAATGTCCTGATTTAGCTCATCAGCAAATTGAGACCTTACAGTGTGGCACCTTTTAATTAGTAGCGTCACATCATCTGGATCATGCAAGGAAGCTTGTTGCTTTCTAATGAGCTTGTAAGGCCCATAAGGACATGGGCATACTGTAGATATCATGTTGTTGATGAGTGAAGGCTGCGCTTCGTTTGATTTCCAGTGGAAATTACAGATTTTATGAACATTTTACAATTGATTTTCTTGTTTGTTTAGCTGATGCCTGTTTGGCTTCAGTTTTATGTAAACATACAGAGAGTAATTATTTGTCTATAAATGCGTGTGTGTGGTCAGGCGGGGGCAGTGCTTCATTGAAAGGTATGTATATTATATGACATGACTTTGAGAACCTACTATGCTACTGAAAACTGTTTTAACAGACATATAGATCTCTCACATTTTCAATGCCTAATATTTGCATGTGTGCATGTTTGCATGCACAGAGAGCGCAGGTCCAATTATTATTGGTCATTTGTTTAAACTTGTTTAAAAAACAAAGAAATGCATTGAATTACATGCTCATTTCTAGGAGGTGACCAAGCAACCTGGTCTCGGTCTCCCAACTCGTCCAATACCAATGCTTGGCCTCCAACATTGATGCACCAAGCCACCCTTTAGCGGCGGTAAGAGACTCCCCGGGTGGTGGAATTTTTTTGACGCTTCAGGCTCCTACTGTGGTTTAAAAAGCATTTTAGGGGTGCTTTCAGACCTAGAGTTGTCTTGCTTTGGTCCAAATCAGGGATTAATTTTGTTACAAATTTGCATAATTGCAGAGAGCTGGTTCATGTTCTCACGGCAGCATTTACAAACGGACCAAATAAAATGCCTTGCGTGAGAAAGCTGCTCTTTATTGGTCAGAATTTCCATGTGGGAAAAATCCAGGAAGTAAACAAAACATTCAAGAAGAGTACACTTGCAAGATAAATGTGACACTTTCTAATGTCACAACGGAGGGACAGCTACGCAGGTTGATTTTAGCGCTGGTCATCGTGGACTATATTGCTGTCATTGTTCATTTCAGTCAAACCATACAGTTTGAAAACGAGGCGCGGCTCCAACTAGAAAACAATGTTTGCACATTAATAATCCTCCAGGACTGTAACATGCTCATGTTTAACCCAAACTATCCGTAAACACGTCGGTCGGAACACGTTCTCACCACAAACGAACCCCACCAGAGTTTGTTTGTAACCGGACCGAGACCACCTCTTCAAGTAGGTCTCAGTCCGGTTGTTTTGGTGCGCACCCGAGTGCAATTGCTGTGTTGATACCTGCCCAAAGGAACCACACTTAGAGGGCAAACGAACTTGAGTTTGACTGAACCGAACCAAACAGAGCAGGTGTGAAAGCACATTTAGGTTGACTTGTGGGGCCACTGACCAAGCATCTGGACTTGACGAGTTGGGTGTGACAATGTGTTGGGCCAAAAGGTGTTCAAACCAAAGCTAACAAAAGGCAAGTTTGGCACTAAATAGTAGGGATGTCCCGATCCGATATTCGGATCGGTATCGGCCGCCGATATTAGCAAAAAACGTGCATCGGCATCGGATCGGACTCCATGGAAAAATGCCGATCCAAGAAGTGCGATCCAGTTTTTCATGGAGTCCGATCCAGGTCCATTCCAGTGATCCGCTCCAGCTCTTACTATCAATCCACCAGGCCAGCATGCAGACGGCAGACACACACGGAGGGTAGGAAGAGTAGCGGTCAATTTAGTTAACTGACTATTTGTTTTCTGCTCTGGTTTTTTGAGAGTGATATTTTTATTTGGTTTACACTCGTACTGTTTAAGTAAAGAGCACTGATGACATTGTTTTGGGCACAATTAGTGAAATTGGAGCCATGGATGGTTGGCACTGACACTACTAAAATAACTGAAAAGGAAAGGCTGCATTCTTTGTTAAATGTCAACAATGTCTTGTGGTGTTAATCTATTTTTTATTTATTAGGGGGCCAAAGCACAAGTGTGTGGAGTCTTGCTGCTATTTTAATTTCAATGTTAGACATTTTAAAGATTTCTTGTGTTGATTTATTTTCTATTTATTAAAGGGCCAAAGCAGCCAAAGCAAACCAGCTATATTTTTTATTTAATGTTAATGTTCAAGTTTAAAGTTTGTTAATTTAACCCTGTTAACAATAAACGGGTCAGTTTCTCACACCAACTGTTGTGGATCATTCTAACTAACCCGATTAAGTAGTTGTTCTTGTTAGAGTAATATCGCTTGATCAAACCTTTTCTAAGATGACTGACAACAAAATAAGTGAATATGTATAATACGTGCTTGGATCGGACCGGTATCGGCCAAAACTCAAGGCTGTAATGTCGGTATCGGATCGGAAGTGAAAAAGCTGGATCGGGACATCCCTACTAAATAGGTGAATTTCCTGCAGTTTAAAAATAAGGCTTAACAAGACAGACTGATTCCTGTCTTTAATAACTTGTTTGAATTCATTTGATACCAGAAAAAACACCTACAGCCACAGACACCATTTGTATAGGCTGTTGGGCACTTTATCTAAAGCAGCTGAGCAAAATGCTTTCAAGACACAGTGTCAAAAATTATGGAGGAATGATTGTAATTTACTGTGATGTTAATAAGTTCAACCACAAAATACCATATTACATGTTGAGCATATGTAGCGCTGTCATAGACACACACAAGCAAGCACTAATAACATGCAATAATAATAGGTTACATATTTTTATTACACAGGCTAAGTGCAAATGATTAATTTTAAAGCAATACAATTGAAATAAGTTGTTATTTTTTATTTTATTAAAACTAAAACAACAACTACAATAACAACAACAAAACAAAACCTGATTCCAACAATCCGCAACTGACGCCTTTGTTCTCAGGACAGACTACAGTCATGCATGCACACACTGGTGCACCATCATAGTAGGGTGTGATTGACAGCACTGTAATCAAAGAGGGGAAGCAGAGACAGGACCGTCGTCTAGCAGAGAATATGCCACGATATGGGAGGGTTCAACGAGCAGCTTGGTGAAAACCATATAGGCTGATATACAGCCGTGTAAAAACACAAAGGGAACCACAACACAGACGACCTAACCAGCAACAAGAGCGTCACCTCTGAGACTTCCTGCCGGTAAAAACACAGAAGAGAGCCAAATAAACAACATAGATTGTCTATTAGCGCGCGTGTGTGTGTGTGTGTCTGCGTATTTGCGTGTGTATCCCGAGGGAATGACTCTTATGCTTCACACACACTGCTTTGCCAAATTGATGGATCTATTGGAATGCCTCCAGTGAGCCTGAAAACTTGTGCAGCTCTAAGAGACAGCCCCTGAAAAAGAATGAGAGAGGAAGAACAAAGAGAATATAACCGCAGGTGCCGAGTCTGCGGGTTATAAAAAAATACTGTGCTTTCTTTTCGATTACAGATTAATAAATCACTCTCTCCCTGTACGCAACAAATATAGAATTTTCAATTTTGGCTGATAAACATACTGTAAATAGGCTGAAATTCATTGTCGGAGAGGGAGCAAAAAGTACTTGTGAAAGCACGCCTGGAGATATAAGCCAGCTGCCGGACAGTCTTCCGACTCACATACATATTGTTTGTTTATATTTGAGAGCCATCAAATCTTGATAGCCAATTCTCAGTAGCTGATGGAGATGATTATGTTTTGTTAGTGCTATTTCACAGCTCGCCAGGGTGTAAGATAGATAGCATGAGGGGGTGAAAGAGAGAGACTGATAATTTCCTGTGATCTTTTAGTGACTTTTCACTTAAGTTAATTTGCCCACATTTTCTGGTCTTCAGCATCACAGTATATTCAGGGGCAAATGACAAAAAACCCCATAAAAAGCTACACTATTCCTGTCTTACACACAAATGCACACACACACCAGCGTTCAGAAAAAAAAATCCACACCTTGCTGCTGTGTCACTGGTCAAGAGGGAGAGGGGCCGACAGAGAAACAGGGCAGCGGGTGTCACATCTCTACCAACACTGCTTTCTACATGACACTGATGGCTTTGTGAAATATTCCCTCAGCAAAGTCTGACCTCGCTCTATTCCTGCCTTTCATCCCTGCTGTCAAGGTATGAGTTCCCTGTCACAACTGTGGCTCTGTGATCTCTCCCAGTCAATACCCAGGAAGAAAAAAAAAGACAGGTCCTGAAGACGAAAGACGAAATATACGGTTTTACAACTATTCACTGGTAACAACAGCTGAATTTACAGTATATATACAGCTATAGGCAGACACAGAGAATTTAAGAGAGAACACAAGCAGGGAAAAAAAAAAGACAAAAATGGTGGGAGTCTTATTCACTACACTCTGTGCACTTGTATATCCGAGTATTACAGTTACCAGGCAACCAACACAACAGTTCGGTAAGTCCTGGCAAGCTGAAATTGAATAAAACACTTTTCATTCCACTCTCTCATTCCCCCATTTTACCATGCCATGAGCAGAGTATTCCCACTTGATTACACAATGGTCACCTCTCACACGCTCACAATACTCCTGATTGGACAGAATACACATGAAGACACACGCGAAACTGCGAAAATTTAACTGTTTTCTTTTTTTATACAGTGTGTTATTTTAATCTTTTCTACTGTCTCATATTCAGTAAAGAAAATCAACTTATTGCAAGTATGATAGCGTCATGTCCAAAAGCAAGCATGAAGCAAATTGTATTTTAAAATGTGTTTATGAACATGTTGTCTAGATTTAAGAAAACAAAGTGCATATAAAATACAATAACATTTATAACCAACAGAACTCTTAAGACTAACCAAAACCAAGAGACTAAACTAACCTAATGCTAACTACTAAATGGTCCCAAGACATTTATTCCATCAGTCTAAACAATGGTTTCATTGGTAAGACAACATAAATAACAGAATAATGTAAATGGATATGAGTGAAACTGGTTTAGAAGTTACAGCTGTTTAGGGTGTTTATGCTTTAACATATTTTTGTAGTCACTGCCGCTTAAGGCTCTCTTTGAAAACAGACACAGAAAATGACATTTTTCCGAAATGCTATGAATCTCTTCCATACCTGTGGACCTCTGCACACACCACTTTTCACCACACTAAAGCTTAGTCTTTAGACTAAGACCTTCGGTGCAAGACACTCCTTCTATGACTCCGTTTAGCACCTGTCTCTTCCCAAAAAAGCCCACGCTGCGCTGAGTGGTCAGCATTTCTGGTTCTTTTGTATCTGTGCTCTCTGCATCACCGCACCATTGTTGTAGCCACAAAATGACTGACACAGTATAGAGGCACTTTCTGCTGTGAAAATCACCAGTAAAAAGCTTCTAAACCCAAATCTTCACCAACAAACATGTTCCAGTAGAAATATCATCCAAAATCGAGGAGAAATGGACAACATCAGCAAGATTAAGTGCTTTCCTGACGTTAGCATGTAGCTACATGTAGCAGTGTACTTACAGCCTGGGAATGACTGTAGCGGGGTGTCACGGCACTTTCTAATGTGAACAATCACCAATAAAAAATTCTAAACTGAATGTTAGCATGTAGCTATATGTAGCAGTGTGCTTACAGCCTGGGAATGACTGTAGTGGGGTATCACGGCACTTTCTGCTGTGAAAATCACCAGTAAAAGCTTCTAAACCAAAATCTTCACCAACAAACATGTTCCAGTAGAAATATCATCCAAAATCGGGGAGAAATGGACAACATCAGTAAGATTAAGTGCTTTTCTGACGTTAGCATGTAGCTACATGTAGCAATGTATTTACAGCCTGGGAATGATATTGTGGGGTATCACGGCACTTTCTACGGTGAAAAATCACCAATAAAAGCTTCTAAACCAAATGTTAGCATGTAGCTATATGTAATAGTGTAGGCTACTGTAAAGATTTGCAGGATGTGCCTGGAGCAGATGACCATAAAGAAATCTGTCACAAGCTGACGTCAGCTTGTTGCCAAATTAAATAAACAGTTGGAAACAGAGTATTCAGAACGGTCTGAAGTTTTTGCTAACAGCCATTACTTTTCTTTCCTCATTATTTGAAACTTTGGTCATGCTTAATATGAACATCCAACACAGTAACATTATATACTGTATATGACATAAAATAAGAAAATGTAATAGGTCCCCTTTAAAGAGTAGTAACTGCTGACCCTACAAAAAATCAACACAGCACTGTACTTTTTTATTTAATCTTTTGGTTCATTGGACCGTTGTTCCAATAACTGTAGTTGGTGGACCAAACTGGGCTACAACTGCAGCAATATTGGATTTCAGGTGGTGGTATCAGGTGCTGAACATTGCTCTGTTTCTATTGGCTGTGTAACTAGGCCGCTGTTTGATAACTATAGCTATAAGAAATTTGATAATGTGATTGTATCAAGTCTTTTTTTTTCTGCCCCCTAGTGGTCAGAAAGCACTTTAAGTAGCTTTAACTTCATTTCACGGAATCTTGAGTGTGAAATTATAGTGTCCACTGAATGTAACATAGTGCCTCTACTTTCAAAAACCTGTGATCTGGAGATGAAAGCCCACTGACTTACAAAACAGAGTCAGCTGAAGGAACTTTGATCTGTCCTGCAATGCACTCTCACCTCATTCATACATTTTATATAACTGATCATTGCAAATAATTGATGCTTATTAGCTGACAGTACGAATATTTATTTATCCAAACCACATAAACTAGGCTTGGAGCTACTGGCCTGGGTATCAAGTGTATGTAAACACACTTTTTTTGTCAAGAGAATGAACGGTGAGTGACTGGATGGTGGCGGAACAGAAAAGCTCCAAGTTGTAAGCAGGTTGTTCTCGGTCTCTGTAACCATCAGCGGGGAGCCGTCATAAATAAACTGTGTGATAGTTCATACAGACACCACCTACTGTGACACACACATGCCCACACATACACAAACACACAGCAGTGATCATAGTATTCCCTTAGGGTGTAAGTCTCGTGGGGGACTGTGTTCAATTCTGACATCCTTCCTGTTTTCCTCTTCTTTCCCGTCTCTGTTCTTCTCCCTTCAACTTCTGCTCATTCAGGAGTTTGTCTCACCTGCCTTTTCACATTCACTCTACCTCCCTTTTAACTCTTTCCTTACCCCGTATCATTCTCTCCCCTTCTGTACTTCCTTCCCCCCCTCGGGCTACCTTTGTCACAGTGGCAGATATATTCAGACTCTGACACGCAGTGAAAAGCCTATGGAGATCGATGTGTGCAACGTGGCTCTCTGAGCTGTCACATGGCATGATGGAGAGTTTAGCTTATCTTTCCTACAGAAGCAGCTGTTTTGCCATATGTTTCCAGGCCCTTGGAATACAACCAATAGTCCACCGGTGAGCAGATTGCTGTAAAACCTTAACACACTCTTTGTCACCTCGTGACTTGGCTGTACACAGCGCCATCGTACCCACTCGTACACAAGAGCACAAAAACATTGAGGAAAATATACATTGTGACACATATCCATAGCACACGTGTGGCTATTTCTATTTTAAGATAATCATCAGCATAAAAAAAAGTTCAGAATGAATACAAGTAATGTATTTAAATCTTATTTGATTTAGCACAGCTTTTGCTAAGGGGCCACAATTCATCTCAGGGTAATAAAGGAGATGGTAAACAGTGTTAATAGATGGAATCAAGCTTACTTAACTCAGCTTATTGCCGCCATACTGCCTGCTTTATTAGATCTGTCTACCTCGTCCTTGTTTTCTCACATTACAGGGAGACACACATCTGTTTGTTTTGTCATTTAATCTAGCATATTTGATTTCCACTCCTTAACACAATTACACACACATACCCTGTCCACGGTAGAATCATCTGCTCATAAGCCGAACGCCCATAAAACACACACGCATGCACAGAGGCACACGTGTTGTCGACGCACACACGCACACACACACACACACACACACACACACACACACACACACACACACACACTTCATAGCATTTGTTTTATCCATGCGAAAGATGGTCTACAGCAGTGTTTATGGTTTCATAGTCAGCGCTGTCCAGATTTTTTTCCCATCCTGAAAATAACCAAATCTGGTGAATCACCATGACCAGACCATGTGTGAATGGCAACAGGCAATCTGGACCCTAGAGCCTGGTTTATAGTTTTATGTTTTCTGTGAGCAACACATCGACAAACTCTCACATGCACAGTATAGGGTCTATAAATAATCATAAAAACAGCCATTTTGTCAAATTTGTTAACAACATGTCTGCAATGTTAGACAGTGACCTGGCTTTGAAAAACATTACATACGCACTCTGAGTGGTTGCTTCATTTTGATGAAAAAAATAAGACTATCTAATGGAATCATAAGACTTAATGAAGCTGGATTCAATGACTTTACCTCTTTGTGACACCTATGCTGTGTTGTAGTGACATTGTGGGCACCGTCCTGAGGCAATACGCAAAGATAATGACTCAAGGGACACAGTTTATTGCTTATTGTCATTGGCCTCCAGCTAAACACGCAGTGAACACATGGGGGGCAATGCACCTGATGAACTGACACCACGTTGGGCCTCATTTTTATGTTGCTGTAGATCAAGTTAAGTGAGGCTGACCTGGCTAAATGACAGCTTATTTGCAAGTGTGCTTTTCCTGCCTTTGCCTTTGGTAATGAAGTAACTTCATGATATAGCATTAAAACTTAACATCAAAATGGGAATGGATGTGAGATAGACACAGACTGGATAAAAATATAGATGTAACCACCCTGACGCCCACCATTGGTTGTGGACTCCCATTTTAAAGCCTAGAGTTTGCCATTTTGGCCGTCGCCATCTTGGATTTTTTGAGCCAGAAGTGACCCAAGGTGATTACATTTGGACAAGAGGGTGGAGCTGTGGAGAAGTGAGGGTTGAATCTGTGAAAGAGCCTGAGGACACTATCCGCAGGCTAGTGAATCAAACCAGGAATGTCCTTAATCATGCGTATTTTGCACATTTAAGGTGGATATCCAATCAGTGTTGATGGTAAATGCCACCAACTGAAGCAATAAATTCCTCAGTGCATGCTTCATTGACAGCGAAGGTGAGTTTTTCTGAGTTTTCCCTCTTGCACAGCCGTTGTTGCCAGGCCTACATGTACAAGGATGCAATGCACCCAAACTCCTAAAGTTCATTCCCCAGATAACTCCCCAAACTTGTCCAGAATGTGGAGGTGGGTGCCTCAAATGCGGCTCTGTTTACAACAAGTAAAGGCATCTGAAATAACTGACTTCACTGTTTGACTAGAGCACCTGAAAAATCAGAATAAATGTAACACCATCAGTGTCATTAACAACAAACATGCCTTATCATATAGTACCTGGAAGCCAAAAGCCACTACTTTGCTGGCCAAAACATAGCTATAGATAACAAAAATATTCACTCAATGATCACCTGCCCTCTTGGCCCTACTGGACTTGGTTGTTTTTTCCAATTTATCTTCCCAATCCTGAAGACGGTCTCCAGTGATTTTCCAACTGGCCATAGTTGGCCCGACAACCTACGACTGCCCTTATATTTAAGCACTTCATTCAAATGTGACAGAAACAAAATAAAACCCACTAAAACTCAGGGTTCTTTGGTCCGATGTTCCAAAAACCATCAACCTGGGTTGGTCGAAATAAATCCCTAATTAATTGAGTGTAATGTGAAATGCTCCACGTGCTGTATTCCCCGACTGTCTCTCAGCTGATGCCGGAGCAGCAGCTCTCAGTCATTCTTTGGAGACAGAGGCAAAATAAAATGACCACCAAAAATGGCGATATACTCAGCCAATCATCAAAACATTTGTCCAATAGTCCAACCATAGTCTCTCGCACACCTCTGTCCAAGTGAGGAGTAAAACTTTCTCACATGGTAACGCACACAGCAGAATGATTTCTTTTCTGTTGGCATTGGAGGCCAGTTTGAGCAAAAGCACAACCAGTTGCTTTTTGCTCCTAGCAACTCAGGTTCTGAAGGGCCCCCGTTGGCGGTGCCCTCCTTTACAGCTCAGCTGAATTCTCTTTATCTCTCCGCTGAAATTCGTTTGTAGGTTGAAAAAACATCCTGCCTGAAAATCTGAGTTGCCAAATACAGAGTAAAAAATATCCTCATCCATTTATGTGAACATGCAGCTAGTTTGCAATACGTGACAAGAGGAAAGATTTTTTTTGGCAGTATCTAGAGAAACAAAAACTCCTTGGATATCCAGAGATGGATACTAGGGATAGAAGCCGAAAGAGCCTGTAGTTCTCCCGGGCACCACTGATGACACTGGTTTGCGGAAAGATTTTGAAGCAGGCCCCTGAGATACAGAAACACTATAAAAAACATTTTTATGTCATACTACACCCCAAATTTGTTTCGATGCAGATCATGTTGAAAAATGGTACAGTTATCCTTTAATAACGTTAAAATGGGTGAGTTACATAGACCGCGGAACCGGGGAGGCCAGGGGGGCCATGGCCCGGGTAACTTTTGTACTCTGACATAGAGGGCTGCATTGGGACCCGGCGGGACCCAACGCAAATAGTAATAGTCATTTTGATCCACACTCCACCAGTTGGTGGCGGTAATGGGCCAATTCGCTGTTTGCCAA